>NC_086444.1:327186858-327796858 GCF_028390025.1 Pseudophryne corroboree | reverse complement strand
GGAAAGACCTTGCATGGAACCTGCCGAAGGGAATGGCCTCGTATGTTGCCACCATTTTTCCCAGGACTTGAGTGCAATGATGCACAGACACTTGTTTTGGCTTCAATAGGTTCTTGACTAGAGTCATGAGTTCCTGAGCCTTTTCTATTGGGAGAAAAACCTTTTTCTGGTCTGTGTCCAGAACCATGCCCAAGAAGCTCAGACGAGTCATAAGAACCAGCTGCGACTTCGGGATATTGAGAATACAGCCGTGTTGCTGTAACACCTTCACTGAAAGTGACACACTGTTCAGTAACTTCTCTCGTGATCTCGCTTTTATGAGGAGATCGTCCAAGTATGGGATAATTGTGACACCCTGCTTGCGCAGGAGCACCATCATTTCCGCCATTACCTTTGTGAAAATCCTCGGGGCCGTGGAAAGCCCAAACCGCAATGTCTGAAATTGGTAATGACAATCCTGTACCGCAAATCTCAGGTACGCCTGATGAGGTGGATATATGGGAACATGAAGGTATGCATCCTTTATGTCCAGGGATACCATAAAATCCACCCCTTCCAGGCTGGCGATGACCGCTCTGAGCGATTCCATTTTGAACTTGAACCGTTTTAAGTATAGGTTCAGGGATTTTAAATTCAATATGGGTCTGACCGAACCGTCCGGTTTCGGAACTACAAACAGGGTGGAGTAGTATCCCTTCCCTCTCTAAAGTAGAGGAACTTCGACCACCACTTGTTGAAGACACAATTTGTGAATAGCATTTAACACTATCTCCCTTTCCAGGGGAGAAGTCGGTAGAGCCGATTTGAAAAACCGGCGAGGAGGCACCTCTTCGAATTCCAGCTTGTATCCCTGAGAAACAAATTCTATTGCCCAGGATTCCACCTGTGAGTGAACCCAGATGTGGCTGAAAAGTCGAAGACGTGCCCCCACTGGGGCGGACTCCCCCAGCGGAGCCCCAGTGTCATGCGGTGGATTTTGCAGAGGCCGGGGAGGATTTCTGTTCCTGGGAACTAGCTGTGCTGTGCAGCTTTTTACCTCTGCCCTTACCTCTGGCAAGAAAGGACGATCCACGCACTCTTTTGCTTTTATTTGAACAAAAGGACTGCATTTGATAAAGTGGCGCTTTCTTAGGTTGTGAGGGAACAGAAGGCAAAAAATTTGATTTACCTGCCGTAGCTGTGGAGAAGGTCCGAGAGACCTTCCCCAAACAATTCCTCCCCCTTGTAAGGTAAAACCTCCATATGTCTTTTTGAGTCGGCATCACCTGTCCACTGCCGGGTCCAGAGGACTCGTCTAGCAGAGATTGACATAGCGTTTATTCTGGAACCCAGTAAACTAATGTATCTTTGAGCATCCCTCATATATAAGACAGCATCCTTTATATGGCCTAGGGTCAATAAAATGGTATCCTTATCTAGGGTTTCAATCTCCGCCGATAAGGAATCTGTCCATGCTGCAACCGCGCTACAAACCCAGGCCAACGCAATTGCCGGTCTGAGCAATGTACCAGAATGTGTGTAAATGGATTTCAAGGTAATCTCCTGCTTGCGGTCTGCAGGATCCTTGAGGGTAGCCGTATCTTGTGATGGCAGCGCCATCTTTTTTGACAAGAGTGTCAACGCTTTGTCCACCTTAGGGGATGATTCCCACCGTACCCTGTCCGTTGGCGGGAAAGGATACGCCATAAAAATCCTTTTGGGAATCTGCATTTTTTTGTGTCTGGAGATTCCCAAGCTTTTTCACATAATTCGTTCAACTCATGTGAGGAGGGAAAAGTTACCTCAGGCTTCTTTCCCTTATACATGTGTACCCTCGTGTCAGGGACAGGGGGTTCCTCTGTGATATGCAACACTTCTTTTATTGCAATAATCATATATCGAATACATTTAGCCACTTTCGGCTGTAACTTTACATCATCGTAGTCAACACTGGAGTCCGAATCCGTGTCGGTATCAGTGTCTGTTATTTGGGATAGTGGGCGCTTCTGAGACCCTGAAGGTCCCGGCGACATAGGGACAGACACGTGTTCACTCCCTGACTGTTCCTTAGCCTCAGCTTTGTCTAATCTCATGTGCAATAAGTTCACACTAGCACTTAAAACATTCCACATATCTACCCAGTCAGGTGTCGGCACCTCCGACGGAGACCTCACATTCATACGCTCCCCCTCCTCTCTAGGTGAGCCTACTACCTCAGACATGTCGACACACGCGTACCGACACACCACACACACAGGGAACCTCTTATCTGAAGACAGTTTCCCCACCATGCCCTTTGGAGAGACAGAGAGAGAGTATGCCAGCACACACCCCAGCGCTGTATGACCCAGGACAAAAACACAATAATATTATGTTTACCCAGATAGCGCTGTTTACATATACAATATGCGCCAATTTTGTGCCCCCCCTCCTCTTTAAAACCCTCTGTCTACCGTGGTATAAGCAGGGGAGAGTCCGGGGAGCTTCCTCTCAGCGGTGCTGTGGAGAAAAAATGGCGCTGTGAGTGCTGAGGGAGAAGCCCCGCCCCCTCTCAAAATTTGGCGGGGGCTCTTATATATGTACAGTGCCCAGCTGTACATATACTTATTTTTGCCAAAAGAGGTCTATATGCTGCCCAGGGCGCCCCCCCTGCGCCCTGCACCCTTACAGTGACTGCCGTGTGTGAGGTGTATGGGAGCAATGGCGCACAGCTGCAGTGCTGTGCGTTACCTCAGTGAAGATCATGAAGTCTTCTGCCGCCTCTGAAGTCTTCTTTTCTTCTCACACTCACCCGGCTTCTATCTTCCGGCTCTACGAGGGGGACGGCGGCGCGGCCCTGGGACGGACGGCGAGGGTGAGACCTGCGTACCAATCCCTCTGGAACTAATGGTGTCCAGTAGCCTAAGAAGCAGAGCCTTGAAACTCACAGAAGTAGGTCTGCTTCTCTCCCCTCAGTCCCTCGATGCAGGGAGTCTGTTGCCAGCAGGCTCCCTGAAAATAATAAACCTAACAAATATACTTTCTGTCAGGAAGCTCAGGAGAGCTCCCTGAAGTGCACCCATCTCCTCTGGGCACAGTATCAAACTGAGGTCTAGAGGAGGGGCATAGAGAGAGGAGCCAGTGCACACCCAGACCTAAAGTCTTTCTTAAAGTGCCCATGTCTCCTGCGGAGCCCGTCTATCCCCATGGTCCTTACGGAGTCCCCAGCATCCTCTAGGATGTTAGAGAAATTACATTCTCTGCAGCACAAGTGTGGTCTTAAACAATATGCTTACAGTGGTGTGAAAAAGTTCATGGCCCTTCCTGACTTCTTCTATATTTCACAATTAGAGCCTAATTCCGCTTAGGCTCGCTACGGAGGCAGAAATAGCGATTTTCTCAATCCTGCTTCTGCTAAAAATCGTATGTGAAGATCCGCCAAGAAAGGTAAAAGACACCCACCGATGCATTCGCATAACTGCGATGCATACACAAAAATCGAGTACCATCAACAATTGCGGTTGACCCAGGGCTACTCAGAATAATGAGAATGCAATCACCAGGGGCGTAGGGAGGGTGGAACATGTGGAGCTCGAGCTCCAGGCGCGGCTGGGGACAGAAGGCGCAGGCTCACTGCACAGCTGAGAGCCGGGATCTTGAGCAGGAGGAAATTACTAGAAGAGAGGGAGGGGTGCCACCACACTGCCTGCATGTTGCGGATCACTGATTGCACAGTGCAGAGAGTCCAGTGCAGTGTGGTGTGTTGTTAGGGAAGAGGGGAGGTTTAAAGGCTTGTCAGAAGAACTTTCCTGGCTGTCAGGGATCTGCATTCAGTGATCTGGAACATGCAGGCAGTGTGGTGACCACCCCTTCCCTTTCCTCAGTCCTTTTCTTCTACCCACAAGGCCCAGCCTATCAATCACATAGAAGCTTCGCCCCTCCAGGCTGTAACGAGGAGCTGCTCTGCTGCTGGCCTCTTGGTGAGAATTACTGTGTGTTTATGTCTGTGTACACTGTGTGTTTATGTGTATATGTCTGTGTATCTGTGTAAATGTGTGTATATATCTGTGTGCTAATGTGTATATATGTATGTGTGCGTGTATGTATATATATATATATATATATATATGTGGAAAGTGTTTTTATAGATCAGTGCGCTTATCCAACGTTCGAATATTCCTTCCAAAGAAGGGGTCGCCGAATGTCAATATGCTGAGACTTAATTAGTCGTATTGGGTCCGTAACAATAGCCGTCTAGCGAGTAATCCGTGCTCAATAGACACCTCCCAAACTTCTTTGGTGGCAGCTCAGTTCTTCAAGAAATGACCTGGGTAGATTCAGTCATGCGATTCTGTGGAGGTGGGGGAGAGGAACAAACGCCATATGGTGTAGTAATTCAAATAAATGGGATAATTATGGACACGTAATTGTATTGTAAGTACCGGATATAGTCTTGGAATCAGGCCTATCGGTCTCTCTTTTCTCAGTGGCTGTTCTCCACCTATATGTCAGGAGACAAAGATCATTGCCATATAGAGTAGTACCTTTGTAAATATCTTAGGGAACCCTCCCCTATATGTCATGCGTACCAAATCAATATTTCAATCAAGCATATAGGATAAACTTATATCCAGATGACTCAAGCAGGTCCTGTATGGTGTATTTGTTCATTCAATTTCAATCTACTGCCTTGTATGATGATACAAAGTTTTTAATAAATCAAATAAAACATAGTACATAAATAAATAAAATATAATATATGAAAAATCTTAGCTCAGAGATACAGGCAGTAGGTAGGTAGGTCAATCTCTCAACGCGTTTCGCCTTTTGGGCTTCCTCAGGAGAATACACCATAACAAAAAGTGCACACATTTATAGCTGCTTTCGGTTTCATATTGCTATCACTTCCGGTTCACGTCATTTCCGGAACCGGAAGTGTCTTACGATCGTAAATGGACTACTTATAACAAATCAGGGATGATTATATATCAAAAACATTGGTGGGGCAGTGGTTCTGTGGGTGGTAATACTATTATGATGCTTCACGGGCGAGCAAAGACATCAGACGTCGCCTGTGTGTGCTCGATAACCGGAAGTGACGCGGCTCGTCCCGGCCGCGGCCGCGTCACTTCCGGTCAAGTCATACCAGCTCCCGTGGCCGGCGTGCGTACCAGCATTGGGCGGAAGTGACTCGTCCTTATTGCTATTCACTTCCTGTTACTTACTGGCGGAAGCATAGTAGTAAGCAGGTATAGCTATTGGCGGAAGTGACATAAGTGCTGTCATTTGTAAGTTGCTTCTGTGCTATAGTGGAGGGGGAATAATTACCAATTCCTTATGATGATAGACAACCATCCGTGCACATAATGTAAAAAATGGACTGACACCATATGTATCCCCAGAAATAGCAAACATTAGTTATGACAGTAGGACCTAGTTCATCCATTATTGACCTTAGAAATATCTTATGCTTATATGAATCTAAAGTCATTGACAATGCATACAGAATTGATCGCAGTCGTGAATAAGTCTAAAATCACAATTAAAAAACTTAATGGGCACACAATTAGTACAACCAGACATAGTATATATATAGGACCAGCATAGATGTTAAAATATTAAAATATTAAATCACATCCTAATAAAAAAGAATATATTGATAAATTAATAAATTTGGCCCTGGGGCTGAAGTAGGTAAGGGAGTTATGTGGGAAAAAAACTGATTTTTGGGGGACCAGAGGCAAGGGCTAAATTGGACCCTCAATGTATCTCATAAAAAAGGGGCAATCTCATAGCCTTCATTGTGACCATGCGGTTGGAGAGTATTTAAAGTAAAAATCCAATACATCTCCCTTTGGGATAATTTTCTCAGTAGGTCTCCCCCTCTAGGTCCCATTTTGACGTGTTCAATGGCTCTGAATGTAAAGGTTTCCGTACTTGAGTTGTGAGTTTCAGCGAAGTGTCTAGAGAGGGGGTGACTCTCCACTTTATTTTTAATGTTTCGTACATGTTCCTGGATACGAAGTTTCAGGAGTCTTTTGGTCTTGCCCACGTATTTAAGGTGGCATCCACATTCAATCACATATATTACGGATGTCGTATTGCAGTTAATGAAATCCTTCATCTTAAATTCCTTTGTCTGTTCCGAATTAGAATTTGTCCCCTCCAGGCTGTAACGAGGAGCTGCTCTGCTGCTGGCCTCTTGGTGAGAATTACTGTGTGTTTATGTCTGTGTACACTGTGTGTTTATGTGTATATGTCTGTGTTTGTGTGTAAATGTGTGTATATATCTGTGTGCTAATGTGTATATATGTATGTGTGCGTGTATATATATATATATATATATATATATATCTTTGTATACAGTATGTGTATGTGTGTGTGTTTATGTATGTCTGTGTCTATATGTGTATGTCTGTGTGTGTGTGTGTATATATATATATATATATATATATGTCTGTGCCTAAATGTGTGTGAATGTATGTATGTGTGTGTGTGTGTGTGTGTGTGTGTGTGTGTGTGTGTGGTGGTGGTGGGTGGGGGCGCCGTGACATGACCCTGCTTCGGGTGTCATGTCTCCACGCTACGCCTCTGGCAATCACACAGGCTCCATGTTTTTAATCACAATCCATTACAATTTATGTGAGATACATGCCCCGGAAACGGACATGATCCGCCTGCGTTTTTCCAACCACTACCCACAAACGCCATGTTAACATCCATGAACGCTCACTTCCTGTCAATCAAATTGCGATCGCATTTCACTGAACTGCGATTGCAATTTAACCTTCGCGCATGTGCAATGCATTCACAGCGCATGAGCAATCTGCTGATAATCGCCCTATTTGCGATTTTGCAACTGAAGCTAAAAAAAGTCCCTTAGGGAGGAATTCATCACGTGCAAATTGATCCCACGGGTCTATCCAATTAGCCCCGAATGCAAATGCTATCAGAGATTTTTTTTTTTGGTACCTCAGTAGGCTCTGAAAAATAATCCCCGCTAATTAGCCTGTTTTTGCGATGCCAGCAGTATTAATGCATAGATGAGACACAGACAGCCTGAGTAAGCACAAACTACAGTTCTTAAATGAGCATGTCAGATCCTATGTTATGGGCCCAACATTGGTACTGTATGAACCAGAGTGAATGAAACAAGGTGCAAGAACACCACTTCTCAGAGCTTTACTCACAGGATGCTGACCAGTAAGGAGAGCAGAATAATTCTTTGAAGCTTAAACACAATAAGGAATGATGTATGATATAGAAGCATCAAGAACATAGAATACACACTAGTGATATGCACTTTCAGCAGGTGAGGCCCTGAGTACAGATGTGTTCTCCTCCATCTTTGCTGCAGTCATGTTAAACAGCCCTTCTAGTCGCACCTATTCGTGAGCGCATTTACCAACGACGGACATCTTTTTGTGCATTTTTCCCTGAAAATGCGCCTTACTTGCATTGCTATGCGAATAAGATGCACAAGCAGACCCTGCTGATTAAAATGATATGCAAAGGCCTATATTGTGTAAAGCTCTGTCTCCGGTGCTCATCCCTACCTTAACTAACATCTGTAATCTCTCTCTCTACTGGTATTTTTCCTTCACTGTTCAATCATGCAGTGCTTACTCCCATTTTGAAAAAACAAACAAAAATTCTGACCCTCTTACTCAATCTACCGCCCTATCTCTCAGCTCCCTTGTCTCTCTAAGCTACTTGAGAGACTTGCCTACACTCGACTCACACACTTTCTTAACACACACAATTTATTGGACCCACTTCAGTCAGGCTTCCGTTCCCAACACTCCACAGAGACTGCACTGACTAAAGTGGTTAATGATTTGGTCACTACGAAGTCTAAAGGCCATTACTCACTACTTATTCTTCTAGATCTATCTGCTGCCTTTGACACTGTTGACCACTCTCTTCTCATACAAACCCTACAATCCCTAGGTCTTAAAGACACAGCCCTCTCTTGGTTCCTATCCTACCTATCTAATCGCTCCTTCATTGTTCGCTTCTCTGAATCCACCTCCTCTTTGCTACCTCTTTCAGTTGGAGTACCACAAGGCTCAGTCATGGGTTCTCTGCTTTCACTATCTATACCTCATCTCTTGGTAGGATAATCAGCTCTTTTGGATTTCAGTACAGATGATACTCAAATCTACCTATCCTCCCCTGATTTGTCCCTATCTGTACTGGGCCGAGTCACTGAATGCCTTTCTGCCATTTCATCTTGGATGACATCTCGCCACCTCAAACTTAATATTTGAAAAACAGTTAATTATATTTCCACCGGCCAGTAGTAGTTACCAACCTGATATCTCTAACACTGTTTAAAACTCGACAATCTACCCTACCCCACAAGCTCGCTGCCTAAGTGTCATCCTCGACTCTGATATGTCCTTTGTTCCCCACATTCAATCTGTCTCAAAATCATGTTACATGCATCTAAAAAACATATCCAAAATACAACCATACCTTACACAAGACACTGCTAAAACTTTAATCCATGCTCTCATTATCTCCCGCATTGATTATTGCTATAGTCTCCTAACTGGTCTTCCCAAAACGAGACTCTCACCACTACGATCCATTCTGAATGCAGCTGCGAGGATAATCTTCCTTCCTAGATGCTCATCATCTGCAACTCCACTCTGTCAGTCCCTCCATTGGTTACCTGTGTTCTACCGTATTCAATATAAAATACTTTTACTCACATACAAGGCCATTAACCAAACTACACCAACGTACATCACTTTGCTTATCTCAAAATATCTCCCAAGCCGACCTCTTCGCTCTTCACAAGATCTGCGTCTCTCATCCACACTCATTTCTCGCGACTGCAGGATTTTCTACGGGCCACACCCACTCTGTGGAATGCCCTACCACGCAAAATAAGACTCTCCTCTAGTCTCCAAACCTTCAAGCTTTCCCTGAAAACGCACCTCTTCAGGCAAGCGTATCAAATTCCAGAACCGCCCACATAACTTTCATAAACCTTCCTATCAAATTGCATCCACTCTGCACAGTCCACACATATCCTCACATGTCTTCTCATTCTTCACTTTCCCTTCCTCTCTACCCCGGTTCATTATTGCTGTATGACCATATCATACAGCCCACCAAGAACCTTTGCAATCTGGTGGACAACTATGAAATAGATAGGGAAATATGCATGTATACACAAGGATATTTGCTATCGATTGTAAGCTTGCAAGCAGGGCCTTCCTACCTCTATGACTGTTTGTTATTACCCAGTTTTGTTATATCATAGTTATTTCCAATTGTAAAGCGCAACGGAATTTGCTGCGCTATATAAGAAACTGTTAATAAATAATTAACTGTAGCTCTATCTGCATACGAAATGCTACGATACAGTGTTTTCCTGGAAAACACTGTAATGTAGCATTTCATACACCGATACAGCTGCAGTCACACACAGAATATAGGCATGCCGCATACGATTTTAAATTCACAGAGCAATGCAAATAAGACACATTTTCTCCCCCAAAAAGATGCCTGACGTTAGCAGAGTTGCACAGCGATAGACGGCTCACTCATGCCAAGCATCTCGCAGTGCATGGCGTATTGATGCTTGACGTATGAGGACATACTTGTATCTGTAGATTACTGGAAGCCTGTAGAGAGATAAATACTGCATGATGGTATCTAACAGAGACAATACACAGGTTTCAATGGTAAATAGTGCAGGAAGGAATATACTTGTTGAGACTGCACAGAATAATTACAGGTAAAGACCGCAGGTAGGCATTTCCAGGCAGAGTCTGCAGGTTAGTACAGGCTGAGGTATTACAGGCAGTGAATCGACAGTGCCTGGTAAAGTAAGAGGGTTTGAGAACCCACTTGTGGCTCTGTGTGAAACACAAACTGCTCCCTTTGTTACTCACTTAACCAATGAACCAAACGGAAATGAATTGGGTTCTGTTACAGTAGACACAGCCAGGCTTGATTACTGCCATTCCTGTTGAATCTAAACATCACTAAATAGCACTTTTATAGCAATGTGACTTTGGCTACAAGGTCCAACAAGCAGCACAGTATGCTGTGATCAAAAGAAATTCCAGAGGAGATGAGAAAATTATTGAAATATATTAGTCTGGAAAGGGTAATAAAGCCATTTCTAATGCTATGGGGCTCCAGCAAACCACAATGAGAGCTACTGGTGGTCGTGCGGGATGCTGGCTGAACACGGACATTTTTGTAAAGCGGCAATAATTCACAAGGCTAACCCATGCCTTGTAAATCATTGCCCCTTAAAAAAAAAAAAAAAAAAACAACATCATTACATCATGGCCATTATATCCAAATGGAGAGAACTGGAAACAGTGGTGAATCTTCCCATGAGTGGCCAGCCTACAAAAATCTCTCCTAAAGCAATTAACAACATATCCAGCAAGTCACAAAAGAACACAAACATCTAAGAAACTGAAGGCCTTGCTCACATCAGTTAGAATCAGTGTTCAAGATTCCAAAATATATATCAATAGGAGAGGTGCAAGGCAAAAACCACTGTTAAACAAGAATAACATAATGGCTTGTCTAACATTTGCCAAAAACACATTAACCAACACCAAGCCTTTTGGGCTAATGTTCTGTGGCCTAATGAGTAAAAAAATAGGATTATGGTTACCTACCAGTAAATCCTATTCTCGTAGTCCGTAGAGGATGCTAGGTGTCCACATTAGTACCATGAGGTATAGATGGGTCCACCAGGAGCCATTGGCACTTTAAGAGTTTGAGAGTGTGCGCTGGCTCCTCCCTCTATGCCCCTCCTACCAGACTCAGTCTAGAAACTGTGCCCGAGGAGACGGACATCTTCGAGAGAAGGATTTAACACAGATAGTGGGAAGATTCATACCAGCTCACACATACAAGGCACATCAAGCTCACGTAGCTTGAAAACTCAGCAACCGCTGAAAACATTACTTACCAAGTAACAATGCAGTACTTAACTAAAAACAAAGTAGTACTGAACCAGATAACAATTGCAGGAAAACGAAGCGCTGGGCGGGCGCCCAGCATCCTCTACGGACTACGAGAAAAGGATTTACCGGTAGGTAACCAAAATCCTATTTTATCTTACGTCCTAGAGGATGCTGGGGTCCACATTAGTACCATGGGGATGTACCAAAGCTCCCAGAACGGGAGGGAGAGCGCAGAGGCTCCTGCAGAACTGATTGACTGAACTTCAGATCATCAGAGGCCAAAGTATCGAACTTGTAGAACTTTGCAAACGTGTTTGACCCAGATCAAGTTGCAGCTCGGCAAAGTTGTAAAGCCGAGACACCCCAGGAAGCCACCCAAGAAGACCCGACCTTACGAGTAGAGTGAGCATTGACAGACGTAGGACACGGCAATCCTGCCGTAGAATACACATGCTGGATAGTGAACCTGATCCAGCGAGAGATCGTCTGCTTAGAATCAGGACACCCAATTTTCTTGGGATCATACAGGACAAACAGAGTCTGATTTTCTGTGACGAGCAGTCCTCTTCACATAGATTTTCAGAGCCCTTACAAATGCAAAGGACTTTGATGAAATTGAGGAGTCAGTAGCCACTGGCACCACAATAGGTTGGTTGATATGAAATGCTGACACAACCTTCGGAAGAAACTGCTGACGTGTCCGGAGCTCAGCTCTATATTCGTGGAAGATTAAGTTTGGGCTGTTACAGGACAAAGCCCCCAACTCCGACACACGTCTAGCAGAAGCTAAGGCCAACAACGTGACAGCCTTCCATGTAAGAAATTTGACCTCAACCTCCGGTAGAGGCTCAAACCAGTCCGATTGGAGGAACTGCAACACCGCGTTAAGGTCCCAAGGCACTGTAGGCGGTACAAAGGGAGGTTGGATGTGCAGAACTCCCTTCAAAAAGGTTTGAACCTCAGGGAGGGCAGCCAATTGTTTCTGGAAGAAAATGGATAGGGCCGAAATCTGGACCTTCACAGATCCCAACCTCAGGCCCATATCCACACCGGCTTGTAGGAAGAGGAGAAATCATCCCAGTTGAAACTCCACCGCAGGAAATTTCTTGGACTCACACCAAGACACATTTTTTCCCAATTCGATGGTAATGTTTAGACTTTACTCCTTTCCTAGCCTGTATCAGGGCAGGCATAACCTTGTTCAGAATGCCCTTTCGAGCTAGTATCAGGCGTCCAACCTCCATGCCATCAAACGTAACCGCGGTAAGTCTTGATAGGCGAACGGCTCCTGCTGCAGCAGGTCCTCCTGAAGAGAAAGAGGCCTCAGCTCTTACAGTAGATCCAGAAGATCCGCGTACCAAGCCCTTCTTGGCCAGTCTGGAGCAATGAGGATCGCTTGAACCCTTGTTCTCCTTATGAGCTTTAGAACTCTTGGGATGAGTGGAAGTAGAGGAAACATGTACACCGACTAGAACACCCACGGAGTCACTAGGGCGTCCACCACCACTGCTTGCGGGTCCCTCGACCTGCAACAATATCGCCGAAGCTTCTTGTTGAGACGAGAGGCCATCATGTCGACCTGGGGTACACCCCAGAGATCTGTTACCTCCTTGAACACCTCCGGATAGAGACCCCACTCCCCTGGATGGAGATCGTGTCTGCTGAGGAAGTCCGCTTCCCAGTTGTCTACTCCCGGATTGAAGATTGCCGACAGCGCCAACGCATGTTTTTCTACCCAGAGGATGATTCTTGTTACCTCTGACATTGCAGCTCTGCTCTTCGTTCTGCCCTGTCGGTTTATGTTAGCCACTGTTGTCACATTGTCCGACTGCAGTTGAACGGCCCGATTTCTCAGAAGATGGGCCGCTTGAAGAAGACCGTTGCAGATGGCTCTTAGTTCCAGAATGTTTATCGGCAGGCCGGCTTCCAGACTTGACCACCTTCCTTGGAAGGTTCCCCTTGAATGACTGCACCCCAGCCCCGGAGACTTGCATCCGTGGTTAGAAGGATCCAGTCCTGAATCCCGAACCTGTGGCCCACCAGAAGGTGAGGCAGTTGCAGCCATCAGAGAAGTTGAATACTGGCCTTTGGTGACAAACGTATTCTCTGGTGCATGTGTAGATGGGATCCCGACCACTTGTCCAGGAGATCCAGTTGGAAGGACCGAGCGTGAAACCTCCCGTACTGCAGGGCCTTGTAAAAGGCCACCATCTTTCCCAGAAGGCGAATGCACTGATAAACCGACACCCGGGTTGGCTTCAGGACATCCCGGACCATTGTTTGTATCACCAACACTTTTTCCTCTGGAAGAAACACCCTCTGCACTTCCGTGTCGAGGATTATTCCCAGAAAGGACAACCTCCTGGTTGGTTCCAAATGTGATTTTGTAAGATTCAGGATCCAGCCATGTTCCCTGAGAAGCTGGGTCGTGAGAGCTATGAACCGCAACAGCTTCTCCTTGGATGATGCTTTTATCAGCAGATCGTCCAGATATGGAATTATGTTCACCCCTGTCTGTGGAGGAGAATCATCATTTCCGCCATCACCTTGGTGAATACCCTCGGTGCTGTGGAGAGGCCGAATGGCAGGGCCTGAAACTGATAGTGACAGTCCAACAGTGCGAATCTGAGATGAGCTTGATGCGGCAGCCAAATCGGAATGTGTAGGTACGCATCTTTGATATCCAGGGATACCAGGAATTGCCCCTCCTCCAGACCTGATATCACTGCCCTTAGATAATACATTTTGAACTTGAACTACCTCAGAAAGGGGTTTAGTGATTTTAAGTTTAGAATGGGCCTGACCGAACCATCCGGTTTTGGTACCACGAAAAGGTTTGAATAATAACCTTTGTTTTGCATATGAGGTGATACTGGCACAATGACCTGTGCCTCCACCAACTTCTGGATGGCTTATTGCAGGACAGTCCTGTCCGCCAGCAGAGCTGGCAAGCCTGATTTGAAAAATCGGTGAGGAGGGAGATTTTGAAATTCCAGCCTGTACCCCTGGGACACAATATCCTGCACCCAAGGGTCCAGGCTGGATGACACCCAGATGTGACTGAAATGCCTGAGTCTCGCTCCCACTGGCCCCACCTCCAGGGCGTGCAGTCCACCGTCATGCGGAGGACTTTGGTGTACCTGAAGTGGATTTCTGTTCCTGGGAACCTGCAGCAGCAGGTTTCTTTTACATGGGCCGACCTCACCGGGCTTGGTAGACCGAAAGGGCTGTGATGTAGCTGAAGAAAAGGGTTTCTTCGGAGCAGGTGTAGCTGAGGGAAGAAAATGTGACTTACCAGCTGTAACCGTGAAGATGCACGCATCTAACGCTTCCCCAAAGAGAGCCTGACCTGTATAGGGTAGGGTCTCCACACTTCTCCTGGAATCCACGTCGGCAGACCACTGGCGTAACCACAGTCCTCGACGAGCCGATACAGACATGGAAGAAATTCCCACAGCCATGGAACCCAGGTCTTTCATGGATTCTACCAGAAATCCTGCCGAATCCTGAATCTTATGTAAAAACAATTCAACATCACATTTCTCCATAGTATCCAAGTCTTCAATTAACGTGCCTGACCACTTTACTATAGCTTTGGCAATCCAAGCACTGGCAATAGTGGGACATAGTATTGCCCCAGAAGCCGTGTACATGGATTTGAGCGTATTATCAATTTTACAGCCGCCTCTTTCAAGGCGGTAGATCCTGGTACAGGTAAAACCATCTAGTTTGAGAGTCTGGATACTGACGCGTCAACAATAGGCGGGTTTTCCCATTTTTTCTATCCTCTATCAGGAAAGGAAATGCCACCAGAACCCTTTTAGATATCTGGAATTTTTTAATAAGGGTTTTCCCAAGCCTTTTCAAAAATAGAATTTATTTCCTTTGATGCAGGGAAGGTTAGCGAGGCTTTCTTATTTTCCGTGAAGTAAGCCTCCTCATGTGTTGTATCAGTAATATTCAACACATCTCTAATAGCCTCTATCATCAACTGCACCCCTTTAGCAAGAGATGCTGCCCCCTGCAACACATCCCCGTCCCCATCTGCAGTGTCAGAATCGGTATCGTATCATTCTGCATGATCTGCGCAAGAGCACGTTTATGTGAATATACAGAGGGGAGCCCTGAAGTACCAGAACTGGGACAGACTGTCATAGAGTTCTGTAAAGCCTGAGTTACAGATTCATTTTGTGCAACCCTATTTGAAATCTGAGAAATCATAGATTTGATAGAGGATAACCACTCAGGCTCCCTTGCTGGTATCTGTGCTAAACCAGTGCAATCCTGATTACATGGAATGGGATCATCCTGAGAGGACATATACTCTGCAGCATATGACACAAAGTCCCTGGACATTGTTTAATGGAGACCACAGACACTCCACACACACACAGGGGAGGGCAGACAGAGTTTCACCCCCAAGAAAGGCAAGAGAGACAGAAATTGGAGCTAACCCACACACAGCGCTTTTAATGTAAAGGGAGACCCCACTAGCGCTGACTGTGTACATTAATCGGATACACAGTCTTAATGCAGCCAATCCCCCCTTCTACAACTCCCTGGTACCGTGAGAGATAGCTGGAGTTGCTGTGGAGGGTCTTGCTCTTCCTGGACAGCGCTGTGCAGGCAGGAAAATGGCGCTGAATGCTGCTGGGTCCGCTCTGAGGAGAAGCTCCGCCCCCAAAATGGCGCAGTCTTCCAAGGATTATACTGAGATAAAATGCTGGCTGAGATCCACGGACCCTGACAGGCTTGCTGACCAGTGCAGGGTTCAGGTGCTGGCTCAGGGTGCCCCTCACAACGCCGCTCTAAGTACCGCTGAGCCTCTGGAGCGCCGTTAGTACTGCGCTCCTACCCTGTTGCCGCCTTCTTCACACCGGCCCCCCGCTTGCTAGGGGGGGGGGTCGGTGACTCACTTGCCACAGATTTTCAGCTCTGTAAGGGGGGGTGGCATGCTGCTGGGGTGAGCGATCCCTTGTGTCGGGGAACGATCTATCCCATCAGAAGCTCAGTGTCCTGTCAGCTGAGATAGTGGCTCAGACCCCGCAGGGCGGACACTACTCCCCCCATTAGTCCCACGAAGCAAGGAGGCTGTTGCCAGCAGCCTCCCTGTAAAATAATAAACTCTAAAAATAAACTTTACTAGAGGAACTCTGGAGAGTCCCCCTAGCTGTGACCGGCTCATCCGGGCACATTTTCTAAACCGAGTCTGGTAGGAGGGGCATAGAGGGAGGAGCCAGCCCACTCTCTCAAACTCAAAGTGCCAATGGCTCCTGGTGGACCCGTCTATACCCCATGGTACTAATGTGGACCCCAGCATCCTCTAGGACGCAAGAGAAATTTAACTTTTTGGAAGACATGGGCCCTATTACATCTGGTGTGAAGCTAACAAAGCATTCCACATTAAGAACATCACACTACCAGTCAAACATGTAAGTGTGATGCTACTTCAGTACCTGGGCGATCTGATAAATTTCTGGAATCACAAAATCTACTGTCTACCAAAATATTTGAGGAAGAATGTCCAGTTATCAGTCCATGATCTGAAGCTCATGTGCACCTGAGTTATGCAGCAAGTAAACAATCCAAAGCACACCTCTGAATGGTATAAGGTTTTGGAGTGGTCTAATCAAAGTACTCACTTGAATCCAAGTTAGATGTTATGGCAGGACCTTAAATGGGTAGTTTCAACATTTGGAATCTCTACAATGTGGCTGAATTACAGCAATTTTGCATAGAAAAGTGGGCCAAAAATCCTCCCCATTGATGGGAAAGACTTTTCTCCAGTTTTCTTAAGTATTTGGTTGCAGTTATTGTTGCTAAAGGTGGCACAACTGGTTAATAGGTTTAGGGGTAAACAATTTTTCACATTGGTGATATAAGTGTTGGGTAACTTTTTTCATCAACAAATAAAATGATCAATTAAAAACTGTATTTTGTGTTTAAACCGGTTGCTAAAACCTTTTTCATGCCACTGTAAGAGGACTGATGTTTAAGACATTTTGTTTTATACTTTCTTACAGTATAGTACACTTGGCTACAGTATATTGTGAGTTTAGAAGCAATCAGTAGTAAGCGATGAGTCCATCTTTGCAGATGACATTCAGCAATTGCTATCGTGCCCACACATTTTACACTATGTACCTGGCATAGGAAGCACAGCAAACCTGTTACCAGTTTAGGACATGCATGTCAAAATGATCTTAAACGTGACAGAGCCTTCTGTTCAGTTAGCTGCCGTCCTGGCTTCCAAGTTTGTTACAGTGAATGTGGGAGGACAGGGGTTAGATTTGTCTATATATACTGTAAGTACAAATGTTAGAATAGCTCTAGTATCTGCTTGTTTCCACCGAAAGGCAGCAATGAAACCACCAAATCAATCACTTAAAGTAAATCAAGTACAGATTAAAATATTCCATATACAGTATAAAGTATGCATTGAGTTTAGGGATGTGTATAATCTGTTGTTCATGCAGTACAATGTTGACAGATTGGTACTGGAGAGAAATGAAATCAATGGGGCTCATGTAGAGAATACTACTGCAGTTTGTACTGTATAGTGTAAATGGCATTTCACTTGGCCCATGCCCAGATTTGCACAATTGTGCTACTACGCTTTGTCTGGATATTCATGTTGTTGCAATTGCGAACACATGATCACGGAAAAGATGATGCGTATGAACCTGAGAAAGCCATTTATTTGATGGTGGTCAAATAGCAGATCATCTGACCACAACTGCCAGTATTATTAGTGAACTGTTTGTAATTGGCGATTTCAAAATTCACTGCTGACTCTGTTTGGCAATTTAATCGTTGCTCGGGCACATATGATTTGTTAACAAAATGATTTTTGGAATTGCACCGGTATCCAGCTTCCTGTTATGGTCCTCTCAACTGTGATATCATGTCATATGAAGCGGGTGGCGGAAGACAGGGGCTACTAAATGGTAGCTACATTGTTCTACACTTTCACTGACATCACAGATGTTACATCAACAAATCTGACTTGTGTTGTAAAGCAGATAAGAGTAGCGGAACTAACCCTGAAAAAAATGTTCTTTGTGCAGCGTCTTTTAAGCTGGAGCAATCTTTTGTAGCGGGAAAGGGGGAAAAAAAGTATCAAGCTTTATGAGTGGAGAAGTTGACCATAGCAACAAATCATCTTCTAGCTAGTATAAAGTGCATTCTATAAAATGATAGGTAGAAGTGGATCACCTGCTATTGGCAACTTGAAAAGAAAAGGTACAATCTCACTTGCACTCCAAGAATGTCCCAAACTTTAGATGGTCCTCAATGTGAGGATTTCACAATATCTAAACGGTTAAAATTATGTAGTGTCCAAAGGTAATCACATGAAAAAAAATAAAAAAATCACATAAAAGTGTAATATTGTAAATGAAATCAATTGCACCAGTCGGTGATTGCAGGAAACATTGTGTGAATAGTCCCAATCAAATTCCAGGTCCCTCCCTCCTTTACGTCGACACCCGAAATGGTGACAAAAGCAAGCTGTGCAAATTCTTACATGTATGATTACTTGTAGAAAACTGGATGTGAAACACATAAAGGTTTCTTTGAACTTCCATTAGGTCCTCGCTGGATATTAGTGGGAACAGTTGTTTCTCATTTCATATGCATATAACCAGAAAGGGACCGGATTAGAATCCAAAGTTATTTATTAAAAAATGCTAAACTAACACAAGATTGGACAGGACGGCTGTACCATATTGATGTTATAATGAATCCACTGGAAGATGTAACTCGAATATCAAATACACAGTGGGCTCAGAAAAATGGAAATGGGTTGTCAGACCAATATGAACAACACTTTCTACGCGTTTCGATGCTTTGTGTCGTCTTTATCAAGTTGATAGAAGTGTTGTGAGCACTGATTCTATCAGATATCAGTTTGTTCCCAGTCAGTGTGTCCGGAGAAGCTATTGGCAAATTCCCCACTTGTACACTCTTTAGAATGCTTCATATATCTCTCTCAGAAAATTGTAAATCTAATCCAATGAACACTGTACATTCCACTCTAGAAAATCACAGCATTCAAACGCTGCTGGTGTGCGACACTGCCATTGTGCTGTGACGGTTGCAATGCATTTTGTAATACTTTAAAACACAAGAAAAGTGCATATAAACCATGTTGTAACAAAAGAGGACCTATCTGTTTATGCTGAATACATATTAAAAACATGTTTATAAATGTATCGCATTGCATTTAAAACATGCTCACATTTAAAGTAATATCATTCTTCAGCTGCTTTAACTCACTATAGAACAAGAAGCATGCAGAAATATGCACTGCAACACAATGAAGTGTGCAAAACACGTATGTACGATCACATTTATAAAATGATTTAATTTGTATGAAAAATGCACCTGAAACAAATAATTTGAAAGTCAGTATCTACATATCAATGTTTAGCATTTTTAAGCTGGTTTACACAAAAAATAAAATGTCTTCATCACCACGGCCATTGTTGTTTAAGTTATTTACACAAAAAATAAATTAGGAACATGTTTAAATGAAGTAAAAAATGCATTAAGAAAAGTAATAAAATAAATGTGTAGTACAAAAAAGTACAAAAAGGAGTCATGCAAACACAAAAATGGAAAGCAAGAATACGTATAATCCCTTTAAAAACATACATTGCAAAAAAAATATTTAAACCATCCCTTTCTTTAAATTTCCTAAATAAAATAAAAAAATGAAGAAAATCCCTTTAAAAACATACATTGCAAAAAAAATATTTAAAACATCCCTTTCTTTAAATTTCCTAAATAAAATAAAAAAATGAAGAAAAAAAAAATCACAATATCAAAATATAGTAAATTAATTGCTTCTAAAATAATGATGCATTTTAAATGATGGTAATTTCCTTTCACACCAAAGTCTATTCATTTGTTAGATTTTGAACAAGATATTGATAGGTTTCTCATTCAAGCTTCCATGAATGGTAGGTGCGAATATATTGTTTTGCATTATAAATAATTTTCTTTTTCAGATCAGGTTCACTTATCAATCTTTTGGACAGCTGGACAAACTCCTAAAAGAGAACACAGTAAATCAATATGAAAACAAATATTCAAGGACATGTCACATGATCAGCAAAGAGGATACAACACAGTCAGAAATGCTGTTTTAGGAAGGAGGCTCACAAAGTTCTGGCTACACCCCTGGTTGCTCTGATATGTGATGTTGTGACTGCTGTCCTCTCGATGATGCCACTATTTGCACACCACAGAGGATTAGAGCAGCAGCCAGTGGGTATCTTGGTAGATAGCGCATCGGTTGCGGCATTAGCATAAGTTTGTAGTAGTCGCTGCGGCATCTAAGTCAACCTATGAATCAGAACCTCAGATTCAGAACCAAGTCTTTGGCATCCTTAAATACTGCTTTATGAAAGTCCAAATTGCAATTATTGCATATTTCTGAATAACCACCAGGTCCCTTTTCTTAATTATGGTTGTTGTGGATGCCAACAATGTATGTCTGCCCATACATAGACCTAAAGGAGTATGTTTTCTTATTTTAATAGTCATCCTTCTCTAAGTAACAAAGTAACAAAGGGCTAATAGCTTCAATTCATTGTTTATGCCACTTTCAATACGTTTATAGAAATATACTAAGGTCACTTGCTCAATCCAGCCTTTCATGTGAACCAGAGTGCTGTTTGCTTTGGGAATCAACAAACACAAGGACATCTTTGAAAGAATGGTACTTTAAAGTAAGAAAAGTTGATTTAAAGTATAAAAAAGTTAAAAGCTAGAAAGCTGGTATCACTGTAAGTGAATATATGGTTTGTTCTCTGGTCCAACGCTACAAATTATGATAGTGTAACATTAATTTAAGGGCAAATGACGCATGGTGGTGTCTACTGTTAACCAAAGTAAGCACTGTGTAAAAGAATTCAAAGCACAGTCAAAAAAAAAAAAAAAAAAGATGAAAAATATATACATAAAAAGAGAATACAGTGACTTTCGCCTGTCACGGATATACAGTAACCAGAGATAGTAATAATCGGACAAGTATTGTGATGGCATAAATGCATTCACCATACTTATTTAATATGCAGTTGGGTTTAATTAGTGTTTTTATACCACTATTATTTTTCATATCCCATAGAGGTTTTCCTCTTGTAATTACCTGCAATATGCGCAGTCGCACATGATGTAAGGTTCTGAAGTAAAATCGCCGCTAATTGAATCTCCAAACATTTTTTTTCTTGGGGCCCCATATTAAGAAAATTACTTTGAAAAGATGACCACAAGATTTTTTTCTCAGCTAGCTTTCCACAGTTAGATAAGCATTCTTTGCCGAGCCTCTCCTTATGTGCCAGTCCAGAGCATCCCCTTATGTTACTTACCTCTCTTGGTCAGTGCCTGAGTTCTGTCTCCCTCAGGCTGTCGGTCGACTGTTGTAGTCTGCACTGACAGTGTCGGCCAGCCCGGCAGTGATGGCACCAGGTCATGCTGTCAAGCAAATAATTTACTACTTCCAGAGTCCCAACAAGGATGCGCTAATCTTCAGAAGAATCCCAGACCTAAGCTGGGTACACAATGGCTGATATATTGAACAGCCAATATATCATGGGAGTGTCGGCGGGTGTGTACCACCAGCAATCTGTCTGAATGACCTTAACAGACATATTGTGTCAGCCCTGCAGCACAGTCTATGGCAGATATATATGCAGATATACTGGCGCATCGTGCTGTGTGTACAGGCAGTCTGCCACACACTTGTGGCAGAAGCTGATGGTGACTGACATCACAACTGTAAATGCATATGGAAATGCCCACCCTGTTTGTTGTGATATCAGACACAACTCATCGAGCAGACGATTGGTAAATGTGTATGCAGTTACCAATCGTCAGATAGGTCATCAGATCAGCTGTCCTACTGTGTATAAGAGGACAGCCAGACTCTAGCCGAGATAGGCTGCGCTTGGCTTGTGGGCCATAGTTTGGCTGCCTCTATCTTAGAGAAATATACATACAACGGTCACACAGTAACGTAGTGTGTGCAACTTCTGTCTGTTGTAGTAGTGAATACAGAGTGTCAGTCTATATTGTAATTCAGTAGTGCACTTCGGGTCAGTTTGTAGTGTAGTGTGGACAGGGCCATTCTGTGGTGTAGTATGTGAAGGGTCATCTGTGGTGTAAAACAGCAGGCGCAAGGTTAGTGTGGTGTACTGCAGTAAGTACAGGGTCAGGCTATCATATACAGTAGTGTTAACAAGGTCAGTCAGTTGTGCAGTGCAATCTGTGCATTTTCCGTCTGGGTGTAAAGCACAGTGCACAGGTTCACTTGTAATGTGGTGGATGTAGAGGCTCAAACCAGTCCGATTGGAGGAACTGCGACACCGCGTTAAGGTCCCAAGGCGCTGTAGGTGGTACAAAGGGAGGTTGGATGTGCAGAACTCCCTTCAAAAAGGTTTGAACCTCAGGGAGGGCAGCCAACTGTTTCTGGAAGAAAATGGATAGGGCCGAAATCTGGACCTTCACAGATCCCAACCTCAGGCCCATATCCACACCGGCTTGTAGGAAGAGGAGAAACCATCCCAGTTGAAACTCCACCACAGGAAATTTCTTGGACTCACACCAAGACACATATTTTTTCCAAATTCGATGGTAATGTTTAGACGTTACTCCTTTCCTAGCCTGTATCAGGGCAGGAATAACCTTGTTCAGAACGGCCTTTCGAGCTAGTATCAGGCGTTCAACCTCCATGCCATCAAACGTAACCGCGGTAAGTCTTGATAGGCGAATGGCTCCTGCTGCAGCAGGTCCTCCTGAAGAGAAAGAGGCCTCTGCTCTTGCAGCAGATCCAGAAGATCTGCGTACCAAGCCCTTCTTGGCCAGTCTGGAGCAATGAGAATCGCTTGAACCCTTGTTCTCCTTATGAGCTTTAGAACTCTTGGGATGAGTGGAAGTGAAGGAAACACGTACACCGACTAGAACACCCACGGAGTCACTAGGGCGTCCACCACCACTGCTTGCGGGTCCCTCGACCTGAAACAATACCGCCGAAGCTTCTTGTTGAGACGAGAGGCCATCATGTCGACCTGGGGTACCCCCCAGAAATCTGTTACCTCCTTGAACACCTCCGGATAGAGACCCCACTCCCCTGGATGGAGATCGTGTCTGCTGAGGAAGTCCGCTTCCCAGTTGTCAACTCCCGGAATATAGATTGCCGATAGCGCCAACGCGTGTTTTTCTGCCCAGAGGATGATTCTGGTTTCCTCTGACATTGCAGCTCTGCTCTTCGTTCAGCCCTGTCGGTTTATGTAAGCCACTGTTGTCACATTGTCCGACTGCAGCTGAACGGCCCGATTTCTCAGAAGATGGGCCGCTTGAAGAAGACCGTTGCAGATGGCTCTTAGTTCCAGAATGTTTATCGGCAGGCCGGCTTCCAGACTTGACCACCTTCCTTGGGAGGTTCCCCTTGAGTGACTGCGCCCCAGCCCCGGAGACTTGCATCCGTGGTTAGAAGGATCCAGTCCTGAATCCCGAACCTGTGGCCCACCAGAAGGTGAGGCAGTTGCAGCCACCAGAGAAGTTGAATCCTGGCCTTTGGTGACAAACGTATTCTCTGGTGCATGTGTAGATGGGATCCCGACCACTTGTCCAGGAGATCCAGTTGGAAGGACCGAGCGTGAAACCTCCCGTTCTGCAGGGCCTTGTAAGAGGCCACCATCTTTCCCAGAAGGCGAATGCACTGATAAACCGACACCCGGGTTGGCTTCAGGACATCCCAGACCATTGTTTGTATCACCAACACTTTTTCCTCTGGAAGAAACACCCTCTGCTCTTCCGTGTCGAGGATCATTCCCAGAAAGGACAACCTCCTGGTTGGTTCCAAATGTGATTTTGAAAGATTCAGGATCCAGCCATGTTCCCTGAGAAGCTGGGTCGTGAGCGCTATGGACCGCAACAGCTTCTCCTTGGATGATGCTTTTATCAGCAGATCGTCCAGATATGGAATTATGTTCACCCCTGTCTGCGGAGGAGAATCATCATTTCTGCCATCACCTTGGTGAATACCCTTGGTGATGTGGAGGGGGCTAATGGCAGGGCCTGAAACTGATAGTGACAGTCCAACAGTGCGAATCTGAGATGAGCTTGATGCGGCAGCCAAATCGGAATGTGTAGGTACGCATCCTTGATATCTACGGATACCAGGAATTGCCCCTCCTCCAGACCTGATATCACTGCCCTTAGATAATACATTTTGAACTTGAACTACGTCAGAAAGGGGTTTAGTGATTGTAAGTTTAGAATGGGCCTGACCGAACCATCCGGTTTCGGTACCACGAAAAGGTTTGAATAATAACCTTTGCTTTGCAGATGAGGTGGTACTGGCACAATGACCTGTGCCTCCACCAACTTCTGGATGGCTTATTGCAGGACAGTCCTGTCCGCCAGCAGAGCTGGCAAGCCTGATTTGAAAAATCGGTGAGGGAGATTTTGAAATTCCAGCCTGTACCCCTGGGACACAATATCCTGCACCCAGGGGTCCAGGATGGATGACACCCAGATGTGACTGAAATGCCTGAGTCTCGCTCCCACCGGCCCCACCTCCAGGGCGTGCAGTCCACTGTCATGCGGAGGACTTTGGTGTACCTGAAGTGGATTTCTGTTCCTGGGAACCTGCAGCAGCAGGTTTCTATTACATGGGCCGACCTCACCGGGCTTGGTAGACCGAAAGGGCTGTGATGTAGCTGAAGAAAAGGGTTTCTTTGGAGCAGGTGTAGCTGAGGGAAGAAAATGTGACTTACCAGCTGTAGCCGTGAAGATGCACGCATCTAACGCTTCCCCAAAGAGAGCCTGACCTGTGTAGGGTAGGGTCTCCACACTTCTCCTGGGATCCACGTCGGCAGACCACTGGCGTAACCACAGTCCTCAACGAGCTGATACAGACATGGAAGAAATTCCCACAGCCATGGAACCCAGGTCTTTCATGGATTCTACCAGAAATCCTGCCGAATCCTGAATCTTATGTAAAAACAATTCAACATCACAATTCTCCATAGTATCCAAGTCTTCAATTAACGTGCCTGACCACTTTACTATAGCTTTGGCAATCCAAGCACTGGCAATAGTGGGACATAGTATTGCCCCAGAAGCCGTGTACATGGATTTGAGCGTATTATCAATTTTACGGCCGCCTCTTTCAAGGCGGTAGATCCTGGTACAGGTAAAACCACCTTGTTTGAGAGTCTGGATACTGACGCGTCAACAATAGGCGGGTTTTCCCATTTTTTCCTATCCTCTATCAGGAAAGGAAATGCCACCAGAACCCTTTTAGGTATCTGGAATTTTTTAATCAGGGTTTTCCCAAGCCTTTTCAAAAATAGCATTTAATTCCTTTGATGCAGGGAAGGTTAGCGAGGCTTTCTTATTTTCAGTGAAGTAAGCCTCCTCAAGTGTTGTATCAGTAATATTCAACACATCTCTAATAGCCTCTATCATCAACTACACCCCTTTAGCAAGAGATGCTGCCCCTGCAACACATCCCCGTCCCCATCTGCAGTGTCAGAATCGGTATCCGTATCATTCTGCATGATCTGCGCAAGAGCACGTTTATGTGAATATACAGCGGGGATCCCTGAAGCACCAGAACTGGGACAGACTGCCATAGATTTCTGTAAAGCCTGAGTTACAGATTCATTTTGTGCAACCCTATTTGAAATCTGAGAAATCATAGATTTGATAGAGGATAACCACTCAGTCTCCCTTGCTGGTATCTGTGCTAAACCAGTGCAATCCTGATTACATGGAATGGGATCATCCTGAGAGGACATATCCTCTGCAGCATATGACACAAATTCCCTGGACATTGTTTAATGGAGACCACAGACACTCCACACACACACAGGGGAGGGCAGACAGAGTTTCACCCCCAAGAATGGCAAGAGAGACACAGAGATTGGAGCCAACCCACACACAGCGCTTTTAATGTAAAGGGAGACCCCACTAGCGCTGACTGTGTACCTTAATAGGATATACAGTCTTAATGCAGCCTCTCCCCCCTTCTACAACCCCCTGGTACCGTGAGAGATAGCTGGAGTTGCTGTGGAGGGACTTGCTCTTCCTGGACAGCGTTGTGCAGGCAGGAAAATGGCGCTGAATGCTGCTGGGTCCGCTCTGAGAAGCTCCGCCCCCAAAATGGCGCCGTCTTCCAAGGATTATACTGGCCTGAGGTAAAATGCTGGCTGAGATCCACAGACCCTGACAGGCTTGCTGACCAGTGCAGGGTTCAGGTGCTGGCTCAGGGTGCCCCTCACAGCACCGCACTAAGTACCGCTGAGCCTCCGGAGTGCAGTTAGTACTGCGCTCCCACCCTGTTGCCGCCTTCATCACACCGGCCCCCCGCTTGCTAGGAGGGGGTCGGTGAATCACTTGCCACTGATTTTCAGCTCTGTAAGGGGGTGGTGGCATGCTGCTGGGGTGAGCGATCCCTTGTGGCGGGGAACGATCTATCCCCTCAGGAGCTCAGTGTCCTGTCAGCTGAGATAGTGGCTCAGACCCCGCAGGGCGGACACTACTCCCCCCCATTAGTCCCACGAAGCAGGGAGGCAGTTGCCAGCAGCCTCCCTGTAAAATAATAAACTCTAAATATAAACTTTACTAGAGGAACTCTGGAGAGTCCCCCTAGCTGTGACCGGCTCATCCGGGCACATTTTCTAAACAGAGTCTGGTAGAAGGGGCATAGAGGGAGGAGCCAGCCCACTCTCTCAAACTCAAAGTGCCAATGGCTCCTGGTGGACCCGTCTATACCCCATGGTACTAATGTGGACCCCAGCATCCTCTAGGACGTAAGAGAAATTTAACTTTTTGGAAGACATGGGCCCTATTACATCTGGTGTGAAGCTAGCAAAGCATTCCACATTAAGAACATCACACTACCAGTCAAACATGTAAGTGTGATACTACTTCAGTACCTGGGCGATCTGATAAGTTGCTGGAATCACAAAATCTACTGTCTACCAAAAAATTTGAGGAAGAATGTCCAGTTATCAGTCCATGATCTGAAGCTCATGTGCACCTGAGTTATGCAGCAAGTAAACGATCCAAAGCACACCTCTGAATGGTATAAGGTTTTGGAGTGGTCTAGTCAAAGTACTCACTTAAATCCAAGTTAGATGTTATGGCAGGACCTTAAATTGGTAGTTTAAACATTTGGAATCTCTACAATGTGGCTGAATTACAGCAATTGTGCATAGAAAAGTGGGCCAAAAATCCTCCCCATTGATGGGAAAGACTTTTCTCCAGTTTTCTTAAGTATTTGGTTGCAGTTATTGTTGCTAAAGGTGGCACAACTGGTTAATAGGTTTAGGGGTAAACAATTTTTCACATTGGTGATATAAGTGTTGGGTAACTTTTTTCATCAACAAATAAAATGATCAATTAAAAACTGTATTTTGTGTTTAAACCGGTTGCTAAAACCTTTTTCATGCCACTGTAAGAGGACTGATGTTTAAGACATTTTGTTTTATACTTTCTTACAGTATAGTACACTTGGCTACAGTATATTGTGAGTTTAGAAGCAATCAGTAGTAAGCGATGAGTCCATCTTTGCAGATGACATTCAGCAATTGCTATCGTGCCCACACATTTTACACTATGTACCTGGCATAGGAAGCACAGCAAACCTGTTACCAGTTTAGGACATGCATGTCAAAATGATCTTAAACGTGACAGAGCCTTCTGTTCAGTTAGCTGCCGTCCTGGCTTCCAAGTTTGTTACAGTGAATGTGGGAGGACAGGGGTTAGATTTGTCTATATATACTGTAAGTACAAATGTTAGAATAGCTCTAGTATCTGCTTGTTTCCACCGAAAGGCAGCAATGAAACCACCAAATCAATCACTTAAAGTAAATCAAGTACAGATTAAAATATTCCATATACAGTATAAAGTATGCATTGAGTTTAGGGATGTGTATAATCTGTTGTTCATGCAGTACAATGTTGACAGATTGGTACTGGAGAGAAATGAAATCAATGGGGCTCATGTAGAGAATACTACTGCAGTTTGTACTGTATAGTAGAGATGAGCGGGTTCGGTTTCTCTGAATCCGAACCCGCCCGAACTTCATGTTTTTTTTCACGGGTCCGAGCGACTCGGATCTTCCCGCCTTGCTCGGTTAACCCGAGCGCGCCCGAACGTCATCATGACGCTGTCGGATTCTCGCGAGGCTCGGATTCTATCGCGAGACTCTGATTCTATATAAGGAGCCGCGCGTCGCCGCCATTTTCACACGTGCATTGAGATTGATAGGGAGAGGACGTGGCTGGCGTCCTCTCCATTTAGATTAGGGTTGAGAGAGAGAGAGAGAGAGATTGACCTGAGGTAGTGATACTGTAGAAGAGAGTGCAGAGTTTAGTGACTGACGACCACAGTGACCACCAGACAGTGCAGTTGTTTGTTTTATTTAATATATCCGTTCTCTGCCTGAAAAAAACGATACACAGTGACTCAGTCACATACCATATCTGTGTGCACTGCTCAGCCCAGTGTGCTGCATCAATGTATATATATATCTGACTGTGCTCAGCTCACACAGCTTATAATTGTGGGGGAGACTGGGGAGCACTGCAGTGCCAGTTATAGGTTATAGCAGGAGCCAGGAGTACATAATATTATATTAAAATTAAACAGTGCACACTTTTGCTGCAGGAGTGCCACTGCCAGTGTGACTAGTGACCAGTGACCTGACCACCAGTATATATAATATTAGTAGTATACTATCTCTTTATCAACCAGTCTATATTAGCAGCAGACACAGTACAGTGCGGTAGTTCACGGCTGTGGCTACCTCTGTGTCGGCACTCGGCAGCCCGTCCATAATTGTATATACCACCTAACCGTGGTTTTTTTTTCTTTCTTTATACATACATACTAGTTACGAGTATACTATCTCTTTATCAACCAGTCTATATATTAGCAGCAGACACAGTACAGTGCGGTAGTTCACGGCTGTGGCTACCTCTGTGTCGGCACTCGGCAGCCCGTCCATAATTGTATATACCACCTAACCGTGGTTTTTTTTTCTTTCTTTATACATACATACTAGTTACGAGTATACTATCTCTTTATCAACCAGTCTATATATTAGCAGCAGACACAGTACAGTGCGGTAGTTCACGGCTGTGGCTACCTCTGTGTCGGCACTCGGCAGCCCGTCCATAATTGTATATACCACCTAACCGTGGTTTTTTTTTCTTTCTTTATACATACATACTAGTTACGAGTATACTATCTCTTTATCAACCAGTCTATATTAGCAGCAGACACAGTACAGTGCGGTAGTTCACGGCTGTGGCTACCTCTGTGTCGGCACTCGGCAGCCCGTCCATAATTGTATATACCACCTAACCGTGGTTTTTTTTTCTTTCTTTATACATACATACTAGTTACGAGTATACTATCTCTTTATCAACCAGTCTATATATTAGCAGCAGACACAGTACAGTGCGGTAGTTCATGGCTGTGGCTACCTCTGTGTCGGCACTCGGCAGCCCGTCCATAATTGTATATACCACCTAACCGTGGTTTTTTTTTCTTTCTTTATACATACATACTAGTTACGAGTATACTATCTCTTTATCAACCAGTCTATATATTTGCAGCAGACACAGTACAGTGCGGTAGTTCACGGCTGTGGCTACCTCTGTGTCGGCACTCGGCAGCCCGTCCATAATTGTATATACCACCTAACCGTGTTTTTTTTTTCTTTCTTTATACATACATACTAGTTACGAGTATACTATCTCTTTATCAACCAGTCTATATTAGCAGCAGACACAGTACAGTGCGGTAGTTCACGGCTGTGGCTACCTCTGTGTCGGCACTCGGCAGCCCGTCCATAATTGTATATACCACCTAACCGTGTTTTTTTTTTCTTTCTTTATACATACATACTAGTTACGAGTATACTATCTCTTTATCAACCAGTCTATATTAGCAGCAGACACAGTACAGTGCGGTAGTTCACGGCTGTGGCTACCTCTGTGTCGGCACTCGGCAGCCCGTCCATAATTGTATATACCACCTAACCGTGGTTTTTTTTTCTTTCTTTATACATACATACTAGTTACGAGTATACTATCTCTTTATCAACCAGTCTATATTAGCAGCAGACACAGTACAGTACGGTAGTTCACGGCTGTGGCTACCTCTGTGTCTGCACTCGGCAGGCAGTCCATAATTGTATACTAGTATCCATCTCCATTGTTTACCTGAGGTGCCTTTTAGTTGTGCCTATTAAAATATGGAGAACAAAAATGTTGAGGTTCCAAAATTAGGGAAAGATCAAGATCCACTTCCACCTCGTGCTGAAGCTGCTGCCACTAGTCATGGCCGAGACGATGAAATGCCAGCAACGTCGTCTGCCAAGGCCGATGCCCAATGTCATAGTACAGAGCATGTCAAATCCAAAACACCAAATATCAGAAAAAAAAGGACTCCAAAACCTAAAATAAAATTGTCGGAGGAGAAGCGTAAACTTGCCAATATGCCATTTACGACACGGAGTGGCAAGGAACGGCTGAGGCCCTGGCCTATGTTCATGGCTAGTGGTTCAGTTTCACATGAGGATGGAAGCACTCAGCCTCTCGCTAGAAAAATGAAAAGACTCAAGCTGGCAAAAGCAGCACAGCAAAGAACTGTGCATTCTTCGAAATCCCAAATCCACAAGGAGAGTCCAATTGTGTCGGTTGCGATGCCTGACCTTCCCAACACTGGACGTGAAGAGCATGCGCCTTCCACCATTTGCACGCCCCCTGCAAGTGCTGGAAGGAGCACCCGCAGTCCAGTTCCTGATAGTCAGATTGAAGATGTCAGTGTTGAAGTACACCAGGATGAGGAGGATATGGGTGTTGCTGGCGCTGGGGAGGAAATTGACCAGGAGGATTCTGATGGTGAGGTGGTTTGTTTAAGTCAGGCACCCGGGGAGACACCTGTTGTCCGTGGGAGGAATATGGCCGTTGACATGCCAGGTGAAAATACCAAAAAAATCAGCTCTTCGGTGTGGAGGTATTTCACCAGAAATGCGGACAACAGGTGTCAAGCCGTGTGTTCCCTTTGTCAAGCTGTAATAAGTAGGGGTAAGGACGTTAACCACCTCGGAACATCCTCCCTTATACGTCACCTGCAGCGCATTCATAATAAGTCAGTGACAAGTTCAAAAACTTTGGGTGACAGCGGAAGCAGTCCACTGACCAGTAAATCCCTTCCTCTTGTAACCAAGCTCACGCAAACCACCCCACCAACTCCCTCAGTGTCAATTTCCTCCTTCCCCAGGAATGCCAATAGTCCTGCAGGCCATGTCACTGGCAATTCTGACGAGTCCTCTCCTGCCTGGGATTCCTCTGATGCATCCTTGCGTGTAACGCCTACTGCTGCTGGCGCTGCTGTTGTTGCCGCTGGGAGTCGATGGTCATCCCAGAGGGGAAGTCGTAAGCCCACTTGTACTACTTCCAGTAAGCAATTGACTGTTCAACAGTCCTTTGCGAGGAAGATGAAATATCACAGCAGTCATCCTACTGCAAAGCGGATAACTGAGGCCTTGGCATCCTGGGTGGTGAGAAACGTGGTTCCGGTATCCATCATTACTGCAGAGCCAACTAGAGACTTGTTGGAGGTACTGTGTCCCCGGTACCAAATACCATCTAGGTTCCATTTCTCTAGGCAGGCGATACCGAAAATGTACACAGACCTCAGAAAAAGAGTCACCAGTGTCCTAAAAAATGCAGCTGTACCCAATGTCCACTTAACCACGGACATGTGGACAAGTGGAGCAGGGCAGGGTCAGGACTATATGACTGTGACAGCCCACTGGGTAGATGTATGGACTCCCGCCGCAAGAACAGCAGCGGCGGCACCAGTAGCAGCATCTCGCAAACGCCAACTCTTTCCTAGGCAGGCTACGCTTTGTATCACCGGTTTCCAGAATACGCACACAGCTGAAAACCTCTTACGGCAACTGAGGAAGATCATCGCGGAATGGCTTACCCCAATTGGACTCTCCTGTGGATTTGTGGCATCGGACAACGCCAGCAATATTGTGTGTGCATTAAATATGGGCAAATTCCAGCACGTCCCATGTTTTGCACATACCTTGAATTTGGTGGTGCAGAATTTTTAAAAAAACGACAGGGGCGTGCAAGAGATGCTGTCGGTGGCCAGAAGAATTGCAGGACACTTTCGGCGTACAGGCACCACGTACAGAAGACTGGAGCACCACCAAAAACTACTGAACCTGCCCTGCCATCATCTGAAGCAAGAAGTGGTAACGAGGTGGAATTCAACCCTCTATATGCTTCAGAGGTTGGAGGAGCAGCAAAAGGCCATTCAAGCCTATACAATTGAGCACGATATAGTAGGTGGAATGCACCTGTCTCAAGCGCAGTGGAGAATGATTTCAACGTTGTGCAAGGTTCTGATGCCCTTTGAACTTGCCACACGTGAAGTCAGTTCAGACACTGCCAGCCTGAGTCAGGTCATTCCCCTCATCAGGCTTTTGCAGAAGAAGCTGGAGACATTGAAGGAGGAGCTAACACAGAGCGATTCCGCTAGGCATGTGGGACTTGTGGATGGAGCCCTTAATTCGCTTAACAAGGATTCACGGGTGGTCAATCTGTTGAAATCAGAGCACTACATTTTGGCCACCGTGCTCGATCCTAGATTTAAAGCCTACCTTGGATCTCTCTTTCCGGCAGACACAAGTCTGCTGGGGTTGAAAGACCTGCTGGTGACAAAATTGTCAAGTCAAGCGGAACGCGACCTGTCAACATCTCCTCCTTCACATTCTCCCGCAACTGGGGGTGCGAGGAAAAGGCTCAGAATTCCGAGCCCACCCGCTGGCGGTGATGCAGGGCAGTCTGGAGCGACTGCTGATGCTGACATCTGGTCCGGACTGAAGGACCTGACAACGATTACGGACATGTCGTCTACTGTCACTGCATATGATTCTCTCAACATTGATAGAATGGTGGAGGATTATATGAGTGACCGCATCCAAGTAGGCACGTCACACAGTCCGTACTTATACTGGCAGGAAAAAGAGGCAATTTGGAGGCCCTTGCACAAACTGGCTTTATTCTACCTAAGTTGCCCTCCCACAAGTGTGTACTCCGAAAGAGTGTTTAGTGCCGCCGCTCACCTTGTCAGCAATCGGCGTACGAGGTTACATCCAGAAAATGTGGAGAAGATGATGTTCATTAAAATGAATTATAATCAATTCCTCCGCGGAGACATTGACCAGCAGCAATTGCCTCCACAAAGTACACAGGGAGCTGAGATGGTGGATTCCAGTGGGGACGAATTGATAATCTGTGAGGAGGGGGATGTACACGGTGATATATCGGAGGGTGATGATGAGGTGGACATCTTGCCTCTGTAGAGCCAGTTTGTGCAAGGAGAGATTAATTGCTTCTTTTTTGGGGGGGGTCCAAACCAACCCGTCATATCAGTCACAGTCGTGTGGCAGACCCTGTCACTGAAATGATGGGTTGGTTAAAGTGTGCATGTCCTGTTTTGTTTATACAACATAAGGGTGGGTGGGAGGGCCCAAGGACAATTCCTTCTTGCACCTCTTTTTTCTTTTCTTTTTCTTTGCATCATGTGCTGATTGGGGAGGGTTTTTTGGAAGGGACATCCTGCGTGACTCTGCAGTGCCACTCCTAAATGGGCCCGGTGTTTGTGTCGGCCACTAGGGTCGCTAATCTTACTCACACAGTCAGCTACCTCATTGCGCCTCTTTTTTTCTTTGCGTCATGTGCTGTTTGGGGAGGGTTTTTTGGAAGGGACATCCTGCGTGACACTGCTGTGCCACTCCTAGATGGGCCCGGTGTTTGTGTCGGCCACTAGGGTCGCTAATCTTACTCACACAGCTACCTCATTGCGCCTTTTTTTTCTTTGCGTCATGTGCTGTTTGGGGAGGGTTTTTTGGAAGGGACATCCTGCGTGACACTGCAGTGCCACTCCTAGATGGGCCCGGTGTTTGTGTTGGCCACTAGGGTCGCTAATCTTACTCACACAGCTACCTCATTGCGCCTCTTTTTTTCTTTGCGTCATGTGCTGTTTGGGGAGGGTTTTTTGGAAGGGCCATCCTGCGTGACACTGCAGTGCCACTCCTAGATGGGCCCGGTGTTTGTGTCGGCCACTAGGGTCGCTAATCTTACTCACACAGCTACCTCATTGCGCCTCTTTTTTTCTTTGCGTCATGTGCTGTTTGGGGAGGGTTTTTTGGAAGGGACATCCTGCGTGACACTGCAGTGCCACTCCTAGATGGGCCCGGTGTTTGTGTCGGCCACTAGGGTCGCTTATCTTACTCACACAGCGACCTCGGTGCAAATTTTAGGACTAAAAATAATATTGTGAGGTGTGAGGTATTCAGAATAGACTGAAAATGAGTGTAAATTATGGTTTTTGAGGTTAATAATACTTTGGGATCAAAATGACCCCCAAATTCTATGATTTAAGCTGTTTTTTAGTGTTTTTTGAAAAAAAAAACCGAATCCAAAACACACCCGAATCCGACAAAAAAAATTCGGTGAGGTTTTGCCAAAACGCGTTCGAACCCAAAACACGGCCGCGGAACCGAACCCAAAACCAAAACACAAAACCCGAAAAATTTCAGGCGCTCATCTCTACTGTATAGTGTAAATGGCATTTCACTTGGCACATGCCCAGATTTGCACAATTGTGCTACTACGCTTTGTCTGGATAGTCATGTTGTTGCAATTGCGAACACATGATCACGGAAAAGATGATGCGTATGCACCTGAGAAAGCCATTTATTTGATGGTGGTCAAATAGCAGATCATCTGACCACAACTGCCAGTATTATTAGTGAACTGTTTGTAATTGGCGATTTCAAAATTCACTGCTGACTCTGTTTGGCAATTTAATCGTTGCTCGGGCACATATGATTTGTTAACAAAATGATTTTTGGAATTGCACCGGTATCCAGCTTCCTGTTATGGTCCTCTCTTCTGTGATATCATGTCATATGAAGCGGGTGGCGGAAGACAGGGGCTACTAAATGGTAGCTACATTGTTCTACACTTTCACTGACATCACAGATGTTACATCAACAAATCTGACTTGTGTTGTAAAGCAGATAAGAGTAGCGAACTAACCCTGAAAAAAATGTTCTTTGTGCAGCGTCTTTTAAGCTGGAGCAATCTTTTGTAGCGGGAAAGGGGGAAAAAAAGTATCAAGCTTTATGAGTGGAGAAGTTGACCATAGCAACAAATCATCTTCTAGCTAGTATAAAGTGCATTCTATAAAATGATAGGTAGAAGTGGATCACCTGCTATTGGCAACTTGAAAAGAAAAGGTACAATCTCACTTGCACTCCAAGAATGTCCCAAACTTTAGATGGTCCTCAATGTGAGGATTTCACAATATCTAAACGGTTAAAATTATGTAGTGTCCAAAGGTAATCACATGAAAAAAAAATAAAAAAAATCACATAATAGTGTAATATTGTAAATTAAATCAATTGCACCAGTCGGTGATTGCAGGAAACATTGTGTGAATAGTCCCAATCAAATTCCAGGTCCCTCCCTCCTTTACGTTGACACCCGAAATGGTGACAAAAGCAAGCTGTGCAAATTCTTACATGTATGATTACTTGTAGAAAACTGGATGTGAAACACATAAAGGTTTCTTTGAACTTCCATTAGGTCCTCGCTGGATATTGGTGGGAACAGTTGTTTCTCATTTCATATGCATATAACCAGAAAGGGACCGGATTAGAATCCAAAGTTATTTATTAAAAAATGCTAAACTAACACAAGATTGGACAGGACGGCTGTACCATATTGATGTTATAATGAATCCACTGGAAGATGTAACTCGAATATCAAATACACAGTGGGCTCAGAAAAATGGAAATGGGTTGTCAGACCAATATGAACAACACTTTCTACGCATTTCGATGCTCTGTGTCGTCTTTATCAAGTTGATAGAATCAGTGCTCACAACACTTCTATCAGATATCAGTTTGTTCCCAGTCAGTGTGTCCGGAGAAGCTATTGGCAAATTCCCCACTTGTACACTCTTTAGAATGCTTCATATATCTCTCTCAGAAAATTGTAATTCTAATCCAATGAACACTGTACATTCCACTCTAGAAAATCACAGCATTCAAACGCTGCTGGTGTGCGACACTGCCATTTTGCTGTGACGGTTGCAATGCATTTTGTAATACTTTAAAACACAAGAAAAGTGCATATAAACCATGTTGTAACAAAAGAGGACCTATCTGTTTATGCTGAATACATATTAAAAACATGTTTATAAATGTATCGCATTGCATTTAAAACATGCTCACATTTAAAGTAATATCATTCTTCAGCTGCTTTAACTCACTATAGAACAAGAAGCATGCAGAAATATGCACTGCAACACAATGAAGTGTGCAAAACACGTATGTACTATCACATTTATAAAATGATTTAATTTGTATGAAAAATGCCCCTGAAACAAATAATTTGAAAGTCAGTATCTACATATCAATGTTTAGCATTTTTAAGCTGGTTTACACAAAAAATAAAATGTCTTCATCACCACGGCCATTGTTGTTTAAGTTATTTACACAAAAAATAAATTAGGAACATGTTTAAATGAAGTAAAAAATGCATTAAGAAAAGTAATAAAATAAATGTGTAGTACAAAAAAGTACAAAAATGAGTCATGCAAACACAAAAATGGAAAGCAAGAATATGTATAATCCCTTTAAAAACATACATTGCAAAAAAATATTTAAAACATCCCTTTCTTTAAATTTCCTAAATAAAATAAAAAAATGAAGAAAAAAAAAATCACAATATCAAAATATAGTAAATGAATTGCTTCTAAAATAATGATGCATTTTAAATGACGGTAATTTCCTTTCACACCAAAGTCTATTCATTTGTTAGATTTTGAACAAGATATTGATAGGTTTCTCATTCAAGCTTCCATGAATGGTAGGTGCGAATATATTGTTTTGCATTATAAATAATTTTCTTTTTCAGATCAGGTTCACTTATCAATCTTTTGGACAGCTGGACAAACTCCTAAAAGAGAACACAGTAAATCAATATGAAAACAAATATTCAAGGACATGTCACATGATCAGCAAAGAGGATAAAACACAGTCAGAAATGCTGTTTCAGGAAGGAGGCTCACAAAGTTCTGGCTACACCCCTGGTTGCTCTGATATGTGATGTTGTGACTGCTGTCCTCTCGACGATGCCACTATTTGCACACCACAGAGGATTAGAGCAGCAGCCAGTGGGTATCTTGGTAGATAGCGCATCGGTTGCGGCATTAGCATAAGTTTGCAGCAGTCGCTGCGGCATCTAAGTCAACCTATGAATCAGAACCTCAGATTCAGAACCAAGTCTTTGGCATCCTTAAATACTGCTTTATGAAAGTCCAAATTGCAATTATTGCATATTTCTGAATAACCACCAGGTCCCTTTTCTTAATTATGGTTTTTGTGGATGCCAACAATGTATGTCTGCCCATACATAGACCTAAAGGAGTATGTTTTCTTATTTTAATAATCATCCTTCTCGAAGTAACAAAGTAACAAAGGGCTAATAGCTTCAATTCATTGTTTATGCCACTTTCAATACATTTATAGAAATATACTAAGGTCACTTGCTCAATCCAGCCTTTCATGTGAAACAGAGCGCTGTTTGCTTTGGGAATCAACAAACACAAGGACATCTTTGAAAGAATGGTACTTTAAAGTAAGAAAAGTTGATTTAAAGTATAAAAAAGTTAAAAGCTAGAAAGCTGGTATCACTGTAAGTGAATAAATGGTTTGTTCTCTGGTCCAACGCTACAAATTATGATAGTGTAACATTAATTTAAGGGCAAATGACGCATGGTGGTGTCTACTGTTAACCAAAGTAAGCACTGTGTAAAAGAATTCAAAGCACAGTAAAAAAAAAAGAAAAAAAAAAAGATGAAAAATATATACATAAAAAGAGAATACAGTGACTTTCGCCTGTCACGGATATACAGTAACCAGAGATAGTAATAATAGGACAAGTATTGTGATGGCATAAATGCATTCACCATACTTATTTAATAGGCAGTTGGGTTCAATTAGTGTTTTTATACCACTATTATTTTTCATATCCCATAGAGGTTTTCCTCTTGTAATTACCTGCAATATGCGCAGTCGCACATGATGTAAGGTTCTGAAGTAAAATCGCCGCTAATTGAATCTCCAAACATTTTTCTTAAGAAAATTACTTTGAAAAGATGACCACAAGATTTTTTTCTCAGCTAGCTTTCCACAGTTAGATGAGCATTCTTTGCCGAGCCTCTCCTTATGTGCCAGTCCAGAGCATCCCCTTATGTTACTTACCTCTCTTGGTCAGTGCCTGAGTTCTGTCTCCCTCAGGCTGTCGGTCGACTGTTGTAGTCTGCACTGACAGTGTCGGCCAGCCCGGCAGTGATGGCACCAGGTCATGCTGTCAAGCAAATAATTTACTACTTCCAGAGTCCCAACAAGGATGCGCTAATCTTCAGAAGAATCCCAGACCTAAGCTGGGTACACAATGGCTGATATATTGAACAGCCAATATATCATGGGAGTGTCGGCGGGTGTGTACCACCAGCAATCTGTCTGAATGACCTTAACAGACATATTGTGTCAGCCCTGCAGCACAGTCTATGGCAGATATATATGCAGATATACTGGCGCATCGTGCTGTGTGTACAGGCAGTCTGCCACACACTTGTGGCAGAAGCTGATGGTGACTGACATCACAACTGTAAATGCATATGGAAATGCCCACCCTGTTTGTTGTGATATCAGACACAACTCATCGAGCAGACGATTGGTAAATGTGTATGCAGTTACCAATCGTCAGATAGGTCATCAGATCAGCTGTCCTACTGTGTATAAGAGGACAGCCAGACTCTAGCAGAGATAGGCTGCGCTTGGCTTGTGGGCCATAGTTTGGCTGCCTCTATCTTAGAGAAATATACATACAACGGTCACACAGTAACGTAGTGTGTGCAACTTCTGTCTGTTGTAGTAGTGAATACAGAGTGTCAGTCTATATTGTAATTCAGTAGTGCACTTCGGGTCAGTTTGTAGTGTAGTGTGGACAGGGCCATTCTGTGGTGTAGTATGTGAAGGGTCATCTGTGGTGTAAAACAGCAGGCGCAAGGTTAGTGTGGTGTACTGCAGTAAGTACAGGGTCAGGCTATCATATACAGTAGTGTTAACAAGGTCAGTCAGTTGTGCAGTGCAATCTGTGCATTTTCCGTCTGGGTGTAAAGCACAGTGCACAGGTTCACTTGTAATGTGGTGGATGTAGAGGCTCAAACCAGTCCGATTGGAGGAACTGCGACACCGCGTTAAGGTCCCAAGGCGCTGTAGGTGGTACAAAGGGAGGTTGGATGTGCAGAACTCCCTTCAAAAAGGTTTGAACCTCAGGGAGGGCAGCCAACTGTTTCTGGAAGAAAATGGATAGGGCCGAAATCTGGACCTTCACAGATCCCAACCTCAGGCCCATATCCACACCGGCTTGTAGGAAGAGGAGAAACCATCCCAGTTGAAACTCCACCACAGGAAATTTCTTGGACTCACACCAAGACACATATTTTTTCCAAATTCGATGGTAATGTTTAGACGTTACTCCTTTCCTAGCCTGTATCAGGGCAGGAATAACCTTGTTCAGAACGGCCTTTCGAGCTAGTATCAGGCGTTCAACCTCCATGCCATCAAACGTAACCGCGGTAAGTCTTGATAGGCGAATGGCTCCTGCTGCAGCAGGTCCTCCTGAAGAGAAAGAGGCCTCTGCTCTTGCAGCAGATCCAGAAGATCTGCGTACCAAGCCCTTCTTGGCCAGTCTGGAGCAATGAGGATCGCTTGAACCCTTGTTCTCCTTATGAGCTTTAGAACTCTTGGGATGAGTGGAAGTGAAGGAAACACGTACACCGACTAGAACACCCACGGAGTCATTAGGGCGTCCACCACCACTGCTTGCGGGTCCCTCGACCTGAAACAATACCGCCGAAGCTTCTTGTTGAGACGAGAGGCCATCATGTCGACCTGGGGTACCCCCCAGAAATCTGTTACCTCCTTGAACACCTCCGGATAGAGACCCCACTCCCCTGGATGGAGATCGTGTCTGCTGAGGAAGTCCGCTTCCCAGTTGTCAACTCCCGGAATATAGATTGCCGATAGCGCCAACGCGTGTTTTTCTGCCCAGAGGATGATTCTGGTTTCCTCTGACATTGCAGCTCTGCTCTTCGTTCAGCCCTGTCGGTTTATGTAAGCCACTGTTGTCACATTGTCCGACTGCAGCTGAACGGCCCGATTTCTCAGAAGATGGGCCGCTTGAAGAAGACCGTTGCAGATGGCTCTTAGTTCCAGAATGTTTATCGGCAGGCCGGCTTCCAGACTTGACCACCTTCCTTGGGAGGTTCCCCTTGAGTGACTGCGCCCCAGGCCCGGAGACTTGCATCCGTGGTTAGAAGGATCCAGTCCTGAATCCCGAACCTGTGGCCCACCAGAAGGTGAGGCAGTTGCAGCCACCAGAGAAGTTGAATCCTGGCCTTTGGTGACAAACGTATTCTCTGGTGCATGTGTAGATGGGATCCCGACCACTTGTCCAGGAGATCCAGTTGGAAGGACCGAGCGTGAAACCTCCCGTTCTGCAGGGCCTTGTAAGAGGCCACCATCTTTCCCAGAAGGCGAATGCACTGATAAACCGACACCCGGGTTGGCTTCAGGACATCCCAGACCATTGTTTGTATCACCAACACTTTTTCCTCTGGAAGAAACACCCTCTGCACTTCCGTGTCGAGGATCATTCCCAGAAAGGACAACCTCCTGGTTGGTTCCAAATGTGATTTTGAAAGATTCAGGATCCAGCCATGTTCCCTGAGAAGCTGGGTCGTGAGCGCTATGGACCGCAACAGCTTCTCCTTGGATGATGCTTTTATCAGCAGATCGTCCAGATATGGAATTATGTTCACCCCTGTCTGCGGAGGAGAATCATCATTTCTGCCATCACCTTGGTGAATACCCTTGGTGATGTGGAGGGGGCTAATGGCAGGGCCTGAAACTGATAGTGACAGTCCAACAGTGCGAATCTGAGATGAGCTTGATGCGGCAGCCAAATCGGAATGTGTAGGTACGCATCCTTGATATCCACGGATACCAGGAATTGCCCCTCCTCCAGACCTGATATCACTGCCCTTAGATAATACATTTTGAACTTGAACTACGTCAGAAAGGGGTTTAGTGATTGTAAGTTTAGAATGGGCCTGACCGAACCATCCGGTTTCGGTACCACGAAAAGGTTTGAATAATAACCTTTGCTTTGCAGATGAGGTGGTACTGGCACAATGACCTGTGCCTCCACCAACTTCTGGATGGCTTATTGCAGGACAGTCCTGTCCGCCAGCAGAGCTGGCAAGCCTGATTTGAAAAATCGGTGAGGGAGATTTTGAAATTCCAGCCTGTACCCCTGGGACACAATATCCTGCACCCAGGGGTCCAGGATGGATGACACCCAGATGTGACTGAAATGCCTGAGTCTCGCTCCCACCGGCCCCACCTCCAGGGCGTGCAGTCCACTGTCATGCGGAGGACTTTGGTGTACCTGAAGTGGATTTCTGTTCCTGGGAACCTGCAGCAGCAGGTTTCTTTTACATGGGCCGACCTCCCCGGGCTTGGTAGACCGAAAGGGCTGTGATGTAGCTGAAGAAAAGGGTTTCTTTGGAGCAGGTGTAGCTGAGGGAAGAAAATGTGACTTACCAGCTGTAGCCGTGAAGATGCACGCATCTAACGCTTCCCCAAAGAGAGCCTGACCTGTGTAGGGTAGGGTCTCCACACTTCTCCTGGGATCCACGTCGGCAGACCACTGGCGTAACCACAGTCCTCGACGAGCTGATACAGACATGGAAGAAATTCCCACAGCCATGGAACCCAGGTCTTTCATGGATTCTACCAGAAATCCTGCCGAATCCTGAATCTTATGTAAAAACAATTCAACATCACAATTCTCCATAGTATCCAAGTCTTCAATTAACGTGCCTGACCACTTTACTATAGCTTTGGCAATCCAAGCACTGGCAATAGTGGGACATAGTATTGCCCCAGAAGCCGTGTACATGGATTTGAGCGTATTATCAATTTTACGGCCGCCTCTTTCAAGGCGGTAGATCCTGGTACAGGTAAAACCACCTTGTTTGAGAGTCTGGATACTGACGCGTCAACAATAGGCGGGTTTTCCCATTTTTTCCTATCCTCTATCAGGAAAGGAAATGCCACCAGAACCCTTTTAGGTATCTGGAATTTTTTAATCAGGGTTTTCCCAAGCCTTTTCAAAAATAGCATTTAATTCCTTTGATGCAGGGAAGGTTAGCGAGGCTTTCTTATTTTCAGTGAAGTAAGCCTCCTCAAGTGTTGTATCAGTAATATTCAACACATCTCTAATAGCCTCTATCATCAACTGCACCCCTTTAGCAAGAGATGCTGCCCCTGCAACACATCCCCGTCCCCATCTGCAGTGTCAGAATCGGTATCCGTATCATTCTGCATGATCTGCGCAAGAGCACGTTTATGTGAATATACAGCGGGGATCCCTGAACTACCAGAACTGGGACAGACTGCCATAGATTTCTGTAAAGCCTGAGTTACAGATTCATTTTGTGCAACCCTATTTGAAATCTGAGAAATCATAGATTTGATAGAGGATAACCACTCAGTCTCCCTTGCTGGTATCTGTGCTAAACCAGTGCAATCCTGATTACATGGAATGGGATCATCCTGAGAGGACATATCCTCTGCAGCATATGACACAAATTCCCTGGACATTGTTTAATGGAGACCACAGACACTCCACACACACACAGGGGAGGGCAGACAGAGTTTCACGCCCAAGAATGGCAAGAGAGACACAGAGATTGGAGCCAACCCACACACAGCGCTTTTAATGTAAAGGGAGACCCCACTAGCGCTGACTGTGTACCTTAATAGGATATACAGTCTTAATGCAGCCTCTCCCCCCTTCTACAACCCCCTGGTACCGTGAGAGATAGCTGGAGTTGCTGTGGAGGGACTTGCTCTTCCTGGACAGCGTTGTGCAGGCAGGAAAATGGCGCTGAATGCTGCTGGGTCCGCTCTGAGAAGCTCCGCCCCCAAAATGGCGCCGTCTTCCAAGGATTATACTGGCCTGAGGTAAAATGCTGGCTGAGATCCACAGACCCTGACAGGCTTGCTGACCAGTGCAGGGTTCAGGTGCTGGCTCAGGGTGCCCCTCACAGCACCGCACTAAGTACCGCTGAGCCTCCGGAGTGCAGTTAGTACTGCGCTCCCCCCTGTTGCCGCCTTCATCACACCGGCCCCCCGCTTGCTAGGAGGGGGTCGGTGAATCACTTGCCACTGATTTTCAGCTCTGTAAGGGGGTGGTGGCATGCTGCTGGGGTGAGCGATCCCTTGTGGCGGAGAACGATCTATCCCCTCAGGAGCTCAGTGTCCTGTCAGCTGAGATAGTGGCTCAGACCCCGCAGGGCGGACACTACTCCCCCCCATTAGTCCCACGAAGCAGGGAGGCAGTTGCCAGCAGCCTCCCTGTAAAATAATAAACTCTAAAAATAAACTTTACTAGAGGAACTCTGGAGAGTCCCCCTAGCTGTGACCGGCTCATCCGGGCACATTTTCTAAACAGAGTCTGGTAGAAGGGGCATAGAGGGAGGAGCCAGCCCACTCTCTCAAACTCAAAGTGCCAATGGCTCCTGGTGGACCCGTCTATACCCCATGGTACTAATGTGGACCCCAGCATCCTCTAGGACGTAAGAGAAATTTAACTTTTTGGAAGACATGGGCCCTATTACATCTGGTGTGAAGCTAGCAAAGCATTCCACATTAAGAACATCACACTACCAGTCAAACATGTAAGTGTGATACTACTTCAGTACCTGGGCGATCTGATAAGTTGCTGGAATCACAAAATCTACTGTCTACCAAAAAATTTGAGGAAGAATGTCCAGTTATCAGTCCATGATCTGAAGCTCATGTGCACCTGAGTTATGCAGCAAGTAAACGATCCAAAGCACACCTCTGAATGGTATAAGGTTTTGGAGTGGTCTAGTCAAAGTACTCACTTGAATCCAAGTTAGATGTTATGGCAGGACCTTAAATTGGTAGTTTAAACATTTGGAATCTCTACAATGTGGCTGAATTACAGCAATTGTGCATAGAAAAGTGGGCCAAAAATCCTCCCCATTGATGGGAAAGACTTTTCTCCAGTTTTCTTAAGTATTTGGTTGCAGTTATTGTTGCTAAAGGTGGCACAACTGGTTAATAGGTTTAGGGGTAAACAATTTTTCACATTGGTGATATAAGTGTTGGGTAACTTTTTTCATCAACAAATAAAATGATCAATTAAAAACTGTATTTTGTGTTTAAACCGGTTGCTAAAACCTTTTTCATGCCACTGTAAGAGGACTGATGTTTAAGACATTTTGTTTTATACTTTCTTACAGTATAGTACACTTGGCTACAGTATATTGTGAGTTTAGAAGCAATCAGTAGTAAGCGATGAGTCCATCTTTGCAGATGACATTCAGCAATTGCTATCGTGCCCACACATTTTACACTATGTACCTGGCATAGGAAGCACAGCAAACCTGTTACCAGTTTAGGACATGCATGTCAAAATGATCTTAAACGTGACAGAGCCTTCTGTTCAGTTAGCTGCCGTCCTGGCTTCCAAGTTTGTTACAGTGAATGTGGGAGGACAGGGGTTAGATTTGTCTATATATACTGTAAGTACAAATGTTAGAATAGCTCTAGTATCTGCTTGTTTCCACCGAAAGGCAGCAATGAAACCACCAAATCAATCACTTAAAGTAAATCAAGTACAGATTAAAATATTCCATATACAGTATAAAGTATGCATTGAGTTTAGGGATGTGTATAATCTGTTGTTCATGCAGTACAATGTTGACAGATTGGTACTGGAGAGAAATGAAATCAATGGGGCTCATGTAGAGAATACTACTGCAGTTTGTACTGTATAGTGTAAATGGCATTTCACTTGGCCCATGCCCAGATTTGCACAATTGTGCTACTACGCTTTGTCTGGATAGTCATGTTGTTGCAATTGCGAACACATGATCACGGAAAAGATGATGCGTATGCACCTGAGAAAGCCATTTATTTGATGGTGGTCAAATAGCAGATCATCTGACCACAACTGCCAGTATTATTAGTGAACTGTTTGTAATTGGCGATTTCAAAATTCACTGCTGACTCTGTTTGGCAATTTAATCGTTGCTCGGGCACATATGATTTGTTAACAAAATGATTTTTGGAATTGCACCGGTATCCAGCTTCCTGTTATGGTCCTCTCTTCTGTGATATCATGTCATATGAAGCGGGTGGCGGAAGACAGGGGCTACTAAATGGTAGCTACATTGTTCTACACTTTCACTGACATCACAGATGTTACATCAACAAATCTGACTTGTGTTGTAAAGCAGATAAGAGTAGCGGAACTAACCCTGAAAAAAATGTTCTTTGTGCAGCGTCTTTTAAGCTGGAGCAATCTTTTGTAGCGGGAAAGGGGGAAAAACAGTATCAAGCTTTATGAGTGGAGAAGTTGACCATAGCAACAAATCATCTTCTAGCTAGTATAAAGTGCATTCTATAAAATGATAGGTAGAAGTGGATCACCTGCTATTGGCAACTTGAAAAGAAAAGGTACAATCTCACTTGCACTCCAAGAATGTCCCAAACTTTAGATGGTCCTCAATGTGAGGATTTCACAATATCTAAACGGTTAAAATTATGTAGTGTCCAAAGGTAATCACATGAAAAAAAAATAAAAAAAATCACATAATAGTGTAATATTGTAAATGAAATCAATTGCACCAGTCGGTGATTGCAGGAAACATTGTGTGAATAGTCCCAATCAAATTCCAGGTCCCTCCCTCCTTTACGTCGACACCCGAAATGGTGACAAAAGCAAGCTGTGCAAATTCTTACATGTATGATTACTTGTAGAAAACTGGATGTGAAACACATAAAGGTTTCTTTGAACTTCCATTAGGTCCTCGCTGGATATTAGTGGGAACAGTTGTTTCTCATTTCATATGCATATAACCAGAAAGGGACCGGATTAGAATCCAAAGTTATTTATTAAAAAATGCTAAACTAACACAAGATTGGACAGGACGGCTGTACCATATTGATGTTATAATGAATCCACTGGAAGATGTAACTCGAATATCAAATACACAGTGGGCTCAGAAAAATGGAAATGGGTTGTCAGACCAATATGAACAACACTTTTTACGCATTTCGATGCTCTGTGTCGTCTTTATCAAGTTGATAGAATCAGTGCTCACAACACTTCTATCAGATATCAGTTTGTGCCCAGTCAGTGTGTCCGGAGAAGCTATTGGCAAATTCCCCACTTGTACACTCTTTAGAATGCTTCATATATCTCTCTCAGAAAATTGTAATTCTAATCCAATGAACACTGTACATTCCACTCTAGAAAATCACAGCATTCAAACGCTGCTGGTGTGCGACACTGCCATTGTGCTGTGACGGTTGCAATGCATTTTGTAATACTTTAAAACACAAGAAAAGTGCATATAAACCATGTTGTAACAAAAGAGGACCTATCTGTTTATGCTGAATACATATTAAAAACATGTTTATAAATGTATCGCATTGCATTTAAAACATGCTCACATTTAAAGTAATATCATTCTTCAGCTGCTTTAACTCACTATAGAACAAGAAGCATGCAGAAATATGCACTGCAACACAATGAAGTGTGCAAAACACGTATGTACTATCACATTTATAAAATGATTTAATTTGTATGAAAAATGCCCCTGAAACAAATAATTTGAAAGTCAGTATCTACATATCAATGTTTAGCATTTTTAAGCTGGTTTACACAAAAAATAAAATGTCTTCATCACCACGGCCATTGTTGTTTAAGTTATTTACACAAAAAATAAATTAGGAACATGTTTAAATGAAGTAAAAAATGCATTAAGAAAAGTAATAAAATAAATGTGTAGTACAAAAAAGTACAAAAATGAGTCATGCAAACACAAAAATGGAAAGCAAGAATATGTATAATCCCTTTAAAAACATACATTGCAAAAAAATATTTAAAACATCCCTTTCTTTAAATTTCCTAAATAAAATAAAAAAATGAAGAAAAAAAAAATCACAATATCAAAATATAGTAAATGAATTGCTTCTAAAATAATGATGCATTTTAAATGACGGTAATTTCCTTTCACACCAAAGTCTATTCATTTGTTAGATTTTGAACAAGATATTGATAGGTTTCTCATTCAAGCTTCCATGAATGGTAGGTGCGAATATATTGTTTTGCATTATAAATAATTTTCTTTTTCAGATCAGGTTCACTTATCAATCTTTTGGACAGCTGGACAAACTCCTAAAAGAGAACACAGTAAATCAATATGAAAACAAATATTCAAGGACATGTCACATGATCAGCAAAGAGGATAAAACACAGTCAGAAATGCTGTTTCAGGAAGGAGGCTCACAAAGTTCTGGCTACACCCCTGGTTGCTCTGATATGTGATGTTGTGACTGCTGTCCTCTCGATGATGCCACTATTTGCACACCACAGAGGATTAGAGCAGCAGCCAGTGGGTATCTTGGTAGATAGCGCATCGGTTGCGGCATTAGCATAAGTTTGCAGTAGTCGCTGCGGCATCTAAGTCAACCTATGAATCAGAACCTCAGATTCAGAACCAAGTCTTTGGCATCCTTAAATACTGCTTTATGAAAGTCCAAATTGCAATTATTGCATATTTCTGAATAACCACCAGGTCCCTTTTCTTAATTATGGTTGTTGTGGATGCCAACAATGTATGTCTGCCCATACATAGACCTAAAGGAGTATGTTTTCTTATTTTAATAGTCATCCTTCTCGAAGTAACAAAGTAACAAAGGGCTAATAGCTTCAATTCATTGTTTATGCCACTTTCAATACATTTATAGAAATATACTAAGGTCACTTGCTCAATCCAGCCTTTCATGTGAAACAGAGCGCTGTTTGCTTTGGGAATCAACAAACACAAGGACATCTTTGAAAGAATGGTACTTTAAAGTAAGAAAAGTTGATTTAAAGTATAAAAAAGTTAAAAGCTAGAAAGCTGGTATCACTGTAAGTGAATAAATGGTTTGTTCTCTGGTCCAACGCTACAAATTATGATAGTGTAACATTAATTTAAGGGCAAATGACGCATGGTGGTGTCTACTGTTAACCAAAGTAAGCACTGTGTAAAAGAATTCAAAGCACAGTAAAAAAAAAAGAAAAAAAAAAAAGAAGAAAAATATATACATAAAAAGAGAATACAGTGACTTTCGCCTGTCACGGATATACAGTAACCAGAGATAGTAATAATAGGACAAGTATTGTGATGGCATAAATGCATTCACCATACTTATTTAATAGGCAGTTGGGTTCAATTAGTGTTTTTATACCACTATTATTTTTCATATCCCATAGAGGTTTTCCTCTTGTAATTACCTGCAATATGCGCAGTCGCACATGATGTAAGGTTCTGAAGTAAAATCGCCGCTAATTGAATCTCCAAACATTTTTCTTAAGAAAATTACTTTGAAAAGATGACCACAAGATTTTTTTCTCAGCTAGCTTTCCACAGTTAGATGAGCATTCTTTGCCGAGCCTCTCCTTATGTGCCAGTCCAGAGCATCCCCTTATGTTACTTACCTCTCTTGGTCAGTGCCTGAGTTCTGTCTCCCTCAGGCTGTCGGTCGACTGTTGTAGTCTGCACTGACAGTGTCGGCCAGCCCGGCAGTGATGGCACCAGGTCATGCTGTCAAGCAAATAATTTACTACTTCCAGAGTCCCAACAAGGATGCGCTAATCTTCAGAAGAATCCCAGACCTAAGCTGGGTACACAATGGCTGATATATTGAACAGCCAATATATCATGAGAGTGTCGGTGGGTGTGTACCAGCAGCAATCTGTCTGAATGACCTTAACAGACATATTGTGTCAGCCCTGCAGCACAGTCTATGGCAGATATATATGCAGATATACTGGCGCATCGTGCTGTGTGTACAGGCAGTCTGCCACACACTTGTGGCAGAAGCTGATGGTGACTGACATCACAACTGTAAATGCATATGGAAATGCCCACCCTGTTTGTTGTGATATCAGACACAACTCATCGAGCAGACGATTGGTAAATGTGTATGCAGTTACCAATCGTCAGATAGGTCATCAGATCAGCTGTCCTACTGTGTATAAGAGGACAGCCAGACTCTAGCAGAGATAGGCTGCGCTTGGCTTGTGGGCCATAGTTTGGCTGCCTCTATCTTAGAGAAATATACATACAACGGTCACACAGTAACGTAGTGTGTGCAACTTCTGTCTGTTGTAGTAGTGAATACAGAGTGTCAGTCTATATTGTAATTCAGTAGTGCACTTCGGGTCAGTTTGTAGTGTAGTGTGGACAGGGCCATTCTGTGGTGTAGTATGTGAAGGGTCATCTGTGGTGTAAAACAGCAGGCGCAAGGTTAGTGTGGTGTACTGCAGTAAGTACAGGGTCAGGCTATCATATACAGTAGTGTTAACAAGGTCAGTCAGTTGTGCAGTGCAATCTGTGCATTTTCCGTCTGGGTGTAAAGCACAGTGCACAGGTTCACTTGTAATGTGGTGGATGTAGAGGCTCAAACCAGTCCGATTGGAGGAACTGCGACACCGCGTTAAGGTCCCAAGGCGCTGTAGGTGGTACAAAGGGAGGTTGGATGTGCAGAACTCCCTTCAAAAAGGTTTGAACCTCAGGGAGGGCAGCCAACTGTTTCTGGAAGAAAATGGATAGGGCCGAAATCTGGACCTTCACAGATCCCAACCTCAGGCCCATATCCACACCGGCTTGTAGGAAGAGGAGAAACCATCCCAGTTGAAACTCCACCACAGGAAATTTCTTGGACTCACACCAAGACACATATTTTTTCCAAATTCGATGGTAATGTTTAGACGTTACTCCTTTCCTAGCCTGTATCAGGGCAGGAATAACCTTGTTCAGAACGGCCTTTCGAGCTAGTATCAGGCGTTCAACCTCCATGCCATCAAACGTAACCGCGGTAAGTCTTGATAGGCGAATGGCTCCTGCTGCAGCAGGTCCTCCTGAAGAGAAAGAGGCCTCTGCTCTTGCAGCAGATCCAGAAGATCTGCGTACCAAGCCCTTCTTGGCCAGTCTGGAGCAATGAGGATCGCTTGAACCCTTGTTCTCCTTATGAGCTTTAGAACTCTTGGGATGAGTGGAAGTGAAGGAAACACGTACACCGACTAGAACACCCACGGAGTCACTAGGGCGTCCACCACCACTGCTTGCGGGTCCCTCGACCTGAAACAATACCGCCGAAGCTTCTTGTTGAGACGAGAGGCCATCATGTCGACCTGGGGTACCCCCCAGAAATCTGTTACCTCCTTGAACACCTCCGGATAGAGACCCCACTCCCCTGGATGGAGATCGTGTCTGCTGAGGAAGTCCGCTTCCCAGTTGTCTACTCCCGGAATATAGATTGCCGATAGCGCCAACGCGTGTTTTTCTGCCCAGAGGATGATTCTGGTTTCCTCTGACATTGCAGCTCTGCTCTTCGTTCAGCCCTGTCGGTTTATGTAAGCCACTGTTGTCACATTGTCCGACTGCAGCTGAACGGCCCGATTTCTCAGAAGATGGGCCGCTTGAAGAAGACCGTTGCAGATGGCTCTTAGTTCCAGAATGTTTATCGGCAGGCCGGCTTCCAGACTTGACCACCTTCCTTGGGAGGTTCCCCTTGAGTGACTGCGCCCCAGGCCCGGAGACTTGCATCCGGGGTTAGAAGGATCCAGTCCTGAATCCCGAACCTGTGGCCCACCAGAAGGTGAGGCAGTTGCAGCCACCAGAGAAGTTGAATCCTGGCCTTTGGTGACAAACGTATTCTCTGGTGCATGTGTAGATGGGATCCCGACCACTTGTCCAGGAGATCCAGTTGGAAGGACCGAGCGTGAAACCTCCCGTTCTGCAGGGCCTTGTAAGAGGCCACCATCTTTCCCAGAAGGCGAATGCACTGATAAACCGACACCCGGGTTGGCTTCAGGACATCCCAGACCATTGTTTGTATCACCAACACTTTTTCCTCTGGAAGAAACACCCTCTGCACTTCCGTGTCGAGGATCATTCCCAGAAAGGACAACCTCCTGGTTGGTTCCAAATGTGATTTTGAAAGATTCAGGATCCAGCCATGTTCCCTGAGAAGCTGGGTCGTGAGCGCTATGGACCGCAACAGCTTCTCCTTGGATGATGCTTTTATCAGCAGATCGTCCAGATATGGAATTATGTTCACCCCTGTCTGCGGAGGAGAATCATCATTTCTGCCATCACCTTGGTGAATACCCTTGGTGATGTGGAGGGGGCTAATGGCAGGGCCTGAAACTGATAGTGACAGTCCAACAGTGCGAATCTGAGATGAGCTTGATGCGGCAGCCAAATCGGAATGTGTAGGTACGCATCCTTGATATCCACGGATACCAGGAATTGCCCCTCCTCCAGACCTGATATCACTGCCCTTAGATAATACATTTTGAACTTGAACTACGTCAGAAAGGGGTTTAGTGATTGTAAGTTTAGAATGGGCCTGACCGAACCATCCGGTTTCGGTACCACGAAAAGGTTTGAATAATAACCTTTGCTTTGCAGATGAGGTGGTACTGGCACAATGACCTGTGCCTCCACCAACTTCTGGATGGCTTATTGCAGGACAGTCCAGCCCGCCAGCAGAGCTGGCAAGCCTGATTTGAAAAATCGGTGAGGGAGATTTTGAAATTTCAGCCTGTACCCCTGGGACACAATATCCTGCACCCAGGGGTCCAGGATGGATGACACCCAGATGTGACTGAAATGCCTGAGTCTCGCTCCCACCGGCCCCACCTCCAGGGCGTGCAGTCCACTGTCATGCGGAGGACTTTGGTGTACCTGAAGTGGATTTCTGTTCCTGGGAACCTGCAGCAGCAGGTTTCTTTTACATGGGCCGACCTCCCCGGGCTTGGTAGACCGAAAGGGCTGTGATGTAGCTGAAGAAAAGGGTTTCTTTGGAGCAGGTGTAGCTGAGGGAAGAAAATGTGACTTACCAGCTGTAGCCGTGAAGATGCACGCATCTAACGCTTCCCCAAAGAGAGCCTGACCTGTGTAGGGTAGGGTCTCCACACTTCTCCTGGGATCCACGTCGGCAGACCACTGGCGTAACCACAGTCCTCGACGAGCTGATACAGACATGGAAGAAATTCCCACAGCCATGGAACCCAGGTCTTTCATGGATTCTACCAGAAATCCTGCCGAATCCTGAATCTTATGTAAAAACAATTCAACATCACAATTCTCCATAGTATCCAAGTCTTCAATTAACGTGCCTGACCACTTTACTATAGCTTTGGCAATCCAAGCACTGGCAATAGTGGGACATAGTATTGCCCCAGAAGCCGTGTACATGGATTTGAGCGTATTATCAATTTTACGGCCGCCTCTTTCAAGGCGGTAGATCCTGGTACAGGTAAAACCACCTTGTTTGAGAGTCTGGATACTGACGCGTCAACAATAGGCGGGTTTTCCCATTTTTTCCTATCCTCTATCAGGAAAGGAAATGCCACCAGAACCCTTTTAGGTATCTGGAATTTTTTAATCAGGGTTTTCCCAAGCCTTTTCAAAAATAGCATTTAATTCCTTTGATGCAGGGAAGGTTAGCGAGGCTTTCTTATTTTCAGTGAAGTAAGCCTCCTCAAGTGTTGTATCAGTAATATTCAACACATCTCTAATAGCCTCTATCATCAACTGCACCCCTTTAGCAAGAGATGCTGCCCCTGCAACACATCCCCGTCCCCATCTGCAGTGTCAGAATCGGTATCCGTATCATTCTGCATGATCTGCGCAAGAGCACGTTTATGTGAATATACAGCGGGGATCCCTGAAGTACCAGAACTGGGACAGACTGCCATAGATTTCTGTAAAGCCTGAGTTACAGATTCATTTTGTGCAACCCTATTTGAAATCTGAGAAATCATAGATTTGATAGAGGATAACCACTCAGTCTCCCTTGCTGGTATCTGTGCTAAACCAGTGCAATCCTGATTACATGGAATGGGATCATCCTGAGAGGACATATCCTCTGCAGCATATGACACAAATTCCCTGGACATTGTTTAATGGAGACCACAGACACTCCACACACACACAGGGGAGGGCAGACAGAGTTTCACGCCCAAGAATGGCAAGAGAGACACAGAGATTGGAGCCAACCCACACACAGCGCTTTTAATGTAAAGGGAGACCCCACTAGCGCTGACTGTGTACCTTAATAGGATATACAGTCTTAATGCAGCCTCTCCCCCCTTCTACAACCCCCTGGTACCGTGAGAGATAGCTGGAGTTGCTGTGGAGGGACTTGCTCTTCCTGGACAGCGTTGTGCAGGCAGGAAAATGGCGCTGAATGCTGCTGGGTCCGCTCTGAGAAGCTCCGCCCCCAAAATGGCGCCGTCTTCCAAGGATTATACTGGCCTGAGGTAAAATGCTGGCTGAGATCCACAGACCCTGACAGGCTTGCTGACCAGTGCAGGGTTCAGGTGCTGGCTCAGGGTTCCCCTCACAGCACCGCACTAAGTACCGCTGAGCCTCCGGAGTGCAGTTAGTACTGCGCTCCCACCCTGTTGCCGCCTTCATCACACCGGCCCCCCGCTTGCTAGGAGGGGGTCGGTGAATCACTTGCCACTGATTTTCAGCTCTGTAAGGGGGTGGTGGCATGCTGCTGGGGTGAGCGATCCCTTGTGGCGGAGAACGATCTATCCCCTCAGGAGCTCAGTGTCCTGTCAGCTGAGATAGTGGCTCAGACCCCGCAGGGCGGACACTACTCCCCCCCATTAGTCCCACGAAGCAGGGAGGCAGTTGCCAGCAGCCTCCCTGTAAAATAATAAACTCTAAAAATAAACTTTACTAGAGGAACTCTGGAGAGTCCCCCTAGCTGTGACCGGCTCATCCGGGCACATTTTCTAAACAGAGTCTGGTAGAAGGGGCATAGAGGGAGGAGCCAGCCCACTCTCTCAAACTCAAAGTGCCAATGGCTCCTGGTGGACCCGTCTATACCCCATGGTACTAATGTGGACCCCAGCATCCTCTAGGACGTAAGAGAAATTTAACTTTTTGGAAGACATGGGCCCTATTACATCTGGTGTGAAGCTAGCAAAGCATTCCACATTAAGAACATCACACTACCAGTCAAACATGTAAGTGTGATACTACTTCAGTACCTGGGCGATCTGATAAGTTGCTGGAATCACAAAATCTACTGTCTACCAAAAAATTTGAGGAAGAATGTCCAGTTATCAGTCCATGATCTGAAGCTCATGTGCACCTGAGTTATGCAGCAAGTAAACGATCCAAAGCACACCTCTGAATGGTATAAGGTTTTGGAGTGGTCTAGTCAAAGTACTCACTTGAATCCAAGTTAGATGTTATGGCAGGACCTTAAATTGGTAGTTTAAACATTTGGAATCTCTACAATGTGGCTGAATTACAGCAATTGTGCATAGAAAAGTGGGCCAAAAATCCTCCCCATTGATGGGAAAGACTTTTCTCCAGTTTTCTTAAGTATTTGGTTGCAGTTATTGTTGCTAAAGGTGGCACAACTGGTTAATAGGTTTAGGGGTAAACAATTTTTCACATTGGTGATATAAGTGTTGGGTAACTTTTTTCATCAACAAATAAAATGATCAATTAAAAACTGTATTTTGTGTTTAAACCGGTTGCTAAAACCTTTTTCATGCCACTGTAAGAGGACTGATGTTTAAGACATTTTGTTTTATACTTTCTTACAGTATAGTACACTTGGCTACAGTATATTGTGAGTTTAGAAGCAATCAGTAGTAAGCGATGAGTCCATCTTTGCAGATGACATTCAGCAATTGCTATCGTGCCCACACATTTTACACTATGTACCTGGCATAGGAAGCACAGCAAACCTGTTACCAGTTTAGGACATGCATGTCAAAATGATCTTAAACGTGACAGAGCCTTCTGTTCAGTTAGCTGCCGTCCTGGCTTCCAAGTTTGTTACAGTGAATGTGGGAGGACAGGGGTTAGATTTGTCTATATATACTGTAAGTACAAATGTTAGAATAGCTCTAGTATCTGCTTGTTTCCACCGAAAGGCAGCAATGAAACCACCAAATCAATCACTTAAAGTAAATCAAGTACAGATTAAAATATTCCATATACAGTATAAAGTATGCATTGAGTTTAGGGATGTGTATAATCTGTTGTTCATGCAGTACAATGTTGACAGATTGGTACTGGAGAGAAATGAAATCAATGGGGCTCATGTAGAGAATACTACTGCAGTTTGTACTGTATAGTGTAAATGGCATTTCACTTGGCACATGCCCAGATTTGCACAATTGTGCTACTACGCTTTGTCTGGATAGTCATGTTGTTGCAATTGCGAACACATGATCACGGAAAAGATGATCCGTATGCACCTGAGAAAGCCATTTATTTGATGGTGGTCAAATAGCAGATCATCTGACCACAACTGCCAGTATTATTAGTGAACTGTTTGTAATTGGCGATTTCAAAATTCACTGCTGACTCTGTTTGGCAATTTAATCGTTGCTCGGGCACATATGATTTGTTAACAAAATGATTTTTGGAATTGCACCGGTATCCAGCTTCCTGTTATGGTCCTCTCTTCTGTGATATCATGTCATATGAAGTGGGTGGCGGAAGACAGGGGCTACTAAATGGTAGCTACATTGTTCTACACTTTCACTGACATCACAGATGTTACATCAACAAATCTGACTTGTGTTGTAAAGCAGATAAGAGTAGCGGAACTAACCCTGAAAAAAATGTTCTTTGTGCAGCGTCTTTTAAGCTGGAGCAATCTTTTGTAGCGGGAAAGGGGGAAAAAAAGTATCAAGCTTTATGAGTGGAGAAGTTGACCATAGCAACAAATCATCTTCTAGCTAGTATAAAGTGCATTCTATAAAATGATAGGTAGAAGTGGATCACCTGCTATTGGCAACTTGAAAAGAAAAGGTACAATCTCACTTGCACTCCAAGAATGTCCCAAACTTTAGATGGTCCTCAATGTGAGGATTTCACAATATCTAAACGGTTAAAATTATGTAGTGTCCAAAGGTAATCACATGAAAAAAAATCACATAAAAGTGTAATATTGTAAATGAAATCAATTGCACCAGTCGGTGATTGCAGGAAACATTGTGTGAATAGTCCCAATCAAATTCCAGGTCCCTCCCTCCTTTACGTCGACACCCGAAATGGTGACAAAAGCAAGCTGTGCAAATTCTTACATGTATGATTACTTGTAGAAAACTGGATGTGAAACACATAAAGGTTTCTTTGAACTTCCATTAGGTCCTCGCTGGATATTAGTGGGAACAGTTGTTTCTCATTTCATATGCATATAACCAGAAAGGGACCGGATTAGAATCCAAAGTTATTTATTAAAAAATGCTAAACTAACACAAGATTGGACAGGACGGCTGTACCATATTGATGTTATAATGAATCCACTGGAAGATGTAACTCGAATATCAAATACACAGTGGGCTCAGAAAAATGGAAATGGGTTGTCAGACCAATATGAACAACACTTTCTACGCGTTTCGATGCTCTGTGTCGTCTTTATCAAGTTGATAGAAGTGTTGTGAGCACTGATTCTATCAGATATCAGTTTGTTCCCAGTCAGTGTGTCCGGAGAAGCTATTGGCAAATTCCCCACTTGTACACTCTTTAGAATGCTTCATATATCTCTCTCAGAAAATTGTAATTCTAATCCAATGAACACTGTACATTCCACTCTAGAAAATCACAGCATTCAAACGCTGCTGGTGTGCGACACTGCCATTGTGCTGTGACGGTTGCAATGCATTTTGTAATACTTTAAAACACAAGAAAAGTGCATATAAACCATGTTGTAACAAAAGAGGACCTATCTGTTTATGCTGAATACATATTAAAAACATGTTTATAAATGTATCGCATTGCATTTAAAACATGCTCACATTTAAAGTAATATCATTCTTCAGCTGCTTTAACTCACTATAGAACAAGAAGCATGCAGAAATATGCACTGCAACACAATGAAGTGTGCAAAACACGTATGTACTATCACATTTATAAAATGATTTAATTTGTATGAAAAATGCCCCTGAAACAAATAATTTGAAAGTCAGTATCTACATATCAATGTTTAGCATTTTTAAGCTGGTTTACACAAAAAAATAAAATGTCTTCATCACCACGGCCATTGTTGTTTAAGTTATTTACACAAAAAATAAATTAGGAACATGTTTAAATGAAGTAAAAAATGCATTAAGAAAAGTAATAAAATAAATGTGTAGTACAAAAAAGTACAAAAATGAGTCATGCAAACACAAAAATGGAAAGCAAGAATATGTATAATCCCTTTAAAAACATACATTGCAAAAAAATATTTAAAACATCCCTTTCTTTAAATTTCCTAAATAAAATAAAAAAATGAAGAAAAAAAAAATCACAATATCAAAATATAGTAAATGAATTGCTTCTAAAATAATGATGCATTTTAAATGACGGTAATTTCCTTTCACACCAAAGTCTATTCATTTGTTAGATTTTGAACAAGATATTGATAGGTTTCTCTTTCAAGCTTCCATGAATGGTAGGTGCGAATATATTGTTTTGCATTATAAATAATTTTCTTTTTCAGATCAGGTTCACTTATCAATCTTTTGGACAGCTGGACAAACTCCTAAAAGAGAACACAGTAAATCAATATGAAAACAAATATTCAAGGACATGTCTCATGATCAGCAAAGAGGATAAAACACAGTCAGAAATGCTGTTTCGGTTGCGGCATTAGCATAAGTTTGCAATAGTCGCTGCGGCATCTAAGTCAACCTATGAATCAGAACCTCAGATTCAGAACCAAGTCTTTGGCATCCTTAAATACTGCTTTATGAAAGTCCAAATTGCAATTATTGCATATTTCTGAATAACCACCAGGTCCCTTTTCTTAATTATGGTTGTTGTGGATGCCAACAATGTATGTCTGCCCATACATAGACCTAAAGGAGTATGTTTTCTTATTTTAATAGTCATCCTTCTCGAAGTAACAAAGGGCTAATAGCTTCAATTCATTGTTTATGCCACTTTCAATACATTTATAGAAATATACTAAGGTCACTTGCTCAATCCAGCCTTTCATGTGAAACAGAGTGCTGTTTACTTTGGGAATCAACAGAAACACAAGGACATCTTTGAAAGAATGGTACTTTAAAGTAAGAAAAGTTGATTTAAAGTATAAAAAAGTTAAAAGCTAGAAAGCTGGTATCACTGTAAGTGAATAAATGGTTTGTTCTCTGGTCCAACGCTACAAATTATGATAGTGTAACATTAATTTAAGGGCAAATGACGCATGGTGGTGTCTACTGTTAACCAAAGTAAGCACTGTGTAAAAGAATTCAAAGCACAGTAAAAAAAAAAGAAAAAAAAAAGATGAAAAATATATACAGTACATAAAAAGAGAATACAGTGACTTTCGCCTGTCACGGATATACAGTAACCAGAGATAGTAATAATAGGACAAGTATTGTGATGGCATAAATGCATTCACCATACTTATTTAATAGGCAGTTGGGTTCAATTAGTGTTTTTATACCACTATTATTTTTCATATCCCATAGAGGTTTTCCTCTTGTAATTACCTGCAATATGCGCAGTCGCACATGATGTAAGGTTCTGAAGTAAAATCGCCGCTAATTGAATCTCCAAACATTTTTCTTAAGAAAATTACTTTGAAAAGATGACCACAAGATTTTTTTCTCAGCTAGCTTTCCACAGTTAGATGAGCATTCTTTGCCGAGCCTCTCCTTATGTGCCAGTCCAGAGCACCCCCTTATGTTACTTACGTCTCTTGGTCAGTGCCTGAGTTCTGTCTCCCTCAGGCTGTCGGTCGACTGTTGCAGTCTGCACTGACAGTGTCGGCCAGCCCGGCAGTGATGGCACCAGGTCATGCTGTCAAGCAAATAATTTACTACTTCCAGAGTCCCAACAAGGATGCGCTAATCTTCAGAAGAATCCCAGACCTAAGTTGGGTACACAATGGCTGATATATTGAACAGCCAATATATCATGGGAGCGTCGGCGGGTGTGTACCAGCAATGTGTCTGAATGACCTTAACAGACATATTGTATCAGCCCTGCAGCACAGTCTATGGCGGATATTTATGCAGATATACTGGCGCATCGTGCTGTGTGTACAGGCAGTCTGCCACACACTTGTGGCAGAAGCTGATGGTGACTGACATCACAACTGTAAATGCATATGGAAATGCCCACCCTGTTGTGATATCAGACACAACACATCGAGCAGACGATTGGTAAATGTGTATGCAGTTACCAATCGTCAGATAGGTCATCAGATCAGCCGTCCTACTGTGTATAAGAGGACAGCCAGACTCTAGCAGAGATAGGCTGCGCTTGGCTTGTGGGCCATAGTTTGGCTGCCTCTATCTTAGAGAAATATACATACAACGGTCACACAGTAACGTAGTGTGTGCAACTTCTGTCTGTTGTAGTAGTGAATACAGAGTGTCAGTCTATATTGTAATTCAGTAGTGCACTTCGGGTCAGTTTGTAGTGTAGTGTGGACAGGGCCATTCTGTGGTGTAGTATGTGAAGGGTCAGTCTGTGGTGTAATACAGCAGGCGCAAGGTTAGTGTGGTGTACTGCAGTAAGTACAGGGTCAGGCTATCATATACAGTAGTGTTAACAAGGTCAGTCAGTTGTGCAGTGCAATCTCTGCATTTTCAGTCTGGGTGTAAAGCACAGTGCACAGGTTCACTTGTAATGTGGTGGAGGTAGGGTTAATTTGTAATGTAGCACAGCGAGCTCTGGGTAAGTCTAGTGTAGTGTGAGCAGTGTCCCTCCTGAAAGCAGGCTTAAACTACATATCATTGTCAGTCACGCACTGCTTTTTTTCACAATGTACAGTGTCAGCACCTGCCTGTCCCCAACCTGGGCAACAGAACATTCTGGAGCCCGTGCTTTATGTCACAGCCACAGAGTGGAACAAACATGTGGTACACAGAAGAGGGATCACACAGGGGGCGGAGTTTGGTTCATGTGACTCGACCCATTTCACCTATCTGCTAGCTGGCCATTAGAAGTAGCAAGGGAAGAGAAAGTATATGTAGAGGTGGGGCCGGACCACAAGTATGTGAATGTGCCAGCAACACAGTGCAACACACTGCTCTCCTCCAGCACGGCCGCCAGAGTTTAGAGTCTACAATAGAACTAGAAAAAAAGCATGCCGACAGCAAGTGCAGACAAGCCTCCTAAGACACACCGGGCCCTAGGGCCCGCCTGCACTGCCTTGTGGGTAATTCAGCTCTGCTAGAGTAGAGTGTACATACTGTTAGGCCCATGAATATTTGGACACTGACAATTTTCAATACTTTTGATATTTCTCAAAACACATTCAAAATACAGTTATACAGATGTGCCTTCATACACCCAGCCTCAATACACCATGAGACGCAGGGCCGGTGCTAGGGTGTTTGTCGCCCCCCCTGCAAACTATAAATTTGCGCCTTCCTTTCCACTCTTTGCTAAGGGATGTGCAGCGAAAAGGGGTGTCGTCTCACAAGGAAGGGGCATGGCTACACAATAATACCCACATTTAAAATTACGGCACACAGTAGCTCAATCTTACTAGTAGTCACAATTCACATTACACCACATAGTACTGTCAATTATTCAAATAATGACACACAGTAGTGCCCATTATTCATGTAACATCACACAGTAGTGCCCATTATATGTTTTACACTACACAGTAGTGCCCCTTATACACATAATGCTCACAGTAGTACTGCCAGTTATACACATAATCCTCGTGTAGTAGCGCCGCTTATACACATTATGCCCATAGTAGTAGTGACACTTATACACATAATCCTGCTGTAGTGGAGCCCCTTATACAAATAATGACCACAGTAATAGTGCCCCTTATACACAATCTCCCTGTAGTAGCACCACTTACACACATAATGCCCATGGGTAGCGTTTGCCACTGAGTGGGTTGCACTGCCCCTAAATATATTTCTGGAAGCAGTCCTAATAGGGGTGGGTCATTTGGACCACCTTGCCCTCCACAGAGAGACACATGCTTGTCTGAATAAAAACCCTTCTTTTACAATTAAAATTTGTACTTTTTTTTGAACTTTTTTTCTTTATACAACAGGTTAATGTGGACTTTTTTATGTTTGTATGTTTTAATATAGGGTCTAAGCAATAACCCCTACCCTCATGTAGTTGGCATCCCAATGTACGGGATGCCGGCCATCAGGAGACCAGCGCCAGAATCCTGACACCTGTCAGAATGCCAGCAACGGAAACCTGAACGTAAGTATGCCGGGTAGGGTAAGGGAAAGGCTGCAGGGGGAAGGGATAGGTTGTATTGAGGGAGGATTAGAACTAGGCTGAGGGAGTGGAGGGTTAGGTTAGGCTGCGGGGAGAGGGTTAGGCTGCAGGAGGGATTGGGATAAACTGCAGCAAGGAGAGTTAGGCTCTGGGAGGGGTGGGTTGGTGTTAATTTGCAGGGAAGGAGGGTTAAGCTGAGGGAGGGGAAGGTTAAGTTGTGAGGGGAAGGTTTGGCTGTGGTGGGGAGTTAGGCTACAGGGAGAAGATCAGGATGCGGGGGGGGGGGGAGAGAGGGTAGGATTAGGCTGTGGGGGTTGGGGTTAGGCTGTGTGTGTGTGTGTGTGTGTGTGTGAGGGGGGGGGGTGTTAGGATTAGTGTTACACTGCAGTACCTTCTGGCTGTTGGTGTCCTGGAATCCTCCATCTGCCTGAAGTACTGGTATCCTTAGGATGGATGTGAGCTGCTTAGCTGCAGGGTGAGCCCACTCTGCACACAGCATCATCTGTCACCTCCAGCCTCAGCTCCAGGGCAGGTCAGTGAACAACATCCTGCCATGAAGCCTCCGCGGCTGGAGAACTGTAGTCTCTTCTCCCCTTACTGCATCCTCTGTTGCTGCTCAGGGCTCCGCCTCCTGTACACTACAGTATAGGGAACCATGCAGCGGCACTGGCAGCATCCTATCAACTAATTAAAGTACCACTACCGCCTGGACTCAATGGGCTGCATATATGGAGCCCTACATTACGTCTAGCTGCTGCTCCGCTGAACACATGTCCAGCTCCTTCCACACCTGCCAGCAGTATAAGAGATGAGGTCCGCTCCCTATCAGCAGTCCTTCAGGGAGTGAATATGAGAGCAAGCTGTATAGGTGCAGGAGCAGGGCCCCAGCGCTGAAACCTAGCCAGCAGGTCAGACGCTGATGACACAGCAAGGAGGAGGCACCACTGTTCACATTGCCGGCGCCTCTGCCTGTCAGTCTGACAAGTGCAGCGGCAGCAATGGTAGACCCAGCAGCAGGGTAGCAGAGTGCTGGTCCTCTCCTGGCCGGCGCCTCCCTGCAATGCATGCCCTCACTGAGCGGGTTCCGTCGGCTCTGATGAGACACCTGGAGCGAGTGAGATTTTCACGCGAATGTGTGTCTTAATCTCAGTACAATGTGACAAAACCACTTGATGACACTGCACTGATTAATAGGATTTGTGACACTTGTTTATCTATGCAAGTGTGAATCTATATTCAAAACACAATGGAACTTGCAAAAAAGCCATCGCAGCACTTCCTATACAGATTCAGACTCTGTCGCACACAGATAAACAAGTATCGTATATCAAGTTAAACAGTGAAGTTTCATTAAGCAGTGTTATTGATGATGTGACAGAAGTAGCTGGATGAATTCTTAAGTGTATTGTGATACAATGCCTGTTTCAGAGGTGCGCACAATGTCAATGTTGGACGCAGTTGAACTATTTTTTGCCACTGTACAGGCGTCAAAGCCAGGCGCAGTGAGTGATTAGTGACTGTGGACGCACAGATTATTTATTTTCAGTGAGTGACAAGTAGTCAGCATTCAGAGGCGGTAATGTGAAGTGATTAGGAAAATGAAGGACCATTTTCTGGGCATTCCCTGGTCAGCCACTGCAAATTCATTTGCAGCTGGAGAGGCCCCAGCATCTTAAGAAAGCCGCTCTGTCTGAGGCAGTGTAGGGTTCCCTATTGATGTGCGCTCGATGCTCCTGCTTATGCATTAGTGGCAGATGTGAGATGCCAGCTGTGGGCATCTCTGCACCCAGACGGCAGCTGAATCATTAGCATATAAGTAAGTCCACTGCGAATAAAATTGCAGCTGTGAACCTATGAATCAGGCCCATGCTGTTTGCTCAGTCAGCCAAATTCAGTGAAGTAGATTGGACAGCGCTTTACAGTACAGATGGACAATGACCGTAATCATACTGCGAAAGCAACCCAAGAGTTTTTATAGGCGAAGTAGTGGAATATTCTACAATGGGTTCCAGACTTCAAGCAGTCATTGCCTGCAGAGGATTACTGACAAAGTATTCAAAATTAACATTTTATTTATGATTACCGTATGTTAATTTGTTCAATTACAGTTGAGCCCCGAAAAACAGGGGACTGTGTATAAAAATGGCTGCAATTGCTAAACATTTCATACAATATTTTTGTTAAACCCCTTGAACTAAAGCTGATAGTCTGTACTTCAATTGCATCTCCATTGATTCATTTCAAATCCACTGTTGTGGCTTACGTTGCCAACATAAATTGGGTCAGTCCAAATATACATGGACTTAACTGTAGTCAATTATCAGTCCCGAAGCCCCAGCTGTGTTCATGGTGGCTAACCTCCTGCCTTTATCTGCCCTATCTATTATATTATCTTAATGACTTCCTTCAGACTAGGGCAGAGCAAATCACTTTAAATTAGACCCTATTAGGTACTTAAGTTGAATGCTATCTACACTGTTCTAGACAGGGCAATTTAAAAACAAAGCTAAAAAGACTAAAAATAAGATTTTACTCACCGGTAAATCTATTTCTCGTAGTCCGTAGTGGATGCTGGGAACTCCGAAAGGACCATGGGGGATAGCGGCTCCGCAGGAGACTGGGCACAACTAAAGAAAGCTTTAGGTCACCTGGTGTGCACTGGCTCCTCCCACTATGACCCTCCTCCAAGCCTCAGTTAGGACACTGTGCCCGGACGAGCTGACATAATAAGGAAGGATTTTGAATCCCGGGTAAGACTCATACCAGCCACACCAATCAGACCGTATAACTCGTGATACTATACCCCAGTTAACAGTATGAAATACAACTGAGCCTCTCAACAGATGGCTCAACAATAACCCTTTAGTTAACAATAACTATGTACAAGTATTGCAGACAATCCGCACTTGGGATGGGCGCCCAGCATCCACTACGGACTACGAGAAATAGATTTACCGGTGAGTAAAATCTTATTTTCTCTGACGTCCTAGTGGATGCTGGGAACTCCGAAAGGACCATGGGGATTATACCAAAGCTCCCAACCGGGCGGGAGAGTGCGGATGACTCTGCAGCACCGAATGAGAGAACTCCAGGTCCTCCTCAGCCAGGGTATCAATTTTGTAGAATTTTGCAAACGTGTTTGCCCCTGACCAAGTTGCAGCTCGGCAAAGTTGGAAAGCCGAGACCCCTCGGGCAGCTGCCCAAGATGAGCCCACCTTCCTTGTGGAATGGGCTTTTACAGAATTTGGCTGCGGTAGTCCAGCCGCAGAATGCGCCAGCTGAATTGTGCTACAAATCCAGCGAGCAATAGTCTGCTTAGAAGCAGGAGCACCCAGTTTTTTGGGTGCATACAGGATAAACAGCGAGTCAGTTCTCCTGACTCTAGCCGTCCTGGAAACATAATTTTTCAAGGCCCTGACTACGTCCAGTAACTTGGAATCCTCCAAGTCCCTAGTAGCCGCAGGCACTACAATAGGTTGGTTCAAGTGAAAAGCTGATACCACCTTAGGGAGAAACTGGGGACGAGTCCTCAATTCTGCCCTATCCATATGGAAAATCAGATAAGGACTTTTATATGACAAAGCCGCCAATTCTGATACACGCCTGGCCCAAGCCTAGGCCAATAACATGACCACTTTCCGCGTGAGATATTTTAGATCCATGGTTTTTAGTGGCTCACACCAATGTGATTTTAAGAAACTCAACACCACGTTGAGAACCCAAGGTGCCACTGGAGGCACAACCGGGGGCTGAATATGCAGCACTCCTTTTACAATGTCTGAACTTCAGGTACTGAAGCTAGTTCTTTTTGGAAGAAAATCGACAGAGCCGAGATCTGTATCTTAATGGAGGCTAATTTTAGGCCCATAGACACTCCTGCTTGTAGGAATGCAGAAATCGACCTAGTTGAAATTCCTCTGTTGGGGCCTTTTTTGGCCTCACACCAAGCAACATATTTCCACCATATGCGGTGATAATGTTTTGCAGTTACATCTTTCCTGGCTTGAATCAGCGTAGGAATGACTTCCTCCGGAATGCCCTTTTCCTTTAGGATCCGGCGTTCAACCGCCATACCGTCAAAACGTAGCCGCGGTAAGTCTTGGAACAGACAGGGCCCCTGCTGCCGCAGGTCCTGTCTGAGCGGCAGAGGCCATGGGTCCTCTGATATAATTTCTTGAAGTTCTGGGTACCAAGCTCTTCTTGGCCAATCCGGAACCACGAGTATCGTTCTTACTCCTCGCCTTCCTATTATTCGCAGTACCTTTGGTATGAGAGGCAGAGGGGGAAACACATAAACCGACTGGTACACCCACGGTGTTACCAGAGCGTCCACAGCTATCGCCTGAGGGTCCCTTGACCTGGCGCAATATCTTTTATAGCTTTTTGTTGAGGCGGGACGCCATCATGTCCACCTGTGGCCTTTCCCAATGGTGTACAATCCTTTGGAAGACTTCTGGATGAAGTCCCCACTCTCCCGGGTGGAGGTCGTGTCTGCTGAGAAGATCTGCTTCCCAGTCGTCCACTCCGGGAATGAACACTGCTGACAGTGCTAACACATGATTTTCCGCCCACCGGAGAATCCTTGTGGCTTCTGCCATCGCCATCCTGCTTCTTGTGGCGCCCTGTTGGTTTACATGGGCGACTGCCGTGATGTTGTCTGATTGGATCAGTACCGGCTGGTTTTGAAGCAGAGGCCTTGCCTGACTCAGGGCATTGTAAATGGCCCTCAGTTCCAGAATATTTATGTGTAGGGAAGTCACCTGACTTGACCAAAGTCCCTGGAAGTTTCTTCCCTGTGTGACTGCCCCCCAGCCTCAAAGGCTGGCATCCATGGTCACTAGGACCTAGTCCTGTATGCCGAACCTGCGGCCCTCTTGAAGATGGGCACTCTGCAGCCACCACAGTAGAGATACCCTGGTCCTTGAAGACAGGGTTATCAGCCGATGCATCTGAAGATGTGATCCGGACCACTTGTCCAACAGGTCCCACTGAAAAGTTCTTGCATGGAACCTGCCGAATGGGATTGCTTCGTAGGAAGCTACCATTTTTCCCAGGACTCGCGTGCAATGATGCACCGATACCTGTTTTGGCTTCAGGAGGTCTCTGACTAGAGATGACAGCTCCTTGGCTTTCTCCTCCGGGAGAAACACTTATTTCTGGTCTGTGTCCAGAACCATCCCCAGGAACAGTAGACGTGTCGTAGGAACCAGCTGTGACTTTGGACTGTTTAGAATCCAACCGTGCTGTTGTAGCACTTTCCAAAATAGTGCTACCTCGACTAGCAACTGCTCCTTGGACCTCGCCCTTATAAGGAGATTGTCCAAGTACGGGATAATTAAAACTCCCTTTTTTTCGAAGGAGTATCATCATTTCGGCCATTACTTTGGTAAACACCCTCGGTGCCATGTACAGTCCAAACGGCAGTGTCTGGACTTGGTAATGGTAATCCTGTACCACAAATCTGAGGTACTCCTGGCGAGGATGGTAAATGGGGACATGCAGGTAAGCATCCTTGATGTCCCGGGATTCCATGTAATCCCCCTCGTCCAGGCTTGCAATAACCGCCCTGAGCGATTCCGTCTTGAACTTAATGGGTCACACCGAACCATGCGGTTTCGGTACCCCAAACCGTGTGGAATAGTAACCCCGTCCTTATTGAAGTAGGGGCACCTTGAGTATTACCTGCTGGGAATACAGCTTATTAATTGCCTCTAGCGCAGCCTCCCTGCCTGAGGGAGTTGTCGGCAAGGCATATTTGAGGAAACGGCGGGGGGGAGACAACTCGAATTCCAGCTTGTACCCCTGAAATACTACTTGAATGAAACAGGGATCCACCTGTGAGCGAGCCCACTGGTCGCTGAAATTGTTGAGACGGCCCCCCACCGTACCTGGCTACACCTGTGGAGCCCCCGCGTCATGCTGTGGACTCAGAGGAAGCGAGAGAAGAATTTTGATTCTGGGAACAGGCTGACTGGTGCAGCTTTTTCCCTCTTCCCATGTCTCTGTACAGAAAGGAAGCGCCTTTGACCCGCTTGCTTTTCTGAAGCCGAAAGGACTGTACCTGATAATACAGTGCTTTCTTAGTCTGTGAGGAAACCTGAGGTAAAAATATTTCTTCCCAGCTGTTGCTGTGGATACGAGGTCCCAGAGACCATCCCCAAATAATTCCTCACCCTTATAAGGCAGAATCTCTATGCGCCTTTTAAAGTCAGCATCAACTGTCCAGTGACAGGTCTCTAATACCCTCCTGACAGAATGGACATTACATTCATTTTGGATGCCAGCCGGCAAAATATCCCTCTGTGCATCCCTCATATATAAGACGACGTCTTTAATATGTTCTCATGTTTGACAGGGTCATCGACCACGCTGCAGCAGCACGATCTGCAGGTCTCAGTCTAGTACCTGAGTGTGTAAATACAGACTTCAGGATAGCCTCCTGCTTTTTATCAACAGGTACCTTCAAAGTGGCCGTTCCTAAAACGGCAGTGCCACCTTTTTTGACAACCGTGTGAGCGCCTTATCCACCCTAGGGGATATCTCCCAGCGTAACTTATCCTCTGGCGGGAAAGGGTACGCCATCAGTAACTTTTTAGAAATTACCAGTTTCTTATCGGGGGGAACCCACGCTTTTCACACACTTCATTCATTCATCTGATGGGGGAACAAAACACTGCCTGCTTTTTCTCCCCAACATAAAAAAACATTTTTAGAGGGTTAATGTCAGAAATGTGTAACACATTTTTTATTGCCGGGATCAAGTCACGGATGTTCCTAGTGGATTGTGTATATGTCGCAACCTTGTCGACACTGGAGTCAGACTCCGTGTCGACATCTGTGTCTGCCATCTGAGTGAGCGGGCGTTTTTGAGCCCCTGATGGCCTTTGAGACGCCTGGGCAGGCACGGACTGAGAAGCCGGCTGTCCCACAGCTGTTACGTCATCCACCCTTTTATGTAAGGAGTTGACACTGTCGGTTAATACCTTTCACCTAACCATCCACTCTGGTGTCGGCCCCACAGGGGGCGACATCACATTTATCGGCATCTGCTCCGTCACCATATAAGCCTCCTCATTAAACATGTCGACACAGCCGTACCGACACACCACACACACACAGGGAATGCTCTGACTGAGGACAGGACCCCACAAAGCCCTTTGGGGAGACAGAGAGAGAGTATGCCAGCACACACCAGAGCGCTATATAATGTGGGGATTAACACTATAACTGAGTGAAATTTCCCCAATAGCTGCTTGTATATATAATATTGCGCCTAAATTTAGTGCCCCCCCTCTCTTTTTAACCCTTTGAGCCTGAAAACTACAGGGGAGAGCCTGGGGAGCTTTCTTCCAGCTGCACTGTGAAGAGAAAATGGCGCCAGTGTGTCTGAGGGTGATAGCTCCGCCCCTTTTTCGCGGACTTTTCTCCCGCTTTTTTCTGGATTCTGGCAGGGGTATTTACCACATATATAGCCTCTGGGGCTATATATTGTGGTATTTTTGCCAGCCAAGGTGTTTTTATTGCTGCTCAGGGCGCCCCCCCCAAGCGCCCTGCACCCTCAGTGACTGGAGTGTGAAGTGTGTATGAGGAGCAATGGCGCACAGCTGCAGTGCTGTGCGCTACCTTGGTGAAGACTGATGTCTTCTGCCGCCGATTTTCCGGACCTCTTCTTGCTTCTGGCTCTGTAAGGGGGACGGCGGCGCGGCTCCGGGACCGAACACCAAGGCTGGGCCTGCGGTCGATCCCTCTGGAGCTAATGGTGTCCAGTAGCCTAAGAAGCCCAAGCTGGCTGCAAGCAGGCAGGTTCGCTTCTTCTCCCCTTAGTCCCTCGCTGCAGTGAGCCTGTTGCCAGCAGGTCTCACTGAAAATAAAAAACCTAAATCTATACTTTCTTTCTAGAAGCTCAGGAGAGCCCCTAGTGTGCATCCAGCTCGGCCGGGCACAGAAATCTAACTGAGGCTTGGAGGAGGGTCATAGTGGGAGGAGCCAGTGCACACCAGGTGACCTAAAGCTTTCTTTAGTTGTGCCCAGTCTCCTGCGGAGCCGCTATCCCCCATGGTCCTTTCGGAGTTCCCAGCATCCACTAGGACGTCAGAGAAACACACAATAGATATACTAGCAAACCCGTAATGTCTGTCTATATTGCACATAAGTATAAGCTCATTAAAAACAAAACAAAACAAAAAACTATAGCACTGATTAAGGAATGACGCAGCAGCGGATCACACAAGTATGCAGAAGAAGTCTATTTACACAAGACATCTCCTGCAGCATTATCAGATTTTCACATCCATAGATGCAGCAGTGAAGTGACCGGCGTCCATCAGCAATAATTCATGTCAACAAAATTCATTTTGGTTGTCTAAATAATGTACCTGTTGCTATATGATGTCTATATTTTGACTGTCAAGTAATATATTGCACCTCTCACATAGACCTAGCTATATTAAAATTACTGCGGCAACATACCATGAGGCAAAGAGGAGGCGAACCTCAAACTCATCTCTAACTTAGAAAATGAATTGCACCTAATGCTCTGGCATTCAGCTGCTCCTGAAATGTTATTCTCCATGAGATAAAGTTTTAAATTCATAATTGGATTCACCTTTGCTCTTATGGGCCCTACACACTGCGTGACCCGACGCCGAGCTGTCCGACCGCCGATACGGCAGACGGGCGACCCGGCGGCGGGGGAGAGGTGACGGGGGGAGTGAAGTTTCTTCACTCCCCCCGTCACCCGGCTCAATAGCAGTGCATGCAAATATGGACGAGATCGTCCATATTGGCCTGCATGCACAAGCGACAGGGCACCAACGATGAACGAGCGTGGTGAGGCACATCGTTCATCGTTGCTGCCTCCACACTGAAAGATATGAACGGTATCTCGTTCATTAATGAACGAGATTGTTCGTATCTTTCAGTAATATCGCCCAGTGTGTAGGGCCCATTAGGATTCTGCATAAAAATGACCTGTGTGTGCCAGGGCTTAGCACTGCCCTTGCAGGTCCTAACAATTCAGATTAGACATTATAATAAAACAAATGTTGTATTGAATGTTGTGTAAGAATTTGTTACAATTGTGCTTCTCTAGATAAATAGCTGCATAGCTTACCACTGTGACTTTGTTTGATGCACAAAGGTTTTTTTTTTAGAAGGCAGAACATACAGTAAGCTTTGTTCTTGTGACTTGTAATCATCAGCTATTCTTTAAAGAAGACCATATCTCATTGTCACACGATCCATAAACTTGCAAATTCAGACAATGGGAGAAATAAAACAAGGATTGAAAAACAAATTACAAGTGATCACCTGGCAAGATTGTTCAGTGTTTTTTCATCATTATTTTGCTGAGCTACACTATATATTAGATTCAACGAACAAAACGGCATCTTTAGATGCTTAGGTACAGCAAGCCAAGAAATACAAGAGTTTTTGCAGATACTGTATAGAAAAGATCTGGCTCCTAAGACTTCAAATAGTAGTGGGAATTACTTGGGAAAAGTGTAAAGTACAACTTAGCACCTGGCAATACTACATTTACAAAGTGAGCTGCTAAACTATCAAAAGACTTGAGACTATGCCCAATATCAAGCTCAATACAGTCACAGTAGCTGTTAGCCTGCAGGTTCCAGAAAATGATGCATCGCAACATGCATCCACACTTGAAAGAAAAGTATATGAGGCATAGAATAAGTTGTATTTACATATGTGTACTCTTGGCACTCCAGGGAATCCCCAAAGGCAAGCATAGGAGGCCATGGTCAGACGAAGACACTGCACCTGACATAAGGATGGTATAATTTTTGATGAAGAAACAGATGGCTGCACCAATCTATATCACAAGCAGCACAGGCACCAAAAGTGGACATCTCAATCCTTACACATCGGGCTGCACGGATGTGCACACAGACAGGCGACCGCCAATGGACACTGCTGCATTAACTTTGCACCTGTGAATAATACTCCTCCAGATAGATGCAAGTGCATCTTTGTTGCGGCCTGTATGAGACGCATGTGTGTGACCACTCCCTTACCATACCTGGCTATACGCTTGCATTCCCACTCCATTCCCTCCACTGCAAGTGTACGAGGTCTGGCAAAAAATACATCTGCATCATCAGGGGTGGATGCATAATAAAAAGCACAATTTGTGCAAAATCTGACTGCTATTTGCACTTACGCCCAACAGTACATGCACCTAAGTATTCGTGTTGCCGCTGTGACTAACCAGAGTACATTCCATTTTTCAGTCATAATCAGGGGAGTTAATGACTGTATGTATAATATTTTCTAAAAGCTGGCTCCTATGAATTCATGATTCACTTGTTTTGAGTCATCCTCCTATCTCTGTGTTCTGCCTTCAGGGACAGGTACCAGCTTACTGAGCCACTGCTCTAAAAACACAAGCTTTGCCTGGATAGTAGAGAAGTTACAGTACTTGACTTAGGGGCCAATTTATCACTATCCGCATCTGATGATGAGAATTACAGGTTCAAATATCGGCATGTGATAATTGAGTACATCGCATGGATGCATCAATCATCACATGCAGGGATAGAGCTTGTGAGAAAGCTATGTCCCTGCGATGCCTCTCCGCAGCATCATCGAGGTAATAACCCGATGTCCTGCTGCACATGCACCGCCGTCTGTCGCAGGGATCCCCCCCGTCGTGACTGCCCCCACGCCGCAAACAGCCCTCCCCCCGTGGAATTTATACTTACCAGTCCGAGAAGCGGGTGTACACTGCTTTCAGCTGCCAAGGTCTGGCTCTTGCGCTGTGACCTCGGTGCTGTAGAGTTAGCTGCCGCTTTGCAGCGTCACTTTACTGCAAAGGGGTCACAGGGCAGCACATGCCCAGCAGCGCTGACTGGAACATCGATCCCCAGATCCTGTGACTGGTAAGTATGATTTATTTATTTTTTTAAATGTGATCAGCTTGTGTGTCCATCGGGCACACATAGCTGATCAACGGAGCCCGGTCCCGCACTGCTTTCTCTGCCGGGGGCCCCCCGAGAAAGCTGTGCAAAAGGCTGATTATTTCAGTGCTGTCAGCTGGAGCTGGTTTTATTATTATCACAGGGCACGCTGCAGTGTTTTTATTTTATTTTTTTAGTAAATTTGGCCATATCGCATTTCCCATTATGTATGGGAAATGCGATGTGGGTTACTAAAAAAAAATTACAATTAAAGGGTTTGGAGCAGTTTTTCGCGAAAACTGCTCCAAATGCCCTTTAATACATTTGAGAGACACTAAAATAATGTGAAAAGGGTGTGGAAACATCCTTTTCCATATTTTTTTAGTAAAAATGATGTTAATAAATAGGCCCCTTAATCACCAAGATATTCCAGTCTGTAACCAGAGGAGGGTGCTAGCACAGCACTTACATTTTTGTTGGTAACTGGAAAATGTTATCCAGATAAATGTTCAGTCCTTATACAATCAGGTTCATGCCAACTTTTAAAGTACAGTTATTTAGTACATGTTTTCACCTAGATCTCATACTGTAAAAGCCTGATAAACAGAAAGTAACACAGACAGTAGGTAGGCATATACAGCGCCTAGTTGAATATGTAATAACAGAAGAAGCATTTCTCCCAGTAACAAGGGTGATTACAAAATGCAACATGTGAGATACACTTCCGTATCAGAAGATTGTGTAGCACGATCGCACATCCATATACAAATACTGTGTGTAGAACTTACTGTTGTGTTACATTAGTTAAGTCATCGCCATAAACATACACAATGTCACACATGGTCAACAAGGGAATTTGCAAAGTGGAAATAAGTAATTTCAAAGTCCTGACTGCCCTCACTTTAGGACCGCCAACTTAGCTACACTTTTTTTTAATATTCCTACTACCACTTTGCTTGTTGGAAGCAGAATAGATGTATTTAATAACGAGTTTTATGGTAAGAACTTACCTTTGTTAAAACTCTTTCTGCGAGGTACACTGATCTCCACAAGTCTGGACAATAGGGTGTAGAGTAGGATCTTGATCCGAGGCACCAACAGACTCAAAGCTTTGACTGTTTGCAGAATGCACAGCGCCGCCTCCTATATCACCCTGCCTCCCAGCGGGTGTGGTTCATCAAATCGACAGTGTCTAGGTCGACAATGTTTAGGTCGACCACTATAGGTCGACAGTCACTAGGTCGACATGGATGGAAGGTCGACAGGGTTTCTAGGTCGACATGTGCTAGGTCGACAGGTCTAAAGGTCGACATGAGGATTTTTTTTTTTGTGTGTGTGTGTCGTTTTCTTCGTAAAGTGACCGGGATCCCAAATTAGTGCACCGCTTCGCTCGCCATGCTTCGGGCATGGTGCCTTCGCTCCGCTACCGCTTCGCTCGGCACACTTTACCGTTCCAATCGTAGTCCACGTGGATCGTTAAGTATGAAAAAATTCAAAAAAAGTGAAAAACTCATGTCGACCTTTAGACCTGTCGACCTAGCACATGTCGACCTAGAAACCCTGTCGACCTTCCATCCATGTCGACCTATAGTGGTCGACCTAAACATTGTCGACCTAGACACTGTCGATCTTCAGACCGGATCCCCCTCCCAGCACAGGAGCTCAGCCCAATGCAGTAGCAGGAAAAGAGACGACAACGGCTAGTAGCCACATACACCACACTCTCACGACAAGAGAAGTGTCAGCGACTAATGCCAAATGAACCCAAAGAAGCTAAGTGCGTCAGAGTGTGCGCCTTGTGGAGCTCAGTGTACCTCGCAGAAAGAGTTTTAACAAAGGTAAGTTCTTACCATAAAACTCGTTTTCTGCTGCGGGGTACACTGGGCTCCACAAGTCTGGACAATGGGGATGTCCTAAAGCAGTTCCTTATAAGAGGGGACGCACTGTAGCGGGCACAAGAACCCGACGTCCAAAGGAAGCATCCTGGGAAGCGGCAGTATCGAAGGCATAGAACCTTATGAACGTGTTCCCGGAGGACCACGTAGTTGCCTTGCACAATTGTTCAAGGGTCGCACCACGTTGGGCCGCCCAAGAAGTTCCAACAGACCGAGTAGAATGGGCCGTAATGTGAGCAGGAGCTGACAGACCAGCCCTCACATAAGCATGTGCAATCACCATTCTAATCCATCTGGCCAGGGTCTGCTTGTGAGCAGGCCAGCCACGTTTGTGAAATCCAAACAAAACAAAGAGAATCAGATTTTCGAATAGAAGCAGTTCTCTTCACATAGATACGGAGAGCCCGTACCATATCCAAAGACCACTCTTTGGGAGACAAATCAGGAGAGACAAAGGCTGGAACCACAATCTCCTGATTAAGGTGGAACGAAGAAACCACCTTAGGTAAATATCCGGGACGAGTCCTAAGAACTGCCCGGTCACGGTGAAAAATCAGATATGGGGAACTACAAGACAAGGCACCCAGATCCGACACCCTTCTAGCAGAGGTAATAGCCAGCAAGAACACCACCTTAAGGGAAAGCCACTTAAGGTCAGCTGAACCAAGAGGTTTGAATTGAGGCTCCTGCAACGCCTCCAAAACCACCGACAAGTCCCAAGGAGCCACATTCAGGACATAGGGAGGTTGGATACGCAACACACCCTGAGTGAAAGTATGAACATCAGGTAAAGTCACAATTTTTCTCTGAAACCACACCGACAAGGCAGAAATATGAACCTTGAGGGAGGCCAGACGCAGGCATAAATCTAGGCCCTGCTGCAGAAAAGCCAACAGTTTGGCTGTACTAAACTTGGAAGCGTCATAATTGTTAGATGCGCACCAAACAAAGTAGGAATGCCAGACCCTATAGTAAATACGAGCAGAAGCCGGTTTCCGGGCCCGCAACATAGTTTTAATGACCCCTTCAGAAAAACCCTTAGCCCTCAAGACGGAAGCTTCAAGAGCCACGCTGTCAAAGATAGCCGGGCTAGGTCCTGGTAGACACAAGGGCCCTGAACGAGGAGGTCTGGGCGTTGTGGAAGTAGAAGTGGACTCTCTGATGATAGGCCTTGCAGGTCTGAGAACCAGTGCCGTCTGGGCCACGCCGGAGCTATGAGAAGCAGATTTCCTTTTTCTTGCTTGAACTTCCGAATTACCCTGGGCAGGAGTGACACCGGAGGGAACACGTACGGCAGCCGAAACCTCCATGGCACCGCCAGCGCATCCACGAATGCTGCTGGAGGATCCCTTGTCCTTGCTCCGAGGACCGGAACCTTGTGATTGTGTCGAGACGCCATCAGATCCACATCTGGAAGACCCCACCTTTCCACGAGGAGTTGAAACACTTCTGGATGGAGGCCCCACTCGCCGGCATGTACATCCTGTCAACTGAGAAAGTCCGCTTCCCAATTCAGGACTCCCGGAATGAATATTGCCGATATTGCCAGTAGATGGCGTTCTGCCCAACGTAGAATCCGTGAGACTTCCTTCATTGCCAGACGGCTTTGCGTGCCGCCTTGATGATTTATGTAAGCCACTGTGGTGGCTTTGTCCGACTGTACTTGAACAGGACAGTTCTGAATCAAATGCTGGGCTAGGATCAACGCATTGAAGACCGCCCGCAATTCCAGAATGTTGATCGTGAGGAGAGATTCCTCCTTGAGCCACCAGAGCAGCGACAGACGGACCTACGGAGTCAAAGAGATCATATGAGACCTGATCCGGTGAGGCAGGCCATCCCACTTGGCTAGAATCAGCCTCTGGAGGGGGCGAGAATGGAATTGAGCATACTCCACCATGTCGAATGCCGAGACCATGAGGCCCAGCACCTGCATTGCTGAATGTATCGACACTTGCGGACGAGAAAGGAAGCAACGAATCCTGTCCTGAAGCTTCAGGACTTTCTCCTGAGACAAGAACAACCTCTGGTTGTGAGTGTCCAACAGCGCTCCCAGGTGCACCATGCTCTGAGCAGGGACCAGGGAAGATTTCTTCCAGTTGATGAGCCACCCGTGGGCTTGTAGAAACCGGACCGTCATGTCCAGATGATGCAGGAGAAGATCTGGGGAATTTGCCAGGATTAACAAGTCGTCCAGATACGGCAGTATCCTGACCCCTTAACGGCGGAGTACCACCGTCATCACCGCCATAACTTTGGTGAAGACTCGCGGAGCCGTTGTTAAACCAAAAGGTAACGCCCGAAACTGGTAATGTAGGTTGCCAATAGCGAACCTCCGGTATTGTTGATGTGACACTGCTATAGGAATATGCAGGTAAGCATCTTGTATGTCCAGGGAGACCATGTAGTCCCCAGTTTCCAAGGCCAGAACTATAGAGCGAAGGGTTTCCATACGGAACTTGGATACCTTCACAAACCTGTTCAGTGCCTTCAGGTTGAGAATGGGCCGGAAGGACCCATTCGGTTTCGGGACTAGAAACAGCGGAGAATAGTACCCCCGGCCTCTCTGAGCAGTATAGGCACCTGTACTACGACTCCTGTATCCAGGAGGGTCTGTACCACCGAATGTAGAGTGTTTGCCTTTGTCTGGTCCGACGGAACGTCTGTTTGGCAAAATCGATGATGGGGTCGGTTTTTGAAGGCTATGGCGTAACCTCGAGTGACGACTTCCCGTACCCAGGCATCTGAAGTGGTCTTCAACCATTCCTGGGTATACCCTAGAAGCCGGACCCCCACCCTGGGATACCCCAGAGGGAGGCCCGCCCCGTCATACGGCAGGCTTATCAGTCTTGGCAGCTGGCTGACAGGCAGCCGAGGCTCTTTTGGGCTTCAGCTCACCAGGTTTGGAAGGGCGGGCCTGCTTATGGTACGTCTGACCTTTTGCTTTACCTGAGGGACGAAAGGGGCGAAAGGACGTGCCTTTGGCCTTCGACACAGAAGGAGCTGTATTAGGCAGACAGGCAGTTTTGGCAGTAGCCAAGACAGCCACTATCTTATTTAAGTTCTCCCCAAACAGAATATCTCCCTTGAAAGGGAGTACCTCCAGGGTTTTTCTAGAGTCCAGATCCACAGACCAGGATCTCAGCCACAATGTCCGGCGACCCAGGACTGACGTAGTAGAGGCCTTGGCTGCTAGGATACCGGCATCAGAAGCCGCCTCTTTAATATAGCGAGAAGCTGTGACAATATATGACAAGCATTGTCTAGCATGGTCAGAGGAGATTTCAGCTTCTAACTCCAAGGCCCATGCTTCAATAGCCTCTGCAGCCCATGAAGCTGCAATGGCGGGCCTTTGTGCAGCACCCGTGAGGGTGTAAATCGTTTTCAGACAACCCTCGACATGTTTATCCGTAGGCTCTTTTAGAGACGTGGTGATGGTAGCGACAGGTAGAGCTGAGGAAACCACCATCCTAGCCACACGTGTCTACTGGAGGAGGCGTTTCCCAATTCTTAGACAGCTCTGGCGCGAGGGAATAGCGAGCCAGCATCTTCTTTTGAGGCACAAACTTCGTACCCGGGATTTCACAGGGTTCCTGACGTATATCCACTAGGTGGTCAGAGTGAGGTAAAACCTGCTTAACCACCTTCTGACGCTTGAACCTATCTGGTTTCTTAGGAGGAACGGATGGCTCGGGATCATCCGTAATCTGCAGAATTAACTTAATAGCCTCCAAAAGATCAGGAACATCCACATGTGAACTACCCTCCCCATCAGCCGTATCTGAGTCAGAACCTGTGGGGTCAGTGTATGTGCTGTCTTCATCAGACGAGGTGTCAGTGACAGCAGTGGATTGTGAGGAGACGAGCACTCGCTTAGAGGACCTCTTGGACTTAGGCGAGCATTGGTCAGACTTTTTAGTAGTCAGGGACTGATTCAACTTCTTTAATTGAGCAGATAAATCATCCACCCACGGCGGGTTAGCTGCAGGGACCACATACGGTTGTACCGGCATTGGGGGTCCCATAGGGGGTGTTAGTTTGTGAACTAGCGTATGTAGAAGTGTGGAAAAAGCGGCCCACGGAGGGTCAGTATGTGCCTCCGTTGCCACAGTCCCACTGGGGGGCAAAGAGCCCCCAGAACCAGAGCCCACAGCTGCTATATTCTCCTCATATGGGTCTGTGACCGCAGCAACACCGGCAGTGTGTTCAGCCCCAGAACCGTTACCCTCAGAAGCAGACATGATATAACTTGCAGTATGAGGTAACACAGTACGATTATTAGCAGCACTATATCCCTAAACCCAAACCCCTGCGCAGTGTAGTCAGCACCAGCAGAGATAAAGGAGAGATATGGTGACTAAATCACAGAGAAAAATACGTAATACAGTATATCTTTGTGAAAATCCTATATTAAATAACACCTGACGCACCAAACCCCTCAGGTTATGAAATATAGGGATAGCAAGTTGAGTGAAAGACACGAAATGGACACCACTCAGCTATCAAATGCACACACAAATAGTCACAGTTTGTACAATGCAGAGGTTATTACAGACAATAATACTGCACTGGACTAGCTTACACAGCTATATAGGCAATAGATATAACACTACACAGTTAGAACTGGATGTATATCACAGGGTAATTGTACTATAAACCCCTGACTAAATGCACTCTTTCTTAACTAGCACTGACTAAAAATAAGAATTTACTCACCAGTAATTCTATTTCTCGTAGTCCGTAGTGGATGCTGGGAACTCCATAAGGACCATGGGGAATAGACGGGCTCCGCAGGAGACTGGGCACTCCAAAAGAAAGATTAGGTACTATCTGGTGTGCTCTGGCTCCTCCCTCTATGCCCCTCCTCCAGACCTCAGTTAAGGAAACTGTGCCCGGAAGAGCTGACACGACAAGGAAAGGATTTGGAATCCAGGGTAAGACTCATACCAGCCACACTAATCACACTGTACAACTTGTGATAACCATACCCAGTTAACAGTATGAACAACAACTGAGCCTCAGTAACAGATGGCTCATAACAATAACCCTTTAGTTAAGCAATAACTATATACATGTATTGCAGAGAGTCCGCACTTGGGGCGGGCGCCCAGCATCCACTACAGACTACGAGAAATAGAATTACCGGTGAGTAAATTCTTATTTTCTCTGACGTCCTAGTGGATGCTGGGAACTCCGTAAGGACCATGGGGATTATACCAAAGCTCCCAAACGGGCGGGAGAGTGCGGATGACTCTGCAGCACCGAATGAGCAAAGGCAAGGTCCTCCTCAGCCAGGGTATCAAACTTGTAGAACTTAGCAAATGTGTTTGAACCCGACCAAGTAGCAGCTCGGCAAAGCTGTAAAGCCGAGACCCCTCGGGCAGCCGCCCAAGAAGAGCCCACCTTCCTTGTGGAATGGGCTTTTACGGATTTAGGATGCGGTAACCCTGCCACAGAATGAGCTTGCTGAATCGTGTTACAGATCCTGCGCGCAATAGTTTGCTTTGAAGCCGGAGCACCCAGTTTGTTGGGTGCATGCAGGATAAACAGCGAGTCAGTTTTCCTGACTCCAGCCGTCCTGGCTACATAGATTTTCAAAGCCCTGACTACATCAAGTAACCTGGAGTCCTCCAAGTCCCGAGTAGCCGCAGGCACCACAATAGGCTGGTTCAAATGAAACGCTGATACCACCTTAGGGAGAAATTGGGGACGAGTCCTCAACTCTACCCTGTCCATATGAAAGATCAGATATGGGCTTTTACATGACAAAGCCGCCAATTCTGACACACGCCTAGCTGAAGCTAAGGCCAACAGCATGACCACCTTCCATGTGAGATACTTTAGCTCCACGGTCTTAAGTGGCTCAAACCAGTGTGATTTCAGGAAATCCAACACAACGTTAAGATCCCAAGGTGCCACTGGAGGCACAAAAGGGGGCTGAATATGCAGCACTCCCTTAACAAACGTCTGAACTTCAGGCAGTGAAGCCAGTTCTTTTTGAAAGAAAATAGATAGGGCCGAAATCTGGACCTTTATGGACCCCAATTTTAGGCCCATAGTCACCCCTGACTGTAGGAAGTGCAGAAATCGACCCAGCTAGAATTCCTCTGTTGGGGCCTTCCTGGCCTCACACCAAGCAACATATTTCCGCCATATGCGGTGATAATGCTTTGCTGTCACATCCTTCCTAGCTTTTATCAGCGTAGGAATCACTTCATCCGGAATGCCCTTTTCCGTTAGGATCCGGCGTTCAACCGCCATGCCGTCAAACGCAGCCGCGGTAAGTCTTGGAACAGACAGGGCCCCTGCTGTAACAGGTCCTGTCTGAGAGGCAGAGGCCATGGGTCCTCTGAGATCATTTCTTGTAGTTCTGGGTACCAAGTTCTTCTTGGCCAATCCGGAACGATGAGTATAGTTCTTACTCCTCTCTTTCTTACTATCCTCAGTACCTTGGGTATGAGAGGAAGAGGAGGGAACACATAAACCGACTGGTATACCCACGGTGTCACTAGTGCGTCCACAGCTATCGCCTGAGGGTCCCGTGACCTGGCGCAATATTATTTTAGCTTTTTGTTGAGGCGGGACGCCATCATGTCCACCTGTGGCAGTTCCCAACGATTTACAATCTGTGTGAAGACTTCTTGATGAAGTCCCCACTCTCCCGGGTGGAGGTCGTGCCTGCTGAGGAAGTCTGCTTCCCAGTTGTCCACTCCCGGAATGAACACTGCTGACCGTGCTAGCACGTGATTCTCCGCCCATCGAAGAATCCTTGTGGCTTCTGCCATTGCCATCCTGCTTCTTGTGCCGCCCTGGCGGTTTACATGGGCGACCGCCGTGATGTTGTCTGACTGAATCAGTACTGATTGGTTTTGAAGCAGGGGCTCTGCTTGAAACAGGGCGTTGTAGATGGCCCTTAGTTCCAGTATATTTATGTGTAGAGAAGTCTCCAGACTTGACCACTGTCCTTGGAAGTTTCTTCCCTGAGTGACTGCCCCTCATCCTCGGAGGCTTGCATCCGTGGTCACCAGGACCCAGTCCTATATGCCGAACCTGCGTCCCTCGAGAAGATGAGCACTCTGCAGCCACCACAGCAGAGACACCCTGGCCCTTGGGGACAGGGTGATCAACCGATGCATCTGAAGATGCGATCCGGACCATTTGTCCAACAGATCCCACTGAAAGATCCTTGCATGGAACCTGCCGAAGGGAATTGCTTCGTAAGAAGCCACCATCTTTCCCAGGACTCGCGTGCAGTGATGCACCGACACCTGTTTTGGTTTCAGGAGGTCCCTGACCAGAGATGACAATTCCTGGGCCTTCTCCTCCGGGAGAAACACCTTCTTCTGTTATGTGTCCAGAATCATTCCCAGGAAAAGCAGACACGTCGTAGGAATCAGCTGCGACTTTGGGATATTCAGAATCCAGCCGTGCTGTTGCAACACTTCCTGAGAGAGTGCTACGCTGACCAACAACTGCTCTTTGGACCTCGCCTTTATGAGGAGATCATCCAAGTACGGGATAATTATAACTCCCTTTCTTCGAAGGAGTATCATCATTTCGGCCATTACCTTGGTAAATATTCTCGGAGCCGTGGAGAGACCAAACGGCAACGTCTGGAATTGGTAATGACAGTTCTGTACCACAAACCTGAGGTACTCCTGGTGAGGTGGGTAAATGCGGACATGCAAGTAATCATCCTTGATGTCCAGCGACACCATAAAATCCCCCTCTTCCAGGCTTGCAATAACCGCCCTGAGCGATTCCATTTTGAACTTGAACTTCTTTATATAAGTGTTCAAGGATTTTAAATTTAGAATAGGTCTCACCGAACCGTCCGGTTTCGGTACCACAAACATTGTGGAATAGTAACCCCTTCCCTGTTGAAGGAGGGGGACCTAGATTATCACCTGCTGGAGGTACAGCTTGTGAATTGCCGCCAGTACTATCTCCCTTTCCCTGGGAGGAGCTGGCAAGGCTGATTTGAGGTAACGGCGAGGGGGAGTTGCCTCGAACTCCAGCTTGTGTCCCGGAGATACAATTTGTACAGCCCAGAGATCCACTTGTGAGCGAACCCACTGGTTGCTGAAGTTTCGGAGACGCGCCCCCACTGCACGTGGCTCCGCCAGTGGAGCCCCAACGTCATGCGGTGGACTTAGTGGAAGCAGGGGAGGATTTTTGTTCCTGGGAACTGGCTGCCTGGTGCAGCTTCTTTCCTCTACCCCTGCCGCTGGCCAGAAAGGATGCGCCTCTGACCCGCTTGCCTTTCTGAGGGCGAAAGGACTGCATTTGATAATACAGTGCTTTCTTAGGCTGTGAGGGAACCCGAGGTAAAAAAGTCGACTTCCCAGCTGTTGCTGTGGATACGAGGTCCGAGAGACCGTCCCCAAACAATTCCTCACCCTTATAAGGCAAAAACTCCATGTGTTTTTTAGAATCAGCATCACCTGTCCACTGCCGAGTCCATAATACTCTCCTGGCAGAAACGGACATTGCATTAATTCTAGATGCCAGCAGGCAAATGTCCCTCTGGGCATCCCGCATATATTAGACGACGTCTTTTATATGTTCCATGGTTAGCAAAATAGTATCCCTGTTGAGGGAATCAATGTTGTCTGACAGGGTATCAGTCCATGCTGCTGCAGCACTACACATCCAGGCTGAAGCAATAGCAGGTCTCAGTAGAGTACCAGAGTGTGTATACACAGACTTCAGGATAGCTTCCTGCTTTCTATCCGCAGGCTCCTTTAGGGCGGCCGTATCCTGAGACGGCAGTGCCACCCTTTTAGATAAGCGTGTGAGCGCCTTGTCCACCCTAGGGGATGTTTCCCAACGTAACCTATCCGTTGGCGGGAAAGGGTACGCCATCAGTAACCTCTTAGAAATCACTAGTTTCTTATCAGGGGAACTCCACGCTTCTTCACACAAATCATTTAATTCATCAGATGGGGGAAAAGTCACTGGCTGCTTTTTCTCCCCAAACATAATACCCCTCTTGGTGGTAACCGGGTTAACGTCAGAAATGTGCAATACATCTTTCATTGCAGTAATCATGCATCGGATGGCCTTTGTAGACTGTACATTTGTCTCATCCTCATCTACACTGGAGTCAGACTCTGTGTCGACATCTGTGTCTACCATCTGAGCCAGAGGGCGTTTATGAGCCCCTGACGGCCTCTGAGTCGCCTGGGCAGGCGCGGGCTGAGACCCCGGCTGTCCCAAGGCTGCTGCGTCATCGAACCTTTTATGTAAGGAGTTGACACTGTCGGTTAAGACCTTCCACATATCCATCCAATCAGGTGTCGGCCCCGTCGGGGGCGACACCACACTAATCTGCCCCTGCTCCGCCTCCACGTAACCCTCCTCATCAAACATGTCGACACAGCCGTACCGACACACCGCACACACACAGGGAATGCTCTGACTGAGGACAGGACCCCACAAAGTCCTTTGGGGAGACAGAGAGAAAGTATGCCAGCACACACCACAGCGCTATATAACACAGGGATGTACACTATAATAAGTGATTTTTCCCAATAGCTGCTTACTTATCTTATTTGCGCCTAAATTTAAGTGCCCCCCCTCTCTTTTTTACCCTTCTTGTATCCAGATACTGCAGGGGAGAGCCTGGGGAGCTGCTTCCAGTGGAGCTGTGAAGGGAAAATGGCGCTGGTGTGCTGAGGAAGAAGGCTCCGCCCCCTCAGCGGCGGGCTTCTGTCCCGCGTTTTGTGTGACTTAATGGCGGGGGTTTGCACACATATACAGTGCCAGACTGTATTATGTGTATAATTTGTGCCAAAAGGTATTATAATTGCTGCCCAGGGCGCCCCCACCCAGCGCCCTGCACCCTACAGTGACCGGAGTGTGTGGTGTGCTGTGGGAGCAATGGCGCACAGCTGCAGTGCTGTGCGCTACCTTAATGAAGACAGGAGTCTTCAGCCGCCGTATTCGTCGTTCTCTTCTGTCTTCTGGCTCTGCAAGGGGGACGGCGGCGCGGCTCCGGGAACGGACGATCGAGGTCAGGCCCTGTGTTCGAACCCTCTGGAGCTAATGGTGTCCAGTAGCCTAAGAAGCACAAGCTAGCTGCAAGCAGGTAGGTTTGCTTCTCTCCCCTCAGTCCCACGTAGCAGTGAGTCTGTTGCCAGCAGATCTCACTGAAAATAAAAAACCTAACAAATACTTTCTTTTCTAGCAAGCTCAGGAGAGCCTACTAGGTGCATCGAGCTCTGGCCGGGCACAGATTCTAACTGAGGTCTGGAGGAGGGGCATAGAGGGAGGAGCCAGTGCACACCAGATAGTACCTAATCTTTCTTTTGGAGTGCCCAGTCTCCTGCGGAGCCAGTCTATTCCCCATGGTCCTTACGGAGTTCCCAGCATCCACTAGGACGTCAGAGAAAAGGCAGGTAGAATACTTAAGTGTCATGTAAAGGCACAGCGCTGACAACCAGGCGGCTTTACATAGGAGGATTTGCCCAAGCAGTCCCAGGAACAGTGAACTGAGGAGTAATGGCGCCGCAGGCACTGACAGGGAGTGAGGAAAAGACAGAGATGCAGCTCCAGGGCGGGAACACTTGCTGGAAATGGCGCCCTGGGGCTTCAGGTCTAAGCCTTATCTCCCTTGCTGGCAAAACCACCGGGTACTGTGGGCGATATTAAAATCGGTTTTGAGAGAAAACCTGACCTGCGCCCATGCCCTGGTGATCTAGTGGGATCTCCTGTATCCACCGCCAGCGCGCGCGGCCCGCCTCCCACTGTCCGCGCCGGATCACGATAAAGACCGGGTCCCGCGAGCGGGACCCACTTACCACCTCCCGAAGCGCGGCCACGCGATCCTGGAGAGCCCCAGCCATGTGTGCCTAACGTGAAGTAAACCGGAGCCTCCGCTGTAGGTACCCGGCAACCAGGGATCGGGAGTGTACAGCGCCGCTGGGGAGAGCTGGAGCCGCAGCAGAGAACGTCACAAGACATTTACCACTGCTGCTGCCCTGAAGTCTTCACTTTTTCTTCAGAAAAAAAAGCCTTTCTTAGGGCTGCCTGGAGCAGCCCCTCTGTTAAGTGCCTGCTTACTGCAGCACCAACTAACAAAACTGAGCTCCTGTGCTGGGAGGCGGGGTGATATAGGAGGCGGCGCTGTGCATTCTGGGAACAGTCAAAGCTTTGAGTCTGTTGGTGCCTCGGATCAAGATCCTACTCTACACCCCATTGTCCAGACTTGTGGAGCCCAGTGTACCCCGCAGCAGAAAAGTCATTTTGGGGCATGAAGGGTGTAATTATGGTGCTTATACACATTTTTATTTAATCAGCATGTTTCTTGCCCATATGAAATGCTCCAATATCAACTGTGACCAATTAGCCCACATCCAAGGGTTTGTAAAAACGGAGATGCAGCCGTGCGTCTGTATGCAGCGGCTGCATCCAGAGGGTCTGCGCACACGCACCGGTCGCAGTGTGCATGTGCGACCCTTCACCATGGGTTATTCACAGCGGTGGTCATCGGGGGGTGCGGGGGAGGGTCACAGCATTGCGGGGGCGTGGCAATAGCATTTTCGCGGTGGCTGCGTGACCTCACATGCCGCACAGAGAAAAATATGGGGCTTACCGCCTGCCAGCGCAGCCAGGGGTCAACCTCAAATCGATGCGTTCGCAATCAAGTTGCGAACGCATTGCGGGTGACACATCACACATGCTGGGAGGCCCCCAGCATGTGAGTAGATGGATGCAGATCTTGCTACGCATGCAAGATCTGCATCCATCTCTGAATAACCCCCAAAAGTCATTTTGGAGGCGATGGGGGCTCTAATGTCACAGTTTAAAATGGTGCAAACAACACAAAATGCACTTATTATCCTTAAAGGAGGGTCCACAAGGCACAAGATGTTTGCAAGTATAATAGCTGATTTGTCTAAAATATGAGGTACTGGAGGTTGATACAGCTGGATGGCAGAGGCATGAGATAATAGTGGAACAAAATTCCTATTTAAGAACAGATTCCAGGGAGCCAAGAAGGGTCTGATAGTAAGCAATAATAAAAAAAAAGTTCTTGCAATGAAGAGAACAGACTAGGGGGGTAATTCCAAGTTGATCGCAGCAGGATTTTTGTTAGCAATTGGGCAAAACCATGTGCACTGCAGGGGAGGCAGATATAACATGTGCAGAGAGAGTTAGATTTGGGTGGGGTGTGTTCAATCTGCAATCTAATTTGCAGTGTAAAAATAAAGCAGCCAGTATTTACCCTGCACAGAAATAAAATAACCCACCCAAATCTAACTCTTTCTGCACATGTTAAATCTGCCTCCCCTGCAGTGCACATGGTTTTGCCCAATTGCTATCAAAAACCTGCTGCGATCAACTTGGAATTACCCCCCAGGTTCAAAAAGGAAGAATTAGTATTAGGGCAAGCAGCATCAGAGATCACTAGAGAGTTTTTCAGGATTATTACATACATTTGTATGGATCCCATTTTTCCTGTCACACATGGGGTCTAATTCAGACCTGATCACAACAGCAAAAATGTTTTCTAATGGGCAAAACCATGTGCAGTGCAGGTGCGGCAACATGTGCAGTTAGATTTGGGTGGGGTGTGTTCAAACTGAAATCTAAATTTGCAGTTTAAAGCAGCCAGTATTTACAAAATAACCCACCCAAATCTAACTCTCGGCATATGTTATAGCTGCCCCCTCACCCCCAGCAGTGCGCATGATTTTGCCCATTAGAGAAAGATTATGTTGCTGCGATCAGGTCTGAATTAGGCCCATGCTTTCCTACTTGATGTACTGTACATACTGTATATAAAAAATATTTCAGATATTTTTTCTACATAATCTTTTATTCTTGCTGGCTTCTAGATCTCTGCCTCCCTCCATGTTTAAATCCCTGGTGGTCTTGATCCATAAGAGCCTGACAAAGACTCCCTTCTTCCAGCAACCTACTATCCAATTTCATTCCACGCCATGGATGTTTAAATCCTGACTAAGGTCTTGACTACAAGGCTGAATGCAGTTATTAGACTTATAAGTTATAATCCTTTCATTTCTTACAGCCCAAATACATTTCTGCACCCACTTTATCTACGCTTTTGACTCATTTCATACTAAATCTACACCCATTGAGCCTACATTGCTTTTCTCACCTGCATTTCTGCAATTCTTCTGCTCTGATTCCCTTACAGTCTCCTCTCCTACTTCCACTTTCCCTCAACCTATTTACCTACTTAACACTATGTCAAGGCTTTCTTATACTCCCCACATCACTCAGTGTCTACCTAATAATGTATCTTTAACCTTCCACCCTAGTCTCCAACACCACCTACTCTGTCTCCCCTCCATCCCTCTGTTTCCTTCCCCCTCCTTTCCTGTTACCCCACTTTCATTCACCTCTGCCCCATGGTCCTGCTACGCCACAACTCAGACCTGCTCCCTCTCTCCCTTCTCTGTCACCTCCCCACACCCCCATCCACATCACACTGACCTCCCTCCCTGCCCACCTCCTGCAGTTTCCCCTCCTAGCTCAGGCACCCGTACCATCACTACTCTCTCATCATCCCTGCCCTCAAAGTTAATCTAACCTCATCGCTACAGCAACCCTGATAATCTCATTCACATCTCTCCCACAAACTCATACCCCCTATCCTGTGCCCTCTGGAATGCCAGATCTGTTTGTAACAAACTGGTCCCCACTCATGACCTTTTCATTTCCAACTCCCTACACCTACTAGCCATTACTGAAACTTGGATTACGCCCTCTGACACTAATTCTCCTGCTGCTCTCTCTGCTGGGGGCCTCACATTCACACACACACACACACACACACACACACACACACACACACACACACACACACACACACACACACACACACACACCCACACCCCCCCCCCCCCGACCTGGGGGTCGCCATGGGGGTGGTGTTGGGGTCCTTTTATCTTCTAGTTACTCCTACCAACTCATACCACCAGAACCATCCCTTACATTCTCTACATTTGAGGTCGATGCCATATGCCTCTTCCAACCAGTCCATCTTAGAGTAGCTGTCATTTACCGCCCCCCTGGCACTGCTTCCAAATTCATTGACAACTTTGCTTCCTGGCTTCCTCTCTTCTGACATTCCCGCCATTATCCTAGGCGATTTCAACATCCCTATTGACATCCCCACACAATCCCCTGCCTCTAAACTCCTTAACCTCACCTCTTCACTTGGTCTCTCCCAGTGGACCTCCTCACCCTCCCATGTTAATGGGAGCTCACTGGATCTGGTCTTCACTCACCGCTGTGATATTTCTGATTTTTCCAACTCCCCATTTCCCCTCTCTGACCACCACCTGCGCTCCTTTAACCTATCTCTGTCGACTTCCCCATCTCTAACTCCTAAGGCTACCATCACTAAGCGTAACATTGAAGCTAGTGACACCCCATTCACTTCCTCCCTGTTTGACTCACTTCTCTCTCCTATTCTCTCTCTCTCATGCCCTGAACAAGCCACTTCCACATACAATGCATCCCTTACTTCTGCTCTTGACTCTGTTGCTCCACCAACCACTATTCCCCCTCGCAAATTAACACCTCAACCCTGGCACACCAAATGCACCAGATATCTGCAAAAATGCTCACGTACTGCTGAGCGACACTGGAGGAAATCACGCTCTAAGGCAGACTTCCTCCATTTCAAACTTATGCTCTCATCATTCAGTGCTGTCCTTTCTCTTGCTAAACAGTCATACTTCAAGAACCTCATCTCCTCCCAGTCTTCCAACCCCCGGCGCCTCTTTGCCACTCTCAACTCACTCCTCTGCCAACCTCCACCTCGTGTCTCCCTTCCTCGCTCTTTGCTCTTGACTTTGCCACTTACTTCACATCCAAAATTGACTCCATACGTCAGGACACCACATCATAGCAGACCATCAGTAACCAGCCTTCTTCCATCCCTTACCAACCCTCCCCATCCCTCGCACCTACTCTGACATCTTTCTCCCGTGCATCTGGAGAGGAAGTCATGGCCCTCATTTGTTCCTGTCCCCTCACCACCTCCCCACTTGACCCTATCCCCTCCCGCCTCCTCCGCTACCTCTCTCCTTCTGCTTGTTCCCATCTTTCCCACCTTCTCAATCTATCCCTCTCATCAGGCACTGTCCCCTCTGCCTTCAAGCATGCACTCATCTCTTCTATTCTTAAAAAACCTACCCTTGATCCAAACACTCTCTCCAACTACCGACCCATCTCTCGTCTCCCTTTTGCCTCCAAACTCCTTGAGCGTATTGTCTACAACCGCCTTACTTCCTTTCTTTCCTCACACTCACTGCTTGACCCATTCCAGTCTGGCTTCCGTCCTCTCCACTCCACTGAAACTGCCCTTACAAAAGTATGCAATGACCTCCATTGCTGCTAAATTTAAGGGACACTACTCTATAATTATTCTACTTGATCTCTCTGCTGCTTTTGACACTGTGGACCATCCTCTCCTACCGCAAATTCTTCACTCCATTGGTCTGCGTGACACTGCCCTCTCTTGGCTGTTCTCCTACCTTTCTGACCGTTCTTTCTCTGTCTCCTCTCATGACTCCACCTCCCCCTCACTTCCACTAACTGTAGGGGTACACCGAGGTTCTGTCCTTGGTCCTCTTCTCTTCTCTCTCTATACGTCCTCACTAGGTAAGCTCATTAGTTCTTTTGGTTTCCAAAGAGATGATCTATGCTGATGACACCCAAATCTATCTTTCCTCTCCAGACCTCTCCCCTGCTCTCCTCACTCGTATCTCCACTGTCTCTCTGCTACCTCTTCCTGGATGTCCCAGCGCTTTCTTAAACTTAACATGTCTAAGACCAAGCTGATCATCTTCCCTCCCTCCCGCATAACCTCACCTCCTACAATCTCATTATCTATTGATGGCACTACTATCTCCTCTAGCCCCCAAGTGCGCTGTCTTGGAGTAATCCTTGACTCCTCACTCTCCTTCAAACCACACATTCAGCACCTCCCACAAACCTGCCATTTTCATCTAAAAAATACTTCCAGGATCAGACCCTTTTTGACCCAGGATGCTACTAAGCCTCTTATCCACTCACTGGTCATCTCCAGACTGGACTACTGTAATCTCCTCCTGACTGGCATTCCTGACAGACAAATACCTCTCTCCACTACAATCTATCCTCAATGCTGCTGCCCGGCTCATCTTCCTCACCAAACGCACTACGTCCACCTCTCCTCTCTTACTAGACCTTCACTGGCTCCCCTTCCCTTTCAGAATCCATTTCAAGCTTCTCACACTCGCTTACAAAGCCCTCACCCACTCCTCTCCCATCTACATCTCTGACCTTATCTCCCTTTACACTCCCACTCGTCCTCTTCGCTCTGCTAATGCCGCCAACTTTCCTGCCTACGGATTACTTCCACCCACTCCTACCTCCAAGATTTTTCATGTGCTGCACCACTTCTCTGGAATTCCCTACCTCTCCCCCTCAGACTCTACACCTCTCTACAAAACTTAAAACGGGCTCTCAAGACCCACTTCTTCACCAATCCCAGCCAAATCTCATCCTAACCCTCTGTTCTACGCTCTCTATGTACCCCATCTGCGTCACCCCTGTCTGTCTACCCCTCCCCTTTAGAATGTAAGCTCTCACGAGCAGGGCCCTCTTCCTCATGTGCTTATCCTTTCTTACTTTAATAATCTTCAACTGCACCAAATCCAGCAGTCTTCTGCCACCTGATACTTATTCCAGTGTCATCTGCTGATGTAACTATGTTTATTTACCCTGTACTTGTCCTATACTGTCATCAACTGTAAGTTGCTGTTTTCCTGTTTGATTATTTGTTTATGTACTCTGTAATTGGGTGCTGCGGAACCCTTGTGGCACCATATAAATAAAGGATAATAATAATTAGACTTGGTCATTTTCTGGGTGGAGAGAGGACTCCATACATGGGACCTTTACAGATCCTACTCGTAAGTCATGGTGCCCAGCAGGTGGTTCCCATAGTTAGGCTCCTGCTATTTGGTTTATAGGGTGTCATTCCGAGTTGATCGCTAACTGCCATTGTTCGCAGCGCAGCGATCAGGCTAAAAATCAGCATTTCTGCGCATGCGTATGCACCAAAATGCGCATGTGCAACGTACAGGTACAAAGACCTTTGTGGTTTTGCACAGGTTCTAGTGAAGGTTTAAGTCGCACGGCACAACGCATGAAGATTGAGAGGAAGGGGGCGTTTCTGGGTGTCAACTGACCGTTTTCATGGAGTGTTTGGAAAAACGCAGGTGTGCCGGGGAAAACGCAGGCGTGGCTGGGTGGATGCTGGGCAGGTGTGTGACGTCAAAAGCCAACCCTCCAACGTAAGAATCAACGCACACGAAGAGTAAGTCCAGGGCTGGTCTTGTTTTGCACAAAATGTTTTTGCAGGCGCTCTGCTGCACAGACGTTCGTACTTCTGCAAAGCAAAAATACACTCCCTGGTGGGCGGCGACAATGCGTTTGCATGACTGCTAGCGAACGATCAACTCGGAATGACCCCCATAGTGTATAAGTGGCCTCCTTTAGTCTTAGAATGCAATAAGCTCCCATACGTGGCTGTGATTTGTTGTATTGTGTAGAGCAGTTATTCTCACATATTGTAAGGTTTGTTCCTCCATTCCAGCAATATTTTGATCAATTAATAGTTTTCCCTCTCAAACTCCTACTTTTATACATAACCTTAGCTACATATCATCCCATTGGGGTTCAGTTTGGTGGAAATCTTATTACAAAAGAGTGAAGAATAGTTCACATGTAAAAATAAGACCTGAAGAGAGTAACAGAATGACTACCTTGGATACATCCACTCACCCAAAATAAAAAATAAAAAAAAGAAAAGAAAAGAAAAAGGAGGTATTATGTATCCATGACGAGAATACAACATATAAGGGAGTGTCCCAATGTGTGGACAGCGCCAAATTGTAGCATTGCAGTCATCAGAAATATAATACGTCTGTGGGTCATAATAGATATAAAGCCCTTTATTAAAGTAGCCAGTTACAATGTAGAACCAGGGTGGTCAATAATTAGTCTCAAGACGTACCGAGGGCCTTCCAAAAATACCCTAGTCTTATACCAGGTGGTGTTCCTGAAGCAGTCTGCATTTTTGAGACTACAAACCAATCTTTCATTTACTGTAGTGGTAAAGCATAAAGTGAATTTGGGTAACATCTATATAATCACAAGATTCTATAAATTGCCTATTCCCATACATATCTGGTCTTACATATTTTTAAAGACTGCCAATAGTTCATATAAAGGCTCAAAAAGCACTTAAACTCTAAAGATAATATAGGGACTGCCTTCTCAGACTCACATCAACAACTGAAGACTAGATATAAAGCAACAGTACTTGCTCCCACTCAAAACTACTGGACTTTGGACCTTATTCAGTAAGGATTGCAGATTCTGCTTTTTAGCAGAATCTGCAATCCTTGCAATTGCATGCTGGGGGCCACCCATCGCAGAGCAAAGCCATCCGGCATGCTACTGTCGAAGTCGGAAAAAGCAAACAAAACAAACTACATACAGATTAGCGCTTCTCGGTGGTAGCGTAAGGAAAAGGTGCAATCACTGAGAAACGCCATAAAGACGCACACAGACATATATTTCATACAACACAAATTAAACATGTCAAGCACCAGACATTATAATGTATTTATATAAAAGTTATAACATCATATATATGTATTAATGGAACGGAACAAGATAAACATGTCATGCATGGTGTCAAAATAATCAGGGGAATGAGTGTGTTGGTTTGATAGCTGTGGTTAGGTTGTAGCACATTGCAACAATTAGTTATGATTAAATGTATGAAATCTAAAGTCACTCTTATTAGAACAAAGAACATTCCAAAGAAAGCATGTGGGCAGGAAACCAGTGGCTAACCCCTATGATGTCTGATTCAAGGCTGGACGTTGCTTGCATATGAACTGACCAATGACACATCATGAATGAGAGACCTCCCTCTCCTGTACCAATGGAAGGAGCCTGAAACCAACAACCTGTTAACTCCCACTGTTTTGATATAGGCAGTTTCTAGGACTTAGAGGGTTAGTTGCTGTTGTATGCTGTTATGGAAGGGAATGTGCATTGAGGGACAGGGTAAAGTATGCTGGCTGTAGCTGTAATGGATTCTTTTGTAACTATCTGCTTCTTGTGTAATTGTAACATTATAACTGAATGATATATATTGTACATGTGTTATATTGTATGCATATCCTTTTAATATCACATATATACATCTCTGAGCATTGGAACTCAGACAAATGTGTGCGAGTGCTTGTTTTCTCTTAAGGGATGTAGTGTTTGCGACGTACAGCGCACTTTTATCGTATATGGTAATAAGATGCGCCTTGCGTCCGCAGCATATATTAACGCTGGTATTTTAAATATTTATTAGAAATAATCTGAACTTCTCACTACCCATCGCCCACCCATTGCAATCACACTTAAATTGCAATTGCACCGCAATTACAGCGTGGTCGCAGAAACTGTGGATGCCTCCTACTGGCGGAGCCTGGCTGAGCCCCACTGCCAGATTTCCGAACGGGCTTGCTGCGTGTGACGACATGCAGCCGCCCCAAAAATACCGCTGACATGCCTCTGTTTCCCCTGTCGCCACCCCCAAAAACACTTGGTCGCCGCCGCCCGCCCTGTGAATGCCTCTGCCTGTCAATCAGGCAGAGGTGTTCACAGTTAATACGATCCAATTGCATTAACTACTCACGCAGGACGGAACGTTTTGTGTCTTTCTTCTCTTTCACACACCCCTTTCCCTTGGCCAGCATTGCTGGGTGACCATATCATACAGACCATTAAGAACCTTTGCAATTTGGTGGACCATTACACAGTAACTAGCACCTATCCTTTAGTATAAATTCCTATTTCCCTATAGATTGTAAGCGTGCGAGTAGGACCTTCCTACCTCTATGTCTGTTTATACCCAGTTGTGTTATATTACTGTTGTTTCAATTGTAACACAGTAATATAGTTGCTGAGGTTGAAAAAAGATAATTGTCCATTGAGTTCAACCTATAGAGCCATGTATTACATCATTATTACAGACTATATCCTTGGATTCTGTTTTCGGCTAAGAATTTATCCAACTCTTTCTTAAATCCATCAATTGAGTCCAACATTACAACCTTCTCTGGCAGTGAATTCCATAATCTTACTGTCTGCACTGTGAAGAAACCCTTCCTATGCTTGGTGTTAAACTTCCTCTCCTCTAACCTTAGAGGGTGACCTTGTGTCCTGTGTATAGGTCTCACGATAAGTAAATCGCCCTAAAGTTTCTTGTATTGTCCCTTGATGTATTTGAAGATATTGATCATGTCCCCTCTTAGATGCCTTTTTTCTAGTGTAAACATATCTAACCTAGCTAGCCTTTCCTCGCAATCCAATGACTCTAAGCATTTCATTAATTTTGTGGCTCTTCTCGGGACCTTTACAAGTACTACTATGTCTTTTTATAGTGTGGTACCCAGAACTGTACACAGTATTCCAGATGCAGTCATACCAATGATTTATCCAGTGGGAGGATTACACTTGCATCCTTTGTTTCTGTTCCCTGTTTTATGCATGCTAATACATTATTTTCCTTTACTGCTGCATCCTAACATTGGGCACTGCTGCCAAGTCTACTGTCAATGAGCACCCCCAAATTCTTCCCCATTACAGATTTGCCAAGAATTACCCCGTTTAATTTATAGATTGCATGTTTGGTTTTGATCCCAAAATGCATAACTTTACATTTCTCTATATTAAACCTCATGCACCACTAAGTTGCCCAAACCTACAGTTTAATTAAGTCGCTTTGAAGAGAGACAACATCCTGATCTGATTTAATCTTCTTACATAGTTTAGTGTCATCTGCATAAACGGACACTTTACTCTCAAGACCATCTATGTCATTTATAAATATGATAAATAGTAGAGGCCCTAGTACAGACCCTTGAGGTACACCACTTAATACTTTAGTCCAGCTCAAAAATGTACCATTGACCACCACTTGCTGTTACCTATTTTCCAACCAACTTTCCACCCAAGTACAAATGGTGTCCCAAAGACCAAGCTCTTAGTTTGAGAACCAACCTCGCGTAAGGTACTTTCGAAGGCTTTCGCAAAATCTAAAAAGACCACATCCACAGCATTTTCCATGTCTAAGTTTGCACTCACTTCTTCATAAAAGCTAATTAAGTTAGTTTGACATGACCTATCCCTCACAAACCCATGCTGGTTCCCACTAATTATGTTTAAGCTCCCCAAATACTCCTGAATACTATCCCTTAACATACTGTACCTTCCAGTATTTTCTCCACTATAGATGTCAGGCTTAACGGTCTGTAATTTCCAGGATTAGATTTAGCTCCCTTTTTAAATAATGGCACAACATCTGCTATTCGCCAGTCCCTAGGAACTATGGCCCTCATTCCGAGTTAATCGCTCGCTAGCTACTTTTAGCAGCCGTGCAAACGCATAGTCGCCGCCCACGGGGGAGTGTATTTTCGCTTTGCAAGTGTGCAAACGCCTTTGCAGCCCTGCTATGCAAAAACATTTTGTGCAAAACAAGACTAGCCCTGCAGTTACTTATCCTGTGTGATTAATCTAGCGACGAAGGTCCCGTAATTGATGTCAGATACCCGCCCTGCAAACGCCTGGACATGCCTGCGTTTTTCCAAACACTCCCAGAAAACGGTTAGTTGACACCCATAAACGCCCTCATCCTGTCAATCTCCTTGTGATCGGCTGTGCGAATGGATTCTTCACTAGAACCATTGCACAGCAACGATGCTCTTTGTACCCGTATGATTCGCGTGCACATTGTAGTCCATATGCATGCGCAGTTTTGCCATTTTTTTAAGTGAATGCTGCGCAGCGAACAACGGCAGCTAGCGATCAACTCGGAATTACCCCCTATGCCTGTTGTAATCAGAAGCTTTAAAAGATTAAGTATAATGGCCTTGCTATCTCTGAGCTTAGTTCCATTAGAATCCTTGGGTGTAATCCATCAGGCCCTGGAGATTTATTAATCTTAATTTTTTTCAGTCGCTCGTGGACTACATCCTCACTTAAACACATTAAGTGTTTTTGGTCATTATTCTTACTGTAATCGTGTACTATTCCCTCCATATTTTCCTCTTTAGTAAATACAGATGAAAGAATGTGTTCAATATCTCTGCTTTTTCATTGTCACTATTTAACAATTTGCCTAGTTTGCTTTTTAGGGGTCCTATGTTGCCTTTTTTTAACATTGGGGTTTGATTTGCTTTCCTTCGCTATTAGTTTTTAGTTTTCTATTTTAGCTGGTCTAATTTCCTTTTGGCATAATTTGTTACATTCCTTGTAATTGTGGAAAGACTCCATATTCCCATCAGATTTAAATGCTTTACAAGCTCGCCTTTTTTTGTCCATTAATAACCTTACCTTCTTATTTAGCCGCATCGGTATAAACTTGCTACTCTGGCTACCCATGTGGATGAACTTATTCATAAATTTGAACAACATTTTAAAGGTGTCCCACATTTCTGCAGTGCTTTTAACGTTAAAAATGTGGTCCCAATCTATGTCCTTTACAGAGTGCTTGAGCATGATAAAATTGGCTTTCCTAAAATTATACATTTTAGTTGAACTCTTGTATTGATGTTTTTGGTAGCTTATTTCGCAGCTTATTTCAATTGTAAAGAACAACAGAATATGCTGCACAATATAGAGAAACTTAATAAATAATAAATAAATAAATAAATATAGTGCTAAGCAAGGCAGCAATTTCCCTGATCTTCTAACCATCATTCTTGTTGTCAGTGATAAAGCCAGCATTTGTCCTTCTGGCCTAGTCTCAAAAACAAATGATCAGATCAAAGTGAAGTAAATTCAGACTGAAGTTATTACACCTATCGTAAATAAACGCTGCCCCCTTGAAATCCTGAACCTTTATGAACAAGTGCGATGCTAAGATATTAAAAAGCGGAAATTCTTCCTTTGGCAAGATCAGGTTTGTTGGATTTTCAGTGTTGTACATAGAAATTTAATATTTATAATGCAGTAAAATTACAGTGCACCAAAATTTTTGGCATTTTAGAAACCATTCTACAAAGCAAACGCCTATTAGTAGCCTAAATAGTACAAAAGGAAACCTAACATAGGCTAAAAATTATGTTTATTGTCTATATTAACTGCTGCAGTAGGGGATAAAGACTAGGAATAGGCAAATTTGTAATGCCCTTCAATAGGTCACAATTGTTAATAAATAAAAAAAGTAACCTAACATAAAAACATAAGAATGCTCTATTAAGCGTAGACTATATTCGTAGTTGGGACATACTGTAACTACAGTATATACATAATCCCTTCCTGACACTTTGGTGTCTTTTATGAATGTGTTAGGTACGTGGCTAGCAGAGGCTTCTGTAGATACCCCTGAATGGTTATGCTGCTCAGGAAAAAAAAAAATCACAAGTTAACACAATCTACAGATGTATCCTCATACAGTACATCTTTGCTGCAGACACGCCAAATAGCAAAAATGCATCTTATTCGTAATGCACGTGTGTGTGTGTGTGTGTGTGTGTGTGTGTGTGTGTGTGTGCGCAACAGTCTCTGAATCTGTATACAAAGCACTACAATGTAGCAGTTGCAGCTTTTTTCCCCAATACAGGTTCTGTTCTGCTCCATATACAGACTCAGTCACACACAATATAAAGTACCAAATTAATCAGCACAGTCTCCTCGTGCATCCTAGTCACACTGCATTGTAAAGAAGACACATTTTCAGCAAAAAAGAAAAAAAAAAAAAAGACACCAACAGTACTACGGGGCCTGGTGGTTCACTCACACTAGGCATCTCGCGCTGCATGGCGTACTGAGGCTGGGTGTATGAGGACACATTTGTATACACAATGTCTAAATGACTTTACTTGCCCCCCCACCTGCTTATCTGTTACCTACTTGGCTGGTGTATAGCAAACCGAAGACCAATTCCTAGTATACGCAATGATACCTGCCCAATAAAGCTGATTCTAATTCTAAAGAAATTCAATGAGGAAAACCACTGGTTTAACAATACACATATAAGGCCGGATTCCGAGCTGTATGCATCTGTGGCCCCAGCAGCCTATTTCCTTCCGGTTGCTAATGCGAGAATCTGCTTGTGTATACCGAATACCCATGCTTCTGCATAAGGAAGTCCATCCCACCCTCTGTCTATAGTCATCATTAGAACAGGGCTTGCACCAACCCCAAGAGCTCCGACAGAAACAGGCTTCACATCTGCACCCACATGCTACTACGAAGCACAGAAGTCTGCTTTGCCCATGACACTCCCACTAGGCCAGGTAAGTTCCATTCATCTGCATGGTCATTGCCCAGAAACACCCATTTCACTGAAAGCGTTGACCGTGGATGGTCAATCACTTGCAAGTTGTGTGTGTCTGTGTGTGGTTCCACGCATGCTCAGTCACAATTTATTTTCACCTCACATGCGCAGTATACAGCCATTTGCAAGATCACTGCATTGCCACTTGTGCCCAACCTAGAATCAGTCCCAAAATATAATTGCAGCTGATTGCATGTAATTGAAAAGTAAACTATTTCTGGTCATTTTTTGCATGTCAAACTACCCCTCCCCCTCAAAAAACAAACAAACACTCTTCCAAAGGGGGTGTATCATTTTTACAGTATCTGTAACTAAATCCTAGCATTTGTTTCACAATTTCATTTGTTCAATTGTACATGAAGACATCAACAGACTATGTGACAAATTGAGCAGAACAGTCACCCTAACTTTGTTTGTCCCAGTGCAATAAATGATTTAGGTTAGATAAGACATATAGCAGCACAGTCCCATTGTTTTACCTCTGTGACGTTTTCCTTTAGGGCCGTATTCACGGCCCGATTTGGGGAGAGATATGTGCTGAGCGTACCGCTCAGCACACTTCTCTCCCCTTGTTCAGCACAGCGCGATGTGTGCTGAGCGTGTGGGGGGAGACGGGAGGGGGCGCTGATTTCACCGCACCGGGCCGCGCATCGCTATCGCTGTGGGGGTACACACGGAGAGATCACTTAAAATCTAAGCAATCTAGTCAGGAGAAGATTAGATCAGGGAAGAGATCAGTTTGGGTGACTACGACTGATGTAATCGCAGAGGGTAAGGGGCTTTCATGACATGGATTATGGGCCTAATTCTGACCTTATCACTAGGCTGCGTTTTCATACAGCCTGCGATCAGGTCTAAACTGCGCATGCGTATGCACTACAATGCGCAGGCGCACTGCACGGGTACAAACCGTATCGCCGCTCAGCGATGGGTTTGTGCGACGAATCCGTTCGCAAGGAGATTGACAGGAAGAAGGCGTTTGTGGGTGGCAACTGACTGTTTTCAGGGAGTGGTTGGAAAAAAATGCAGGCGTTCCAAAGCATTTGCAGGGCGGGTGTCTGACGTCAATTCCGGTCCCGGACAGGCTGCAGTGATCGCAGCGGCTGATTAAGTCCTGGGCTGCGCAGAGACTGCACAAGATCTGTTTGTACAGCTCTGCTACACATGCGATCGCACACTTGCAAAGCTAAAATACACTCACCTGTAGGCGGTGACTATTTGATCGCAGCAGTGCAAAAATCGCCTGCTAGTGATCAGGTCTGAATTAGGCCCATGTTTCATTGCACAGGAAGGAGGAAAGTCTTCTTAATAGGACCATGCTGGGAATATGTACTTAATATGGGCTAAAGACTTGACTAAAAAGGTTGGCAGTTTTTTTATTAAATAATTTGTAGCTCAATTAGCAATTTGTGGCCAATTAGCTCAATTCAGTGGTTTACTTCAATTCTCTTTAGAAAAATGTAAAATCAGCCAAAACATCCAGACTCTCTCTTAATTAACATCAATAACTATTCAAAATCATTAACCGGGCAAGTATGATCATGGGGCTATAACTGTGCCTTTTGCAGGCAGACCATTGCAGGAAATCAGACACCATCTTGTAACAACAAATGACAAGCAGTTTCTGAAGACTGAAAGTGATGGAAATAACAATATGTCACAGAATTACAGTAGAAGTCCAAATTGCCAAGGAACAACAACCTCAAAAACAGCACACTTGCATGATCACAATATGTTACCTAAAGTATTCTAAAGCTGGGTAAACACAGATAGAGTGTGCCGATTTAATAAACCCTCCAAACTGACGGAGCGATTATTGGATTGGTGTGCAACCATACACACCAGCATTTTCTTGTCAGTGTGTACTTTCTTCAGATCTCCTTAATGGGATTGGGAGGTTGGGAACGAGATAGCGTGTGCAGTACACTAGATCCCGATCTGTATGCTGCAGGAACGACTGAAGCTGTTTAACGGCTAATGCTTCTGCATACACACTATCCAATAATCAGTCTGATCACCCAATTATCAGCTGATCGCCCCGATAATTGGATAGTTTGTGTACCTGGCTTAAATCAGAATGTATTTATTAAAAAAAAAATCTGCTAAAATACAGAAATTATGCTTACAATGATGAAACAATGTAAAAAAGGTTTCACATTTTTCTCAATTGATTGTATTCCACTTCTTTTATTATACATTTAAATATTATTAAATCTGTAATAGTAAGGTCATATCACTATGAACTCTTTAAGTGGATCAAGAGATGCAGTAATGAGCAATTATACTTCTCTATAGTCACTTAGCTACGAATTACATGACAATTTAGTGGTGTACAAACCTGAAGGGGAAGTGTGGAGAAAACGGGTCAAAGTGGAAACATTCCTTCAGCTTTCTGGAAACTAAGAGGAGTAGTAAGAAGAGTGGATGTTTGCATATGAAAGAGCTTACATTATACTTCTTTGTAAATGAGCACTATCATAGCACACATTACATATCTTCAGATAAGGAAAAATGGAAACTAGCGCAAACCCGCTGATTGTTCCAATTGCACAAATCTAAATACACAAAATAGCCTGGTCCCAGAGACACACGAGCTATAGTCTTCTATGGTATACAGTCAGACGGGATGCCGGCTGTCAGTATCCCTGCCGGAATACAGATTTCGAGGCAGCGAGTCCTCTCGGCATGCTTCGGGCCCGTGGAGAGCTGTGTCATAGGCTCTATTCCCACTCAGTTGGTGGCGTGGACCCACCAACTGAGTGGGAATTACGAGCACGGCAGTATATAGGTAATATGAAAGGGGAAGATATCAGAAGGATTGGGGTAAGAAAAGCATTGTCTATACGTATTAGCAGTGGTAATGCATGAGCAGGGGTTATATAAACTGGGAACACAGATGCGAGTCTCACAAGTCGCAATGCACATAAGGGGTCATTCAGAGTTGATCGCAGCTGTGCTAAATTTAGCACAGCTACGATCAGGCACTCAGACATGCGGGGGGACGCCCAGCACAGGGCTAGTACGCCCCGCATGTCAGTGCCGGTCCCCCCCCCCCAGCGCAGAAATGCAAAAGCATCGCACAGCGGCGATGCTTATGCATTTCAGGAGTAACTCCCTGGCAGCGAAGCTCCTGCGGCTGGCTGGGAGAACCTCTTCGCTGCCCGGGTCGCTGCCACGCCTGCGTTAGCCGGACCGCGCCCCCTAAATGGCAGCTTAACGCCGCCGTCCAACCCCCTCCCGCCCAGCAAACGCCTCTGCCCGTCAATCAGGCAGAGGCGATCGCTATGGTACAACGGCCTTCGCCCGTCCAGCATGTGCCGGCGCAGATCCGACCCGATCGCTGCGATAAACTGAAACGAGCGATCGGGTTGGAATGACCCCCATAGATCTTGCATGAGACAGCAAGCTGCGCATGTGTCAAATAAAGAAATGGGCTTCTGCACAAGCCCGGATCAGGTACCCCCAAATGGATGGATGGAAGTTGCAAGTGCATATGGATTTATCCTTCTTATGGCAAACCACACTTTCTATAAAATAGGTGTTTCTGGGCAGCAATCATGCGAATGCACAGAACTCTTCCTGCTTGTAGGGGTGTCATAGGAGTGTCGCTGGTGTCAGCCAAGTCACGAGGACAGCGGTGGATTATTTGTTTCAGCTGCCGCTTTTGCACCCAGCATGGGGCTGGTACAAGTCAAGATACTAATAATGATTCCTGCAGGAGTGGGCATAAGAACAATGGCCAAGATAGGCTTCCACATGCAGCTACATGGATTTTTACTATACAAAGGGCATATGCTCTCACTACAACAGAAAGCAGACATTGTGGAAAAATCCACTTGTATAAAGAGTACCACCTACCTTTAGTTTTCTCCTTTTTTCAGCCTCTTATTGATTCTCATGCCATTCTCTGCGTCTGTCCCTGTCACAATCCTGACTTCCTTCTCTCATGTTCTACATAACTTGTCTTGTGACTTACCTCTACCACCTGTCCTGCAGGTCAGGATCCCTGCTTATCCTTGTTTAAGAAACAGATACACACAGACATCAACATCTTAGAACATGTCTGCTGACTGCATTCATCCAGTTACAGTGCTTCGTACCTCAACTGATATCAGCAACCTATCAGTGACCTGCAATACCTACATAAGGCCACCCTGGCCATCAGTCCAATGCCAGAGCAACTAACCTCATTCCAGAGTTGTTACCTGACCTCTAGTTTCTGCTAGAGCCACTTGCTATGTTGCTAAGTAACCCTAGCTCCAGTGTACAGAAGACTTCACAGGATTACTCATCTTACTACTGTCTATCAAGCTTATGCGATCCCAGTGTCACAGTTGCATATGAACTTTAGAAACTGTTCACAGACTACAGTTATCTCATGTAGAAACGGGTTACTAGACTGTAGTATTTTCAACTTGTACTAATGTCTGTCTCTGAATGCAGAGTCTCTTTTCTGGATAATCATTCACCTGTGCCTCTCAACCTTCTGCAGAGATCCTAAATCATGTCATTCTGTTAACTCCTGAACCCCTTCTTAAGTTTCAGGGTATATATTGCCCCTACTTCCAGTCATTATATCAGTACTCAGCAGCAGTCAAATCACCAGTAATAATAATTTTATTATATAGCCTATTCCCCAATAGGACTCAAGGCACTTAACAGATAGAATGAACATAATACAATACAGAATTAATGAAGTACACAAAACCTTTTCATAGAATACAGAGCATGGAGGTACTAAAGGGATATTAAGTTTTGATTCTGTTTTTGAAGGAATCTAGAGTGGGGGGCCTCTTGAACTGTGCAGGGAAGGGAGTTCCAAGGAGTTGGCACCGCATGGCTAGAAGCTCAACCCTCCTCCTGAATTATGGAAGAATCTAGGTACAGCTAAAAGTCCTTCATTTACAGATCACAGTAAATCGAAAGGCAGCATGGAATCAGAAGCCACTTCAGGTATCCTGTGAATGTTTGCTCCTCTCCAAGCATAGTTATACCCAGCCAGTAACCAATACTACTCTATGTCTCCTGTTACAGCGCTATCTCTGTAGTAAACTACTGCTCCCAGCCAGTAACAAGTGCTACTCTGTGGTTCCAGTTGCACCATTATCTGCATGGTGAACTACTGCTGTCACTTCTGTACCTTGCCAGTTCCAGTTGGCACCTGAAGCTAAACCGGTCCCAGCCTGATATCTGTACTCCTAGCCAGTCCTAGACCGGCGAAAGAGCACTACTGGTCCAAGTCCGGTCCTGAAACCTAGTCGGACCCAGCCTGCACAAATAGCATCACCGTTTTCAGCCTGGTTCAGTACCCAGTTCTGGTCAGCATTACCAGTTCTACCTGGTTAGGAATCCCGTTCCATGCAGAGCTTCTCCAGTTTACGACCTACTCTGTAATTATCCTGTTCCAGCCTGGCCACAGTCTACTATCAAGCTTTATTACATTTCTGCTACCATTAGGCATATGAATATCCTTACAAAGAATTAAGGTTCAAAAAGAGTTGAGACTACCTAAAGGATAAAAAAAAGGGGGGAGACTAGATGGGCAAAGTGGTTCTTATCTGCCGTCAAATTCTATGTTTCTATGAACTGTGTGTACTTGAACATCATTCCCAGAGCTTATCAAGACTCCGGTTGTATCTCTAATGTCTCCATTTGACAGCAACCAGGTCGCATCAAGCACCACTGTCACGTTGTGCATTTCCCAGTACACACTCTCATTCACTCCAGTCTACGCTCAGAGACTTGGGCCCTCATTCCGAGTTGATCGCACCAAGCAACTTTTTGCTGCTGGTGCGATCAACTAATCTCTGACTATGGGGGAGTGTAATTTAGCATAGCAGGGCTGCGATCACTTGTGCAGCCCTGCTATGCTAAAAAAGTTTCACACAAAACAAGACCAGCCCTGGACATACTTACTCTGTGCGCCGGGTCCAGCGATGGTGGTCACGGCTTTGACGTCAGACATCAGCCCTCCGTTCGCCTGGACACGCCTGCGTTTTTCTTACCACTCCCCGAAAACGGCTTCAAACGGTCAGTTGACACCCCGGAACACCTTCCTGCTGTCAATCTTCTTGCGGTCACCGCTTCGACCACTTTCTTCGCTGTCAGCGACGCCACGCATGCGAATTCCAGACCCGATCGCACCGCTGCGAAGAAGTGCAGCGTGCGATCGGGTCAGAATGAGGCCCTATATTAGGCATCCCAGCTTCCAGTCATCTACCTCAGAATCCAATCCAGCCAAAGACTTGAATCCGGATATACACCGACAAATACAAATATGATAAACTTCTTTATCTTTCACCACTTGCCAATGCACTAACACCTACTAACAGTCAGAAAATATGAGTAAGCAGGCACTAAAAGTGACATGCAAGATGGACCATGGATCTGTAACCTGATCTGGAATTCTGTACGTCACTTCAACAGACCATAGACAGGCTCTAACTTTCTGCGATTAGTATGCATTATTTTTGCATCCATCCAGGGAGACACCAGAGTTTGGGAGGGTTGAGGGAGCATTGCTATACCTTTGAAGGTGTGGCTATACATTTAGTGCAGCATCACTGGCTGTATGTGACTGTATGAAAGAGGTTGTGTGTCTTGCCGTTTGTCTTTACATTATGACTACACAAGATATTTCCTGTAAGTCACAGCATCTGAAAATGCCAACGACCAATAACAAATATCCCTTACATCAGTTCAGTACTAAGTAGATTTATAGAGATGATGGAAATCTATTTTCATAGATCTTTTTATTCTACAGTACAGGCACGAGGAGTCTGACGACTTGAAAATGCAATAGCTAGCACTGTAGTGTGAAAACACTGACAGAGATTGCCTATCTGTATACCACACAGCCAAATAACAGGGACAAGTGGTGAAACAGAAGCGTACGCATGCCACAGTTCCAGGAGATCTCATGCTGTCATTTGTCTTGCCACCATTGTTGCGTGCTATGAAATCATAAGCAGTTCTCGTACAGACACATGCTCCCTATATATTTCTATTCTAACTTAAAATTTCATAACAGAATTACCCCTATAATTTTGCCTGATTTGTCCAGTCAATATATGCTTAGTGGCTGATGGAATTCAGCTACAGTATTCCTTATGGTTCAACAGTAAGGAAGAGGACTGTCAGCTTCCTGACAGCTCAAAGCATAGCCTCATATGTAACAGCTTCAAACATCTATTAAAAAAATAAAATAAAATCAGCATGCACAATCTGGAGACAAAACTACTTCATACAGTACTTCCCTTCCTACACATTTTAGTTATAAACTTGAAAAAATAAAAAATAACCTATAATTCCATCAGGTTCCAAATGCTGGCATGAACCATAAAAGTCAATCATTCTGAATGCAGGCAACAGAATGTACTTAATAAGTGTAATTTCCCTCTAGAAATAGCACAATCCTCTTTGGAAACATATTTACTTTAGGTATGTAGACAACTTCCTGACCTTTCTTCCTCTACATGCCTTCAAGAGCATTTTTTATTTGATTTCAAAGTTTTCCTTTGGCAAGGGCATCCGATCAATAAAGTGTATGCCTTATTTCTGCATTCTTCTCAGCGCTAAATTGATTTGAAAGGAACATTTTCTTCCAAGCGCAAGGTGTTGCAAGACCTTCCTTATGTGCTGAGTCAATGATTACAGACACAAGGATACGTCGTTTCAGCACATTATCCTTTATGGATAACTGAATTTTAAAAAGTGAAGGCATTTGCTTATTCAAAGTCTGATTTTTCCAAACAAATAATTTATTTTGTATTACATGAGCAGAGGTTTTAGTTTGCAATTTATATAAAGATGGCCACAGACTGGCTGATCCAGCTGCTCTACCCAAGTGCCGAGCAAAAGAATCCATTTCCCACTTGGCCACAAACATGGCTGTTCTGTACAAATCAGACACGGGAGCATGTTCATGCAATTCCCGGATGTACACACACAGACCATCAGTGGCCATCTGCCAACTGGCTCTTTCTCCATGATCCATTTCATTGCCCATCTGATTTATTCTCTGGTATAATGTCTTTTCTGGCTGCACACAGTGATTTCAGACCAGTCTGTCAGCTGTATCATTGTGTGGTGGATAAACGTCAATAGTCAAATTTGTAAGTGACCAGAACAATATTATTAGTTTTATAAAAGCATAATATTAAAAATATATGCAACTGAGATCTCTTTGTTCTTGTTATTATTATTATAGTATTCAAATCTCATTGCTGATACTTTGCAGAGTGCTGGGGGAATATTTTTCCTGTCTTTCTTGTCTAGAGGTCTTTCATGCACCCGAGAAGGATTATTAAATTAACCGCGCAGCTACCATTTTCTATTGCTGATATAAAAATATAACCAAAAATAGATCTAATAGCGGTATTTGCTGGCTCCAAAATAAGTGTGTTTGTGAGATTGCTTTTTCAAGAATAAAAGAAACATCAGATAAACGAAACAGCAATTTATAAATTTTCCCAATGTCCAGAAAGCGGTTATTTAGGGCTATTGCAGTCATGAGATGCAGACCACTCGAGTATGTATAGCATGGGTGAGTATTGACACAGATAGCTGGGGAGGTATACATTAGGGATTGCCATCGGTGTGGTCACTATTGATGGTTGCCAATATTGTAAGTGACCATCGATGGCAGACTACTATGCAATGGATGGCAATCAATGGTCATCCCTTTTCTTTGACTGACTGGCCCATGGGCCAAATCAGAACCTGGGGGCGGGGCTTGATAGGTGTCATTGGCGGAGCTATGCTCAGTGTCTCGGCACCTCAGGGAAAACAAACATTTTGGTTATGCTGTGCCATCGATGGAGAGAAACCATCTGGTTCTCCTCTATCGATGGCAAAAGTATTCTACATCTGCCATAAACCATCGACGATTATGAATTATCGATGGTTAATGGCCTTGCTTAGTAAACGTACTAACACCCAAATACCTAAATTACTAGGTAAACCAATTCAGATCACTATTGCAGCCAATTTCAACTGCTGTTAATTAAGTATTAGGTAATTTGTTCAACTAGTACTTTCATTGGATTTAGATGATCTGTGTTTTTATATCATAGCAGTCATTACATTGCATAGTAAACTTTAAAATGCTGTTATAAGTGGATTTCTATCTGTACTATGTTAAGAACTTTGATTGAGTGTGGTTTACTGACCTTACATTTGTTAAACTTGATTAACACCTTTTTGTTGGAGATGGAGGATTGCTGTGTGGGGGTTGTGATCAGGATGAACATGTGTTTCAGTAGTCCTATTTATTCAGTATAGATTAGGACGCCAGTCTATTTTAAGACGCTACAGTGTCTAGTATATGTAGTGTCTAGTTATAATGTGGCAGCTTAAAATCAATAGTAGCATTATACCGTAGGAAAACAGAAGGCAAACAGACAAACCAACATTACTACAGAAGGACTGCGTTACACAACCACAAAGCTCAGAGCCATTATGTGGACTCTCCACACCTCCGTAATGAGAGCTCCAAGACTAGGCTTACCACCCCTCCATCTAAGAACATCAGGCCTAACCCTCAACATAAGCAGGGAGCTATGGGGGGAGAGCACCAGGAGCAGGCTCAGCAGTGACATTTCATTCGGACTTGAGTGTGCTCCCCACATTCTCATACCCACACGTTCTGCTCCCATGAGACCAGGACACTAATCATTTTATCAAAATAATGTTATCCTAATTTCCCCCCTTCCATTGGTTACCTGCAAATGTTTTCTTCCCATATGTGTTTTTTTTTCTCTTCCACCTCACTGTGTGCTTTTCCAGTTTGCAAACCCAGCCAGTGTGACCTACGCAGTACACCCCAGATGGTGGCCTCACATGGTTCCTACGCAGGCATGATGTTCTTCAAGTGGATCTTTCCATACAGGGTATGTCATACTACAACTACGCAAGTGTCAGTTTTCCCACTTATGCATTGGGCCCTTGTATGGCTCACCTACTACAGTGTAACCTTTCGTAGTGCGCCCAACATGGCTGTCTCATCTTGTACGCTTGTGGATGGGATGAAAAATACATGGACTTGGTGGTTCTGTTGGGACCCTACTCTGAGTGTAGAGACGTTACAATCTCCCCATTTTGTGTCATCTCTTCTAGGGGTAGACTATTCCACTCAGGCTAATGCGCAGTGCGCCCAAGATGGCTGCCTCATCTGGTACCTTGTGAGGGTGGACAGCCAGTGGTAGCTGCTCAATCATTCCTGGAGATAATATCAAGCGCTAGAAAAGGGGAGGGGTCACAAACAAACAGCAGACAGAGAAGGGGGGGCGCTCCCGAGGGTTAGCCTTTATCTTGAGGTCTTACTGTAAACAAATCACATTGCCCTATGTGGGCACTGCTATTATATAGTGTTAGGACTGCTGACATCAGAGAAGCCTTGACGCAGCTCAGCTGCTAACCATGTCTTTGCAAATGCACGTAACCAATTCTCTGAAATTCTATTACCAGATAGGTTCAAGTATTGTTACAGGAAATAGTCATGTGCTGGGGCATACCGGGAAGGGAAGGGGGAGGGAGGGAAGCACCCCCTCTTTGTTTGCACCTTGTGAGGGTGGGATACACAACCCTTGGATGTTGTTACCCAAAATGCCTACACCAATTCTGCATTACGCTTACTGTGTGATCAAGGTTTTCTTTTTATGTCTGTGTGGCTTGTCTATTGCTGTATTACTTAAAGCTTCTGTATTATGTACATTGTTTTTTATGTATGTAAAGTGCCTTAAATCCTGTTGGAGAAAGAGTGCTATATAAATTAAATTATTATTATTATTATTATTATTATTATTATCTGAAACTGTATTATCATTATACTGTTTGACTATAGTCTCTATTGTAAAAAAAGGTTTCACTATCTATACCCGGAAATGTATAGGTAGGATTACTTTGACATAACAATAATAATTCGATTTTTAAGACTAATCAAATAAGTTTAAGGTTGTACACTAATCACGGTCAGAGCACAAAGCAAAAATGGATTTCATTTCTAAGTTACCTGAGGGGTAGAAAATAGCAAGCCTGTATCTTCATGTTTTATTATTGCAGAATTTCCTGGTATATCTCTTGCCAGCACCGGAACTTCCAAATCCATAGCCTATTAAGACAGGAGAAATTGGGCATTGTAGGATGCAGATTATTACATGTATCCAGTGCATAAAATAATACAATTACAAAGCTTAACCATGTTACATTTAGTAATATGGTGTAAGCTTATACAGGAAAATCCTGCATCAGACACAGGCGATCTAAGTCGGATGGAACAAAAAAACAAACGTATTTTTCTCATTTTTGGCAAAATACCTAAAAATGGACTAGCCAAATTTATAAAGAGCTGCAGCACCAGCATTACACACAACACAATACATTTTAGTTGTAGAACTAAAGTGGCTGTCTACAATTATTCTGGTTTTCCATCAAAATGACACCAGTTCTCAGATTCACGACCATATACAGAGAGCAGTGTACAATCACCATTGAGGAGGTGATAAGGAGGTGAGTTTATTGGTAAAATACAGAATGATAAATACAACATATGAAGCTGAGAGGAGATAAAGGTAAAATGGAGTTTTAGGCAAATATAAGTGGTCACAAATACAGTAGGTGTTGAATGGAGTAACAACTGGTAGAGGGCCTGTAATGTGAACACTTAGAAAACTATTGGCTCTTGAAAAACAGATGGCTAATCATAATGTGTACAAAGCAAATTAGTGTAAGATAAAACGCTAGATCATTAACAATAAAATAACTGACATATGGTGGGGTGTGGTGTGTGTGAGACACAGGTCCCAGTAATACAGTGAGAGTTGGATTGAACATTTTGATAATGCTGAAACATAAAAGTAATGCCTGCTGCATGTACTGAAATTCACCTTCCATGTCAAATTGATATAATGGCCATATGCTATCTCACCTAAAGCATGACTATTCATCTATACGATCAATGCCATATAGCATAAGCAATAGGACATGAAAGATCCCAACAGAAACTTTGAGATAAACTACTTCTCTACAGAATTACTAAATACACAGTATCTGTAGCTACAAACGTAAAGTACACTTGGCATGGAATTGCAGGTTCTGATCATGCATAAAAGCTTGTCATGCTTTTGCACATTGACTTATCATTGGTGTACAGAAGTATAGCTCATACTGTATGTATTAAGCATTTTTTTTTTTTAAAGAAAGCGTAATTGTATTCTGGCACATCTGTTGTAGTTACGTTGCAGAGACTCCAACACAATAATTATCCTGTCTATTGTCACTTAAAAAAATAAGATTTTAGAACTTGTGTCTTATCATATCCATGGCTTTACAAGCAGATCTGAATTGCTTTGTAGTGCAATGGTCTCCTTCAATTACACAATTGAATAACTTTACATGACCTACAGATGGGATGATATCTGGATCCTGCCGCTTCGAATGCGGCAGTCAGAATACTGACAGAGGCATCCCGACGCCCAGGATCCCGACACCTACTTGTTAATTATAGAACACCTAATCCCTAACTCACCTTACTCGCAGCCTAACCCTAACCCTCCCCCTAGGTGCCTAACCCTCAACTACCCTCTCTGTAGCATAAACCTAACCCTCCCTCCCCTGCAGCCTAACCCTGGCCTTCCCTTGGGGTACCTAACCCTATCTTCCCCCAAGCATACCAGTGTGGAGTGTTGACAGTCCTTCATTTGGGATTCCAGCGCCGGCATTTCTGTCCATGCTGGGATCCCAGCACTGGTTTTCTGAGCAGTGTCTGGATTTCGGCTTCAGTATTCCAACTGACGGGATCCCAAATGGATCTCCTCCAGGCATAGAGTTAATGTGAAAAGTAACCAGTTTCTCATTCAGGAGAACCTGGACATTTTTGGGGCAGTAATATTCATTTAAATGGAGAAGTGAGTCCAATGTTTGCCTCCTAAATGAATAGTCTATTCAGTGCAGGAACATTTAATTATAACAGAGCTGTTAACTTATCTATGAGGCCGATTCAGACACTGTCGCAGATGTGCTAAAATCGCTATGTAGCAAATTCAGCACATCTACGCACATCGGTACGCGCATGTGCAAGTTACTAATCTGCATTCTCTTCAAAACGCAATTTAAGACCTGTAGCAAGGCGGGTACGAGGCGTCAACGCCGCACTTTGTGGGCATCGATGCTCCATTTTAGGGGCATGCCCCACAAACGGTCCGGACACACCTGCACTGTCCGGACTGTTTGCGGGACGGGCAGCAGTGGCTGTGTGATGTCACATATCCCACTCACATTCAGATGATTCACAACGGAATGTAAATCCAACAAACCTTATAAACATCATGTGCATTCCATCTCCCTTCCAGTCACTAAAATGTGCCTTATGGAATGCACACTCTGTTTGCAACAAATTAGCATCCATCCAAGACCTTTTCATTTAAAAAAAACAAAAACCTCAACCTGTGGGCTATAAACATAAACATGGCTCACACAATCAGACACAGCCTCCCCGTTGCACATGGAGCTCTCCACTTCACACACACCTAAGGTTGCCCATCGATGGTTACCATCAATGGTACCATCGTTGATAACCCTCTATGGTTTGCACAACTCTATGGCCACCACTGGCAGGTGCTAGCCGGACCACAAGCCCATAAAAAAACCAAAGGGAAGGGCTTAGCGGGTAGCCGGAGGCGGGGCTAAGTTCTATGCAGGTAAAAAAAATAATTATATATATATATATATATATATATATATTTGGTTCTACTCAGCCACTGATGGCAGAGAACCATTGTCTCTCTGTCATCGATGGTGAAACCAATAGCAATAGTAGTTAACCATCGATGTTTGTCAACTATCAATGGTCATCCCTATACACACACCTCCAGTCCTGGTAACAGCAAAGGAAGTGAGGTTAGAATATTACAGTCCCAATTTTTCACATACACAATTCTACCACTGGTTCCATCACTCACATTTACATCATTTTAAGTACATACTATTAGGATGTTGCAGCTATTGATAGCCCACCTGGGCAACCCAACCAATTTCTGGAAGATTTTTCTGCTTGGCTCCCTAACTTCTTATCCTCTGACATCAAAACCATCATTATGGGCGATTTCCATATCACTATTGATAGTCCACAATCTCCCAATGCCTCCAAACTACTCTCTCGGCCTCTTCCAATGGAATAACTCCTCTACTCATCAGAAGGGCCACTGCCTTGATCTTGTATTCCCCAGACTATGCTCAGTTTCTGAATTCACTAAAACACTCCTTTCCCTCTCTCAGATCACAACCTTAGTACCTGCATGCAATCCTCCATTACTTCAAACTCAATGTCACTGAAGTCTACCAAACCTGCTCAAATCCGCAGAAATATTAACACTATTAATTTTCAACAATTATCCACCTCTCTGCAACAACTATTCTCACCAATTTCTAAATTCCTTTCCTGAGACTGCTGTATCACACCTGAACCAGACTCTAGAAATCGCGCTCGATGAGTGGCTCCAGCAAACCATAATTCACGTAAAAATAGAGTTCAACCGTGGCACTCTAAATTCACAAGACAACTACAAAAACTTTCCTGTAAAAGTAGAACGTCGGTGGCGTAGATCTCATACTTTAAGTGATTCCTCACCTATAAGACCATTTACCACTCTTATCGTAATGCTCTGAACACGTGCAAACATATTTTCAATCAAGACTCTAATCCCAAGCGACTTTCTAATACAGTTAAATCACATTTTATCCCTCCCTCACCAATCCCACCAGCTATCATCAGTGCACATGATCTCTCTTCCTAGTTCAAGGATAAGATTGAGAAGAACCAAAATGGAATGGTATTCTCTTTCACAGCCAGTGACCTGCTCAATTCCCTTCCTAAACCCTCTGTGACACCTTCTCTTCATTTGATCCTACAAATGAAGTAGAATCCAAAAAACGAACAAACGAGAGAGCGCTAATCACATCCAAGGTGGATTTTTATTTTTCTAATTCCAATAATTCAGAACTTATTGCCGGCCGGCAGTACATAAACACATATTAAAACATGAATAATATAGCCATAAAATCCTAAAAATCAATTAATCACTAATTATGCTCAGAATGATTCAATACATGTGCACATGTAGGTATATAGTTGGAATTGGAAAAATAAAAATCCACCTTGGATGTGATTAGCGCTCTCTCGTTTGTTCGTTTTTCAGTTTCTATTATAGGGGTAAAGAACCATTGCCTCTGAGAGAGCAGCTTACATATCTATATAATCACAGCGCCAGGAATTGTCTTGTTTTTGGAAGTAGAATCCACACTCTTCTCATCTACCTACTCTACTACCTCTCCTCTTGATCCTATAACCTTACAAAAAAAGTAAAGGGCCGTACAGATGGGGAGATGTGGAGGGAGATGTGTGCTGAGCGAACCGCCCAGCACACATGTCTCCCCCCGCTCAGCACAGCACGATGTGTGCTGAGCGAGGAAGGGGGACACGGTGGGCCGCTCATTTCACTCAGCGGTGAAATGATTGACCTGCTAGATTGTGCCTGCATGCAGGCCAATCTAGCACCTGCGAAAGCGACGAGCGGGACCGTGCATCGCTGTCGCCGGCACCCCTACACACGAAGCAATGTGTTCCTAATTTCTAAGCAATCTAGTCAGATTGCTTAGAAATTAAGTGAATTCAGCTCCATGTGTACCCCCATTTAAGCTCTGTCTCCTGTGCTCATCCCTACCTTAACTACAATCTGTAATCTCTATCTACTGGTATCTTTCCATCCCTTTGCAAACATGCAGTGATTACTCCCATTCTGAAAAAACAAAAATCTGACCCTAACTCTCTCGCAAACTACCATCCCATTTCTCAGCTCCCATGCTCCTCCAAGCTACTTGAGAGACTTGCCTACACTTGCCTCGAACATTTTCTTAACACACACAACTTATTGGATTTTAGTCTGACTTTCGTGCCCAACATTCCACAGAGACAGCACTAATTAAATAGTGAATGATCTGGTCACTGCTAAATCAAAAGGCCATTACTCACTTTTTATTCTCCTTGATCTCTCTGCTGCTTTTTACACTGTTGACGACTCATCTCATACAAACACTACAATCCCTAGGTCTCCAAGGCACAATCCTTTCTTGGTTCTCAACCTACCAATTTAGTCACTCTTTTAGTGTTCATTTCTTTGAATCCCCTTTTTGCTATCTCTAACAGTTGGAGTACTGCAAGGCTCAGTCTTAGGTCCTTTGCTTTTCTCAATCTATATCACATCTTTTAATCAGCTCTTTCGGATTTCAGCATCATCTGTATCTACATAACTTCCCCTGATTTGTCACCATACGTATTAGGCCGTGTCACTGAATGACTTTCTGCCATTTCATCTTGGATGTCATCTCACCACCTCAAACTTAATATTTCCTAAACAGATTTCATTAAATTTCCCCCAGGCAATAACGGTTACCAACCCTATATCTCCATCACTGTTGATAACTCCACAATCAACCCTACTTCCACAAGCTCGCTGCCTAGGTGTCATCCTTGACTCTGAACTGTCCTTTGTTCCCCTCATTCAATCTGTCTTAAAATCATGTTACATACATCGAAGAAACATATCCAATATACGACCAACAAGACACTGCTAAAACTCTAATCCATGCACTCATTGGGGTATATTTACAAAAGTGCGGGTTTTTACAAGTGGAGATGCTACCATAGCAACCAATCAGATTCTACTTATAATTTATCTAGCACCTTCTAGAAGATAATAGGCAGAATCTGACTGCTTGCAATAAGCAACATCTCCTTATAAAAACCCACACATTAGTAAATATACCCCATTATCTCCTGCAACAGTCTCCTTACTGGTCTTCCCAAATATAGTTTCTCACTACTACAATACATTTTGAATGCAGCTTTGAGGCGGATTTTCCTGGCTAGACGTTCGTCGGCTGCGGCTCCGGTATTCTACTGTATTCAATATAATATAATTTTGCTTACATACAAGGCAATTAACCAAACTGAATACATACTGTACTGAACATCTAAATACATTTATTTTTTTTATAACTACCACCAAGGACCGCTGCCCATTTCTATTTCAAAGCCACACTTCTGCTTCAACACAATACTTGATGCAAAAAAAAAAAAAAAAAAAAGAAACAGAAATAAGGCGTGATCAGTCAATATCTTAGGATCAGGTCTTTTTAGGACACTAACAATGTCACCCTCCACTTTCTAGGAGTGGACTGCAATGGATGAGGTAATCTTCACACAACCCTTCCAAATATTCACTCTCATCTCCAAGGTAAGTATGTAAAGAGAAAAGAGGGGGAAAGAACAAATGGTGAGATATAGGAATCAGCCTGGTAATACTCCAGATGGAAACCTCAGAGGCACTGACCTTAAAGCAGTGCCCTATGTGCACATAACTGTTTTTTTTGTTCATAAGCAGAACACGCAAAACTTGTCACCAGCCACCAGGACACCACACAGATATCAGGTCTGCCATCACACTGACCTTAGAGAAATTCCCTATGTTCATGTAAAGGTTTCTTGTAGACGTGACATCGTGAGGTAATGGCCGCAGCAGGCGGATTCCAGCTGCGCTCTCATGGACTCCTCAGCCATGAAAATAGTGTCGTACACAAACGGACGTCAGTGAGGCTGTTATCAAGCACCGGGGTGGATACCAATCATCTCATCCGCCAACATTTTTATACAGAAACCTTTATGTGAACATAGGGAATTTCTCTAAAGTCAGTGTGGTGGCAGACCTGATTTCTGTGTGGTGTCCTGGTGGCTGGTGACAAGTTTTGCGTGTTCCGCTTATGTAGCAAAAATTGTGGATGACCTTGCCTGGCGCAGATAGGAAAAATCTTCGATGTTCTGGTAATTGCATATGGTTTTGCAATCACCCCGCAAATTGTGATGCATTCACAATTTTTAGTATGGGCATTTTTTTCAATTTCTGGGACGGCAACTATTTGATCGCAGAAACTGCTTTTTAGCAGAATTTGCAATCCTTACTGAATCAGATCCTTAATTAGAATTACAAAGAATTGAAGAAAATCATTAAATCCCACTGGCACCTACTGCGAAGAGATCTGGTTCTAACGGACTAAGGGCCTAATTCAGACCTGATCGCACCTCTGAAAATTTGCAGAGGTTTCTGATCGGACAGTTGCCGCCCAGACAGAGTTAAAAACCTGCCCTGTGCAAGTCTGCGTACGCCGTGCGGAATATTTTGCAAACGCCGACAAGCTACAAATCCATTTGCAACTCACTCACTATCAAATGTTTTTTTCCAATCTGTGCAGTCTGTGCGTAGCCCATGACTTACTTCTACAGTGCGAAAGAAACAGGCTGATCGGGCCGGTGCGGACATCAAACACCCTCCCTGAAAATGCTTGGGAACGCCTGCATTTTCGTGACACTCCCATAAAAGGCCAGTTACCACCCCCCAAACGTCCGCTTCCTGTTAATCAGCCTGCATTCGCCTAGCGATCAAAAAAGATACTGGATTTTTTCACAGTTTGGCCTTGCACCAATGCATTACGATCTGTACACATGCGCGGTCGTTGGATAATCGCCCGCTGTGTGATTTCGCACAACAGCAATCAGGTCTGAATTAGGCCCTAGGTCCCAGAAAAGTCTACATTTATATATCGAAGAGGAAAAAAAAATTATATACAATATCACAAGCGAGCGCTTATATAAAAGTGCATTTGTCAAAGACAATTTATTGTTAATGCCATAAAATGTATACATAAAATATAAAAACAATATTGTACACTGATGGTCAACACCGCACTATAACACACGATTACCGACTCAGGGAGCCAATTTATGCTGTCCTCAATGGGTGCTTATATAGTTCATATATGACTCCACTTGGTGTAACAACAAGCTTATTGAAGATCCCATTAAAGATTCCAAATGTCTATGAAAGTTGGACAAATATTTGTTTGAATGCTGTTTGGCTCAGCATAGCCCGCAGAGCGTGCGCTATGCTACCACTTCCCCAGCCGCCAAGGTTTGTATGCTCAACACTGGGTCTGTATGGTCTCAGCGAGACCGCCAATCAATGTGCTGGTTCCGTGTCTCCGCGTGTTAGCGGCGGGTGTTCTGTCAGTTCTCAGGAAGGGAGGGCGCAGCTCTCAGTATGGACGTAGTAGCGGGTAATGTTTTGATGGAATGCTCTGGCTTTAGAGATAGCTGGTATACGTGCTGGCAGTATGGCGGGTCCTTTACGCGTTTCACAAAATGCTGTTTATGTCCTTGATGTATCTGGTTTTGTGCATGTATTGTTCTGGCTCCTATTGAGGGGCTCAAGATTAACATTAATAATAAAAATATAAACCTGTCTGGAGTGGGATTTGAACACCAGTTCGCTCACTCAGTGCTACATGGAATTAGCCCGCTAAACCACCAGGCTTTTATTACTAGGTGACTGGTTTTGTTCCTCTTGTCTTGTTCCGCTAATTAGAGTGAAAAACAATCTGCTATGTCTCTCCTATCAGTACTATTTTGTGTTTAACCAATGGTAATTTTGTTTCTCTATTAAATTTAATCTACAAATGTTGCCATGGACTATGTATTGATTTGCACATATATATGTATCCAAACTAATGCTATTGAAGTCCACATACACCAGCGAATAGTGGATTGTAATCTAGTATGTGGCAATGTGTTCATATTCACCTGTGAACAACTAATTACTACTCTATACCAATTGGTCACTTTGGATTTAAATTTGGCTCCTGAGTACACTGAACAACCTTCTGATGAAACCGTGTATCTTGGGTAACGGAGAAACGCGTAAAGGACCCGCTACACCGCCAGCATGTATACCAGCTATCTCTAAAGCCGGAGCATTCCATCAAAACATTACCCGCTACTACATCCATACTGCTGCGCCCTCCCTTCCTGAGAACTGACAGTACACCGCTGCTCCCACATTGAGACACGGAACCAGCACATTGATTGGCGGTCTCGCTGAGACCATACGGATCCAGTGGTGAGCATACAAACCTTGGTGGCTGGGGAGGTGGTAGCATAGCGCATGTTCTGCGGGCTATGCTGAGCCAAACAGCATTCAAACAAATATTTGTCCAACTTTCATAGACATTTGGAATCTTTAATGGGATCTTCATAAGCTTGTTGCTACACCAAGTGGAGTCATACATGAACTATATAAGCACCCATTGAGGACTGCATAAATTGGCTCCCTGAGTTGGTAATCATGTTAAAGTGCGGTGTTGACCATCAGTGTACAATATTGTTTTTATATTTTATGCCTACATTTTATGGTATTAACAATAAATTGTCTTTGACAAATGCACTTTTATATAAGCGCTCCCTTGTGATATTGTATATCATTTTTTTCCCTATTATGCTTGAGTATTGCAAAGTTCTCAGTTGGGAGCTGCATTATTATTACATATTTACAATACACTAATCAAATCCTTTAAAAGTGACCCTATTTGAAATGTATTGTTTTGTCAATAGAGTGCCTCATTCAATAATTATATATCTTTTATAATTGTAACTTGGTTATATATCTAAGAACACCAAACTTGAACAATTTGGTAAGAAGTGCACTTACCCAGGGGCAAAAATCCTGATAGATACTAAGGGTTTCCACAGGTGCAGTACTTGCTCTGCCTGTAGGATGGCGTCTTCCCTAAACTCAAAGGTTAATAACTTCACAATAAATGGACGGACATAAGTACACCATTAATCACTTTATAACCTGTCATACTGCAAACATAATCTATTTAGTTGTCAGATCCGGACTGCTCTCAACCTCAAGTGTAACACTATTTCCATCTTTATTACCTTACTGTGGATTTTCCCATTTTATACATAAAATTATTTTATAATAAATATTTCACCAAAAAGACATCAACTTTGGGTCATTCTTCATGATCACTGGACCTTAAAAGAACATATGGACTTTCTTAACGATACCTTTATACGAGGCTCATCCTCTTGTTGCATTTGGCTTTATTACACAAATTATTTCTTACTGTATATAAAGATACCTTTATAGGAGCAACACTCACGTTTAATATATAAGTGAGGTAAGCCATTACATTTAGACCTATGTCAACTACATCAGAATCTATCTTCCTATATATGTTAGAAGTGCTCTGATTTATACAGTAGGCTGTACTTCACATTTGTCTTTATTTTTCGTCTTCCCTCATTAAAATATTCGGACAAGAACTATTTAGAATTCCCTTATATTTCATTGACATCCACATATCTGTGAGGCTAATCAGTTGGAAGAAGGTCAAAGAAACATTTATGTGCTCAGAACATTTTATACGGGAAGCGGTTAAAGTACCGGTAGTCGCGATTCCGGCGGTCACAATGCAGACATCGGAATCACAACTAGCGGTGAAATCCCGCCATCGGAATACCGGCGCCACAGGCTTTTAAAGGGGTTCAGTAATTTATACTGAACCCCTTTGTATTGATGTGAGTGGGGATCATAGAGATCTACTCTGCATTTCTCTCTGTCTGGGGACAGATCTTCTTTATAACCTCCACAATCACTCAACAACATGGGGTGTTTTTTGTGCTACTAAGACTTACTTATCAACTGTTTTCTGTATACAGGTTGAGTATCCCATATCCAAATATTCCGAAATACGGAATATTCCGAAATACGGACTTTTTTGAGTGAGATAGTGAAACCTTTGTTTTTTGATGGCTCAATGTACACAAACTTTGTTTAATACACAAAGTTATTCAAAATATTGTATTAAATGACCTTCAGGCTGTGTGTATAAGGTGTATATGAAACATAAATGAATTGTGTGACTGTAGACACACTTTGTTTAATGCACAAAGTTATAAAAAATATTGGCTAAAATTACCTTCAGGCTGTGTGTTTAAGGTGTATATGTAACATAAATGCATTCTGTGCTTAGATTTAGGCCCCATCGCCATGATATCTCATTATGGTATGCAATTATTCCAAAATACGGAAAAAATCCCATATCCAAAATACCTCTGGTCCCAAGCATTTTGGATAAGGGAGACTCAACCTGTATTTTGTTGTTTCATGATTTCAAGTGGAAGTGAGAATTTATGAAATTGCATCGTGAGGACTTTCATGTGTGATAGAAGTATAATTTTTATTCACTTTGTTCAATAAGCTTGCTTTTTTTTGCTTTACTTTACTTTACTTACAAACATGAATCAGGCTCAGAGTGAGGATCACTGCAAAATAAACCAGAAAACCACCATGCTTAAAAAAAGACTCAAAGCTGCAGTCCCAGTCTCAAGATCAAATTATCCACATGTCATAACAAAATGAACAGACTGCAAGATCAAGAAAACAAGCAACCTTTAGGTCTTTACTGAGAATGTCCCAAAAACATTAAGGCAGTAAACAGGTATGAAATATAGTAAAAACCTTACTGGCGCCGAGGAATATGTCACACCAGTTATAGACAAAGTAACAATAAGTTTATGAATAAATATAGAGCAACAGATAACTACTAGGTGATTAACTCTGAAGCAGATGCTAGCAGAACAACAAGGCAAATACTTGGCTTAGAAGCATGAAATTAATATGTATAAAAAGAGAAATAAAAAAAACTGCAAAGAGCTGAAGGCAAAGCTATCAGGTTGTATAGGCATAAACACATAGATCATTACTGTACAGTAGCTCTGAAGCATAGACATGTAGGGTAAAAATTATCCCTGAAGTGAAGAAAAGTCTTGTACCCATCCCATTTGTGCACAATGCAAAGTCAGCCTGTTGGTGATGAAATCAAGAACAATGGAGATCCGAAAAGTGGAACAGCATGCAAAGGTGAAGCCGACACGTTTTGAGCTTACCCTGCTCTTTATCAAGAGGTGTGACATATTTCTCAATATTTCGCACCTATTAACACATCATAGTCCACGATTTTTAAAGTCACCCAAATTGAAACCAATACTAGTGCTGGCTGCCAGCCTAGGCTGGTAGTGGGAATAATCAGAGGGTCAAGGAGCATGGAGTCCCTGACGTTTCCCACAACTAGCCATAGGCTTTCCCAGCCAAGGCACTGTAGCATGGCATCCCCCCTGCCAACAAGCCGTAAACAAGTCTGCACACGGCTGCCTTCCCTAGAGGAAATTTGGCCCACAGGAAGAAATAAAATATGTGTGCCACCATCCCCCCCTTCCTCAGCCTCAGTTTAAGTAATTTGACTCTACATGTTACTTGGTGAAATAAGTGACTTATGAGCCTTATTCAGGGTTGCTAGCAAACCAAAAAAGCACACTAATGTGTAAACCCATGTTGCACTGCATTTGGGGCTGATGTAACATGTGCAGAGAGAGTTAGATTTGGGAGGGGTGTGTTTAAACTGAAATCTAAATTGCAGTGTAAAAATTAAGCAGCCAGTATTTACCCCACACAGAAACAATATAACCCACCCAAATCTAACTCTCTATGCTCATTACATTGGAATACATACGATTTATCGGCGGGCGGGATGCAGGCTGTCCATATCCCGACAGAGGCATCCTGTCCACCAGAATGCCGGCAACATTGCAAGCGCAAAGAGTCCCCTTGAGGGCTCAGTGGCTCGCTGCGCTTGCCACAGGATCTATTCCCGCTCTATGGGTGTCGTGGACACCCACGAGTGGGAATAGTCCTGTTTTGCCAGTATCCCGACAGCCGGCAAAATGAACGTATCCCGTTACATCTGCCCCACCGGAAGTGCAACATGGTGTTGCCCATTACTGTGCTTTTTTTGGTTTGCTAATAAACCTGAATAACCCCCAATACGTGACAAACTAGGAATGTATGTGGGTGTTTTTATTTAAATAAACAAAAATTCCAGGGTGTTGGTGTTTTATGGGGGGGTCAGCACAGAGCTTTTGATCCTAGGAGGAGTGACAGTGCTGACCGGTCTAGGACTTATTGGCACTATGGTGGGGACACAATATGTGTCTCCCAACTATACTTTATTTATTAACAGTTTCTTATATAGCGCATCATATTCCGTTGCGCTTTACAATTAGAACAACAGTAATAGAACAAAACTGGGTAAAAACAGACAGAAATAGAGGTAGGAAGGTCCTGCTTGCAAGTTTACAATCTATAATCCCGCTATGCTGTCACCACAGTTTTTCCCTACCAATCTAGGCTGAGCAAGCTAATGCTTGTTTCACTCTGGAGGGTGATGCACATATTTTTTTTATTTATTTACAAAACCCACGCACAGTTGTGTGTGGGTTTTATATAAGACACATTGCCATCAGCTTGGCTTCTCAGGTTCCAGATCACCAGCACTCAAAAGGCCAAAACTGCCAGAAATTCTCAACGATAGTGGCAACTTATTAGTTATGTTACAGTATGTTATATTTGATAATATGTATTCCAGTATATACATTGGTTTGTTAACCAATGATACTTCTCATCTACCTCCAGTGACTAGTTAGGCATAGAACTTCTTATGCTTTGAGAAAATGCAACTGGTGCAAAACACTTGGTGCATATGGCACGGTATTCACCTGTCAATGTGTTCTATGATTCATCAGCAACACAGTATGACAATAAAGCATTTTGATGTGATCTGACAGTTCTTTTATTAAATTCACCTCTATTGCAAGAAATTATTAATTGAAATGCAGATAATATTTCATAACAGTTATCTTCCTGATCAAATTCCTATTTGTTCATGCCAGCGGTGCAAGTAGAAATATATTCTTAGTGGTACTGAGTGCCCAAAAACGGGCATGGTCATGTGTTGTGAGGGGGTGTGAGCACATGCTGTTAGTGGGAGTGGCTACATGACACTAGCGGCGTGGCCATATTACACAGCCCCCCTTTTTTTTTTTTATCTGGAGGCAAGGCTAAAAATATATAGTAATGCCTCCAGTATAATAGAAATATATAGTGATACCTCCAGTATAATAGAAATATATAGTAATGCCCCCAATTTAATAACAATATATAGTAATGACTCAAGTATATTAGAAATATATAGTGATACCTCCTTTATAATAGAAATATATAGTAATGACCACAATTTAATAACAATTTATAGTAATGCCTCCATTATAACAGGAAAATACAGCCACCGTCGCACTCCCAGTTACCCTGACAAAGTGGGAGGAGCCGTCATGCTGCCAAGCATAATGGTCTTGTTGCTTTGTGGCACATTATAATTGTGGTAATGGCAAAGTGTGTGGCAGGTGGTACTGCGTACCCGCTGCCAAATTCTTAAGGGTACTCCGTACCTAAGGGTACCCGCATACTTGCATCGCTGGTTCCTGCTTTCCTATAGATTGTAAGCTTGCGAGCAGAGCCCTCTTATTTTATTGTTTTGTTCTCAAATATTAAGTGCAACAGAATATGCAGGCGCTATATAAGTAAAAATAATTATAACAACTCCCAAAGATGCAAATTCCATCAGGAGAGTGCCAACTTGATGGGATTGTCCTGCGGAAGGATTGGGAGGTACTTTCTTGCAGTTTGCAATACGTGCCTCCCCAGTGTCTGGCAATAAAATAGGGTATTGTAGCCCATGGGATAATGTAGCACATAAGCAGTGCTAAAGGCACATACATATGGTTCGATTCTGCCTATGTGGCCAATTTGCACTTTGCGATTTCCCTTGAACTCCCCGGAGCCTAAAACCACCGATATTGACTATTCACACGATGCGATTTTGGCTATGGACAATTTTGACTATACTATGTACCAGATTGTACACTTTCTAGTCAAAATTGACCTGCCTGCAGAGTCTATTTTTTCTTGCGATACCAACACTGTGGTAGCGTGAATAGCAAGCTATGTACACACAGTGCGATATGTACGATGTTTTCTACTGATATGGACTATATATACGAATATTGGTAGTTCAAATCGCACCGTGTGTATGCCCCTTTAGCAAACCCCTTGCGAACAAGGTCATGTGCATAAGTGATCACACACCATATACAAATAATTAATTTTCAGAGATATGAAATATATACGTTATGGTAAGAACTTACCGTTGATAGCGGTATTTCTCCTATGTCCACAGGTTTCCACAGGATAACAATGGGATATGATGGAGCGACAGCGGATTGGCACCAAACGATCACAAGCTTTCAGTCCTCCCAGGATGCAACGGGCCCGTCCATATATCCCCGCTTACTGGCTCAGGCAAATCAGTTGGATTCCAAAGCATTTAGGCAGGAGCATTATGTAGAACCCTATTCAGGTGAGAAGAACACACATGCACACTCTTCCATGCAAGAGGGCAGAGGTTAATGAGTATAAAGATCCTCAAATCAGGTGCGTCAGCGTGGGATCCCTGTGGAAACCTGTGGACATAGGAGAAATACCATTATCAAAGGTAAGTTCTTACCATAACGTACATTTCTCCGGCAGGGTCCACAGGTTATCCACAGGATAACAATGGGATTTCCCAAAGCAATTTTTAGTGGTGGGGACGCTCCTGATTGGACATGAGAACCTTACGCCCAAATTTAGCTTCCTGAGAGGCAAAAGTATCCAAGGCATAATGTCTAATGAATGTGTTAATGGAAGACCATGTGGCTGCCTTACATATCTGTTCTGCTGAAGCACCATGTTGTGCTGCCCATGAAGGACCTACCTTACGTGTAGAGTGAGCAGAGACATCGGGGGTAATTCCAAGTTGATCGCAGCAGGATTTTTGTTAGCAATTAGGCAAAACCATGTGCACTGCAGGGGAGGCAGATATAACATGTGCAGAGAGAGTTAGATTTGGGTGTGGTGAGTTCAATCTGCAATCTAAATTGCAGTGTAAAAATTAAGCAGCCAGTATTTACCCTGCACAGAAATAAAATAACCCACCCAAATCTAACTCTTTCTGCACATGTTATATCTGCCTCCCCTGCAGTGCACATGGTTTTGCCCAATTGCTATCAAAAATCCTGCTGCGATCAACTTGGAATTACCCCCATTAGCCGGAACAGGGATATAAGCTTGAGAATATGCTTCTGAAATCGTCATTCGAAGCCATCTTGCTAGCATCTGTTTAGAAGCAGGCTATCCCCTCTTGTGAAATCCGTAGAGAATGAAAAGAGAATCTGTCTTTCTGATGGCACTGGTACGATCCACGTAGATCCTTAATGTCCGGACAACGTCCAGCGACGCTTCTCCTGCAGAAAGTCCCGATACCTGAAAAGCCGGGACTACAATTTCTTCATTAAGGTGAAACTTAGATACCACCTTAGGAAGATAATCAGACCTAGTTCTGAGAACTGCTTTATCTGGATAAAAAATCAGAAAAGGAGATTTACATGACAGCGCTCCTAAATCTGATACTCTTCTAGCTGATGCCATAGTCAGTAGAAAGAGAACTTTAGCTGTCAACCATTTAAGATCCACTTTATTAAGTGGTTCAAACGGAGCAACTTGAAGAGCTTTGAGAACCAGACTTAAATCCCAAGGCACTGCAGGAGGAACAAAAGGCTGTTGAATGCACAGCATTCCCTGGAAAAAAGTATGCACATCCTGTAAATTGGCAATTTTCTTTTGGAACCATACAGTCAATGCTGATACTTGTACTCTCCAGGAGGCCACCTTCAAACCCTTATCCATTCCTGCCTGAAGGAAATCTAAGACTCTGGATACTCTGAAAGATTTTGGGTCCATACTTCTTTCACTGCACCAATGAATATAGGCTTGCCATATTCGGTGATAAATGCGAGCTGAGGGTTTCCTTGCTCTGAGCATAGTTTGAATTACCTGTTGAGAGAAACCTCTTGACTTCAGGATAGAGGTTTCAATAGCCACGCCGTCAAAGACAGTCGATCCAGATGCCTGTGATAACAAGGACCCTGCATCAGTAGATCTGGACGTTGAGGGAGCAGAAATGGAGCATCCATCGACATCCTCTGTAGATCTATGTACCAATGCCTTCTGGGCCAAGCCGGAGCTATTAGGATCACAGCACCCTTTGCTTGCTTTATTTTCCTCACCACCCTGGGTAACAGGGAGATCGGAGGAAACAGATATGCCAGATGAAAGTCCCATTTCACTGACAGTGACAGTGCGTCCACAAAGATCTCTCTGGGATCCTTTGTTCTTGACCCGTATGCTGGTACTTTGTTGTTCAGATGAGACGCCATGAGATCTACCTCTGGCAACCCCCACTTGTCTACTCGAGTCTGAAATACTTCCGGGTGTAGAGACCATTCGCTTGCTTGAATGGTGTGTCGACTGAGAAAGCTAGCTTCCCAGTTTAAGACTCCCGGAACGAACACTGCGGACAATGCTGGGAGATGGAGTTCTGTCCACTTTAGTATGTGACTTTCCTCCTTCATTGCTTTTTGGCTGCGAGTTCCTCCCTGATGGTTGAGGTACGCTACTGCCGTTACATTGTCCGAGCGAATCTGGACTGGTTTTCTTTGCAGAGTGTCCTTTGCCTGAATCAGTGCCATGTATATGGCTCGAAGTTCCAACAGGTTTATTGGCAGGCAACTTTCTTCTGTGGTCCACTGTCCCTGGAACCATAATTTTCCAGACACTGCTCCCCAGCCCTGAAGACTGGCATCTGTTGTCAGGACCTCCCAATCTGATATCCAAAAGGGTCTCCTCTTGTCTAGATGGGATGTCAGCAGCCACCAGGCTAATGACCTTTTTACCTTAACTGGAAGCACCATCGTCTGTTTCTTTATTGTCTGATGTACTCCATTCCATCTGGCCAAAATCAGACGCTGCAGAGGTCTTGAGTGGAAGTGTGCATACTCCACCATGTCGAATGAGTCATTAACTGCACCTTGGATATCTTGTTCCGAGGTAAAAATATTTTCTGCAGACTTGAATCCAATACAGCCCCCAAGTGAATCATCCGTTGTGACGGAATCAGAGATGGCTTTGCCCAATTTATGAGCCATCCGTGCTTCTGTAGACAAGCTATTGTCTGTTGAAGATGGCTCAAGAGCAATTCCTGGGATTGTGCCAGGATTAAAAGATCGTCGAGGTATGGAAAAATTCTTATCCCTTGCTTGCGTAGATAATCTGCCATAACCACCATAATCTTGGTAAATACTCTGGGGGCTGCGGCTAACCCAAAGGGTAAGGCCTGGAACTGAAAATGTTGCTGGAGGATGGCGAACCTGAGGTAGCACTGATGAGACAATGCTATAGGAACATGTAGGTAAGCATCCTGTATATCCAGCGATACCATGTAATCCCCTGGCCAAAACTATGGAGCGTAACGTCTCCATGTGGAACCGTGGTACCCAAACGTATTTGTTTAACATTTTGAGATTGAGAATTGGCCGGAATGACCCATTTGGCGTCTGAACCAAAAACAGGTTGGAGTAAAAACCCTGTCCCCATTGTGAAGGGGGTACTGGAATAATTACTCCTGAGTGAAGCAATTTCTGAACTGCTTCTTGCAGGGATCTGGCCTTCGCCTCTATACGAGACAGACTGGTGCAGAAGAACCTTCGAGAAGGCTGCTTCTTGAAAGGGAAAACATAACCCAGAGATACCGCTTCTTGCACTCAAGCATCTGTTGTCGACTGCTGCCATATGTGTGCAAATTGAAGAAGTCGGCCCCCTACCCTGGGGTCCCCCAGGTGGAGGACCGCACCATCAGGCTGATGGCTTATGTTCTGGTTTGGAAGCTGGCCCATTGCTTCTTTGCCTTACCAAATTTATTGTATTGGGGTTGCTTAGAATCACTTTTTCCTTTTGTTTTTCCTTGCCACCGAAATCCCGAACCCCTAGGGCTGGGGTTATAATTGGCAGGAAACCTGACCTTCTTGGATTCTGCTTCTGACTCCAGAATATCTGTCAATTCCTTACCAAACAGAATATTCCCAACAAAAGGCAAAGATTCCAGAACCTTCTTAGATTCTGAATCTGCTTTCCATGTACGTAGCCAAATTGCTCTGTGAGCAGCTACCGTTAAGGCTGACGCCTTGGAAGCAATAGTACCCATATCTATTGCCGCTTCTTCTAAGAATACCGCAGCCTGCTTCATGTGAGCTACAGATGTAGCCACCTTTATCTTGACTGGCTGAGGCGTTTGTCCCGATCGAGCATACGCAGCGTAGGGAGGCGCGCCTAGTCACAGAGAGGCATACCTAATCGCACGGAGGCAGAGAGAGCGTTTGGCGTTACCTTTACGTGTAATACCTGCGATCAGCCACCAGATGTCGCTTTTTACAATCACCACTGAGCATGCGTGTGGTCTCCCGTAAAATACAATACTGAAATATATAATAAGGACTACTTTACTAAGGCGTCTCATTACGCTGCATACAGTAAATACTCATTACACTGCATTATTTAATACAGTATATACGATACAGACAGATAGTACAGCATACAGTATATGATCCATCTACAGTACTTTATATGTGAGCGTCCAAGTCCCGCAGACAAAACAACAGAAAACCAGTAGTGTACACTGTCGCAAATGGACGTGTTAGAAGTTCACTATTGCCTCTTGAGATTAGGAATTTTGTACAGTATGTTAGCGTCCTAATCCCGTAGTCATTACAGCATAATCAAAACCAATGGATTTATTAATCTGTCTGCGGCGAAGTGGTGAAGTGTTCCGCTTCCTATACTCAGAGTCCTGAGTTCGATTCCTAAAGTACAAATGCATGTTAGCTTTTTCCAGACACTTTATTATTTTTTTTATTCACATAAACCAGGGCAAAGCTGCATGAGCGGTTCTACTGTTAAGGTTCTATGCACCGTACAGTACACATACAATTCTGTAGCTGGGCAGACTCAATAGAAATGGCTACCACCTATGACTCCTTGCCCCACAGAGGCCCTAGGCTACGGAGCAAGTAACAGTCCAGATTTTACAGGCTATGGGGCAATGCTGAAGGAGCGTCACAATCCCCTAGCTAAAATACACGGGGGCGATAGGGATAAGCTAGGTCTGCACATTACGGTACACCGGACTCAATCGCATAGCACACTGGCAAAATGACCATTACCCCTGAACCCCCACCTCGTGGCAGGCAGCGATGGCTACGGGGCAATGCTGAAGGAGCGTCACAATCCCCTAGCCAAAATACACAGGGGCGATAGAGATAAGTGAGGTCTATGCACATTACGTTACACCGGGCTCGATCGCATGGCAAACTGACAAAACACAAGTTTTACATAAAGCAGGGCAAAGCTGCAGGAGAGTTTCTACTGTCAAGATTCTATGCACTTTACGGTACACATACAATTCTATAGCAGGGCAAACTCAATTGAAATGGCTACCGCCTGTGACTCCTAGCTCCATGGAGGCACTCGGCTATGGAGAGAGTAACAGCACAGATTTGAAGCAATGCTGAAGGAGCGTCAGAATCCCCTAGCTAAAATACACAGGGGTGATAGGGATAAGCGAGGTCAATGCACATAACGATACACCGCAAAGTACCCCATGGTTTTGATTATGCCTTTTCTTTGAACACAGTATTTTCCACTGCCTCGCCCTACCCCCATCCCACTTTCCCCTTCCCCCCTGGGAGCCTGCAAAGTACATGCAGTAGACAGGGAGGGAGTTCCGATCAGGTTACAAGACATGTGCAACAGTATACTACTGTATGTAGGAAAATCCTCCACCTACTCTGATTTATGTGAAACCTTAACGGGCCCATTATAGTCTATGGGTATGCATTTTGCATACTGATATCTCTGGTTCTGGGTGTCCCAGAGACTCAGGACTGGTACCATACAAAAGAGGAGACTCTTGGCTTTCGGGGCAGATTAACCACTAGTTTATGTGACACTGGAAAAGGAAACGGAAAGCAACCGTGTTTCGGGTCCCCTCCAGTTGTCCGCCTAGCTTGCACAGGATGCAGTTTCTGGCTAGATAGGAAATACTGTACAGAAATGCTAAGCATGGTAATTTGACATCCAGGAACATAGGGAGGAGTTTTTATCTCTCTCCACTATACTTAGAAAAATTACACTTGCCACTGTACGTTACAAGCTGTTCGTGCTAATTAGTACACTAGTAGAACATACTGTACAGAGATACTAAGGACAGTGATTTGGCATCCACGAACTTAGGGAGGAGCTTTAATCTCTCTCCACTGTAATCTTTCTTAGTATAATGGAGAGAGATAAAAGCTCCTCCCTAAATTCCTGGGTGCCAAATTACAGTCTTTAGTATCTCTATATTCTATGTTCTACTAGTGTACTAATTAGCATGAACAGCTTGTAACGTACAGTGGCAAGTTTAATATTTCTATGTATAATGGAGAGAGATAAAAGCTCCTCTGAAAGTTCCTAGATGCCAAATCACCGTCCTTAGTATGTTCTACTAGTGTACTAATTAGCACAAACGGCTATTAACGGAATGCCAAATCACCGAACTTAGTATCTCTGTACAGTATGTCCTATTAGGGTACTAATTAGCATGAACAGCTTGTAACGTACATGGCAGGTTTAATCTTTCTATGTATAATGGAGAGAGATAAAAGCTCCTCAGTAAGTTCCTGGATGCCAAACACCGTACTTAGTATCTCTGTACAGTATGTTCTTTTAGGGTACTAATTAGCTGTTCGTGCTAACTAGTACCCTAATAGAAAATACTATACAGAGATACTAAAGACGGTGATTTGGCAACCAGGAATTTACGGAGGAGAAAGATCAAACCTGCCACTGTATGTTACAAGCTGCTCGTGCTAATTAGTACACTAGAAGAACATGCTGTACAGAGATACTACGGACAGTGATTTGGCATCCACGAACTTAGGGAGGAGCTTTTATCTCTCTCCATTATACTTAGAAAGATTACAATGGAGAGAGATAAAAGCTCCTCCCTAAGTTCCTGGATGCCAAATCACTGTACTTAATATCTATGTACAGTATGTTCTACTAGTGTACTAATTAGCACGAACAGCATGTAACACACAGTGGCAATTTTAATCTTTCTATGTATAATATTGAGAGATAAAAGCTTCTCCCTAAGTTCCTGGTTGCCAAATCACCAAACTTAGTATCTCTGCATAGTATTTTCTATTAGGGTACTAATTAGCACAAACGCTAATTAGTACCCTAATAGAACATACTGTACAGAGATACTAAGTACGGTGATTTGGCATCCAGGAACTTACTGAGGAGCTTTTATCTCTCTCCATTATACATAGAAAGATTAAACTTGCCGCTGTACGTTACAAGCTGTTCGTGCTAATTAGTACACTAGTAAAACATACTGTACAGAGATACTAAGGACGGTGATTTGGCATCCAGGAACTTACTGAGGAGATTTTATCTCTCTCCATTATACATAGAAAGATTAAACTTGCCGCTGTACTTTACAAGCTGTTACTGCTAATTAGTACCCTAATAGAACATACTGTACAGAGATACTAAGGATGGTGATTTGGCATCTAGGAACTTCCAGAGGAGCTGTTATCTCTCTCCATTATACATAGAAAGATTAAACTTGCAACTGTACGTTACAAGCTATTCGTGCTAATTAATACACTAGAAGAACATACTGGGGACTCAGACTCATACAGTACTTGCATTTCAAAAGCACAGTATTTTCCACTGCCTCCCGCTTGCCCATCGCCCTTCCCCCCTGGGATCCTGCACAGGTCATGCAGTAGACAGGGAGTAAGTTATTCACATAAACTAGGGCAAAGCTGCAGGAGCAGTTGTACTGTTTAGGGTCTATGCACCATATGGTATACATACAATTCTGTAGCAGGGCAGACTTTATTGAAATGGCTACCGCCTGTGACTCCTCGCCCAATGGAGGCCCTCGGCTATGGAGCAAGTAAAAGCACAGATTTGGTAGGTCACGGGGCAATGCTGAAGGAGCGTCAGAATCCCCTAGCTAAAATACACAGGGGTGATAGGGATAAGTGAGGTCTTTGCGCATAACGATACACCGCAAAGTTCCCCATGGTTTTGATTATGCCTTTTCTTTGAACACAGTATTTTCCACTGCCTCACCCTACCCCCATCCCACTTTCCCCTTCCCCTCTGGGAGCCTGCAAAGTACATGCAGTAGACAGGGAGGGAGTTCCGATCAGGTTACAAGACATGTGCAACAGTATACTACTGTATGTAGGAAAATCCACCGCCCACTCTGATTTATGTGAAACCTGTGTGCACCCGTCCATTGAATGTATAACAAAGAAAAATAATAATAATAAAGTGAATGTTACAGGAACACATAAAAAAAAGGTTGGCACTTCCTTCCCATTGGTGTTGATTTATGCCTTAGGGGACTCGGACGTTAATACTTGTATTTCAAAAGCACAGTGTTTTCCACCGCCTCTCCCTACCCCCATCGCCCTTCCCCCCTGGGAGCCTGCACAGGTCATGCAGTGGACAGGGAGGGAGTTCAGGTCAGGTACAATACACAAATGCTGACGATCTACAGTACTGTGTTGCTCAGTTAGTTGCGTCGGAATACACTAATTTATACTCATTACCGCTGTGTATTTGTATATAGCGGAATGAGTCGCTGCTGCAGATTTACTTTTATTTATGTGAAACCTGTGTGCACCCTTTCATTGAATGTACAACAAAGAAAAAAAATAATAAAGTGAATGTCACGGGAACATAGAAAAAAAAAGGTTGGCACTTTGTGACTCTCAGCATGGGAGGTGGGAGCCTTCATCACTAGGTTGGTATGGAAGGGGAGACAATTAGCTACCGGAGGGTACCAACCCCAATTTCTGTGACCCCCACAAGGCTCATGGCAAGCGTCGGAACCAATGGTGGGTCTGAATTAACGGTCCCATTATAGTCTATGGGAAAATGGGTCCAATTTGCGTACTGATATCTCTAGTTCTGGGTGTACCAGAGACTCAGGACTTGTACCATACAAAAGAGGAGACTCTTGGCTTTCGGGGCAGACCAACCACTAGTTTATGTGACACTGGGAAGGGAAACGGGAAGCAACCGTGTTTCGGGTCCCCTCCAGTTGTCCGCCTAGCTTGCACAGGATACAGGGTTTCTGGCTAGATAGGAAATACTGTACAGAAATGCTAAGCATGGTAATTTGACATCCAGGAACATAGGGAGGAGTTTTTATCTCACTCCATTATACTTAGAAAAATTACACTTGCCACTGTACGTTACAAGCTGTTTGTGCTAATTAGTACACTAGTAGAAAATACTATGCAAAGATACTAAGGATGGTGATTTGGCAACCAGGAACTTAGGGAGGAGCTTTTATCTCTCTGTATTATACATAGAAAGATTAAAATTGCCAGTGTACGTTACAAGCTGTTTGTGCTAATTAGTACACTAGTAGAACATACTGTACAGAGATACTAAGTACAGTGATTTGGCATCCACGAACTTAGGGAGGAGCTTTAATCTCTCCATTGTAATCTATCTAAGTATAATGGAGAGAGATAAAAGCTCCTCCCTTAATTCCTGGATGCCAAATTACTGTCCTTAGTATCTCTGTACTCTATGTTCTACTAGTGTACTAATTAGCACGAACAGCTTGTGACGTAGAGTGGCAAGTTTAATCATTCTATGTATAATGGAGAGAGATAACAGCTCCTCAATAAGTGCCTGGATACAAAATCACCATACTTAGTATCTCTGTACAGTATGTTCTATTAGGGTACCAATTAGCTGTTTGTGCTAATTAGTACCCAAATAGAAAATACTATGCAGAGATACTAAGGATGGTGATTTGGCAACCAGGAACTTAGGGAGGAGCTTTTATCTCTGTATATTATACATAGAAATATTAAAATTGCCACTGTACGTTACAAGCTGTTCGTGCTAATTAGTACACTAGTAGAACATAAGGTACAGAGATACTAAGTACAGTGATTTGGCATCCACGAACTTAGGGAGGAGCTTTAATCTCTCCATTGTAATCTATCTAAGTATAATGGAGAGAGATAAAAGCTCCTCCCTAAATTCCTGTGTGCCAAATTACCGTCTTTAGTATCTCTGTATTCTATGTTCTACTAGTGTACTAATTAGCACGAACAGCTTGTAACGTACAGTGGCAAGTGTAATATTTCTATGTATAATGGAGAGAGATAAAAGCTCCTCTGTAAGTTCCTAGATGCCAAATCACCGTCCTTAGTATCTCTGTATAGTATTTTCTATTAGGGTACTAATTAGCACGGACAGCTTGTAACGTACAGCGGTAAGTTTAATCTTTCTATGTATAATGGAGAGAGATAAAAGCTCCTCAGTAAGTTCCTGGATGCCAAATCACCGTACTTAGTAACTCTGTACAGTATGTTCTATTAGGGTACTAATTAGCTGTTTGTGCTAATTAGTACCCTAATAGAAAATACTATGCAGAAATACTAAGGACGGTGATTTGGCATCTAGTAACTTACAGAGGAGCTTTTATCTCTCCATTATACATAGAAAGATTAAACTTGCCACTGTACGTTACAACCTGTTCGTGCTAATTTGTACAACATACTGTACAGAGATACTAAGGACAGTGATTTGGCATCCACGAACTTAGGGAGGAGCTTTAATCTCTATCCATTGTAATCTTTCTAAGTATAATGGAGATAAAAACTCCTCCCTAACTTCCTGGATGCCAAATTACCATCCTTAGTATCTCTGTACTCTATGTTCTACTAGTGTACTAATTAGCACGAACAGCTTGTAATGTAGAGTGGCAAGCTTAATCTTTCTATGTATAATGGAGAGAGATAAAAGCTCCTCTGTAAGTTCCTAGATGCCAAATCAACGTCCTTAGTATCTCTGTACAGTATGTTCTACTAGTGTATTAATTAGCACGAACAGCTTGTAACGTACAGTGGCAAGTTTAACCTTTCTATGTATAATATAGAGAGATAAAAGCTCCTCCCTAAGTTCCTGGTTGCCAAATCACTGTCCTTAGTATCTCTGTATAATATTTTCTATTAGGGTACTGTGACAAGAACACTGGGATAGTGTTTGAGGGCAGGTATATTTGTCCCAGGTTCTTGTCTTACATGTTTTAGAAAATGTTAACTTCTAGGAAAAATGCTTTTTGTTTTGTCTGAACCTTTTCAGTTTGCTGTAAAAGCTGGGTAAAGGCTCTGAGAGAGAGATAAGGCGAGTTCTAGACATTGGGCCCAGTTCGGGTCTTTGGCCTCACAGAGGGCTAATCAGGGTTTCAGCTGTGTAAGAGTGATATAGTGCTTCTAACCTGATTAGTATGGGCAGACTGCCTGGGAAGGCTGCAGGATTTGTGTGTGAGAGACACGCTTTCTGATGCAAGTAAGCTATACAGTATGTACTGAAGAACTCTGTGTTTTGTTTAGTGACAGTTAGGAACATCTTATGTTTAGTTAGTGCCCGACAGGCAAGGTATTTTTATTTTGGGGTTTGTTTTATTTTCTGTTTCAATAAAACTGGCCGGGGTCAGTTGTACCAGAAACTGGACTTGTGTTGTTCCTCAGCTGCTGCGTCCTGCCATATTCCCCAGGAAAAGGCACCTTGCACCCCTACAGTGTTACAACTTGGTGGAGAATGCGAGCAGGCCGTTCTGCGCATAAGTGAAAGCAGCAGCTTTGTGAGGCCTGCAGAAAACGGTGGTTTATGCAGATACAGCCCAGTGTGAAGTTACTGAGACTCACCCCTGAGGGTTTGATATATGTCCTGGGTGAAAGCAGCTGCAAAGCCGCCTGAAAAATCTGTTGACATGGAGGATCTGCTTAAAGCCTTGCTGCAAGCTACAGCGGCTCAGCAGGAGGCCAACCGACAGCAGCAGGTGGCAATGGAGGAAAATTGGAGACTACAGCAGGAGGCCAACAGACAGCAGCAGGTGGCAATGGAGGAAAATAAGAGACAACAGCAGGCAGTTGTTGATGAACTTTACAGGCAACAGCGTCAGGATAGAGAGGCCTTAGCAGAAGTGGTGCAGAGACTTGCAGCTCGGGTTGGAGATGTGGCCGTCAGTGCTCCAACCAGCTCTAGTTCTATACGAGCCAGTCACTTCCTGCAGAAAATGACAGAGGCTGATGATGTGGAGGCCTATCTGACCACGTTTGAAAGGACTGCCGAGCGTGAGAACTGGCCGAAAGCACAGTGGGCCAGTCTGCTGGCACCTTTCCTGTCAGGTGAGCCCCAAAAAGCTTACTTTGATTTAAGCCCTGCTGAGGCTCGGGACTATGATAAACTAAAGACTGAGATCCTGACCCGCCTGGGAGTCACGCTGTCAGTACGAGCACAACGGGTGCACCGTTGGCTGTATGCCATGGAGAAGCCTCCGCGCTCCCAGATGCACGACCTTATTCAGCTAACAAAAAAATGGCTACAGCCAGAGACATTAACTGGTCCCCAGATGGTGGAAAGAGTCGTCATGGACCGCTACTTGAGATCTTTGCCCATGGTCCTGCGCAAGTGGGTGAGCCATGGAAACCCTGGTACTGCTGACCAATTAGTGGACATGGTAGAGAGGTATTTGGCAGCAGAGGAACTACTGATGACCACCCAGCAACCCATAGATCCTCGACAGCGCCCTTCAGTAAAGACTGGTAAGACTGTTCCGTGGGAAAACGTTGCTGGGCGGTTAAGAGAACGCAAGGCTGGAGAGACTGTAAACACTGGCCCTGGAAACAGGCCAATGGGGCTAGAACGGTCTATGCTGCCCAAATGGGTTGATAATAGTGTGGTTAAATGTTTTAGGTGTGGTATGCCAGGTCATGTTATTGCCAATTGCCCAGTCACGCAAGAACCCATGCAATGTGATGCTGCCTTTGAATGTCGCAGAATATCTTTCTTTGCTAGGTTAGCCTGTACTGTGGTACCTTCACCTGAGCTGGAAAAACAAATGTGTGATGTGTTCTTAGAAGGTAACCGGGTAGAGGCCTTGCTAGATTCAGGAAGTTTAGTTACCCTCGTGAAAGCTGGGTTAGTGAACCCCTTAAAGGTCCAGCAAATACCTATTGGGGTAACTTGCATACATGGGGATACCCAACATTATGCCACTGCTGAGGTGAATATAGAAACTTGTTGTGGGTCAGTAATGGTTAAAGTGGGACTGGTCCCTACCTTGGTGCATGAGGCCATAATAGGGAGGGATTTTCCTCATTTTTGGAAACTGTGGGAATCACGGTTATCAACAGATGTGAGAAGTAAAAAGCCAGTTGATAATACCGGTGATTTTATGGATGTACGTGGGTCTTCGGAACTTTCTGGCCCTTTGCCTTTTGCTAGTTTGGCTGGGGAAGTGACAGATGGGGAGTCCAGTGAGGACCCTCTTGCCGGGAACAGAGACATAGTAGTTAGAACTGAAAGCGTGCCTGACCTGGAGGTAAAGAAGGATCTGTTTGCGTCTGAACAGTTAAAGGATCCTACCTTAATAAAGGCTAGAGAGAATGTTAAGATTGTTAATGGGGAACCTGTGGTACCAGGTGACAGGGTTACGTATCCCCACATGGCCATCTGTAATGAGCTCTTGTACCACATTGTCAAAAGGGGTGAGGATGTGGTGGAACAGCTGGTAGTTCCCCAGCCTTATCGGAGAACGGTACTAGATTTAGCTCATAGTCACGTTACCGCAGGACATTTAGGGGCAGAAAAAACCACTGAAAGAGTTTTACAAAGGTTCTTTTGGCCAGGGGTTTATAAAGAAGTGTCTGAATATTGTTCTTCCTGTCCTGAATGCCAGTATCATGCCCCTAGACCCCATTTCAGGAGCCCACTAGTTCCCATGCCTATTATAGAGGTCCCGTTTGACAGAATAGCCATGGATCTCGTGGGGCCCTTGTTAAAGTCTGCTCGGGGCCATCAGTATATCCTGGTAATTATGGACTATGCCACTCGATATCCTGAGGCTGTCCCTTTACGCACTATCACAACCAAGGCGATAGCTAGGGAGCTAGTGCAGGTATTTAGTAGAGTGGGAATACCAAAAGAAATTTTGACTGACCAAGGTACTCCATTTATGTCAAGGATCATGAAAGAATTGTGCAAGTTATTTAAGGTCACTCACCTCAGGACGTCCATCTACCATCCCCAAACTGACGGGTTGGTGGAAAGGTTTAATAAAACATTAAAAAGTATGTTAAAAAAGGTTGTTGAGAGAGATGGGAAAAAATAAGATTTTACTTACCGATAAATCTATTTCTCATAGTCCGTAGTGGATGCTGGGGACTCCGTCAGGACCATGGGGAATAGCGGCTCCGCAGGAGACAGGGCACAAAAGCAAGCTTTTAGGATCACATGGTGTGTACTGGCTCCTCCCCCTATGACCCTCCTCCAAGCCTCAGTTAGGTACTGTGCCCGGACGAGCGTACACAATAAGGAAGGATCTTGAATCCCGGGTAAGACTCATACCAGCCACACCAATCACACCGTACAACTTGTGATTTGAACCCAGTTAACAGTATGATAACAATGAAGTAGCCTCTAAAAAAGATGGCTCACAACAATAACCCGATTTTTTTGTAACAATAACTATGTACAAGTAATGCAGACAATCCGCACTTGGGATGGGCGCCCAGCATCCACTACGGACTATGAGAAATAGATTTATCGGTAAGTAAAATCTTATTTTCTCTAACGTCCTAGTGGATGCTGGGGACTCCGTCAGGACCATGGGGATTATACCAAAGCTCCCAAACGGGCGGGAGAGTGCGGATGACTCTGCAGCACCGAATGAGAGAACTCCAGGTCCTCCTCAGCCAGGGTATCAAATTTGTAGAATTTAGCAAACGTGTTTGCCCCTGACCAAGTAGCTGCTCGGCAAAGTTGTAAAGCCGAGACCCCTCGGGCAGCCGCCCAAGATGAGCCCACCTTCCTTGTGGAATGGGCATTTACAGATTTTGGCTGTGGCAGGCCTGCCACAGAATGTGCAAGCTGAATTGTACTACAAATCCAACGAGCAATAGTCTGCTTAGAAGCAGGAGCACCCAGCTTTTTGGGTGCCTACAATATAAACAGCAAGTCAGACTTTCTGACTCCAGCCATCCTGGAATTATATATATATTTTCAGGGCCCTGACAACGTCTAGCAACTTGGAGTCCTCCAAGTCCCTAGTAGCCGCAGGCACCACAATAGGTTGTTTCAGGTGAAACGCTGACACCACCTTAGGAAGAAACTGGGGACGAGTCCGCAGTTCTGCCCTGTCCGAATGGACAATCAGATATGGGCTTTTGTAAGACAAAGCCGCCAATTTTTACAATCGCCTGGCCGAGGCCAGGGCCAACAGCATGGTCACTTTCCATGTGAGATATTTCAAATCCACAGATTTGAGTGGTTCAAACCAATATGATTTGAGGAATCCCAACACTACGTTGAGATCCCACGGTGCCACTGGAGGCACACAAGGGCTGTATATGCAATACTCCCTTGACAAACGTCTGGACTTCAGGAACTGAAGCCAATTCTTTCTGGAAGAAAATCTATAGGGCCGAAACTTGAACCTTAATGGACCCCAATTTGAGGTTCATAGACACTCCTGTTTGCAGGAAGTGCAGAAATCGACCTAGTTGAAATTTTTTCGTGGGGCCTTCCTGGCCTCACCCACGCAACATATTTTTACCACATGTGGTGATAACGTTGTGCGGTCACCTCCTTCCTGGCTTTGACCAGGGTCGGTATGACCTCTTTCGGAATGCCTTTTCCCTTAGGATCCGGCGTTCAAACCGCCATGCCGTCAAACGCAGTCGCGGTAAGTCTTGGAACAGACAAGGTCCCTGCTGGAGCAGGTCCTTTCTTAAAGGCCGATGCCACGGTTCCTCTTGGAACAGACATGGTACTTGCTGAAAGCAAATCCCTTCTTAGCTCCCGAGGCCATTAGTCCTCTGTGAGCATCTCTTGAAGTTCCGGTTACCAAGTCCCTCTTGGCCAATCCGGAGCCACGAGTATAGTTCTTACTCCTCTATGTCTTATAATTCTCAATACCTTGGTTATGAGAAGCAGAGGAGGGAACACATACACCGACTGTTACACCCACGGTGTTACCAGGACGTCCACAGCTATCGCCTGAAGGTCTCGTGACCTGGCGCAATACCTGTCCCATTTTTTGTTCGGGCGGGACGCCATCATGTCCACCTTTGGTCTTTCCCAACGGTTCACAATCATGCGGAAAACTTCCCGATGAAGTTCCCACTCTCCCGGGTGGAGGTCGTGCCTGCTGAGGAAGTCTGCTTCCCAGTCGTCCACTCCCGGAATGAACACTGCTGACAGTGCTATCACATGATTTTCCGCCTAGCGAAAAATCCTTGCAGTTTTGCCACTGCCCTCCTGCTTCTTGTGCCGCCCTTTCTGTTTACGTGGGCGACTGCCGTGATGTTATCCCACTGGATCAATACCGGCTGACCTTGAAGCAGAGGTCTTGCTAAGCTTAGAGCATTATAAATTTGCTCTTAGCTCCAGTATATTTATGTGGAGAGAATTCTCCAGACTTGATCACACTCCTTGTGTGACTGCTCCCCAGCCTCTCAGGCTGGCCTCCGTGGTCACGAGCATCCAATCCTGAATGCCGAATCTGCGGCCCTCTAGAAGATGAGCACTCTATAATCACCACAGGAGAGACACCCTTGTCCTTGGATATAGGGTTATCCGCTGATGCATCTGAAGATGCGATCCGGACCATTTGTCCAGCAGATCCCACTGAAGAGTTCTTGCGTGAAATCTGCCGAATGGAAGTGCTTCGTAATAAGCCACCATTTTTACCAGGACTCTTGTGCAATGATGCACTGACACTTTTCCTGGTTTTAGGAGGATCCCGATTAGCTCGGATAACTCCCTGGCTTTCTCCTCTGGGAGAAACACCTTTTCCTGGACTGTGTCCAGAATCATCCCTAGGACCAGCAGACGTGTCGTCGGAACAACTGCGGTTTTGGAATATTTAGAATCCACCCGTGCTGTCGTAGAACTACTTGAGATAGTGCTACTCCGACCTCCAACTGTTCTCTGGACCTTGTTCTTATCAGGAGGTCGTCCATTTTCTTTGAAGACGAATCCTCCTTTCGGTCATTACCTTGGTAAGGACCCGGGGTGCCTTGGACAATCCAACGGCATCGTCTTGAAACTGATAGTGACAGTTCTGTACCACGAACCTGAGGTACCCTTGGTGAGAAAAAGCAAATTTTGGGACATGGAGGTAAGCATCCCTGATGTCCCGGGACACCATATAGTCCCTTTGTTCTTTGCTATCACTGCTCTGAGTGACTCCATCTGGATTTGAACCCTTGTAAGTGTTCAAATTTTTCAGATTTAGAATAGGTCTCACCTAGCCTTCAGTACCACCATATAGTGTGGAGTAATACCCCTTTCCTTGTTGTCGGAGGGGTAATTTTATTATCACCTGCTGGGAATACAGCTTGTGAATTGTTTTCAATACTGCCTCCCTGTCGGAGGGAGACATTGGTACAGCAGACTACAGGAACCTGCGAGGGGGGAAACCTCTCGACATTCCAATCTGTACCCCTTGGATACTACTTGTAGGATCCAGGGGTCCTGTACGGTCCCAGCGTCATGCTGAGAACTTGGTAGAAGCGGTGGAGGGCTTCTGTTCCTGGGAATGGGCTGCCTGCTGCAGTCTTCTTCCCTTTCCTCTATCCCTGGGCAGATATGACTCTTATAGGGACGAAAGGACTGAGGCTGAAAAGACGGTGTCTTTTTCTGCAGAGATGTGACTTAGGGTAAAAAACGGTGGATTTTCCAGCAGTTGCCCTGGCCACCAGGTCCCATGGACCGACCCCAAATAACTCCTCCCCTTTATACGGCAATACATCTTTGTGCCGTTTGGAATCTGCATCACCTGACCACTGTCGTGTCCATAAACATCTTCTTGCAGATATGGACATCGCATTTACTCTTGATGCCAGAGTGCAAATATCCCTCTGCGCATCTCGCATATATAGAAATGCATCCTTTAAATGCTCTATAGTCAATAAAATACTGTCCCTGTCAAAGGTATCAATATTTTTAGTCAGGGAATCCGACCAAGCCACCTCAGCTCTGCACATCCAGGCTGAGGCGATCGCTGGTCGCAGTATAACACCAGCATGTGTGTGTATACTTTTTAGGATATTTTTCAGCCTCCTATCAGCTGGCTCCTTAAGTACGGCCCTATCCGTAGATGGTACCGCTACTTGTTCTGATAAGCGTGTGAGCGCCTTATTCACCCTGAGGGGTGTTTCCCACCGCGCCTTAACTTCTGGCGGGAAAGGGTATACAGGTACCGCCAATAATTTTCTATCGGGGGAAACCCACGCATCATCACACACTTCATTTAATTTATCTGATTCAGGAAAAACTACAGGTAGTTTTTTCACCTCACACATAATACCCTTTTTTGTGGTACTTGGAGTATCAGAAATATGTAACACCTCCTTCATTGCCCTTAACGTGTGGCCCTAAAAGAAAATACGTTTGTTTCTTCACCGTCGACACTGAAATCAGTGTCCGTGTCTGGGTCTGTGTCGACCGACTGAGGTAAATGGGCATTTTACAGCCCGACAGTGTTTGAGACGCCTGGACAGATACTAATTTGTTCGCCGGCCCTCTCATGTCGTCAACCGGCTTGCAGCGTGTTGACATTGTCACGTAATTTCCATAAATAAGCCATCCATTCCGGTGTCGACTCCCTAGAGAGTGACATCACCATTACAGGCAATTTGCTCCGCCTCCTCACCAATATTTTCCTCATACATGTCGACACACACGTACCGACATACAGCACACACATAGGGAATGCTCTGATAGAGGACAGGACCCACTAGCCCTTTGGGGAGACAGAGGGAGAGTTTGCCAGCACACACCAAAACGCTATAATTATCCAGGGACAACCTTTATATAAGTGTTCCTCCCTTATAGCATTTTAATATATATACATATCGCCAAATCAGTGCCCCCCCTCTCTGTTTTAACCCTGTTTCTGTAGTGCAGTGCAGGGGAGAGCATGGGAGCCTTACCACCAGCCTTTCTGTGAGGGAAAATGGCGCTGTGTGCTGAGGAGAATAGGCCCCGCCCCCTTTTCGGCGGGCTTCTTCTCCGGAGTTTTAGATATCTGGCAGGGGTTAAATACATCCATATAGCCTCAAGGGCTATATGTGATGTATTTTTCGCCATACAGGTATTATACATTGCTGCCCAGGGCGCCCCCCTCCAGCGCCCTGCACCCTCCGTGACCGCTGTGTGAAGTGTGCTGACAACAATGGCGCACAGCTGCAGTGCTGTGCGCTACCTGATGAAGACTGAGAGTCTTCTGCCGCCTGGTTCCGGACCTCTTCATCTTCAGCGTCTGCAAGGGGGGTCGGCGGCGCGGCTCCGGGACGAACCCCAGGGCGAGCCCTGTGTTCCGACTCCCTCTGGAGCTATGTCCAGTAGCCTAAGAATCCAATCCATCCTGCACGCAGGTGAGTTGAAAATCTCTCCCCTAAGTCCCTCGATGCAGTGAGCCTGTTGCCAGCAGGACTCACTGAAAATAAAGAACCTAAAAACTTTTTCTAAGTAACTCTTTAAGAGAGCCACCTAGATTGCACCCTTCTCGGCCGGGCACAAAAACCTAACTGAGGCTTGGAGGAGGGTCATAGGGGGAGGAGCCAGTACACACCATGTGATCCTAAAAGCTTGCTTTTGTGCCCTGTCTCCTGCGGAGCCGCTATTCCCCATGGTCCTGACGGAGTCCCCAGCATCCACTAGGACGTTAGAGAAACTGGGATTGTTTGTTGCCCTACTTGTTAATGGCCATCAGAGAAGTTCCTCAGTCCTCTACGGGGTTTTCTCCATTTGATTTGTTGTATGGTAGACACCCCAGAGGGCTGTTGGATGTTGCCAAAGAGACGTGGGAAGGACAGCCCACTCCTTATAGAAGCGTTATTGAGCATGTAACACAAATGCAGGATAGGATTGCAGCCGTGGTACCTGTTGTCAGAGAGCACATGGAACAGGCCCAAAGTGCTCAACAGAGGGTCTATAACCGGAGTGCCAAGATACGGGAATTTGCTCCTGGAGATAGAGTTCTTGTTTTGGTACCCACTGTGGAAAGCAAATTCCTAGCTAAATGGCAGGGTCCATTTGAGATTAGGGAAAAAGTGAATGAGGTTAATTACAAAGTATACCAGCCGGGAAAGAGAAAACCCGAACAGATCTACCATGTTAACTTAATCAAACCCTGGAAAGATAGGTTGTCTCTGTCAGCGGAGCCTTGCCCTTCGGTGTCTTCACCCCGGTTGCTTCCCGCAGTGAAGGTGTCAGAGACATTATCAGCTGATCAGAACAATCAGGTTAAAGAATTTCTCATCCAAAATAGGGAGGTATTTTCAGAGCTGCCTGGCCGAACGACCATAATAAAACATGACATTGTCACAGAACCAGGGGTCAGGGTTCATTTAAAGCCATATAGGATTCCTGAAGCTCAGCGAGAAGCTATTTCTAAGGAAGTTAAAACCATGTTAGAACTTGGAGTCATAGAGGAGTCTAACAGTGAGTGGTCCAGTCTCATAGTGCTCATCCCGAAGCCCGACGGTAGCATACGCTTCTGTAATGACTTTCGTAAGTTAAATGAGGTGTCCAAGTTTGACGCATACCCCATGCCCCGTGTGGATGAGCTTGTAGAAAGGCTGGGAACAGCCAGGTTTCTCACCACATTGGACCTGACCAAAGGTTACTGGCAAATACCTTTATCTGATAGCGCCAAAGAAAAAACAGCCTTTTCGGTTCCGGAGGGGCTGTACCAGTATAAGATGTTACCCTTTGGGTTGCATGGGGCTCCAGCAACCTTTCAACGGGCGATGGATAAAATTTTGAGGCCCCATAGAAAATATGCAGCTGCCTATTTGGATGATGTGGTAATTCACAGTACAGACTGGGGGTCACATTTGGTTAAAGTACAAGCAGTACTGGACTCAATCAGAGAGGCAGGGTTAACTGCTAACCCAAAGAAGTGCTGCCTCGCAATGGAGGAGGTCAAATACTTGGGCTTCACCATAGGCAGAGGTCTGATTAGGCCCCAATTGAATAAAGTTGATGCTATTCAAAACTGGCCTCGTCCAGTGAATAAAAAACAGGTAAGGGCTTTTTTGGGAATTACTGGGTACTATAGACGGTTTATTCCTAATTTTGCGACCACAGCGGTGCCGTTGTCAGACCTTACCAAAGGGAAGCAGTCAAATGTGGTGAAATGGAACCCTGATGCAGAAAAGGCGTTCCAAGCGTTAAAAGTGGCTTTGTGTTCACAACCGGTGTTGATAACACCAGATTTTTCAAAAGAATTTGTGGTACAGACAGATGCCTCAGAGGTAGGGATAGGTGCTGTGCTGTCCCAAACCAGAGATGGGGATGAACACCCTATCATTTATTTGAGTAGGAAACTCAATGAGCATGAAAAAAGGTATGCCATTGTGGAAAAGGAGGCTTTGGCCATTAAGTGGGCACTAGATACCTTGAGATATTACCTCTTGGGTAGACGATTCAGACTAGTGACAGACCATGCCCCTTTAAAATGGATGTATGTAAATAGAGGCAAGAATGCTCGTGTAACTAGATGGTTTCTAGCGTTGCAGGACTTTAAGTTTACTGTCGAACATAGACCGGGAACACAATTGGCCAACGCAGATGCATTGTCTCGCATCTTCTGTTTGGGGGCTACAAGTGTTCCGGCCCCTAGGTCGAAACAGGGGAGGGGGATATGTGACAAGAACACTGGGATAGTGTTTGAGGGCAGGTATATTTGTCCCAGGTTCTTGTCTTACATGTTTTAGAAAATGTTAACTTCTAGGAAAAATGCTTTTTGTTTTGTCTGAACCTTTTCAGTTTGCTGTAAAAGCTGGGTAAAGGCTCTGAGAGAGAGATAAGGCGAGTTCTAGACATTGGGCCCAGTTCGGGTCTTTGGCCTCACAGAGGGCTAATCAGGGTTTCAGTTGTGTAAGAGTGATATAGTGCTTCTAACCTGATTAGTATGGGCAGACTGCCTGGGAAGGCTGCAGGATTTGTGTGTGAGAGACACGCTTTCTGATGCAAGTAAGCTATACAGTATGTACTGAAGAACTCTGTGTTTTGTTTAGTGACAGTTAGGAACATCTTATGTTTAGTTAGTGCCGGACAGGCAAGGTATTTTTATTTTGGGGTTTGTTTTATTTTCTGTTTCAATAAAACTGGCCGGGGTCAGTTGTACCAGAAACTGGACTTGTGTTGTTCCTCAGCTGCTGCGTCCTGCCATATTCCCCAGGAAAAGGCACCTTGCACCCCTACAGTGTTACAGTACTAATATAATATACTTAGTAACTCTGTACAGTATGTTCTATTAGGGTACTAATTAGCTGTTTGTGCTAATTAGTACTCTAATAGAAAATACTGTACAGAGATACTAAGGACGGTGATTTGGCATCCAGGAACTTACTGAGGAGCTTTTATCTCTCTCCATTATACATAGAAAGATTAAACTTGCCGCTGTACTTTACAAGCTGTTCTTGCTAATTAGTACCCTAATAGAACATACTGTACAGAGATACTAAGTACGGTGATTTGGCATCCAGTTAAAAGCTGTTTATGCTAATTAGTACACTAGTATAACATACTGTACAGAGGTACTAAGGACGGTGACTTGGCATCCAGGAACTTACTGAGGAGCTTTGATCTCTCCATTATACATAGAAAAATTAAACTTGCCACTGTATTTTACAAGCTGTTCATGCTAATTAGTACACTAGAAGAACATACTGGGGACTCGGACTCATACAGTACTTGGATTTCAAAAGCACAGTATTTTCCACCGCCTCCCACTAGCCTATCGCCCTTCCCCCCTGGGATCCTGCACAGGTCATGCAGTAGACAGGGAGGGGGTTATTCACATAAACCAGGGCAAAGCTGCAGGAGCAGTTGTACTGTTAAGGGTCTATGCACCATATGGTACACATACAATTCTGTAGCAGGGCAGACTCAATTGAAATGGCTACCGCCTGTGACTCCTCGCCCAATGGAGGCCCTCGGCTATGGATCAAGTAACAGCACAGCTTTTGGTAGGTCACGGGGCAATGCTGAAGGAGCGTCAGAATCCCCTAGCTAAAATACACAGGGGTGATAGGGATAAGTGAGGTCTTTGCACATAACGATACACCGCAAAGTTCCCCATGGTTTTGATTATGCCTTTTCTTTGAACACGGTATTTTCCACTGCCTCACCCTACCCCCATCCCTCTTTCCCCTTCCCCCCTGGGAGCCTGCAAAGTACATGCAGTAGACAGGGAGGGAGTTCCGATCAGGTTACAAGACATGTGCAACAGTATACTACTGTATGTAGGAAAATCCACCGCCCACTCTGATTTATGTGAAACCTGTGTGCACCCTTCCATTGAATGTATAACAAAGAAAAATAATAATAATAAAGTGAATGTTACAGAAACACATTAAAAAGAGGTTGACACTTCCTTCCCATTGGTGTTGGTTTATGCCTTAGGGGACTTGGACGCTAATACTTGTATTTCAAAAGTACAGTATTTTCCACCGCCTCTCCCTACCCCCATCGCCCTTCCCCCCTGGGAGCCTGCCCAGGTCATGCAGTGGACAGGGAGGGAGTTCAGGTCAGGTAAAATACACAAATGCCGATGATCTGCAGTACTGTGTTGCTCAGTTAGTTGCGTCGGAATACACTAATTTATACTCATTACCGCTGTGTATTTGTATATAGCGGAATGAATCGCTGCTGCAGATTTACTTTTATTTATGTGAAACCTGTGTGCACCCTTTCATTGAATGTGTAACAAAGAAAAAATAATAATAAAGCGAATGTCACGGGAACACATAAAAAAAAGGTTGGCACTTTGTGACTCAGCATGGGAGGTGGGAGCCTTCATCACTAGGTTGGTATGGAAGGGGAGACAATTAGCTACCGGAGGGTACCAACCCCAAGTTTCTGTGACCCCCACAAGGCTCATGGCAAGCATCGGAACCCATGGTGGGTCTGAATTAACGGTCCCATTATAGTCTATGGGAAAATGGGTCCACTTTGCATACTGATATCTCTGGTTCTGGGTGTGCCAGAGACTCAGGACTGGTACCATACAAAAGAGGAGACTCTTGGCTTCCGGGGCAGACCAACCACTAGTTTATGAGACACTGGGAAGGGAAACGGTAAGCAACTGAGTTTCGGGTCCCCTCCAGTTGTCCGCCTAACTTGCACAGGATGCAGAGTTTCTGGCTAGATAGGAAATACTGTACAGAAATGCTAAGCATGGTAATTTGACATCCAGGAACATAGGGAGGAGTTTTTATCTCTCTCCATTATACTTAGAAAAATTACACTTGCCACTGTACCTTACAAGCTGTTTGTGCTAATTAGTACACTAGTAGAACATACTGTACAGAGATACTGACAGTGATTTGGCATCCACGAACTTAGGGAGGAGCTTTAATCTCTCTCCATTGTAATCTTTCTAAGTATAATGGAGAGAGATAAAAGCTCCTCCCTAAATTCCTGTGTGCCAAATTACCGTCTTTAGTATCTCTGTACTCTATGTTCTACTAGTGTACTAATTAGCACGAACAGCTTGTAACGTACAGTGGCAAGTGTAATATTTCTATGTATAATGGAGAGAGATAAAAGCTCCTCTGTAAGTTCCTAGATGCCAAATTACCGTCCTTAGTATCTCTGTATAGTATTTTCTATTAGGGTACTAATTAGCACGGACAGCTTGTAACGTACAGCGGCAAGTTTAATCTTTCTATGTAAAATGGAGAGAGATAAAAGCTCCTCTGGAAGTTCCCAGATGCCAAATCACCATCCTTAGTATCTCTGTACAGTATGTTCTACTAGTGTACTAATTAGCACGAACAGCTTTTAACTGGATGCCAAATCACCATACTTCGTATCTCTGTACAGTATGTTCTCTTAGGGTACTAATTAGCACAAACAGCTTGTAACGTACAGCACCAAGTTTAATCTTTCTATGTATAATGGAGAGAGATAAAAGCTCCTCAGTAAATTCATGGATGCCAAATCACCGTACTTAGTAACTCTGTACAGTATGTTCTATTAGGGTACTGATTAGCTGTTTGTGCTAATTAGTACCCTAATAGAAAATACTATGCAGAGAAACTAAGGATGGTGATTTGGCAACCAGGAACTTAGGGAGGAGCTTTTATCTCTCTATATTATACATAGAAAGATTAAAATTGCCACTGTACGTTACAAGCTGTTCGTGCTAATTAGCACACTAGTATAATATACTGTACACAGATACTAAGGACAGTGATTTGTCATCCACGAACTTAGGGAGGAGCTTTAATCTCTCCATTTTCATCTTTCTTAGTATAATGGAGAGAGATAAAAGCTCCTCCCTAAATTCCTGGATGCCAAATTACTGTCCTTAGTATCTCTGTACTCTATGTTCTACTAGTGTACTAATTAGCACGAACAGCTTGTAACGTAGAGTGGCAAGTTTAATCTTTCTATGTATAATGGAGAGAGATAAAAGCTCCTCTGAAAGTTCCTAGATGCCAAATCACCATCCTTAGTATCTCTGTACAGTATGTTCTACTAGTGTACTAATTAGCATGAACAGCTGTTTTACCGGATGCCAAATCACTGTACTTAGTATCTCTGTACAGTATGTTCTATTAGGGTACTAATTAGCTGTTTGTGCTTGTTCACGGGAACACATAAAAAAAAAAAAAAGGTTGGCAATTCCTTCCCATTGGTGTTGGTTTATGCCTTAGGGGACTCAGACGCTCGCATTTGTAAAGCACGGTATTTTCCACCGCCTCCTGCTAGCCCATCGCCCTTCCCCCCTGGGAGCCTGCACAGATCATGCAGTGGACAGGGAGAGAATTCAGGTCCTGTGCAATACACAAACGCCGAAGATCTACAGTACTGTTTTGCTCACTCAGAATACACTCATTTCTACTCATTACCGCTGTGTAGATGCATTTAGTGTAAAGAATCGCTCCTGCAGATCTACTCTGATTTATGTGAAACTTGTGTGCATCCTTCCATTGGATGTATTAGAGAGAAAAAAAAATATTAAAGTGAATGTCACGGGAACACATTAAAAAAAAAAGGTTGTCACTTCCTTCCCCATTGGTGTTGGTTTATGCCGTAGGGGACTCGGACGCTCATATAATTGCATTTCAAAGGCACGGTATTTTCCATCGTCTCCCCCTACCCCCATCGCCCTTCCCCCCTGGGAGCCTGCACAGATCATGCAGTAGACAGGGAAGGAATTCAGGTCCTGTGCAATACACAAACGCCGAAGATCTACTGTACTGTTTTGCTCAATTCGTTGCATCAGAATACACTCATTTCTACTCATTGCCGCTATGTAGTTGCATTTAGCATAAAGAATCGCTCCTGCAGATGTACTCTGATTTATATGTAACTTGTGTGCACCTTTCCATTGACTGTCTTACAATGAAAATAAAATAATACAGTATATTATTACAATAAAAAAAAAAAAGGCACATCAGGTCTCGAACCCTGGACCCCCAGCGTGGGAGGTGGGAGCCTTCATCGCTAGCCCACAACGCCTCATGAGAGATTCCCAATTTCATGTGTAAAAGTACAGCAAACAGCGCCCGGCCCCCTCCCCATTGGTGTTGGTTTATGCCTTAGGGGACTCAGACGCTCGCATTTGTAAAGCACGGTATTTTCCATTGCCTCCTGCTAGCCCACCATTCCCATTATGCCTTAGGGAACTCAGACGCTCATGTACTGTACATGTATTTTAAAAGCAGTGTAGGTCACCATCTTTTTCCACCGCCTCCCGTTACGCCTACAGTATTAACATTACAGTCGTCACTGACCAATTGCAAGAGCTGTAGATCAATCCGCCACTATACTGTACGATCAAAAGTACTGGATTAGTGGAGCATTAGCCACCCAGTGGTGGAGATGTGTAATGCATGCTGAGTATCTAGAATCGCCTCAACGCGCCTGCCTGTGATTAAACTCAGCTATCGCCTTAGCGTTACTAAACGTCCGTCTTGGCGGAGAATCGGTCAAGATAAAGGTGGCTACATCTGTATATGGGATTCCTGCTCCCTAGTAGGTGCCAAAAGCCTGTTTTCCAGTACGTCAGCCCATTCAGCTACCGCCTTTGCCATCCAAGCTGAAGCCATAGTTGGCCTTATGACTGCCCCTGACAGAGAAAATATGGTTTTCAAAAACCTATCCACTCTTCTGTCTGTGACATCATTTAATGATGTTGACGGTAAAAGCAATAATAAGATTTTAAACCTACCGGTAAATCTTTTTCTCGTAGTCCGTAGAGGATGCTGGGAATCCGTAAGGACCATGGGGATAGACGGGCTCCGCAGGAGTCATGGGCACTTTAAGAAAGACTTTGACTCTGGGTGTGCACTGGCTCCTCCCTCTATGCCCCTCCTCCAGACCTCAGTTAGAGAAACTGTGCCCAGAGGAGACGGACAGTACATGGAAAGGATTATTGTAATCCAAGGGCAAGATTCATACCAGCCACACCAATCACACCGTATAACTTGTGATATTCTATCTAGTTAACAGTATGAAGAACAACATATCATCGGCCCAAAACCGATGAAACTATAACATAACCCTTATGTAAGCAATAACAATATACAAGTCTTGCAGAAGTAGTCCGCACTTGGGACGGGCGCCCAGCATCCTCTACGGCAGGCATGTCCAAACTGTGGCCCTCCAGCTGTTGTGAACTTCATATCCCAGCATGCCCTGACACAGTTTTGCTGTCAGTAAATGCTAAAGCTGTGTCAGGGCATGCTGGGATATGTAGTTTCTCAACAGCTGGAGGGCTGCAGTTTGGACATGCCTGCTCTACAGGCTATGAGAAAAAGATTTACCGGTAGGTTTAAAATCTTATTTTCTCTAACGTCCTAGAGGATGCTGGGACTCCGTAAGGACCATGGGGATTATACCAAAGCTCCCAAACGGGCTGGAGAGTGCGGATGACTCTGCAGCACCGATTGAGCAAACAGGAGGTCCTCCTCAGCCAGGGTATCAAACTTATAGAACTTTGCAAAGGTGTTTGACCCCGACCAAGTAGCAGCTCGGCACAGCTGTAGTGCCGAGACTCCTCGGGCAGCCGCCCAAGACGAGCCCACCTTCCTAGTGGAATGAGCCTTAACCGATTTCGGTAACGGCAATCCTGCCGTAGAATGCGCCTGCTGAATCGTGTTACAGATTCAGCGAGCAATAGTCTGCTTTGAAGCAGGGCCGCCAACCTTGTTGGCTCCATACAGGACAAACAGTGCTTCTGTTTTTCTGATCCTAGCCGTTCTGGCCACGTAAATTTTCAAAGCCCTGACCACATCAAGGGACTCGGAATCCTCCAAGTCACGTGTAGCCACAAGCACGACAATAGGTTGGTTCATATGAAAGGATGAGACCACCTTAGGTAGGAATTGAGGACGGGTCCGCAACTCCGCTCTATCCATATGGAAAACCAGATAGGGGCTTTTATGTGATAAAGCCACCAATTCCGAAACTCACCTAGCCGAAGCCAAGGCTAACAACATGACCACCTTCCAAGTGAGATATTTCAACTCCACTGTTTTAAGTGGTTCAAACCAATGTGACTTAAGGAAACGTAACACCACGTTAAGGTCCCAAGGCGCCACCGGAGGTGCAAAAGGAGGCTGAATATGCAGTACTCCCTTCACAAAAGTCTGTACTTCAGGTAAAGAGGCCAATTCCTTTTGAAAGAAAATGGATAAGGCCGAAATCTGAACTTTAATGGAGCCTAATTTTAGGCCCAAATTCACTCCAGTTTGTAGGAAGTGAAGAAAAAGGCCTAGATGGAATTCTTACGTAGGAGCATTCCTGGCCTAACACAAAGAAACATATTTTCGCCATATTCGGTGATAATGTTTAGACGTCATGTTCTTCCTAGCCTTTATTAGCGTAGGAATGACCTCATCCGGAAATACCTTTTTCTGCTAGGAGCCGGCGTTCAACCGCCATGCCGTCAAACGCAGCCGCGGTAAGTCTTGGAACAGACAGGGACCTTGTTGTAACAGGTCCTGCCTTAGAGGAAGAGGCCACGGATCTTCTGTGAGCATTTCTTGCAGATCCGGATACCAGGTCCTTCGTGGCCAATCTGGAACAATGAGAATTGTTCTCACTCCTCTTTTTCTTATTATCCTCAACACCTTGGGTATGAGAGGAAGAGGAGGAAACACATATACCAACTGGAACACCCACGGTGTCACTAGGGCGTCCACAGCTACCGCCTGAGGGTCTCTTGACCTGGCGCAATACCTTTGTAGCTTTTTGTTGAGACGGGATGCCATCATGTCTATTTGGGGTAGTCCCCACCGACTTGCAATCTGCGCGAAGACTTCCTGATGAAGTCCCCACTCTCCCGGATGCAGATCGTGTCTGCTGAGGAAGTCTGCTTCCCAGTTGTCCACTCCCGGAATGAATACTGCTGACAGAGCGCTTACATGATTCTCCGCCCAGCGAAGAATTCTGGTGGCTTCCACCATTGCCACTCTGCTCCTTGTGCCGCCTTGGCGGTTTACATGAGCTACTGCGGTGATGTTGTCTGACTGGATCAGAACTGGTCGATTGCGAAGTAAGATCTCCGCTTGACGTAGGGCGTTGTATATGGCCCTTAGTTCCAGGATGTTGATGTGAAGACAAGTCTCTTGACTTGACCAAAGTCCTTGGAAATTTCTTCCCTGTGTGACTGCTCCCCAACCTCGGAGGCTCGCGTCCGTGGTCACCAGGATCCAGTCCTGAATGCCGAACCTGCGGCCCTCTAGAAGGTGAGCACTGTTTAGCCACCACAGGAGAGATACTCTGGCCCTGGGGGACAGGGTGATCCGCTGATGCAATTGCAGACGCGACCCGGACCATTTGTCTAATAGGTCCCATTGGAAGGTCCTTGCATGGAATCTGCCGTATGGAATAGCTTCGTATGTTGCCACCATCTTTCCCAGAACTTGAGTGCAATGATGTACTGACACTTGTTTTGGTTTCAACAGGTTCATGACTATAGTCATGAGTTCCTGAGCTTTATCCGTCGGAAGAAAAACCCTTTTCTGGTCTGTGTCCAGAATCATGCCCAAGAAGGGCAGACGAGTTGTAGGATTCAGCTGCGACTTTGGAATATTGAGAATCCAGCCGTGTCGCTGTAACACATTCAGTGAAAGTGATACGCTGTTCAGCAACTTCTCCCGTGATCTCGCTTTTATGAGGAGATCGTCCAAGTACGGGATAATTGTGACACCCTGCTTGCGCAGGAGCACCATCATTTCTGCCATTACCTAGGTGAAAATTCTCGGGGCCGTGGAAAGCCCAAACGGCAACGTCTGAAATTGGTAATGACAATCCTGTACCGCAAATCTCAGGTACGCCTGATGAGGATATATGGGGACATGCAGGTATGCATCCTTTATGTCCAGAGATACCAAAAAATCTCCCCCTTCTAGGCTGGCGATGACCGCCCTGAACGATTCCATTTTGAATTTGAACCGTTTTAAGTAAAGGTTCAGGGATTTTAAATTTAAAATGGGTCTGACCGAACCGTCCGGTTTCGGAACCACAAACAGAGTTGAGTAGTACCCCTGCCCTCTTTGAAGCAGGGGAACCTCTACCACCACTTGTTGAAGACACAATTTGTGAATCGCATGTAACACTATCTCCCTTTCCAGGGGTTGTTTCGGTAGGGCCGATTTGAAAAACCGGCGAGGAGGCACCTCTTCGAATTACAGCTTGTAACCCTGGGAAACTATTTCTATTGCCCATGGATCCACCTGTGAGTGGACCCAGACGTGGCTGAACAGTCGAAGACGTGCCCCCACAGTAGCTGACTCCCTCAGGGGAGCCCCAGCGTCATGCAGTGGATTTTGCAGAGGCCGGGGAGGACTTCTGTTCCTGGGAACTAGCTGTGTTATGCAGCTTTTTCCCTCTGCCCTTACCTCTGGCAAGAAAGGACGATCCACGTGCTCTCTTGCTTTTATTGGAACGAAAGGACTGCATTTGATAATGAGGCGCTTTCTTAGATTGTGAGGGAATATATGGCAAAACATTTGATTTACCTGCCATAGCGACGAGGTCAGAGACTCCCTCTCCAAACAATTCCTCACCCTTGTAAGGCAACAACTCCATATGTCTCTTGGAGTCGGCATCACCAGTCCACTGTCGGGTCCATAAGACACGCCTAGCAGAAATAGACAAAGCATTTATCCTGGAACCCAGTAAACTAATGTCTCTTTGAGCATCCCTCATATACAAGAACGCATCTTTTATATGCCCTAGGGTCAATAAAATGGTATCCTTATCAAGAGTCTCAATATCCGTTGATAAGGAATCTGTCCATGCTGCTACAGCACTACAAACCCAGGCAGACGCAATAGCCGGTCTGAGTAACGTACCAGAATGTGTGTAAATGGACTTCAGGGTAACCTCCTGCTTGCGGTCAGCAGGATCCTTGAGGGTAGCCGTATCTTGGGATGGAAGCGCTATCTTTTTTCATAAGCGCGTCAAGGCCTTGTCCACCCTAGGGGAGGATTCCCACCGTATCCTGTCCTGCGAAGGGAAAGGATACGCTGTTAGGATCCTTTTGGGAATCTGCAGTTTTTTGTCTGGAGTTTCCCACACTTTTTCACATACTTCGTTCAGCTCATGTGAGGAGGGAAAGGAGACCTCAGGTTTCTTTCCTTTATACATGTGTACCCTCGTGTCTGGGACAGGGGGTTCCTCAGTGATATGCAACACATCTTTTATTGCGATAATCATATATCGAATACCTTTAGCCACCTTTGGCTGTAATTTTGTATCATCGTAATCGACACTGGAGTCTGAATCCGTGTCGGTATCTGTGTCAACATTTGGGATAGTGGGCGCTTCTGAGACCCCGAAGGTCCCGGCGACATAGGGACAGGCATGGGTTGACTCCCTGACTGTGCCCCAGCTTCGGCTTTGTCTAGCCTTTTGTGCAATAAATTAACATTTGCACTTAAAACATTCCACATATCCATCCAGTCCGGCGTCGGCACCGCCGACGGAGACCTAACACTCAAACTCCCCCTCCTCCTTAGGTGAGCCCTCAACCTCAGACATGTCGACACACACGTACCGACACACCACACATACACAGGGAAGCTCTTTTCTGAAGACAGGTTCCCCACCAGGCCCATTGGAGAGACAGAGAGAGAGTATGCCAGCACACACCCCAGCGCTATATGACCCAGGAATAACACAGTAAATTAATGTTTACCCAGCAGTGCTGTTTTATGTATCTGCGCCAATTATGTGCCCCCCATCTACTTTAAAACCCTCTGTCATCGTGTGTCAAGCAGGGAAGAGTGCGGGGAGCTTCCTCTCAGCGGTGCTGTGGAGAAAAATGGCGCTGGTGAGTGCTGAGGGTGAAGCCCCGCCCCCTCGGCGGCGGGCTTCTGTCCCGCTCAATTTTTTCAATACATGGCGGGGGCTCTTTTTATACATGTACAGTGCCCAGCTGTACTTGTGTATATACATCTGTGCCATAAGAGAGGTTTATATTGCTGCCCAGGGAGCCCCCCCTGCGCCCTGCACCCTTACAGTGACCGGAGTGTGTGAGGTGAAGGGGAGCAATGGCGCACAGCTGCAGTGCTGTGCGTTACCTCAGTGAAGATCCAAGTGTCTTCTGCCGCCTCAGATGGGTCTTTTCCTCACATACTCACCCGATTTCTTTCTTCCGGCTCTGCGAGGAGAACGGCGGCGCGGCTCTGGGACGGACAGCGAGGGTGAGACCTGCGTACCGATCCCTCTGGAGCTAATGGTGTCCAGTAGCCTAAGAAACAGAGCCCTGAACTCAGAAGTGGGTCTGTTTCTCTCTCCTCGGTCCCTCGATGCAGGGAGTCTGTTGCCAGCAGGCTCCCTGAAAATAAAAAACCTAACAAAAATGCTTTCTTACAGGAAACTCAGGAGAGCTCCTGAAATGCACCCAGTCTCCACTGGGCACAGTATCAAACTGAGGTCTGGAGGAGGGGCCAGTGCACACCCAGAGTCAAAGTCTTTCTTAAAGTGCCCATGACTCCTGCGGAGCCAGTCTATCCCCATGGTCCTTACGGAGTCCCAGCATCCTCTAGGACGTTAGAGAAATAGATTTTCGCAATAATTGAATGACGTGCGTATCTACCTTAGGAGGCACTTCTCTTTTTAAACAGTCCCCAGTTGGAAAAGGGTAATAGGAATCCCATTTTTTTGGAATTCTATATTTTTTATTGGGTGCAACCCAAGCTTCTTCAATGATTTACGTCAGCTGATCTGACCCTGAAAACTCAACCCTAACTGTTTTGGGACGTTTAAACACAGGTGCCTTAGTTTTTAACACCGGCTCTGCTGAATCCTCTAGGGACAGAATAGCCTTCATTGCTCCAATTAATTCAGCTATATCCTCTGAGCTGATACCTTCTACTTGTTTTTCATATGCTGAAGCAGAGTATATAGAGCTATCATCATCTGATGTATCATCCTGTGTAGCCTGTGAATTTGATGATATATTTACCTTCGGTTTATCAACTTGTTTATTTGGAGAAGCTGTAGGGGCTATACCGTAAGAAGGGAGCTGCATGTATGGGTTAATAGTGTACCTTAACCCTGAGATTGAAGCTGTAGGGACTATCCATTCAGCTATACTGGACAAGGTCTGTGCAAACATAGCCCAAGGTGGATCTACCTGCCGTTGAACAGGGATCGGCCTTGCAATATGCTGAAACGCAAAACAATTTGTACATAACCCATCATGTGCCAGATCCTGAGAGGATAATCCCACTTTGCAGGAAAAACAGGTTAGGAGTGTTGGTGTTACTGTTAATGTAACCTCGTCACCTTTGCCGCTCTTAGACATGATAATCAGCTTTTCACAGTGTACTACACAATTTGTGACTGTAATCACTTTACTATATTTAAAGTGATATCAATCTGACCCCAACCCATGCACCAGCATTGAGGCTCTGAAGAAACCACTGACAAACATATAGTCAGCAATCACACTAGAAGTCAATCACATGTTATATATTAATCATATGAGCATATTATCAACTACAAACACATTTCAAAGTATGTAGGAGTACATATTACTGAATTCTGTTCTATACAGTTCTTTAACGTATTCAGAAGCATTGCGAAGAAAACCACAGTAATGTACACAGACTCATATGCAATAGGCACTAAAGTTAACTATTCATACTGACAAAAAGTAGATAAAAATTTAGTGCTGTATAACCCGTACTCAGTAGAGTGGGATACAGGGAGACTCACCCCACTTCCAAGATCGATCAATACGTTAGCGAACGCTGAGTGGATCCAGACCCTACTAGTGTACACTGCCGCTCCGGGACTTTTTAGTGAACACAGACGCGCTGTGCATGCAGACGCACCGGTCATAAAGACGCCTGTACTGCGACAAGGTCTCCCTGCGGTAGCGATTAGTGTACACAGACGCAGCGGCCTATGCTGCGACCATGGTAGCGTCTGAGACGGAAGTGAGGCAATCAGTTCATGGCGGGAGACCGGCGGAAACTGGTCATGAACTGGGGGGAGGGGCGACCAGGATAGTGTCTAACTCCTTACCGCTGACATCAACCCTAGGGATCGCAGCCTCATACTATTCCTGGTGCCTTATGATCCCTAAGGCCTGGCGCTGGAGCACCTGTGGTGGCGGCACGCCAGCTACTGTTTGGTAGTCTCCTCCCAATACAGTGCGGTTGTGTCCGTTATTCCCCTTCTAAGTGGAAGCGATGCCTTACCTTCTCCCCGTGCTCCAGCCAAAGCCTGGTAACGTCTGCTGGACCTGCTAGTTATATCCGAAACAAACACCCGTCGAGACAGCACTTGTACCGTGGGTAAGCATTGTTGCGACCCGGTGGAGAGTTGTTGGAGCGACTCTTTCCAATATGCGTATAAGTAGGCTGTTAGGAAAGATCACTCAGAAAACGTAGAAAATAAAATAAGAAAGCTTAGGGCTGCCACACACCGCAGCCCTGTGACCATGGTCTGGCTCCTGCCGCACCAAACAAAAAACTGATTTGCCTGAGCCAGTGGGCGGGGATATATGGACGGGCCCATTGCATCCTGAAAGCTTGTGATCGTTTGGTGCCAATCCGCTGTCGCTCCATCATATCCCATTGTTATCCTGTGGATAACCTGTGGACCCTGCCGGAGAAAAAATGTGTACATACATTCATATAATGTGCACACACATACATGCTTATATATCTAACTTTATTCAGAGTTGGATTAATTTGAGGTCTCCATTGTACTTCTCTTTTAAGCACACAACAATGGAGCTTTTAGTGGTTGACTGTGGAATAAAAAATAAGATTTTACTCACCGGTAAATCTATTTCTCGTAGTCCGTAGTGGATGCTGGGGACTCCGTAAGGACCATGGGGAATAGACGGGCTCCGCAGGAGACTGGGCACTCTAAGAAAGAATTAGTACGAATGGTGTGCACTGGCTCCTCCCTCTATGCCCCTCCTCCAGACCTCAGTTAAGGAAACTGTGCCCGGAAGAGCTGACATTACAAGGAAAGGATTTTGGAATCCAGGGTAAGACTCATACCAGCCACACCAATCACACCGTACAACTTGTGATAACACATCCAGTTAACAGTATGAACAACAAACGAGCATCACTCAACGGATGCCACATAACATAACCCTTTATTAAGCAATAACTATATACATGTATTGCAGAAAGTCCGCACTTGGGACGGGCGCCCAGCATCCACTACGGACTACGAGAAATAGATTTACCGGTCAGTAAAATTTTATTTTCTCTAACGTCCTAGTGGATGCTGGGGACTCCGTAAGGACCATGGGGATTATACCAAAGCTCCCAAACGGGCGGAAGAGTGCGGATGACTCTGCAGCACCGAATGGGCAAACACAAGGTCCTCCTCAGCCAGGGTATCAAACTTGTAGAATTTTGCAAAGGTGTTTGAACCCGACCAAGTAGCAGCTCGGCAAAGCTGTAATGCCGAGACCCATCGGGCAGCCGCCCAAGAAGAGCCCACTTTCCTTGTGGAATGGGCTTTTACTGATTTTGGATGCGGCAAGCCAGCCGCAGAATGAGCCTGCTGGATCGTGTTACAAATCCAGCAAGCAATAGTCTGCTTTGAAGCAGGAGCACCCAGCTTGTTGGATGCATACAGGATAAACAGCGAGTCAGTTTTTCTGACTCCAGCCGTTCTGGCTACATAAATCTTCAAAGCCCTGACTACATCAAGCAACTTGGAATCCTCCAAGTCACGAGTAGCCGCAGGCACCACAATAGGTTGGTTCAAATGAAAGGATGACACCACCTTCGGCAGAAACTGCGGACGAGTCCGTAATTCTGCCCTGTCCATATGGAAAACCAGATAGGGGCTTTTACATGACAAAGCCGCCAATTCTGACACACGCCTAGCCGAAGCTAAGGCCAATAGCATGACCACTTTCCACGTGAGATACTTTAGCTCCACGGTCTTAAGTGGCTCAAACCAATGGGATATCAGGAAACCCAACACCATGGTGAGATCCCAAGGTGCCACTGGTGGCACAAAAGGGGACTGAATATGTAGCACTCCCTTAACAAACGTCTGAACCTCAGGAAGAGAAGCCAGTTCTTTTTGAAAGAAAATGGATAGGGCTGAAATCTGGACCTTTATGGACCCCAATTTTAAGCCCATAGTCACTCCTGACTGTAGGAAGTGCAGGAACCGGCCCAGCTGGAATTCCTCTGAAGGGGCCTTCCTGGCCTCACACCAAGCAACATATTTTCGCCATATACGGTGATAGTGCTTTGCTGTCACGTCCTTCCTAGCCTTTATTAGCGTAGGAATAACTTCATCCGGAATGCCTTTTCCCGCTAGGATCCGGCGTTCAACCGCCATGCCGTCAAACGCAGCCGCGGTAAGTCTTGAGACAGACAGGGTCCCTGTTGCAACAGGTCCTGTCTGAGAGGCAGAGGCCATGGGTCCTCTGTGAGCATTTCTTGCAGGTCCGGGTACCAAGTCCTTCTTGGCCAATCCGGAACAATGAGTATTGTTCTCACTCCTCTTTTTCTTACGATTCTCAGCACCTTGGGTATGAGAGGAAGAGGAGGAAACACATAGACCGACTGGACCACCCACGGTGTTACTAGTGCGTCCACAGCTATCGCCTGAGGGTCCCTTGACCTGGCGCAATACCTTTTTGTTGAGGCGGGACGCCATCATGTCCACCTGTGGCAGTTCCCATCAATTTGCAATCTGCGTGAAGACTTCTTGATGAAGTCCCCACTCTCCCGGGTGGAGGTCGTGCCTGCTGAGGAAGTCTGCTTCCCAGTTGTCCACTCCCGGAATGAACACTGCTGACAGTGCTTGCACGGGATTCTCCGCCCAACGAAGAATCCTGGTGGCTACCGCCATTGCCACCCTGCTTCTTGTGCCGCCCTGGCGGTTTACATGGGCCATTGCGGTGATGTTGTCTGACTGAATCAGCACCGGTTGGTTTCGAAGCAGAGGCTCCGCTTGACTCAGGGCGTTGTATATGGCCCTTAGTTACAGGATATTGATGTGCAGACAAGCCTCCTGACTTGACCACAGCCCTTGGAAGTTTCTTCCCTGAGTGACTGCCCCCCATCCTCGGAGGCTTGCATCCGTGGTCACCAGGACCCAGTCCTGTATGCCGAACCTGCGACCCTCGAGAAGGTGAGCACTCTGCAGCCACCACAGAAGAGACACCCTGGCCCTGGGGGATAGGGTGAGCAGCCGATGCATCTGAAGATGCGATCCGGACCACTTGTCCAACAGATCCCACTGAAAGATACTCGCATGGAACCTGCCGAAGGGAATGGCTTCGTATGACGCCACCATCTTTCCCAGGACTCGCGTGCAGTGATGCACCGACACCTGTTTTGGTTTTAGGAGGTCTCTGACCAGAGTCACGAGCTCCTGAGCCTTCTCCGCCGGGAGAAACACCTTCTTTTGGTCTGTGTCCAGAATCATGCCCAGGAAGGGCAGACGCGTCGTAGGAATCAGCTGCGACTTTGGAATATTCAGAATCCAGCCATGCTGTTGCAACACTTCCTGAGAGTGTGCTACGCTGATCAGCAACTGCTCCCTGGACCTCGCCTTTATGAGGAGATCGTCCAAGTATGGGATAATTGTAACTCCTTGCTTTCGAAGGAGCACCATCATTTCCGCCATTACCTTGGTAAATATTCTCGGTGCCGTGGACAGGCCAAACGGCAACGTCTGGAATTGGTAATGACAGTCCTGTACCACAAACCTGAGGTACTCCTGATGAGGTGGATAAATGGGAACATGCAAGTAAGCATCCTTGATGTCCAGAGACACCATAAAATCCCCCTCTTCCAGGCTTGCAATGACCACTCTGAGCGATTCCATTTTGAACTTGAATTTCTTCAGATAAATGTTCAGGGATTTTAAATTCAAAATGGGTCTGACCGAACCGTCCGGTTTCGGTACCACAAACATTGTGGAATAGTAACCCCTTCCCTGTTGAAGGAGGGGAACCTTTACTACCACCTGCTGGAGATATAATTTGTGAATTGCCGCTAATACTACCTCCCTTTCCCTGTGGGAAGCTGGCAGGGCCGATTTTAGGTAACGGTGAGGGGGCATCACTTCGAATTCCAGCTTGTATCCCTGAGACACAATCTGTATAGCCCAGGGATCCACCTGTGAACGAACCCACTGGTGGCTGAAATTTCGGAGACGCGCCCCCACCGCTCCCGGCTCCACCTGTGGAGCCCCAGCGTCATGCGGTGGATTTAGTGGAAGCCGGGGAAGACTTCTGTTCCTGGGAACTAGCTGTATGGTGCAGCTTCTTTCCTCTACCCCTGCCTCTGGCAAGAAAGGATGCACCTCTGACTTTCTTGCTTTTTTGTGAACGAAAGGACTGCATTTGGTAATACGGTGCTTTCTTAGGCTGTGAGGGAATATATGGCAAAAAATTTGACTTCCCAGCCGTAGCTGTGGAAACTAGGTCCGAGAGACCGTCCCCAAACAATTCCTCACCCTTATAAGGTAAAACCTCCATGTGTTTTTAAGAGTCGGCATCACCTGTCCATTGCCGAGTCCACAGGACCCTTCTGGCAGAAATCGACATTGCGTTTATTCTAGAGCCCAGTAGGCAAATGTCACTCTGGGCATCCCTCATATATAGGACAGCGTCTTTAATATGCCCCAGGGTCAGTAAAATAGTCTCCCTGTCCAGGGTATCTATTTCCTCAGACAGAGTATCTGTCCATGCTGCTACAGCACTACACATCCAGGCCGAAGCAATTGCTTAACTCAGTAGAGTACCGGAATGTGCATAAACAGACTTCAGGATACCTTCCTGCTTCCTATCCGCAGGATCCTTTAGGGCGGCCGTATCCTGTGACGGAAGGGCCACCTTCTTGGATAAGCGCGTCAACGCTTTGTCTACCCTAGGGGAGGATTCCCAGCGTAACCTGTCCGTTGGCGGGAAAGGATACGCCATAAGTAATATTTTGGAAATCAGCACTTTCCTATCAGGAGAATCCCACGCTTTTTCACATAATTCATTTAATTCATGTGAAGGGGGAAAAGTCACCTCTTGCTTTTTCTCCCCAAACATATAAACCCTCTTGTCAGGGACAGGGTTTTCCTCTGATATATGCAACACATCCTGCATTGCTATAATCATGTAGCGGATGGCTTTAGCCATTTTAGGCTGCAATTTTGCCTCATCGCCATCGACACTGGAGTCAGAATCCGTGTCGATATCTGTGTCAACAATTTGGGATAGTGGGCGCTTTCGAGACCCTGCCGGCCTCTGAGCTGTAGGATCAGGCATGGGTTGAGACCCTGACTGTCCCAAGGCTTCAGCTTTATCCAACCTTTTATGCAAGGAGTTTACATTATCATTTAACACCTTCCACATATCCATCCAATCAGGTGTCGGCGCCGTCGGCGGAGACACCACATTCATCTGCACCTGTTCTGCCTCCACGTAGCCTTCCTCGTGAAACATGTCGACACAATCGTACTGACACACCGCACACACACAGGGGATGCTCTAATTGAGGACAGGACCCCCACAAGGCCTTTTGGGGAGACAGAGGGGTATATGCAATTCACGGCGAATCGCGGCAATTTTTCGCCGTTTTTTTTTCCGACTCAATTCGCCAGGTGAATTCTGGCAGGTGGCTGCCGGAATTCACCATATTCAATGAAAAACGGATTCGCCAGAACCGCGGGCGAAAATCGGCCGATTTGGCGGATTTTGCCGGGATTTTAAAAAACGGGAAAAAACGGGAAAAACCCGGAAAAAAAATGGCGTGGGGTCCCCCCTCCAAAGCATAACCAGCCTCGGGCTCTTCGAGCTGGTCCTGGTTCTAAAAATGCAGGGAAAAATTGGGCATGGATCCCCCGTATTTTTAAAACTAGCACCGGGCTCTGCGCCTGGTGCTGGTGCCAAAAATACGGGGGACAAAAAGAGTAGGGGTCCCCCGTATTTTTAACACCAGCATCGGGCTCCACTAGCTGGACAGATAATGCCACAGCCGGGGGTCACTTTTATGCCGTGCCCTGCGGCCGTGGCATTAAATATCCAACTAGTCATCCCTGGCCGGGGTACCCTGGGGGAGTGGGGACCCCTTCAATCAAGGGGTCCCCCCCCCCCCCAGCCACCCAAGGGCCAGGGGTGAAGCCCGAGGCTGTCCCCCCCCATCCAATGGGCTGCGGATGGAGGGGGCTGATAGCCTTTTGTGATAATAAAAAGATATTGTTTTTTACAGTAGTACTACAAGTCCCAGCAAGCCTCCCCCGCAAGCTGGTACTTGGAGAACCACAAGTACCAGCATGCGGGAGAAAAACGGGCCCGCTGGTACCTGTAGTACTACTGGAAAAAAAATACCCAAATAAAAACAGGACACAGACACCTTGATAGTAAAACTTTATTACACACTACCGACACACACATACTTACCTATGTTGACACGCCGACTGCCACAGTCTCCGACGATCCGAGGGTACCTGTGAAAAAATTATACTCACCTTCCAGCGTCCAGAGATAAATCCACGTCCAGAGAGATAATACACGTACTTGTAAAAAAAAAAAAAACGCAAATACCCGCTCCATACCGGACTGAAAGGGGTCCAATGCTTTCACATCAGACCCCTTTCCCCGAATGCCGGGACATCACGTGACTCCTGTCACTGAAGTCCCTTCAGCCAATCAGGAAGCGCTACTTCCGTGGCGCTCACCTGATTGGCTGTTCGCTGTCTGTGCTGTGACAGCGCATCGCAAAGCTGCTCCATTACTTTCAATGGTGGGAACTTTGTGGGTAGCGGTGGGGTCACCCGCCGGTCAGCCGCTGACCGGCGGGTGACCTCACCGCTAGCCGCTAAGTTCCCACCATTGAATATAATGGACTGGGCTGTGCGATGCGCTGTCTGCTCAGACGCGCAGAGCCAATCAGATGAGCGCAACGAAGTTGCACTTCCTGATTGGCTTTAGAGACCTTTCTGTGACAGCTGTCACTGACAGGTCTCTCTGCATTCAGGGATAGGGGTCTCCTGTGTCAACATGGGACCCCTTTCAGTCCGTGTGGTCGGTTGTCCGGTTTGTTTTTTTCTCCAAGTCCGTGGATTTATCTCTGGACCATGGCTGAGGTGAGTATATTGATCTTTTATTTTCAAGTATCCGTGGATTCTACATGGAGAAGAGGACCGATGTCGGCGTGTGAACATAGGTAAGTATGTGTGTGTCGACGTATGAAATAAAGTTTTACTTTCACGGTGTGTGTGTCCTGTTTTTATTTGGGTATTTTTTTTCCAGTAGTACTACAGGTACCAGCGGGCCCGTTTTTCTCCCGCATGCTGGTACGTGTGGTTCTCCAAGTACCAGCTTGCGGGGGAGGCTTGCTGGGACTTGTAGTACTGCTGGAAAAAACAATATTCTTTTCATGATCCCAAAAGGCTATCAGCCCCCCCATCCGCAGCCCATTGGATGGGGGGGGGGGGACAGCCTCGGGCTTCACCCCTGGCCCTTGGGTGGCTGGGGGGGGGACCCCTTGATTGAAGGGGTCCCCACTCCCCCAGGGTACCCCGGCCAGGGGTGACTAGTTGGATATTTAATGCCACGGCCGCAGGGCACGGCATAAAAGTGACCCCCGGCTGTGGCATTATCTGTCCAGCTAGTGGAGCCCGATGCTGGTGTTAAAAATACGGGGGACCCCTACGCTTTTTGTCCCCCGTATTTTTGGCACCAGCACCAGGCGCAGAGCCCGGTGCTGGTTTTAAAAATACGGGGGATCCCCTGTCAATTTTTCCCTCGCATTTTTAGAACCAGGACCAGCTCGAAGAGCCCGAGGCTGGTTATGCTTTGGAGGGGGGACCCCACGCCATTTTTTTTTAGGATTTTACCGTTCCAGCAATAAATAAAAAAAAAAAAAAAAAAAAAATATTTTAAAAAATATATAAATAATATTTGTGCCTCCAAAAAAAAAAAAAAAAAAGTACCTAATCCCTTCTAATATAAATAGATCTGCTATTCCAAAAAAAAAAAAACACAAAAAAAAACATGTTTAAATTTTTTTTATTTGTTTTCACCCTCCAAAGTGTGGCGGATTGAAAATGACGAATTTGCTGTCTAAAAGCACTGCTGTCGAATTTCCAAACTTGAATTGAATATGCTTTGGTCGAATTGCAGCACTTGTATCATTGCAGAAAAGTCGAATTTGCAAAAATTCGAATTCGAATTTCAAAAAGTCGAATTTTGAAAGTCCGTTTTTTGGTCGGAAAGCACTGAATTGCATAGGCGAATTTTTTTTTTGGTCGAAAATGACCCGAAATTCGACAATTTCAGGAATTCGACCGCAATTGCATATACCCCAGAGAGAGAGTATGCCAGCACACACCCCAGCGCTATATAACCCAGGGATTACACAGTAACTTAGTGTTTACCCAGTAGCTGCTGTATAACTGATTTATGCGCTAAATTTATGTGCCCCCCCTCTCTTTTTACCCTCTTTCTACCTGGAGACTGCAGGGGAGAGCCTGGGGAGCTTCCTCTCAGCGGAGCTGTGGAGAGAAAATGGCGCTGGTGAGTGCTGAGGAAGAAGCCCCGCCCCCTCAGCGGCGGGCTTCTGTCCCGCTTTCTGTGTAAAATTAATGGCGGGGGCTCATACATATATACAGTGCCCAGCTGTATATATGTGACTTTTGCCAAGAGGTATCATAATTGCTGCCCAGGGCGCCCCCCCCTGCGCCCTGCACCCTACAGTGACCGGAGTGTGTGGGTAGTGTGGGAGCAATGGCGCACAGCTGCAGTGCTGTGCGCTACCTCATGTGAAGACAGGAGTCTTCTGCCGCCTATTTCGATGTCTTCTTGCTTCTGCCGGCTTCTGTCTTCTGGCTCTGCGAGGGGGGCGGCGGCGCGGCTCCGGGAACGGACGACCAAGGTTAAGATCCTGTGTTCGAACCCTCTGGAGCTAATGGTGTCCAGTAGCCTAAGAAGCGCAACCTAGCCGCAGTTAGTAGGTTTGCTTCTCTCCCCTCAGTCCCACGTAGCAGAGAGTCTGTTGCCAGCAGAAGCTCTCTGAAAATAAAAAAAACCTAACTAAAATACTTTCTTATCAGCAAGCTCAGGAGAGCTCACTAAAAGCACCCAGCTCTGTCTGGGCACAGATTCTAACTGAGGTCTGGAGGAGGGGCATAGAGGGAGGAGCCAGTGCACACCATTAGTACTAATTCTTTCTTAGAGTGCCCAGTCTCCTGCGGAGCCCATCTATTCCCCATGGTCCTTACGGAGTCCCCAGCATCCACTAGGACGTTAGAGAAAATAAGATTTTAAACCTACCGGTAAATCTTTTTCTCGTATTCCGTAGAGGATGCTGGGTACTCCGTAAGGACCATGAGGATAGACGGGCTCCGCAGGAGACATGGGCACTTTAAGAAAGACTTTAGATCTGGGTGTGCACTGGCTCCTCCATCTATGCCCCTCCTCCAGACCTCAGTTAGAGAAACTGTGCCCAGAGGAGACGGACAGTACGAGGAAAGGATTTTTGTTAATCCAAGGGCAAGATTCATATCAGCCACACCAATCACACCGTATTACTTGTGATATACTAGCCAGTTAACAGTATGAAACCAACATAGCATCAGTCCAAGACTGATGAAAACTATAACATAACCCTTATTTAAGCAATAACTATATACAAGTCTTGCAGAAGTAGTCCGCACTTGGGACGGGCGCCCAGCATCCTCTACGGACTACGAGAAAAAGAATTACCGGTAGGTTTAAAATCTTATTTTCTCTTACGTCCTAGAGGATGCCGGGGACTCCGTAAGGACCATGGGGATTATACCAAAGCTCCCAAACGGGTGGGACAGTGCGGATGACTCTGCAGCACCGATTGAGCAAACAGGAGGTCCTCCTCAGCCAGGGTATCAAACTTATAGAACTTTGCAAATGTGTTTGATCCCGACCAAGTAGCAGCTCGGCACAGCTGTAGTGCCGAGACCCCTCGGGCAGCCGTCCAAGAAGAGCCCACCTTCCTAGTGGAATGGGCCTTGACCGATTTAGGTAACGGCAATCCTACCATGGAATGCGCCTGCTGAATCGTGTTACAGATCCAGCGAGCAATATTCTGCTTTGAAGCAGGGCCACCAAGCTTGTTGGCTGCATACAGGATAAACAGTGCTTCTGTTTCTCTGACTCTAGCCGCTCTGGCCACGTAAATTTTCAAAGCCCTGACCACATCAAGGGACTCGGAATCCTCCAAGTCACGCGTAGCCATAGGCACCACAATAGGTTGGTTCATATGAAAGGATGAAACCACTTTTGGCAGGAATTGAGGACGGGTCCGCAATTCCGCTCTATCCATATGGAAAACCAGATAAGTGCTTTTATGTGACAAAGCCACCAATTCCGACACTCGCCTAGCCGAAGCCAAGGCTAATAACATGACCACCTTCCAAGTGAGATATTTTAACTCTACCGTTTTAAGTGGTTCAAACCAGTGTGACTTAAGGAAAATTAACACCACGTTAAGGTCCCAAGGCTCCACCGGAGGTACAAAAAGGAGGCTGAAAATGCAGCACTCCCTTCACAAAAGTCTGAACTTCTGGGAGAGAAGCCAATTCTTTTTGAAAGAAAATGGATAGGGCCGAAATCTGGACCTTAATGGAGCCTAATTTTAGGTCCCAAGTTCACTTCAGTTTGTAGGAAGTGAAGGAAACGGCCCAGATGGATTTCTTCCGTAGGAGCATTCCTGGCCTCACACCAAGAAACATATTTTCGCCATATACGGTGATAATGTTTAGATGTCATGTTCTTCCTAGCCTTTATCAGCGTAGGAATGACCTCATCCGGAATGCCTTTTTCCGCTAGGATCCGGCGTTCAACCGCCATGCCGTCAAACGCAGCCGCGGTAAGTCTTGGAACAGACAGGTCCCTGTTGCAACAGGTCCTGTCTTAGAGGAAGAGGCCACGGATCTTCTGTAAGCATTTCCTGCAGATCTGGATCCCAGGTCCTTCGTGGCCAATCTGGAACAATGAGGATTGTTCTCACTCCTCTTTTCCTTATTATTCTCAACACCTTGGGTATGAGAGGAAGAGGAGGAAATACATAGACTGACTGGAACACCCACGGTGTCACTAGGGCGTCTACCGCTACTGCCTGAGGGTCTCTTGACCTGGCGCAATACCTCTGTAGCTTTTTGTTGAGGCGGGATGCCATCATCTCTATCTGTGGCAATCCCCACCGACTTGCAATCTGTGCGAAGACTTCCTGATGAAGTCCCCACTCTCCAGGATGTAGGTCGTGTCTGCTGAGGAAGTTGTCCACTCCCGGAATGAACACTGCTGACAGTGCGCTTACATGATTCTCCGCCCAGCGAAGAATTCTGGTGGCTTCCGCCATCGCCACTCTGCTCCTTGTGTTGCCTTGGCGGTTTACATGAGCTACTGCGGTGACATTGTCTGACTGGATCAGAACCGGTTGGTCGCGAAGTAAGGTCTCTGCTTGACGTAGGACGTTGTATATGGCCCTTAGTTCCAAGATGTTGATGTGAAGACAAGTCTCTTGACTTGACCAAAGAGCTTGGCAATTTCTTCCCTGTATGGCTGCTCCCCAACCTCGGAGGCTCGCGTCCGTGGTCACCAGGATCCAGTCCTGAATGCCGAACTTGCGGCCCTCTAGAAGGTGAGCACTCTGCAGCCACCACAGGAGATATACCCTGGCCCTGGGGGATAGGGTGATCAACTGATGAATCTGTAGATGTGACCCGGACCACTTGTCCAGTAGGTCCCATTGGAAGGTCCTCGCATGGAACCTGCCGAAGGGAATGGCCTAGTATGATGCCACCATCTTTCCCAGGACTCGAGTGCAGTGATGCACTGACACCTGTCTTGGTTTCAACAGGTTCCTGACCAGAGTCATGAGTACCTGGGCCTTCTCAATCTGAAGGTAAACCCATTTCTGGTCCGTATCCAGAATCATACCCAAGAAGGGCAGACGAGTCATAGGAACCAACTGTGACTTCAGGATATTGAGAATCCAGCCGTGTTGCTGTGACACCTTCAGCGAAAGTGACACGCTGTTCAACAACTGCTCTTTTGATCTCGCCCTTATTAGGAGATCGTTTAAGTATGGGATAATTGTGACTCCTTGCTTGCGTAGGAGCACCATCATTTCCGCCAATTCCCCTGAAATTGGTAATGACAATACTGTACCGCAATTCTCAGGTACGCCTGATGGGGTGGATAAATGGGAACATGAAGGTATGCAGCCTTTATGTCTAGATACACCATAAAATCTCCCCCTTCCAGGCTGGCGATGATCGCTCTGAGCGATTCCATTTTTAATTTGAACCTTTTCAAGTATAGGTTCAGAGATTTTAATTTTAAAATAGGACTGACCATACGTCCGGTTTCGGGACTACAGCCAAGGTTGAGTAATATCCCCTTCCTTGTTGCAGGAGGGGAACCTTGAGCACCACCTGTTGGAGATACAATGTGTGAATTGTATTTAATATTATCTCCCTTTCTGGGGGAGAAGCCGGTAGGTCCGACAAGGAAAACCGGCGAGGAGGCACCTCTTCGAATTCCACCTTTGAGTGAACTCAGATGTTGCTGAAGAGTCGAAGACGTGCTCCCACTGGGGCGGACTCCCTTAGCGGAGCCCCAGCGTCATGCGGTGGATTTAGTAGAGGCCGGGGAGGACTTCTGTTCCTGGGAACTAGCTGTGCCCTGACCTCTGGTAAGAAAGGACGCTCCTCGTACTTTCTTGTTTTTCTGCGACCGAAAGGACTGCATTTGATAATGTCGTGCTTTCTTAGGCTGTGAGGGAATATAAGGCAAAAGATCAGAATTACCAGCTATAGCTGTGGAGACCAGGTCCGAGAGCCCTTCTCCACACAATTCCTCAGCCTTGTAAGGTAAACCTCCATATGCCTCTTTTAGTCGGCATCACCTGTCCATTGCATGTTCCACAGGACACGTCTAGCAGAAATCGACATATCGTTGACTCTAGAACCCAGTAGACCAATGTTTCTTTGGGCATGTCTTATATATAAGACAGCATCTTTTATATATACAGGTTGAGTATCCCTTATCCAAAATGCTTGGGACCAGAGGTATTTTGGATATCGGATTTTTCCGTATTTTGGAATAATTGCATACCATAATGAGATATCATGGTGATGGGACCTAAATCTAAGCACAGAATGCATTTATGTTACATATACACCTTATACACACAGCCTGAAGGTCATTTTAGCCAATATTTTTTATAACTTTATGCATTTAAACAAAGTGTGTGTACATTCACACAATTCATTTATGTTTCATGTACACCTTATACACACAGCCTGAAGGTCATTTAATACAATATTTTTAATAACTGTGTATTAAACAAAGTTTGTGTACATTGAGCCATCAAAAAACAAAGGCTTGACTATCTCACTCTTCGGAATATTTGGATATGGGATACTCAACCTGTATACATATATATATATATATATATATATATATGTGTAGCAAAAAAATGATACAGCGCCACTTGTGGGGTATGGTCTCAGTAATATATGTAAAAAGTTTGCTAAAATGCTAAAAACACACAAAACCTTATTAGAGGTGTCTGCCAACCCTTAAGATTGCAATACTGGTACAGTACTGCTGAAAGGAGTATAGAGTGGGGGGGATAAGGGTACCGGCGAATAGTGTTGTTTATAAATGCAAATGCTAAAACTTATAATTTATGAGCCAAAAAATATATAAATTAAACAAACAGTTTTTTAATAACACATAAAAAATGGGATAAAACATAAAAGTTTTCCAAATATTGATAAAAACATGAAGGTCTTATATAAAAGGTAAGGAGTTCTGACTTAACTTAAAATAGGCAAGGGGGTCAATGCAGGGAACCCATATATATATATATATATATATATATATATATCTCTTAGGGTCAATAACATGGTATCCTTATCTAGGGTGTCAATCTCCGCTGATAAGGTATCTGTCCACGCTGCTATAAACCCATGCCGACACAATCGCCGGTCTGAGTAGTGTACCAGAATGTGTAAATAGACTTCAAAGTACTTTAACTGCATGCTATCTGCAGGATCCCTGAGGATAGCTGTTAAGTCAGCGTTACCTTTTGGGTAAACGTGTCAATGCCTTGTCCACCCTAGGGGAAGATTCCCATCGTATCCTGGCCCTAGCAGGGAAAGGATACGCCATGAGAATTCTTTTTGGGAATCTGCAGTTTCTTGTCTGGAGATTCCCGCTCTTTTTCTTCATGAGAGGAGGTAAATTTACCTCAGCTTTCTTCCCCTTAAACATGTGTACCCTCGTGTCAGGGACAGATGAGTCATCAGTGATATGCAAAACATCTTTTATTACAATAATCATCTATTGAATACTTTTCTGCCAGTTTTGGCTGTAACTTTGCATTATCGTAGTCAACACTGGAGTCAGACTCCGTGTCGGTATTAGTGTCTATTATTTTGGATAGTGGGCGTTTTGAGACTCTGAAGGTCCCTGCGGCATAGGGACAGACATGGGTAGATTCCCTGTCTGTTCTCTAATCTTTTGTGCAATAAATTTACCTTAGCACTTAATTCCACATATCCAGTCAGGTGTCGGCGTTGTCGACGGAGACACCACACACACACACATTTGCTCCATCTCCTTCTTAGGAGAGCCTTTTACCTCAGACATGTCGACACACGCGTACCGAAACACCACACACTCAGGGAACCCTCTTATCTGAAGACAGTTCCCCCACAAGGCCCTTTGGAGAGACAGAGATTGAGTATGCCAGCACACACCCCAGCGCTATATGACCCAGGAAAAAAACACAGTAATTTAATGTTTTACCCAGTAGCGCTGTTATATATTATCTGCGCCGAATTATGTGCTCCCCCTCTTCTTTAAAACCCTCTTTTCTACCGTGGTATAAGCAGGGGAGAGTCCGGGGAGCTTCCTCTCAGCGATGCTGTGGAAAAAAAATGGCGCTGGCGAGTGCTGAGGGAGAAGCCCCGCCCCCTCGACGGCAGGCTTCTGTCCCGCTCAACTATACTGTACACTGGCGGGGGCTCTTTATATATACAGTGGTTAGCTGTATATATACTATTTTTGCCAGAAAAGAGGTTTACATGCTGCCCAGGGCGCCCCCCCTGCGCCCTGCACCCTTACAGTGACTGCCGTGTGTGAGGTGTATGGGAGCAATGACGCACAGCTGCAGTGCTATGCGTTACCTCAGTGAAGATCATGAAGTCTTCTGCCGCCTCTGAAGTCTTCTTTTCTTCTCATACTCACCCGGCTTCTATCTTCCGGCTCTGCGAGGGGGACGGCGGCGCGGCTCCGGGACGAACTCCAGGGTGAGACCTGTGTTCTGACTCCCTCTGGAGCTAATGGTGTCCAGTAGCCTAAGAAGCAGAGCCTTGAAACTCACAGAAGTAGGTCTGCTTCTCTCCCCTCAGTCCCTCGATGCAGGGAGTCTGTTGCCAGCAGGCTCCCTGAACATAAAATACCTAACTAAATACTTTCTCTCAGGAAACTCAGGAGAGCTCCCTGAAATGCACCCAGTCTCCTCTGGGCACAGTATTAAACTGAGGTCTGGAGGAGGGGCATAGAGGGAGGAGCCAGTGCACACCCAGATCTAAAGTCTTTCTTAAAGTGCCCATGTCTCCTGCGGAGCCCGTCTATCCCCATGGTCATTACGGAGTCCCCAGCATCCTATAGGACGTAAGAGAAAAAACTCCTATCATGATGTGCAGGTTAGGTATGAATGTCAAGTAAACAACTGTACAATGTGTTTTTATCTCTGCTAAATAGACATACATATGTACTATTATTGCTTATTGACAACTGAAGGCCACATTAAAAATAAGATTAAATGGGTTTTTTTTTGTCTCCCCTATTGTGTTCTAACCCTTTGACAGTGCTAATGCTTTACCAGTGCAATAGATTAATAATAATGCAGCTAATGGACACCAAAATGAAAATATTTTGGGGTAAAGCATTTTATTAGTGAATATGTGTGCCATCAGTCTCCATAAATATGTATGTGTACATGGGTCATCACTCAGTTCTGCTCTTAACTGTATTTCTGTCTATGGCACTCACTAGTACTTGAGAAGTAGCTGTAGTTGTGGGCAGCTGCGGATGCCTGACTTGCTGTAAGGTCACTCGTGCAAGGACAGAATGACTGACCCTTTTCCACTTACGAGCACGGGTCGCAGCCGGGAGCCTGACACGGGAGCTGCCCCCTGCTGCGACCCGTGCTCGGCCCCTTTCCCATCAGCAGTCACAACCCGGCATATGCCGGGTTGGTGACACTTCTAGTGAAGCGGCAGGGGCGGCGCAGGGAGATCACATGATCTCCCAGCGCCGCCCTTCCATACAGTGTAAATGGGAGCCGTGTCGCATCGACACGGCTCCCGTTTACACTACAACCCTACCCGGATCAGTCCCGTGTCCTACCCAGGTAAATAGCTGGGTAGGATTCACGGGTCACTTGATCCGGGTTTACCCTTTTCCACTTGCAAAAAACACGGGTAAATGCGCGCCCCCGTGCATTTACCCGTGTTTTTTGAGCTAGTGGAAAAGGGGTATCATCATTAAACTTAGTAAATGAAATAAATACATTTTGCAAATCAAAAACTACAGTATATACTGCAATGATGGCCATTCTTCTACTATTGGATCTTCATTCCGGCAAGTGGTAACATTTCTGGAGAGATACAAATAATACCACTACATATAGGACTGTATCCTATTAGCAACTGTAAATTACAGTGGCTACTGTACTTACTTCACCTGGGGCTATCCAATTAGCTCCGATGCCAGACTTCGTTTCGCCTGCCTAAAGAGATAATCCGCGATAAACCTTTTATTCCCACAACCACAAAAACACATAGGTCTGTGACTTTTCGCGGAACCTATGTGTTTTTGCATGAAACATTTTTTCAGACTGAAAACATAAGGGCTAATTGGATAGCAAAAATAAATAAAAAAAATCTGAGATAAACCCCCCCCCCCCCGAAACATGTGGGTTTCGCAGATAATTGAATACCCCTATAGTGTAATTGACTAATAGGCTATCTTGGTAGGTTTACTATGCTAATTGCAAAAGAGTATACAGAATTACCTATTGACATTATTACTACATTTTAATTATACATATTGTATGTAGAGTTTCTTTTTGGGGCATATTAAAAATAGATAACACAAATAATAAGATTTTAAACCTACCGGTAAATCTTTTTCTCCTAGTCCGTATAGGATGCTGGGGACTCCGTAAGGACCATGGGGGGTATAGACGGGTTCCGCAGGAGACATGGGCACTATAAAGAAACATTAGTATGGGTGTGCACTGGCTCCTCCCTCTATGCCCCTCCTCCAGACCTCAGTTAGAGAACTGTGCCCAGAGGAGACGGACAGTACGAGGAAAGGATTTTTGTGAACCCAAGGGCAAGATTCATACCAGCCCACACCATCCACACCGTATAACCTGGAATATACTCAACCAGTTAACAGTATGAACCAACAGTATCAGGCAACGACTGATTTCAACTGTAACATAACCCTTATGTAAACAATAACTATATACAAGCCTTGCAGAAAAGAGTCCGCACTGGGACGGGCGCCCAGCATCCTCTACGGACTAGGAGAAAAAGATTTACCAATAGGTTTAAAATCTTATTTTCTCTTATGTCCTAGAGGATGCTGGGGACTCCGTAAGGACCATGGGGTTTATACCAAAGCTCCAGACCGGGCGGGAGAGTGCGGACGACTCTGCAGCACCGACTGAGCAAACGCAAGGTCCTCATCAGCCAGGGTATCAAACTTATAGAACTTTGCAAAAGTGTTTGAACCCGACCAGGTAGCTGCTCGGCAAAGCTGTAAAGCCAAGACGCCTCGGGCAGCCGCCCAAGAAGAGCCCACCTTCCTAGTGGAATGGGCCTTTACCGAATTTGGCAATGGCAATCCAGCCGTAGAATGCGCCTGCTGAATCGTGTTACAGATCCAGCGAGCAATAGTCTGCTTTGAAGCGGGAGCGCCAAGTTTGTTGACTGCATACAGGACAAACGGTGCCTCTGTTTTCCTAACCCTAGCCGTCCTGGCTACATAGATTTTTAAGGCCCTGACTACATCCAGGGACTTGGAGTCTGCCAAGTCTTCCGTAGCCACAGGCACCACAATAGGCTGGTTCATATGAAATGATGAAACCACCTTGGGCAAAAATTGAGGACGAGTCCTCAACTCCGCTCTATCCATATGGAAAAATCAGATAGGGGATCTTGTGAGACAAAGCCGCCAATTCGGACACCCGCCTCGCAGATGCCAAGGCCAACAACATTACCACCTTCCAAGTGAGAAATTTTAATTCAACCGTCTGAAGCGGTTCAAACCAGTGAGAGTTTTAGAACCGTAACACCACGTTAAGGTCCCATGGTGCCACTGGGGGCACTAAAGGAGGCTGAATGTGCAGCACTCCCTTCACAAAAGTCTGGACATCTGGAAGAGAAGGCAATTCCTTCTGAAAGAAAATCGATATGGCCGAAATTTGTACTTTAATGGAGCCTAACTTCAGGCCCATATCCACTCCTGTCTGAAGACAGTGGAGAAAACGGCCCAGATGGAAATCTTCCGTAGGAGCACTCTTGGCTTCACACCAAGATACATACTTCCTCTAGATACGGTGATAATGCTTCACCGTCACCTCCTTCCTAGCCTTTATCAGCGTAGGGATGACTTCTTCCGGAATACCTTTCCCAGCTAGGATTCGGCGTTCAACCGCCATGCCGTCAAACGAAACCGCGGTAAGTCTTGGAACACGCAGGGCCCCTGCTGCAACAGGTTCTCCCTGAGAGGAAGAGGCCACGGATCTGCTGTGAGCATTTCCTGAAGATCTGAATACCAGGCCCTTCGAGGCCAATCTGGAACAATGAGTATTGTCTGCACTCTTTTTCGTCTTTTGATTCTCAATATTTTTGAGATGAGAGGAAAAGGAGGGAACACATAGACCGACTAAAACACCCATGGTGTCACCAGGGCGTCCACCACCACTGCTTGAGGGTCCCTGGACCTGCACAATACCTCCGAAGCTTCTTGTTGAGGCGTGACGCCATCATGTCTACTTGAGGAAGTCCCCAATGACTTGTTATCTCTGCAAAAACCTCTTGATGAAGTCCCCACTCTCCTGGATGGAGATCGTGTCTGCTGAGGAAGTCTGCTTCTCAGTTGTCCACACCCGGAATGAAGACAGCTGACAGAGCGCTTACGTGATTTTCCGCCCAGCGTAGAATCCTGGTGGCTTCCTCCATTGCCACTCTGCTCCTTGTCCCGCTTTGGCGGTTTACATGCACCACGGCTGTGACGTTGTCTGATTGAATCAGAACCGGTAGGTCGTGAAGAAGATTCTCCGCTTGTCGTAGGCCGTTGTATATGGCCCTCAATTCCAGTACGTTGATGTGTAGACAAGCCTCCTGGCTTGACCATAGTCCCTGAAAATTCCTTCCTTGTGTGACTGCTCCCCATCCTCGGAGGCTCGCGTCCATGGTTATCAGAACCCAGTCTTGAATGCCAAACCTGCGACACTCTAGAAGGTGAGCATTCTGCAGCCACCACAGGAGAGACACCCTGGCCCTGGGGGACAGGCTTATCCTCTGATGTATTTGTAGATGGGACCCGGACCACTTGTCTAGAAGGTCCCACTGAAAAGTCATCGCATGGAACCTGCCGAAGGGAATGGCCTCTTAGGCTGCCACCATTTTCCCCAGAACTCGAGTGCATTGATGAACCGACACTCTTTTTGGTTTCAGCAGGTCTTTGACCATGTTCTGGAGGTCCTGGGCTTTCTCCATTGGGAGAAAAACCCTCTTCTGTTCCGTGTCTAGAATCATGCCTAGGAATGATAGACGAGTCGAAGGAATCAATTGAGACTTTGGCAGATTTAGAATCCAACCGTGCTGTTGTAGCACTCTCAGAGAGAGCGACACGCTTTTCAGCAATTGATCTCTCGATCTTGCTTTTATCAGGAGATCGTCCAAGTACGGGATAATTGCGACTCCCTGTCTGCGCAGGAGCACCATCATCTCCGCCATCACTTTGGTGAAAATTCTCGGGGCCGTGGAAAGCCCAAACGGCAACGTCTGAAACTGGTAATGACAGTCCTGTACAGCGAATCTCAGGTACTCCTGATGAGGAGGATATATGGGGACATGAAGGTATGCATCCTTTATGTCTAGTGACACCATAAAATCCCCCTCTTCCAGGCTGGAGATCACTGCCCGGAGCGATTCCATCTTGAATTTGAACTTTTTTTAAGTACAGGTTTAGGGATTTTAAATTTAAAATGGGTCTGACCGTGCCATCCGGTTTTGGGACCACGAACAGGGTTGAATAGTATCCTTTCCCCTGTTGTACTGGGGGAACCTTGATAATCACTTGCTGTTGACACAGCTTTTGAACTATTTCCCTCTCTGGGGGAGCAGCTGGCAAGGCCGACCTGAAAAATCGGCGAGGAGGCACCTCTTCGAACTCCAGTTTGTAGCCTTGGGACACAATATCCAGCGCCCAAGGATCCACGTCTGACAGAACCCAGACCTGGCGGAAGAGTCGAAGCCGTGCCCCCACCGGTGCGGACTCCCTCAGTGGAGCCCCAGCGTCATGCGGTGGATTTAGTGGAAGCCGGGGAGGTCTTCTGCTCCTGGGAACTAGCCGTAGCAGGCGTTCTTTTCCCTCTACCCTTACCTCTGGCGAGGAAGGATGAGCCCCGACCTCTTCTGGACTTATGCGACCGAAAGGACTGCATCTGATATTGTGGAGTTTTCTTTTGCTGTGGGGAAACAAAAGGCAAAAAGGTAGATTTACCCGCGGTAGCTGTGGAAACCAGGTCCGCGGGACCTTCCCCAAATAAAACCTCACCCTTGTAAAGTAAAACCTCCATATGCCTCTTTGAGTCGGCATCACCTGTCCATTGGCGGATCCACAGGGCTCGCCTAGCCGAAATCGCCATGGCGTTGGCTCTCGAACCTAGCAGCCCAACGTCTCTCTGAGCGTCTCTCATATATAAGACTGCGTCTTTAATGTGACCTAAGATCAATAAAATGGTATCCCTGTCTAGGGTATCCATGTCAGCTGACAAGGTATCTGTCCAAGCTGCAACTGCGCTACATACCCATGCCGATGCTATTGCCGGCCTGAGTAAAGCACCCGTATATGTGTATAAATAGATTTCAAGGTATTTTCCTGTCTGCGATCAGCAGGATCCTTGAGGGCTGCCGTGTCAGGAGACGGTAGCGCCACCTTCTTGGACAAACACGTTAAAGCCTTGTCCACCCTGGGCGAGGACTCCCATCGTACCCTGTCCTGTGCAGGAAAAGGATACGCCATAAGAATCCTCTTTGGAATCTGCAGTTTTTTATCTGGAGTTTCCCAAGCTTTTTTGAATAACTCGTTCAGCTCATGAGATGGGGGAAAGGTTACCTCAGTTTTCTTTTCCTTAAACATGTGCACCCTCGTGTCAGGGACAGACGGTTCATCTGTGATATGCAAAACATCTTTTATTGCAATAATCATATAATAAATACTTTTGGCCACCCTTGGGTGTAACCTTGCATCATCGTAGTCGACACTGGAGTCAGTATCCGTGTCGGTATCAGTGTCTGCTATTTGGGATAGAGGACGTTTTTGGGACCCTGAAGGGCCCTGTGACACAGCTAAAGCCATAGATTGACTCCCTGCTTTTTCCCTGGACTCTGCTTTGTCCATCCTTTTATGTAATAAAGTCACATTTGCATTTAACACATTCCACATGTCCAACCAATCAGGTGTCGGCGTTGCCGACGGAGACGCCACAATCATCTGCTCCACCTCCTCCTTAGACGAGCCTTCCGCATCAGACATGCCGACACACTCGTACCGACACCCCCACACACACAGGGATATATTTATATGGAGACAGTTCCCCAATAAGGCCTTTTGGAGAGACAGAGAGAGAGAGTATGCCAGCACACACCAAGCGCCAGCCCCCACTGGAAAATAAAATTCCCAGATAAATAGCGCTTTCCGTATATAATAATCTGTATATAATACCTCACTGCGCCTTACAAATGCCCCCCCCCCCCCCCCCTCTTTTCTGCCTTGTGTCACCGTGTTCAGCAGGGGAGAGTCTGGGGAGCCAGCTGAAAATGGCGCTGGTTAGTGCTGTGGGATCAGACCCCCCCCCCCCCCCTCCCCGGCGGCGGGTTACGGTCCCGCTCAATTTTGTAATACTGGCGGGGGATTTTAATATATACTGCCTCCGCAGTCTATATATGCACTAGCCAGTCCTAGAGGTATAATATTGCTGCTCAGGGCACCCCCCCTGCGCCCTGCACCCATCCATGCCTGCTGTGTGTTTTGTGTGTGGGAGCAATGGCGCGCAGTGTTACCGCTGTGCGTTACTTTAGAGAAGATCTGAAGTCTTCTGCCGCCTTAGACGTCTACTTTCTTCTTATACTCACCCGGCTTCTTTCTTCCGGCTCTGTGAGGAGGACGGCGGCGCGGCTCTGGGACGAACGGCGAGGGGAGACCTGCGTTCTGACTCCCTCTGGAGCTAATGGTGTCCAGTAGCCTAATAAGCAGAGCCTATCACTTAAGTAGGTCTGCTTCTCTCTCCTCAGTCCCACGATGCAGGGAGCCTGTTGCCAGCAGTGCTGCCTGAAAATAAAAAACCTAACAAAATACTTTCTTTTTCAGAGAACTCAGGAGAGCTCCCTGTAATGCACCCAGTCTCCTGTGGGCACAGGAACCAACTGAGGTCTGGAGGAGGGGCATAGAGGGAGGAGCCAGTGCACACCCATACTAAAGTTTCTTTATCGTGCCCATGCCTCCTGTGGAGCCCGTCTATACCCCCCATGGTCCTTACGGAGTCCCCAGCATCCTCTAGGATGTAAGAGAAAGCAACATAAGTTGCTCCAGGTATAATTATCCTTCATTTACCAAGCACTCACAATGTGGTACAGCACTGTTCAACAAATGAATCTTCCAACTAATCAATGCTAAACAAAACAGTTCAGCAAGAAGCAGCTCTTACTACAGGAATGTAGTTCAGGCACTTCTTTTTGCTCAACAGTCTTTAATGCAGGGCATGACAAATTCCTGGTACAAGGTCGCCATGGTGACTAAAATTTTAGACCTGTCCCCCATAGTTTACAGGAGCCGGGAAAACTTGAAAATAAATCTAATTGTCAAAAAAGATAAAATAAAAATCGATCAGTTACAATGCCCACTATTGGAAGTTACAGAAGTGGGCGGGATGCTGCTTACCTGTCACCGGGAGGAATGTGCACCCACCACATTCAATTAGTTCTTGCTTATGCCCTACAGTGCAGCTGGTAGAGGGAAGGAGAGTGACCGGGTCACAAGGATCTGAAGTACTACAGAGCAGAGGAGTAGATACCACCAGGGAGCTCCCTCTGGGGAGCTGTACACAGCTTGTGAGCGACAATTTGATGTTGCAAGAATGTGCTTCCATTATAATAGTGCTAAAAGTTGGGGCCACTCCCGTGTATGTGGCACACTGCAAATAGGGGGCACTCCCGTGTGTGTGGCACACTGCAAATAGGGGGCACTCCCGTGTGTGTGGCACACTGCAAATAGGAGGCACTCCCGTGTGTGTGGCGCACTGCAAATACGGGGCACTCCCGTGTGTGGCACACTGTAAACAGGGGGCCAGGTAAAGGGCAAATGCGTGTGACGGTCTGATGGATGTTGAGGAGTCTGGGGGGCATTGAAGGGGCTCTGTGGTATTCTATACAAGTTTTTATATATTTTGGCTGGGCACGGTGGTCTGGCACCTAAACTTTCAACTGGCTCCTAGTGTAAATGTTACAAAAATTTTGTGACCCCTGCTTTAATGCAATGGCAAAGAGTATAATATAGGTCTAGTTCTGAGGTAAAATCTGACATTTCATACCTCAAGTAGGGCTGCTGACATTCCTTCAGACACCGAACTATTCACCACAGCAAAGCATTTTTTTACAAAAGCCTGCAGGTCTGCCTGTGCGATTTCTCCAATAAAGCAAACTCCGTCAATACTGAAGAAGAAAATAATAATTATTATTATTATACCAACAATTTACCACTTGCGTTTCTTAGGTACACATTACTTGCTTGAACAAAAATCTAACTAAATGCTGTAACATATATTAGGTATCCATTCATCCATACTCAAAAAGGATCTATCATTCATTCACAAACATTGCCAGCATGTGCCACAGATATCAGTCTGAATGAACAACATTTTCTGAAGTCATGCTTTAAAACAAAAAGAAAAACACATTTTAAATTCAGAGAATATAAGGTTTCAAATTCATAATTCTAATCTACAAACAACACTGAAAATTAGTTTTATTGGAAAAGAAAGGCTGTTCTTGGTAAAAATCAGTGTATTTTCAAGTTGGGAGACAATTCACTAAAAATGAAGATAACATAAATGGAAAACGAGTTCTGTACTAAAACCATTTTCTAATATCTGGTCCACGCGAGCCTACAGTAGTTGTATCTAGAGATGAGTGGCCTCAGTACTCAGAGAACCGAGCACACCTGAATGTACCCAATCCAAGTGAATTCGGGCCGGGACTCTGATCTCCCTGCCTGCCTCAGACCTGAAAATTTCATCTTCAGTATCAGATCCTGGGAGTTTTAGATTCGGGCACCAAATTCGAAGTCCAATTGAAATTAATGGGCTAACCGCTGATTGGCTGAGAGAGCCACTCTCACAGTTCTCTGCAGATGTATCCCTGCATTCTTGCCCACCCAGAAACTACTGCTGCGCTACAGCCACACACAAGCCAGGCATGGCAGACAGAGCGCTGTGTACACTGAAGCGCCCAGTCCATCATCCTTACAGACACCATCGGGGGCATTTAACATCAGGGGGACCCTTCTGTCTGCTGTCACAGTAAGTGCACTATTACTTCTAGGCTGCAGCCGGCATGTCTACCTGCAATGTATTCGATCTGCACTGTAACATGCTCAATATTTAACGGTGCGTCCCAACATATTCTGCACTGTACCCCACAATGTATCCAGAAGGTACAGAACACTATTTTTAAGGTTGAGGTAAATTTTGGTGAGCTGCTCAACAAAAAGGCTGATTGATTGGGGTCCAGTGCCCCAGGAGGGTACAGAGAACAGGCATGTGTACTTGTGTAGGGGTCATCCACATCTGCTGCTGTTATTGTACACATGGTTTAAGGGTTTTCTGCTTTGTTGTTCGTTAACTACAACAACTAAAACTACAACTACTAAAACTACTACAACAACAACAACTACAATTACTAAAACAACTACTACTACTACTTTTGAGCAATGATATGAATATGGAATCCCATACACAATTCTTAGTGAACTTCTGTGTTGTATTTTCTGTTAAAAGTGCTTACGAGTTGGCGATTAGTTATTGCTAAAACATTACTAATTAGAAAAAATAAGATTTTAAATTTACCGGTAAATCTTTTTTTCCTAGTCCGTAGAGGATGCTGGGGACTCCGTAAGGACCATGGGGGTATAGACGGCTCCGCAGGAGACATGGGCACTGTAAAGACTTTAGAATGGGTGTGCACTGGCTCCTCCCTCTATGCCCCTCCTCCAGACCTCAGTTAGGACTGTGCCCAGAGGAGACTGACAGTACGAGGAAAGGATTTTTGTTAATCTAAGGGCAAGATACATACCAGCCCACACCATACATACCGTACAACATGGAATGAACCAAACCAGTTAACAGTATGAACCAAACAGCATCAGCCAAAGACTGATCTCAACTGTAACATAACCCGTATGTCAGCAACAACTATATACAAGCCTTGCAGAATTTGTCCGCACCGGGACGGGCGCCCAGCATCCTCTACGGACTAGGAGAAAAAGATTTACCGGTAGGTTTAAAATCTTATTTTCTCTTACGTAAATGGAGAAGCTTAGTGGATATACCACAATAGAACTGCGCTCAACCCCTAAGGTGTGTGTGTTTAGCTAACGAATGCACATCAGATGTAATAAAGGATAATGTATGAACAGACCCAAATTTGAGTTTGCACTTGGATATAGAAATCACAAAAATAACAATATGATGCGAATTAATTGTTGTGAGCCACTGTATTTATTGTATACTGGCCAATCTAAAGGTGTGCGGTTAATGCCCAGGGTGGGCGATATTGTCTCTTATAAAGTTCATGCAGGTGGACGATATTGTCTCAGATAAAGTTCATGCAGGTTATAATGCAGACTGCGGCGTCCCGCACATCTGCTGTTGAAAAGTCTTTAGGAAAAAATAATAATAATAACAAATGCTGGTGTTGGTAAAAAATAAGATTTTAAACCTACCGGTAAATCTTTTTCTCGTAGTCCGTAGAGGATGCTGGGGACTCCGTAAGGACCATGGGGATAGACGGGCTCCGCAGGAGACATGGGCACTTCAAGAAAGACTTTAGGTATGGGTGTGCACTAGCTCCTATCTCTATGCCCCTCCTCCAGACCTCCGTTAGAGAAACTGTGCCCAGAGGAGACGGACAGTACGAGGAAAGGATTTTTGTTAAACCAAGGGCAAGATTCATACCAGCCCACACCATTCACACCGTATAACTTGTGATAAACTAACCAGTTAACAGTATGAAAAAACAACATAGCATCAGTCGGAGACCAATAAAACCAATAAAATAACCCTTATGTAAGCAAAACTATATACAAGTCTTGCAGAAGTAGTCCGCACTTGGGACGGGCGCCCAGCATCCTCTACGGACTACGAGAAAAAGATTTACCGGTAGGTTTAAAATCTTATTTTCTCTTATGTCCTAGAGGATGCTGGGGACTCCGTAAGGACCATGGGGATTATACCAAAGCTCCCAAACGGGCGGGAGAGTGCGGATGACTCTGCAGCACCGATTGAGCAAACAGGAGGTCCTCCTCAGCCAGGGTATAAAACTTATAGAACTTTGCAAAGGTGTTTGACCCCGACCAAGTAGCAGCTCGGCACAGCTGTAGTGCCGAGACCCCTCGGGCAGCTGCCCAAGACGAGCCCACCTTCCTAGTGGAATGGGCCTTGACCAATTTTGGTAACGGCAATCCAGCCGTCGCATGTGCCTGCTGAATCGTGTTACAGATCCAGCGAGCAATAGTCTGCTTTGAAGCAGGGCCGCCAACCTTGTTGGCTGCATACAGGACAAACAGTGCTTCTGTTTTTCTGACTCTAGCCGTTCTGGCCACGTAAATTTTCAAAGCCCTGGCCACATCAAGGGACTCGGAATCCTCCAAGTCTCGTGTAGCCCCAGGCACCACAATAGGTTGGTTCATATGAAAAGATGACACCACCTTAGGCAAAAATTGAGGACGGGTCCGCAATTCCGCTCTATCCATATGGAAAACTAGATAGGGGCTTTTATGAGACAAAGCCGCCAATTCCGACACTCGCCTAGCCGAAGCCAAGGCTAACAACATGACTACCTTCCAAGTGAGATATTTTAACTCCACCGTTTTAAGTGGTTCAAACCAGTGCGACTTAAGGAAACTCAACACCACGTTAAGGTCCCAAGGCGCCACCGGAGGTACAAAAGGAGGCTGAATATGCAGCACTCCCTTCACAAAAGTCAGTACTTCTAGGAGAGAAGCCAATTCTTTGTGAAAGAAAATGAATAAGGCCGAAATCTGAACCTTAATGGAGCCTAATTTTAGACCCAAATTCACTCCAGTTTGTAGGAAGTGAAGGAACCAACCCAGATGAAATTCTTCCGTAGGAGCATTCCTGGCCTCACACCGAAACATATTTTCGCCATATACGGTGATAATGTTTAGCTGTCACATCCTTCCTAGCCTTTATCAGAGTAGGAATGACCTCCTCCGGAATGCCCTTTTCCGCTAGGATCCGGCGTTCAACCGCCATGCCGTCAAACGCAGCCGCGGTAAGTCTTGGAACAGACAGGGTCCCTGTTGCAACAGGTCCTGTTTTAGAGGAAGAGGCCACGGATCTTCTGTGAGCATCTCCTGCAGATCCGGATACCAGGCCCTTCGTGGCCAATCTGGAACAATGAGAATAGCCTGTACTCCTCTATTTCTTATTATTCTCAACACCTTTGGGATGAGAGGAAGAGGAGGAAACACATAGACCGACAGGAACACCCACGGTGTCACTAGGGCGTCCACAGCTACCGCCTGCGGGTCTCTTGACCGGCGCAATACCTCTGCAGCTTTTTGTTGAGGTGGGATGCCATCATGTCTATCTGGGGCAGTCCCCACTGACTTGCAATCTGTGCGAAGACTTCCGGATGCAGTCCCCACTCTCCTGGATGCAAGTCGTGTCTGCTGAGGAAGTCTGCTTCCCAGTTGTCCACTCCTGTAATGAACACTGCTGACAATGCGCTTACATGATTTTCCGCCCAGCGAAGAATCCTGGTGGCTTCCGCCATTGCCACTCTGCTCCTTGTATCACCCTGTCGGTTTACATGAGCCACTGCGGTGATGTTGTCTGACTGGATCAGAACTGGTAAGTCGCGAAGCAAGGTCTCCGCTTGACGAAGGGCGTTGTATATGGCCCTCAGCTCCAGGACGTTGATGTGAAGACAAGTCTCTTGACTTGTCCAAAGTCCTTGGAAGTTTCTTCCCTGTGTGACTGCTCCCCAACCTCGGAGGCTTGCATCCGTGGTTACCAGAACCCAGTCCTGAATGCCAAACCTGCGATCCTCCAGAAGGTGAGCACTCTGCAGCCACCACAGGAGAGATACCCTGGCCCTGGGGGACAGTGTGATCAACTGATGAATCTGTAGATGAGACCCGGACCACTTGTCCAGTAGGTCCCATTGGAAGGTCCTCGCATGAAACCTGCCGAATGGAATTGCCTCGTAAGATGCCACCATCTTTTCCAGGACTCGAGTGCATTGATGCACAGACACCTGTTTTGGTTTCAATAGGTTCCTGACCAGAGTCATGAGTTCTTGAGCCTTTTCCATTGGAAGATAAACCCTTTTCTGGTCCGTATCCAGAATCATGCCCAAGAAGGTCAGACGAGTCGTAGGAACCAGCTGCGACTTCGGGATATTGAGAATCCAGCCGTGTTGCTGTAACACCTTCAGTGAAAGTGACACGCTGTTCAGTAACTGCTCTCGTGATCTCGCTTTTATGAGGAGATCGTCCAAGTACGGGATAATTTTGACTCCTTGCTTGCGCAAGAGCACCATCATTTCCGCCATTACCTTGGTGAAAATTCTCGGGGCCGTGGAAAGCCCAAACAGGAACGTCTGAAATTGGTAATGACAATCCTGTACCGCAAATCTCAGGTACGCCTGATGAGGTGGATATATGGGAATATGAAGGTATGCATCCTTTATGTCCGGAGATACCATAAAATCCCCCCCTTCCAGGCTGGCGATGACCGCCCTGAGCGATTCCATCTTGAACTTGAACCTTTTCAAGTATAGGTTCAGGGATTTTAAATTTAGAATGGGTCTGACCGAACCGTCCGGGTTCGGGACTACAAACAGGGTTGAGTAATATCCCCTCCCTTGTTGAAGTAGGGGAACCTTGACCACCACCTGTTGAAGATACAATTTGTGAATTGCATTTAACACTATCTCCCTTTCTGGGGGAGAAGTTGGCAGGGCCAATTTGAAAAACCGTCGAGGAGGCACCTCTTCGAATTCCAGCTTGTAACCCTCAGAAACAATTTCTATTGCCCAGGGATCCACCTGTGAGTGAACCCAGATGTGGCTGAAAATTCGAAGACGTGCCCCCACTGGGGCGGACTCCCTGAGCGGAGCCCCAGCGTCATGCGGTGGATTTTGTAGAGGCCGGGGAGGACTTCTGTTCCTGGGAACTAGCTGTGTTGTGCAGCTTTTTCCCTCTGCCCTTACAAGAAAGGAAGCACCTCATACTCTCTTGTTTCTTTGTGACCGAAAGGACTGCATTTGATAATGTGGTGCTTTCTTAGGCTGTGAGGGAATATAAGGAAAAAACCAGGTCCGAGAGACCTTCCCCAAACAATTCCTCACCCTTGTAAGGTAAAACCTCCATATGCCTCTTTGAGTCGGCATCACCTGTCCACTGCCGGGTCCATAGGACTCGTCTAGCAGAAATCGACATAGTGTTGATTCTAGAGCCCAGTAGACCAATGTCTCTTTGAGCATCTCTCATATATAAGACAGCATCTTTTATATGTCCTAGGGTCAATAAGATGGTATCCTTATCCAGGGTTTCAATTTCCTCTGATAAGGTATCCGTCCATGCTGCTACAGGGCTACACACCCGAGCCGACGCAATAGCTGGTCTGAGTAAGGTACCCGAATGTGTGTAAATGGACTTCAAAGTAACCTCCTGCTTGCGATCAGCAGGATCCCTGAGGGTAGCCGTATCTTGGGATGGCAGCGCTACCTTTTTGGATAAGTGTGTCAACGCTTTGTCCACCCTAGGGGCGGATTCCCACCGTATCCTGTCCGTTGGTGGGAAAGGATACGCCATAAGAATCCTTTTGGGAATCTACAGTTTTTGTCTGGAGATTCCCAAGCTTTTTCACATAACTCGTTCAGCTCATGTGAGGGAGGAAAGGTTACCTCAGGTTTCTTTCCCTTATACATGTGAACCTTCGTGTCAGGGACAGGGGGTTCCCCTGTGATATGCAAAACATCTTTTATTGCAATAATCATAATCGAATACATTTTGCCACTTTTGGCTGTAACTTTGCATCATCGTAGTCGACACTGGAGTCAGAATCCGTGTCGGTATCTGTGTCTACTATTTGGGATAGTGGGCGCTTTTGAGACCCCGAATGTCCCTGCGACATAGGGACAGACATGGGTTGACTCCCTGGCTGTTCCCTAGCTTCCGCTTTGTCTAATCTTTTGTGCAATAAATTTACATTAGCACTAAAAACATTTCACATATCCATCCAGTCAGGTGTCGGCGTTGTCAACGGAGACACCACATTCATTTGCTCCTCCTCCTCCTCCCTAGGAAAGCCTTCTACCTCAGACATGTCGACATACGCGTACCGATACACCACACACTCAGGGAGTCCTCTTTTCTGAAGACAGTTCCACCACAAGGCCCTTTGGAGAGACAGAGAGAGAGTATGCCAGCACACACCCAGCGCTATATGACCCAGGAAAAAACACACACAATATGTTTGCCTAGATAACGCTGTATGTATTTTGCGCCAAATATGTGCCCCACCCCCCCTCTTCTTTAAAACCCGATTTCACCGTGGATAAGCAGGGGAGAGTCCGGGGAGCTTCCTCTCAGCGCTATGCTGTGGAGAAAATGGCGCTGGTGAGTGCTGAGGAAGAAGCCCCGCCCCCTCGGCGGCGGGCTTCTGTCCCACTCAAATATCTAAAAAACCTGGCTGGGGCTCATTATGTATACAGTGCCCAGCTGTATATATATACTTTTGCCAGAAAATGAGGTTTATTGTGCCCTGCACCCTTACAGTGACTGCCGTTTGTGTGTGCTGTGTGGGAGCAATGGCGCACAGCGTTACTGCTGTGCGCTACCTCAGTGAAGATCTGAAGTCTTCTGCCTCCTCTGAAGTCTTCTTTCTTCTCATACTCACCCGGCTTCTATCTTCCGGCTCTGCGAGGAGGACGGCGGCGCGGCTCTGGGACGGACGGCGAGGGTGAGACGTGCGTACCGATCCCTCTGGAGCTAATGGTGTCCAGTAGCCTAAGAAACAGAGCCTAACATTAAAGTAGGTCTGTTTCTCTTCCCTCAGTCCCTCGATGCAGGGAGTCTGTTGCCAGCAGGCTCCCTGAAAATAAAAAAAACCTAACAAATATACTTTCTTTCAGGAAACTCAGGAGAGCTCCCTGTAATGCACCCAGTCTCCTCTGGGCACAGTAGTAAACTGAGGTCTGGAGGGGGGGCATAGAGGGAGGAGCCAGTGCACACCCATACCTAAAGTCTTTCTTAAAGTGCCCATGTCTCCTGCGGAGCCCGTCTATCCCCATGGTCTTTACGGAGTCCCCAGCATCCTCTAGGACGTAAGAAAAAATCTTTAAAACCTTCACGATGCCCTGAGCTTACGGTGGTGGCATAAGTGGGGTAAAAAAGGGGGTCTCCGGACTGGTTTCCCCTCTCTGCCCCTGCTGCCCGTGGTGCGTCCTTGTTCAGACGCCCCCCGGGTGCAGGTCGGTCAGAGAACTCACCCGTCACCGGCTTCCTCCGCTGTCTGGTATCCTAGCAGCGCTGCTGGCTTCCGGGTTGGTCCGGTCACGTGACCGGGTCTTTTCGACGTGGGAAAGAGTCTTCCTGATGAAGTCTTTGAATCTGTAGTGGTTCTTTCTTTGTAGTTTTCCAACGCGTTTCAACCTTTCGGTCTTCCCAGAGGAAGTGGCGTGCGGCTGGAAAGGACGACAGGTGAGTTCTCTGTAAGCGGTGGGAGAGGCGCAGCTAGCCGCTCTGCAGAGCGGCATCTGAATCCTTTCCCCGCCGCTAGACAGGTCCACCTCTCTGACCGACCTGCACCCGGGGGGCGTCTGAACAAGGACGCACCACGGGCAGCAGGGGCAGAGAGGGGAAACCAGTCCGGAGACCCCCTTTTTTACCCCACTTATGCCACCACCGTAAGCTCAGGGCATCGTGAAGGTTTTAAAGATTTTTTTTACCAACACCAGCATTTGTTATTATTATTTTTTCCTAAAGACTTTTCAACAGCAGATGTGCGGGACGCCGCAGTCTGCATTATAACCTGCATGAACTTTATAAGAGACAATATCGCCCACTTGCATGAACTTTATAAGAGACAATATCGCCCACCCTGGGCATTAACCGCACACCTTTAGATTGGCTAGTATACAATAAATACAGTGGCTCACAACAATTAATTTGCATCATATTGTTATTTTTGTGATTTCTATATCCAAGTGCAAACTCACATTTGGGTCTGTTCATACATTGGTGGTCATTCCGAGTTGTTCGCTCGGTAATTTTCTTTGCATCGCAGCGATTTTCCGCTAACTGCGCATGCGCAATGTTCGCACTGCGACTGCGCCAAGTAAATTTGCTATGAAGATTGGTATTTTACTCACGGCATTACGAGGTTTTTTCTTCGTACTGGAGATCGGAGTGTGATTGACAGGAAGTGGGTGTTTCTGGGCGGAAACTGGACGTTTTATGGGTGTGTGTGAAGAAACGCTACCGTTTCTGGGAAAAACGCGGGAGTGGCTGGAGAAACGGAGGAGTGTCTGGGCGAACGCTGGGTGTGTTTGTGACGTCAAACCAGGAACGACAAGCACTGAATTGATCGCACTGGAAGAGTAAGTCTCGAGCTACTCAGAAACTGCAAAGAAATTTCTATTCGCAATTTTGAGAACCTTTCGTTCGCAATTTTGATAAGCTAAGATTCACTCCCAGTAGGCGGCGGCTTAGCGTGTGCAATGCTGCTAAAAGCAGCTTGGGAGCGAACAACTCGGAATCACCCCCATTATCCTTTATTACATCTGATGTGCATTCGTAAGATAAACACACACCCCTTAGGGGTTGAGCGCAGTTCTATTGTGGTATATCCACTAAGCTTCTCCATTTACGTATAGGTGGGTTGGAACACCCATCATAACGAGCAGCACACCCCGGCTAGCTATAGAATAAAGACACTCAGGAGGTCATTCAGAGTCGTTCGCTCAGAAAATTTCTTCGCATCGCAGCGTTTTTCCGCTTAGTGCGCATGCGCAATGTCCGCACTGCGACTGCGCCAAGTAAATTTGCTATGAAGTTTGGATTTTTACTCACCGCTTTTTCTTCACTCAGGCGATCGTAGTGTGATTGACAGGAAATGGGTGTTACTGGGCGGAAACAGGCCGTTTTATGGGCGTGTGGGAAAAAACGCTACCGTTTCCGGAAAAAACGCGGGAGTGGCTGGAGAAACGGAGGAGTGTCTGGGCGAACGCTGGGTGTGTTTGTGACGTCAAACCAGGAACGATAAGCACTGAACTGATCGCAGATGCCGAGTAAGTCTGAAGCTACTCTGAAACTGCTACGAGATGTGTAATCGCAATATTGCGAATCTTTCGTTCGCAATTTTAAGAAGCTAAGATTCACTCCCAGTAGGCGGCGGCTTAGCGTGTGCAATACTGCTAAAATCGCCTTGCGAGCGAACAACTCGGAATGAGGGCCTCAGTGCGCAGAACCTTCCAATTTATAGTCTTATTTTCTCAGATGCTGGGGACTCCGTAAGGACCATGGGGATTATACCAAAGCTCCAAACCGGGCGGGAGAGTGCAGATGACTCTGCAGCACCGATTGAGCAAACAGGAGGTCCTCATCAGCCAGGTTATCAAACTTGTAGAATTTTGCAAAAGTGTTTGAACCCGACCAAGTAGCTGCTCGGCAAAGCTGTACTGCCGAGACACCTCGGGCAGCTGCCCAAGAAGAGCCCACCTTCCTAGTGGAATGGGCCTTTTCTGAATTCGGTAACAGCAATCCAGCCGTAGCATGAGCCTGCTGAATCGTATTACAGATCCAGCGAGCAATAGTCTGCCTTGAAGCAGGAGCGCCAATTTCGTTGGCTGCCTACAGGACAAACAGTGCCTCTGTTTAACTAACTCCAGCCGTCCTGGCAACATAAATTTCTAAGGCCCTGACTACCTCAAGGGACCTGGAATCCTCCAAGTCACCCGTAGCCACAGGCACCACAATAGGTTGGTTCATATGAAACGACGAAACCACCTAAGGTAGAAACTGAGGGCGAGTTCTTAACTCCGCCCGATCCACATGGAAAATCAGATAGGGGCTCTTGGAGACAAAGCTGCCAATTCGGACACCTGCCTTGCAGATGCCAAGGTCAACAACATGACTACTTTCCAAGTGAGAAAATTTAAGTCAACCGTTTGAAGAGGTTCAAACCAATGTGATTTAAGGAACTGTAACACCATGTTAAGGTCCCACGGTGCCACTGGGGCACAAAAGGTGGCTGGATGTGCAGCACTCCCTTTACAATAGTCTGGACTTCTGGGAGAGAAGCCAATTCCTTCTGAAAGAAAATAGATAAGGCCGAAATCTCTTGATGTAGCCTAACTTGAGGCCCATATCCACTCCTGTCTGCAGGAAGTGGAGAAAACGACCCAGCTGAAAAGCCTCCGTAGGAGCATTCTTGGCTTCACACCAATATACATATTTTCCCCAGAAACGGTGATAATGCTTCGCCGTTACTTCCTCCCTAGCCTTGATCAGAGTAGGGATGACTTCCCCCGGAATACCTTTCCTAGCTAGGATTTGGTGTTCAACCGTCATGCCGTCAAACGCAACTGCGGTAAGTTTTGGAACACACAGGGCCCCTGTTGCAACAGGTCCTCCCTGGGAGGAAGAGACCACGGATCTTCTGAGCATTTCCTGAAGATCTGAATACCAGGCCCTTCGAGGCCAAACTGGGACAATGAGAATTGTCTGCACTCTTGTTTTTCTCATGATTCTCAATATTTTTGAGATGAGTGGAAGTGGGGGAAACACATAGACCGACTGAAAACACAGACGGTATCACTAGGGCGTCCACCGCCACTGCCTGAGGGTCTCTCGACCTGGAACAATACGTCCGAAGCTTCTTGTTGAGGCGTGACGCCATCATGTCTATTTGAGTTAGTCCCCAACGACTTGTTACCTCTGCAAATACCTCTTGATGAAGCCCCCACACTCCTGGATGGAGATCGTGTCTGCTGAGAAAGTCTGCTTCCGAGTTGTCTACTCCCGGAAAGAAGACTGCTGACAGAGCACTTACATGATTTTCCGCCCAGCTAAGAATCCTGGTGGCTTCTGCCATTGCTGCTCTGCACCTTGTCCCGCCCTGGCGGTTTACATGCACCACGGCTGTTACATTGTCTAACTGAATCAGAACGCGTAGGTTGCGAAGAAGATTCCCCGCTAGTAGTAGGTCTTTGTATATGGCCCTTAACTCCAGCACATTGATCTGGAGCCACCACAAGAGAGATACCCTGGCCCTGGGGGACAGGCTTATCCTCCGATGCATTTGTAGATGGGACCCTGACCACTTTTCCAGAAGGTCCCACTGAAAAGTTCTCGCATGGAATCTGCGGAACGGAACGGCCTCGTAGGCCGCCACCATCTTTCCCAATGCTCGAGTGCATTGATGAACTGACTCTTTTTGGTTTTAGCAGGTCCTTGACCATGTTCTGGAGCTCCAGGGCTTTTTCCACTGGTAGAAAAACCCTCTTTATTTCCCGTGTCCAGAACCATGCCCAAAAATGACAGCCGAGTTGTCGGAACCAACTGCGACTTTGGTAGATATAGAATCCAGCCGTGTTGTTGTATTACTCTCAGGGAGAGAGCCACGCTTTTTAGCAACTGATCTCTTGATCTTGCCTTTATCAGGAGATCGTCCAAGTATGGGATAATTGTGACTCCTTGCTTGCGCAGGAGCACTATCATTTCCGCCATTACCTTGGTGAAAATTCTCGGGGCAGTGGAAAGCCCAAACGGCACGTCTGAACTGGTAATGACAATCCTGTACAGCGAATCTCAGGTACGCCTGATGAGGCGGATATATGGGGACATGAAGGTATGTATCCTTTATGTCAAGTGACACCATAAAATCCCCCCCCCCCCTCAAGGCTGGAGATCACTGCCCGGAGAGATTCCATCTTGAATTTGAACCTTTTCCAATATAGGTCCAGGGATTTTAGACCCAGAATTGGTCTGACCGAACCATACGGCTTCGGAACCACAAATAGGGTTGAATAAAACCCTTTCCCCTGCTGCACTAGGGGAACTTTGATAATCGCCTGCTGTTTACACAGCTTTTGTATGGCAGCTGAAAATATTTCCCTCTCTGGGGGGGGGGGGGGAGCTGGCCAGGCCAATTTGAAAAATCGGCGTGGAGGCTCATCTTCGAACTCCAGTTTGTAGCCTTGGGATACTATATCGACCACCCAAGGATCCAAGTCCGACTGAACCCAGACTTGGCTGAAGAGCCAAAGACGTACCCCCACCGGTGCGGACTCCCGCATCGGAGCCCCAGCGTCATGTGGTGGATTTTGTAGAGGCCGGGGAGGACTTTTGTTCCTGGGAACTAGCCGTAGCTGGAGTTCTTTTCCCTCTACCTCTACCGAGGAAGGAAGAGTCCCAACCCTTTTTGAACTTATGCGCCCGAAAGGACTGCATCTGGTATTGAGGTGTTTTCTTTTGCAGTGGGGGAACTTAAGGCAAAAAAGAAAAACTTACCCGCGGTAGCCGTGGAAACCAGATCCGCGAGGCCGTCCCCAAATAACACCTCACCTTTGTAAGGCAAAGCCTCCATATGTCTCTTTGAATCCGCATCACCTGTCCATTGACGGGTCCACAGGGACCTTCTAGCAGAAACTGCCGTGACATTGGCTTTTGAACCCCACAGCCCATATCTCTCGCAGCCTCTCTCATATATAAGGCTGTGTCCTCAATGTGACCCAAGGTCAACAAAATACTATCTTTATCTAGGGTGTCTATGTCAGATGACAAGTTATCTGCCCCCGCTGCAATAGCGGTACCCACCCATGCCGATGCCCCTGCCGGTCTGAGCAGGGCACCCGTAGTCGCATAAATTGATTTTAAGGTAGTTTCCTGTCTGCGAACCGCAGGATCTTTGAGGGCTGCCGCGTCCGGGGACGGTAATGCAACCTTCTTGGACAAGCGCGTCAAGATCTTGTCCACCGTGGGCAAGGATTTCCACCGTAACCTGTCCGTCGCGGGAAAAGGATACGCTATAATAATTCACTTGGGAACCTGCAGTCTCTTGTCAGGAGTTTCCCAAACCTTTTCAAATAAAGCGTTCAGCTCATGAGATGGGGGAAACGTTACCTCAGGTTTCTTTTCCTTAAACATGCAGACCCTTGTGTCTGGGACAGAGGGGTCCTCCGTGATATGCAAAACATCTTTTATTGCAATAATCATACATTGATACTCTTGGCCACTCTTGGGTGCAACCGTGCATCATCATAATCGGCACTGGAGTCGGAATCCGTGTCGGTATCAGTGTCTGCTATCTGGGAAAGGGGACGTTTATGTGACCCTGATGGGTCTTGTGACACAGTCAAAGCCATGGATTGACTCCCTGCTCTATCCCTGGACACTGCTTCGTCCAATCTCTTATGTAATAAATTCAAATTAGCATTTAAAACATTCCACATGTCCACCCAATCCGGTGTCGGCTGTGCCGACGGAGACACGATCACCATATGCTCTGCATCCCCCCTAAACAAGCCTTCCGCCTCAGACATGTCGACACACACGTACTGACACCCCCACACACACTGGGATAACTGAAATATGGGGACTGACCCACAATAAGGCCCTTTGGAGAGACAGAGAGAGAGTATGCTAGCACACACCCAGCGCCACAATATACTGAAAACAAAAGTCCCAGTCTAAATAGCGCTTATAACCTATAATATTTGCACCAAATAATGTGCCCCCCCCCCCCCTCATTTTTGCCCCCTGTTATTGTGTGCAGCAGGGGAGAGTCCGGGAGCAGATTCTCTGCAACATGCTGTGGAGAAAATGGCGCTGGTTAGTGCTGGAGGATCAAGCCCCGCCCCCTCGATGGCGGCCTTCGATCCCGCTCATATCTTTATACTGGCGGGGGTTTTATAACATACTGCCCCTGCAGTATCTAAACTTGCTGCCAGATTAATGGAGGTGCTTATTGCTGCCCAGGGTGCCCCCCCTGCGCCCTGCACCCATGCTGTGCCTATGTGTGTATGTGGGAGCAATGGCGCGCTACCTCAGTGAAGACCTGAAGTCTTCTGCCGCCTTTGAAGTCTTCTTTCTTCTTATACTCACCCGGCTTCTATCTTCCGGCTCTGTGAGGAGGACGGCGGCGCGGCTCCAGGACGAACGGCGAGGATGAGACCTGCGTTCCGACCCTCTGGAGCTAATGGTGTCCAGTAGCCTAAGAAGCAGAGCCTATCATTTAAGTAGGTCTGCTTCTCTCCCCTCAGTCCCACGATGCAGGGAGCCTGTTGCCAGCAGTGCTCCCTGAAAATAAAAAACCTAACAAAAGTCTTTTCAGAGAAACTCAGGAGAGCTCCCCTGCAGTGCACCCAGTCTCCACTGGGCACAGGAACTAACTGAGGTCTGGAGGAGGGGCATAGAGGGAGGAGCCAGTGCACACCCATTCTAAAGTCTTTACAGTGCCCAAGTCTCCTGCGGAGCCGTCTATACCCCCATGGTCCTTACGGAGTCCCCAGCATCCTCTAGGACGTAAGAGAAACATTTTTAAACAGAAATAACTGCCGTGTGTTTATGCCGTTGCTCTGTTGCTTAGTTTAGCTAGCCAGCTTTTGGCCTATGTTAATGAACAATATTGTGAGCCGTGAGGTGGTCAAAACTGAGTGGAAATGTATGTTATTGAGGTTAAATAATACTGTAGGAATGGGGGGCATGGCCTGGACGTTGTGCTGAACAGACCTGCAGCAGAAGGGCTCCAACAAACTATGCCCAAAGTGCTGCTTCCAGACGTTCCCCCGGCTCCTGGTGTCCTCCTGAGGTCTGCCCACGGCCGTGGGCAGCTTGGTGTGTAGTGCCGTGCAGCTGGCTCTATATGCCACTCCGAGATCGCGGCCTACCTCCTGTTTGAAAGCCGGGGCCTCGAGTTTAGAAGTAACCCAGCAACGAGCTCCAGGACCGGAACGCAGCTGCGGCGGAACCCGTACGGCTGCCTGTGGACACCTCTCTCACTCCCCACACAGCGGGGACCCGCTCCAGACCCCCAGGCATCTACAAACGAAGGGGGAATCCCTCTAAGGGCCCAAAATCGCCAGGCACATTGTGAAGTTCCCTGCATGTACTACTGGCGGCGGCCATTTTAAATTGTATCAGGAAGCTCATGTAACCTGCACTGAGTAAGTGAGCCCGCACAGCAGCCTTGCTTTCTTCAGTTTCATTTTAACACCCCTACCTGGGTCTTTTTTGCATCTGCCATCAGACTCAGCTACTTTCTGTCATAATATACACTGCTGGCCCCCACTGGATCAGGAGTGCAGTTTGTGCCTTTACCCCGTATATTGATCCTGCTTTTTCAATACCCCTCTCACTCACCAGTTATAACCTTCCAGCTTCACAATATCATATTTGAGCCTTTTTTAGTCACAGCCTGCTTCCTCATCGGGAAGTGCTCTAACTGCATGAACCGTGACTGTTCTATTGTCCTGTGTGGAGTTTTAACAATATATTTCTATCAGTGATTGAGATTCCACACATCTCTGCAGCCCTACAGTGAGTAAAAATGTGATCTCTAGTATGTGCCTATTCCACCCAAGGTCTTATTGCTAAATATATAACGTAATTTTAGATCTTGTACTCCGTTCACTCTATAACGTACCGACCCAGCGGCCTCCATCCGCTGCATTATTCTTTAGCTCCTTTATGGCTTCTTCCATAATGCCGCCGAAGAGAGCTAGACGATCGCTTCATCCTCCAATATCCTTCCCAATTTGAAAACTACCTCAGTCGTCACCCCCGGCTCGAGGAACATCACTTCCTTCTACGAAAAGTCCTAACCCGACCGACTTGACCAGCTCGCTTTCAGTACCGGGTGTAGATCCCAACTCTGAGGAACCCCTCACTGTGAAGACCCTCTGTCAGGTCTTGGCGGCCTTCAAATAAGATCTGACCCAAGACCTGACCGCTGCCATACGTGAAGTCAAAGTCGAACTCACAGCTATCGGAGATAGGACAGACGCTCTCGAGCGCAAGATGGAGGAACTGGTGACGTCACACAATGACCTCATTGCCTAAGCCTCGATTTCTAGCTAACTCCTCACCTAGAGACACGTTGCTATGGATCCACTTCTTTACTGTTAAAGAGCGTATTCTTCAAGCAACTCGTAACACAGGACTCGGACGCTTTAGGTGGACTGCAACTTTTTCTGGACTTTTCCGCATTTACTATCTCTAAGAGATGTTGCTTGGCTCCTATCATATCTGCCCTTCGGGTCCAAGAAATCCGATACCGATGGGGCAGTGAAATTGATAGTCACTTATGACGGTTCCTCGTTTATTATATCAGAACTGGAAGCCGGAGTGAAACTGCTTGCGGACTGGGACATCTCTGTTAAACTACCGTCCCCTTCCGAGAGACGTCCCCCACCTCGTTCGGAATGGTCAACTACCTGAACGTGTTCCGTAATTATTGTTCTCACTTGTCCTCCTATACTCTTTTAGAGTTCTATGTCTTACTATAAGTTCGACTGATGCTAATGTTACTGATTATTGTGATCCAGTGAGTTACAAACTCTTAATGCTGGTTCTGTTTATGTACTTCTGATAGGGCTAAACTGAGTTTATATATTTATTTAGTCTATCTTACTAGCACACATTGAATATGGTTGAAGGCTACATCTCTCCTGATCGGATCGGATATGTCTTTTTTTTTTTTTTATATGCCAATTCTACATAGTTGGAGATGTGCCTTTATTGTTCTCTTTACATATGTTCTTTGGTTTTCTCTTTGACCCTGGGTGGCATGTCGAGTCCACCCGCCCCTCGTTTATCTACTGTATTCTTTTTCCCCTGCAGTAGCTATGCAGACCCGATATACTGGGTCATTTTGTTTTTTCTTCCTCTTCTTTATAATGTTCCTGTTTCCATTGCCCTTTTTTATCTCCCCTCACCTCCCCCTCCTATTGGGATGTCGTCAGCTCCATCGCATTCTGACTGAATTACCATGGTAGGTATTCTCTCACTAAATGTTAAAGGATTAAATTCCCCTAACAAATGTCGGTTAGCTTTATCCTCTTTTTACAAATATAAAGCAGATATAGTAGCTTTACAAGAAACCCATTTTTCCTCCAACAACCCTTCTATATTGAAAGATCAAAGATATACCGTAGGTTATTTTGTTAACGGTCCCTTTAAAAGAAACGGAGTAGCTGTTTTATTCAGGGACTGCAAGGAGTCCATCTACCACTTTGGCTGTGAGCAAACCACGGACCCCAGTTGTATTGGAACCTACAGCAAACCATTAGTCCCGGCAAAACAGCACTGCTTTTTGATCAGCAAAACCAACAGCGGAGGACTAAGGGGTTAAGCTGCATATGCTTTGGAACCAGGGGGAATAAGTGGAGAAAGGATTTTCATTTGGAAAGCCACAGTGGGTGAGATACAACTTTACATGCATGTAAAATTTTGATCACAAGCCGTGCACAGCTGTAAATCACGTGACTTTTTCAGTTCTATCATCATTGAAATTCTAAGAGCCTCTGCAATAAGGACAGTGATACATTGTATTGGACTTGAGGCTATATGGTGTAATAAGAGCATAAGAAAAGAAGTATCACGTTTCCAAGTCGTACGAACAAGTCTACATTAAGAATATCATGCATAGGTCTTAACAGTATATTCATTTATGTGTGTTTGTTTTTTATGAGAAAATAAACATGCTTTTTTAACTTAATACACATTACCGTTTATAGTGTTGTATATGAATTCATTATATATTTATAAATACAAATAAATTATTTGTTAGTGGAGTAGCACATCCCCAAATATTTTTCTTTGTTCTAACTTGATTTAATTGAGGTTGGCAATTACTTCAACAGGGGGAAGCAGCAGCATACACTAATAAACAATTAAATTGAAAAGGATATAACTCCACCAGCAGGCAAGCGCACATCATGGTTATCTGTTTTTTTTTTATTCAGGGATAATGTTCCCTTCACCCTCCAATCTCAAATTGCTGATAAAGCGGGTCGCTATCCAATACTCATGGGTACTTTGGAAAATAAACCTGTTACCATAGACTCTTTATATGCACCCAATTTGAATCAAGTGGCCTTTATTAGGAAACTATACTTAATTATCCAAAAGGTTCGGGCCAGTTCCCTAATTCTACTGGGTGACTTTAATTTAGTAATAGATCCGAAACTAGATAAAAATCGACTCAACCATCTTCAACAAAACCCAAAACCCGGCCTGGCCCTTCATTGGCGCTACGTAATGTATTGGCTGAGTTTGACCTATATGACATCTGGCGCATTCACAATCCCTCTGGTAGAGACTATACATTCTTCCCACCAGTTCATAATTCATACTCCCGTATTGACCTGGTTCTGTGTGATAAATGGACCTTACAAAATTCTGGTACAATGGATATCTTACCCATCACCTGGTCCGATCACACACCGTTATATTGGAAATGGAATATTAATAACATATTTATACCCCCTAGACCGTGGCGACTATCTCCGCATTTATTATCTCACCCGTTAGCAAAGAAGATTATTTCTGACTTTATCTCTCTCTACACAGATACTAATTTCCCCTCTGATACTTCTCTGCAAACCTACTGGTGTGCATTTAAGGCAGTAGTCGGCGGTTTCGCTATTCAAGCTGGAGCTACACTTAAAAAACAAGCCAAACAACTCCAACTAGACCTAGAACATAGACTTAAAGAAGCTGAAGATAAAAATAAGCACCACCCCACTCGGATCTTACGCAAGGAACTTTCTGAAATTCGTAGCCAGTTACAAAAATTTTTAGTTATTAGAACTCAAGCAGCTCTAAATAGACTATGACAAAAATTCTACTTAGTTGGCAATAGACCTGGTAAAATGCTTGCTCGCAGACTACGAGCTCAGCGAGCTCGTAACAGAATTAAATTTGTTTTCCTCTACAGCAGGCATTCCCAACCACGGTCCTCAAGGCACACCAACAGCAGGTTTTAGTGATATCCAGGCTGCAGAACAGATGGTTAAATCAAAATAACTGAGCTAGTAATTAAGTCACCTGTGCTGAAGCCTGGATATCACTAAAACCTGCACTGTTAGTGTGCCTTGAGGACCATGGTTGGGAATGCCTGCTCTACAGGTTCTAAGCTAGCGAACACCTTAGATATTGCTAATCAATTTGCAGAATATTATACACAGCTATATAATTTACATTCTGACCCCCTCACGTTCCAACCTACCTCTGAATCTATACAGTCCTTTCTATCCTCTGTTAATCTTCCCTCTTTGACTCCTGATCAACTAGATACCTTAAACGACCCTTGGACCGCACTCGAGGTTGAGTCAGCGATTAAATCTCTTCCTACAAACAAGGCCCCTGGCCCTGATGGATTTCTTAATGATTTCTATGTTATCTTTACAGACCGTCTCTCTAATATCTTAGCTTCTTTATTTAATGAAATCACCCGTGCTGGCAATTCCCCTAGAGAAATGCTGGAGGCCCAATTAGTAGCAATTCCCAAACCTGGCAAAGACCCTGCCTATTGCCAAAATTATTATTAACAGTGATGTAAAGCTTTACGCTAAAATTATAGCGTCCCGTCTTAATGCTTGATTACCCTTGTTGATTCATCCTGACCAGGTTGGGTTTGTGTCTGCCTCTGGTAACACCCGCAGAGTCTTTAATTTGATAGATAGGGTCTCTGAAACTGACGGATTTCTTTTATTATCTCTAGACACTGAGAAAGCGTTCGATAGATTAAATTAGTTATATACGAGTACTGTTTTAGCTAAATTTGGTTTTTCGAATCAGATTTTGTCATCAATCTTAGCATTATACAGTTTACCGACTGCAAGGGTGTTTAGTAACGGTTTCCTGTCAGACACATTCCCAATTTCTAATGGTATGCGTCAGGGTTGCCCTCTCTCACCCTTGATATATGTCTTTGGGATTGAACCTCTAGCTGCTAAAGTTAGATCAGACACAGCATTTCCCGGTTTGAGTCATAGTCCACTTTCTCACAAACTCTGTCTCTTTGCGGACGATGTGTCCCTCCTCCCTCATCTACATTATTTACTAAACAGTTTTAGCGAAGCCTCATATTACAAATTAAACACAACTAAAACTGACGCTTTACCTATTCACTTATCAGATACACTCATGGCTACTTTACTCTCTCGAATACTCATAACTGGAAATCTGACTCGCTTACATATCTTGGGATACATATTCCCCCTTCCACCTCTAAAGTTTTTGACGCAAATCTACCTTCCCTGATACTTACCTTTCAAACCATGACAACCTCTTGGCTTTTATATGAAATATCCTGGCTAGGACGTTTATCTGCCTTTAAAATGTCTTTACTACCCAAGCTTATTATTTATTTTGCACCATACCTTATTCTTTCCTTAAATTTTATCTTGATAAATGCAGAATTATTTTGACAAAATACTTATGGAAATCACATCCCTCTAAAATGGCGCGTGCAAGAATGATCCTTCCTCGTCACCGAGGAGGTCTTGCTCTCCCTGATTTGATTTTATACCAAGAAGCTTGTCTGCTTGCTCAAATTAAATCCTGGAAACTCTCCCATTCCGAGTCCCTGTGGGCACACATTGAAAATGTTGGCTGCATAGATTACCCCCTAAAAGACTTGTGTACTTCAAAAGCCCTGCGCCCCATAAACGTATTTATTCTTCCTTCTACGGCCTCATCCCTACGTGCATGGGACAATTTAATAAGCAAACTCCCTGGCTTTACTGCCCCATATGCAGCTCTTTCATTAAAAGCTGTAAGTTAATACCCAATTTAAATATTTCTGTATGGAATGCTTGCTATATTCATACTCTTGGTGAGCTATTAGATGGAAGTACTTTTCTTTCATTTGCTCAGATACATGATGATTTCTTCCTCCCGCATAAAGAACTGTTTCACTATTTTCAAATCAGACATTGGTTTAAGAGCTTACCCCATTCATAAACTCCTCCCAGCTCTATAGTTCAATCTGTTTTATCCCGTGTGTTATTCCTTACATCCTCTAAAGATATATCTTTTTGGTACAATACGCTCATAGCATTAGTTCCGTCCCAAAAGTCTAATGCCCAGAAATGCTGTGAGAAGGATTTAGACGTTTCCATTACTGAAGCACAATGGGAGAAATTATACTGTTTAACATTCCGCATGTCCAGATGTTTAAATCATTCAGAAATGCATGTTAAATTATTGAATAGACTATATTTGACCCCAGATAGATTGCACACCTTCTGGCCTCCCTGCTCTCAATTGTGCTGGAGGAATTGCGGTGAAATAGGTCATTTGTTCCATGTTTTTTGGTCATGCCCCTTTCTCCAAATTTTTTGGGCAGATGTGTTTAAGTTGATAAAGTTTTACGTTTGTCTTTAAGCCCATCCCCCACTTTGGCTCTTCTCCATATATATCCCGCGGAAGTTCCAGTCTCCCAAAGTTATTTACTGGGACACATCTGTATAGCGGCAAGGGCGACATTAGCCCAAGCTTGGAAACAATCGGTAGCGCCTTCTGAAGAATCAGTGAGGAGGGAGATCTTGAAACTCCAGCCTGTACCACTGGGACACAATATCTTGCACCCAGGAAACCAGGCCGGACGACACCCAGACGTGGCTGAAATACCTGAGTCTCACCCCCACCAGCCACACCTCCAGGCCGCACTGTTCACCGTCATGCTGAGGACTTTGGCGTGCCTGAAGCAGGCTTCTGTTCCTGGGAACCTGCCACAGGAGGTTTCTTGGATTTTGGCCGACCTCCTCTAAAGAAGGTGTTGGACGGCTTGGTCTTTCTTGTTTTAGCAGCCCGAAAGGACTGGGATGTAGCTGAAGAAAAAGGTTTCTTCGTAGCAGGTGCAGCCGAGGGAAGAAAAGGTGACTTCCGTGGAAATCCACGCATCCAGCGCTTCCCTAAAGAGAGCCTGACCTGTGTAGGTTAGGGTCTCCACACCTCTCCTGGATTCCACGCCGGCAGACCACTGGCGCAGCCAAAGTCCTCTACGAGCTGAGACAGACATGGAAGATATCCCTGCAGCCATCGAACCCAGGTCTTTCATGGATTCCACCATAAATCCTGCAGAATCCTGAATGTTACGTAAAAACAATTCAACGTCACTTTTATCCACTGTATCCATATCCTCAAGCAACGTGCCTGACCACTGTACTATAGCTTTGGAAATGCATGCACAGGCAATAGTAGGACGTAGTATAGCCCCTAAAGCCGTGTATATGGATTTGCGCGTAGTGTCAATTTTGCGATCAGCTGGTTCTTTTAACGCGGTAGATCCGGGGACAGGTAAAACCACCTTTTTTGAGAGTCTGGATACCGACGCGTCAACTATGGGTGGGTTTTCCCATTTTTTCCTATCCTCCTCAGGGAAAGGGAAAGCAACCAGAACCTTTCTAGGGATCTGAAATTTTTTCTCTGGGTTTTCCCAGGCTTTCTGAAATATAGCATTTAATTCCTTAGACGCAGGGAAGGTTAGCGAGGCTTTCTTATTGTCAGTGAAGTAAGCCTCCTCAACCTGCTCAGGTGTTGTAGCAGCAATATTCGACACATCTCTAATGGCCTCTATCATCAACTGCACCCCTTTAGCAAGAGATGCTGCCCCCTGCAGCACAACCCCATCACCGTCTGCCGCATCAGAATCGGTATCCGTGTCATCTTGCATAATCTGGGCAAGAGCACGTTTTTGGGAGCATACAGTAGGGGACCCTGAGGTAACAGAAGCGGACCAAACTGCCATAGAGTTCTGCAAAACCTGAGTTGCAGACTCTGCAGCATATGACACAGAGTCCCTGGACATAGCTTAAATGGAGACCACAAACACTCCACACACACACACACACAGGGAAGGGCAGACAGAGTTTCCCCCCTAAGAATGGCAAGAGACACAGATTGGAGCGAACCCACACACAGCCCTACAAGATAGGGAGACTCCTAACTAGTGCTTACTGTGTATCTTAATAGGTTGCACAGTACAGACATATCAGCCTGCCCCCCCTTCTACAACCCCCTGGTACCGTATAAGATAGTTGGAGTTGATTTGGAGGGACAGCCCTCACTGACAGCGTTTCTGCAGGCAAGAAAATGGCGCTGAATGCTGCTGGGTCCGCTCTGAGAAGCTCCGCCCCCTTTCATGGCGCTGCTTCCCGCTCTTCTGAAGATTATACTGGCCTGATGAAAAGTGCTGGCAGCGATCCTGGGAACCTGACAGGCTTGGTGGTCAGTGTAGGGTGTAGGCGCTGGCTCAGGGCGCCTCTCACATCGCCACGCTATGTACCGCTGAGTCCCGAAGCGCAGTTAGTACTGCGCTACATACCCTGTTGCCGCCATCTTCACACCGGCTCCCCGCTTGCCAGGGGGTCCGGTTACTAACTCTCCACTGATCATCTTGCTCTGTAAGGAGGTGGCAGCATGCTGCTGGGGTGAGCGATCCCCTGTGGCGGGGAACGGTCGATCCCCTCAGGAGCTCAGTGTCCTGTCAGTGGAGATAGTGGCTCAGACGCTGCAGGGCAGACACTACTACCCTCCCCTTAGTCCCTCGAAGCAGGGAGGCTGTTGCCAGCAGCCTCCCTGTGCCTAAACTCTATTAAAATAATAAAACTAAAAGAACTCCTATGGAGCTCCCCTAGCTGTGACCGGCTCCTCCGGGCACATTTTCTAAACTGAGTCTGGTAGGAGGGGCATAGAGGGAGGATCCAGCCCACACTTTCAAATTCTTAAAGTGCCAATGGCTCCTAGTGGACCCGTCTATACCCCATGGTACTAATGTGGACCCCCCAGCATCCTCTAGGACGTAAGAGAAAAATATAGATCCAAAACCAGTGAGGGCAGTTTTGGCAGAACAAAAACCAGACAACGAATTAAAACCAAAAACACGGGGGTTGGTTCACATCTTTAGTTGTATCCCAGTTTATTGTGCCTGATCTTTATTTAATGAACAGTATGAACTACTCCAGGCAACATGCTGCAATGTCAGCAGGTATAACGGGCTACTGGTAATGCTTTGGAGCATGTGGCCCCAATAAGAACTGGCCAGATCATTGTGCGTGTTGGTACAGGAACACTGCAAGCTTGTGTCTGCACTCATCATCTGATCTGGCTGCTGGCCAACATGTGTGGCTGCACCAGAGGTAAAGCATTTCATACTGAACTCCGCCACAGAAATATTACCATGCACGGCTTGTTTGTGGATACCTTATAGTCTAACACTGGTTTCACACAGAACGATCAAAAATACATTATTTTCATGTGTAGGATACTTACTTACGCAGCTTGGCTTTCACTTCATTTGTAAATAGTTGGTCTACCTGCAAGTAAAGCAAGACATTACATAAAATTACGTAACATTCTTAAACCCCCTCCCCCACAATATTACCATACAAAGAAAAAATAAAATCACAACTATGCAAAATATACAACAAATTATAGGAAAGATGCATGTTGGTGGTCATTGGAGAGTTTAGGGGGTAGAATGGAAATGGGTGAAAAAAATATTACCGATACATTCCCCCTTGTAGTGAATGGAAATCTGGAGACAAACTTTGTAGACCCTTGTAGGGAATGGTCAACTAGCAAGAATGAGATATACTGAACTCACTGTTTTGGCATTTATAAATTGGTGCTTATATGTATATCATGCTTACGTAAAATGCAAAATGGGACAAGTATGTTTGTACAGTACTTGTTCATGGGATCTGCATTGTCAACCACCAGTAGAATATTTAAGTGCGGATTTTCCAAAGTGGAGATATTGTCCATAGCAACCAATCAGATAATACTTATCATTTAGTTAGCACCTTCTAGAAGACAATGGCTAGAATCTGACTGGTTGCTATGGGCAACATCTCCAATTCTTAAAATCCGCACTTTAGTAAATACATACCTAAAGGTCCAATGCCATCACAGATAAGATCAGTTTGAAGAAAAGATTGGTGATGTATTGAAGGGTTTGGAGACTTCTCAAACATGTCTTTCGTAGCATATAATTAAGAGACTAGCTCAGTGGTTTCCAAACTTTCTGAGTCACAGCGCCCTAGGTTTAGTTTATTTTTGAGAAATTATGAAAAAAATACTAAATTAAATAAATTGCGTTTATATGTCATCCTTAGGTTCAGTTATGTGGTGAGGGACAGGGTTCACTCATGTTTGTCCACATATTTTATGACTGAAAGCCACAACAGCACTGGTTTTTCTATTACCTTGACCATAAATAATTTGAACTGCTCTGGACCACCAAACTAGGGCACCCCTGCAAGTACCCTGAGGCACCCCAGGGTGCCATGGCACACAGTTTGAGAACCACTGGATTAGCTGACAAGACATTTTAAAACAATATAGCCAATGCATCGCTTCTTGTTGAATAAAACAAAGATGTTTTTAAATTTAACTTTTTTAATCATGTTTCAGAGAAATTTAGCCAGTAGAGGCACTATGGGACATATTTAGTAAAAGGAGTTTGAGGGATATATACAAAAACAGGAACCTGTAAATGTTAAGAATCCTCTGGATTTACCATGTATATCTGATATCTGCAGCGGTCTCTCTCCTGAGCAAACCCTAGAAGTCGGCCTCCCACCCTGAGATCCCCCAGAGGGAGGCCCGCCCCATCATGCAGCAGGCTTGTCAGATTTGGAAGCAGGCTGACGGGCAGCCCAGACTCTTTTAGGCTTACTGGACTTGGAAGTGCGTGACTGTTCAGGTACACCTGACCCTCTCCATTAATGGCTACAGCGGCTTACAACAGCCTATAGTAGCCTGTATGGTATTCTAACGCATTCATTTTTGAAGAGGGCTCCTCCAGAACTCTCTGTGTAGGCATCTGATGAGGTTGGCTGGTGCATGTGCATTAGCCACATAGGACACGAAGCCAAAAGCAGAGTGACAGCATAAACGTTCATCTCTTCACTCTTGGGGGTATATTTACTAAAGTGCAATTTTCAAATGTGGAGATGTTGCCCATTGCAACCAATCATATTCAGACTGTTATCTTCTAGAAGGTGCCATGGGCAACGTCTCCACACATGAAAGCCCGAACAAAAAACGCAGATTATGATAAATCTGGCCCTATGACACTTGGGGCTATATTTACTAAGCACAGACTTTTGCAAGTCACAGATACTCTGCCGTTTTGCTAAAAATTCAAAGCGGCAATAACAATTACAAAACATGCCAGTTTTTGCATTTACTATTATGATCATCAAGAAAAATAGGATTTTAATTACCTACCGGTAAATCCTTTTCTCGTAGTCCGTAGAGGATGCTTAAGAGTTTAATAGTGTGGGCTGGCCCCTCCTAGCAGACTCAGTCTAGAAACTGTGCCCGAGGAGACGGACATACTTCAAGAGAAGGAAATACACAAATAGTGGTGAGATTCACACCAGCTCACACATAACAACAGAAAACCAAGCTAACCAGCTTGAAACAAGTCAGCAACGGCTGAAGAACAGTACTTAACCAACGAAGTAACAAATGCAGGAAAACGAAGCGCTGGGCGAGCGCCCAGCATCCTCTACGGACTACGAGAAAAGGATTTACCGGTAGGTAGTTGAAATCCTATTTTCTCTTACATCCTAGAGGATGCTGGGGTCCACATTAGTACCATGGGGATGTACCAAAGCTACCAGTACGGGAGGAAGAGCGTGGAGGCTCCTGCAGAACCGATTGACCAAACTTTAGGTTCTCAGAGGCCAAAGAATCGAACTTGTAGAACTTAGCAAACGTGTTCGAACCTGACCAAGTAGCCGCTCAGCAAAGTTGTAAAGCCGAGACACCTCGGGCAGCCGCCCAGGAAGAACCCACTTTACGAGTAGAGTGGGCCTTAACAGAGTTTGGAGACAACAATCCTGCAGTAGAATAAGCATGCTGGATAGTACACCTGATCCAGCGAGAGATCGTCTGCTTAGAAGCAGGCCACCCAACCTTGCTGGGATCATAAAGGACAAACAGAGCGTCCAACTTTCTGTGACGAGAAGTTCTCTTCACATAAATCTTCAAAGCAGTTACAACATCCAAGGATTTTGAATTAATTGAGGAGTCAGTAGCCACTGGCACCACAATAGGTTGGTTGATATGAAAAGCCGACACAACCTTCGGAAGAAATTGCTGACGCGTCCTGAGCTCAGCTCTATCTTCATGGAAAATCAAGTAGGGGCTCTTGCAGGACAATGCCCCCAATTCCGACACACGTCTAGCAGATGCCAACGCCAATAGTGTGACAGCCTTCTAAGTAAGAAACTTGACATCAACCTCCTGTAAAGGTTCACACCAATCCGACTGCAGGAACTGCAGCACCACATTAAGATTCCAAGGTGCCGTAGGAGGCACAAAGGGAGGCTGGATGTGCAGAACCCCTTTCAAGAAAGTCTGAACCTCAGGGAGGACAGCCAATTGTTTCTGGAAGAAAATGGACAAGGCCGAATCTGGACTTTTATGGAGCCCAAACGCAGGCCCACATCCACACCTGCTTGCAGAAAGAGGAGAAACCGCCCTAGTTGAAACTCCACCGTAGGAAGCTTCTTGGATTCACACCAAGACACGTACCTTTTCCAAATTCGATGGTAGTGTTTAGACGTTACTCCTTTCCTAGCCTGTATCAGGGTAGGAATAACTTTGTTCGGAATGCCCTTCTGAGCTAAGATCTGGTGTTCAACCTCCATGCCATCAAACTTAGCCATGGTAAGTCATCATAAGCGAACGGCCCCTGTTGCAGAAGGTCCTCTCGAAGAGGAAGAGGCCTTGGTTCTTCCAGCAGTAACTCCAGAAGATCCGCGTACCAAGCCCTTCTTGGCCAGTCCGGAGCAATGAGGATCGCCTGAACTCTTGTTCTTTTGATTAGTTTGAGAATACTTGGGATGAGTGGACGTGGAGGGGAAACATACACTGACTTGAACACCCACGGAGTTACCTGGGCGTCCACTGACACTGCCTGTGGGTCACTCGACCTGCAACAGTACCTCCGAAGCTTCTTGTTGAGGTGGGAGGCCATCATGTCTATTTGAGGTACGCCCCAAAGACTTCTCACCTCTGCGAACACCTCTGGGTGAAGGCCCTACTCTCCTGGATGGAGATCGTGTCTGTTGAGGAAGTCTGCTTCCCAGTTGTCCACTCCCGGAATGAAGATTGCTGACAGTGCCACTGCATACTTTTCCGCCCAGAGGATGATTCGTGTTACCTCTGACATTGCAACTCTGTTCTTCGTTCCGCCTTGTCAATTTATGTAGGCCACCGTTGTTACATAGTCCGACTGAACCTGAATGGCCTGATCTTTCAGAAGATGTGCCGCTTGTAGAAGACCATTGTACATGGCCCTTAGTTCCAGAATGTTTATTGGAAGGATGGATTCCAGACTTGACCACTTTCCTTGGAAGTTTTCCCCTTGTGTGACTGCTCCCCAACCTCTGAGACTTGAATCCGTGGGTAAGAGGATCCAATCCTGATTAACGAACCTGCGGCCCTCCAGTAGGTGAAAGGTTTGCAGCCACCAGAGGAGCGAGATTCTGGCTTTCGGCGACAGACGTATCCCTCTGGTGCATGTGAAGATGAGATCCCGACCATTTGTCCAGGAGATCCAGTTAGAAGGGTCGTGCATGAAATCTTCCGTACTGTAGAGCCTCGTAGGAGGCCTCCATTTTCCCCAGAAGGCAAATGCACTGATGAACCGACACCCGGGCTGGCTTCAGGACATCCCGGACCATTGTTTGAATCACCAACGCTTTCACCTCCGGTAGAAACATCCTCTGAACTTCCATGTCGAGAATCATCCCCAGGAAGGACAGTCTCCTTGTCGGCTCCAAATGTGACTTTGGAAGATTCAGGATCCATCCATGATCCTGGAGAAGTTGAGTCGAGAAAGCAATGCTCTGTAACAATTTCTCCCTCCTTTTATCAGCAGGTCGTCCAGATAAGAAATTATGTTCACACCCTGCTTACCGAGGAGTAGCATAATTTCCACCATGACCTTGGTGAACACCCTCGGCACCGTGGAGAGGCCAAATGGTAGTGCCTGGAACTGATAGTGACAGTCTAGTAGTGGAAATCTTAGAAAAGCCTGGTGAGGCGGCCAGATCGGAATGTGAAGGTACGCATTCTTGATATCTAGGGATACCAGAAACTCCCCCTCCTCCAGACCTGAGATCACCGCTCTCAGAGACTCCATTTTGAACTTCAATTCCCTCAAATAAGGGTTCAATGACTTTAGGTTCAAGATTGGCCTGACCGAACCATCCGGTTTTGGTACCACAAACAGGTTTGAGTAATAACCCTTGTTTGTTAGGTGAGGTGGAACTGGAACAATGACATTTGACCTTAGCAATTTTTTAATGGCTTCCTGTAGGGATAGCACTTTGTCAACGAAGCAGGTAAGCCTGATTTGGGACTCCAATCTGTACCCGAGTAACAATATCTTGTACCTAGGGGTCCAGACCTGATGAAGCCCAGACGTGACTGAAATTCTTTAGTCTTGCTCCCACCTGCCCGACCTCCAGTCTGGGAGGTTCACCGTCATGCCGAAAATTTTGAGGAAGCAGAAACAGGTTTCTGTTCCTGGAAACCTGTTGGTGCAGGTTTTATGGATTTCCCCCGACCTCCTCTAAAGAAAGTGGAAGGGGATTTGGACTTTAACTTTCGCGGTCCGAAAGGACTGCATAGCAGACGTAGGATAAGATTTCCTAGTCTGTGGTGTTGCAGTGGGAAGAAAGGTAGACTTACCCGCAGTTGCCGTGGAGATCCACGCATCTAATGCTTCCCCAAACAGAGCCTGACCAGTGAAGGGTAGGTTCTCCACACTTTTCTTGGATTCTGCATCTGCCGACCATTGGCGCAGTCAGAGTCCCCTGCATGCCGAGACCGCCATGGCAGAAGCCCTCACATTAAGATGTCCCAGGTCCTTCAAGGCTTCCACCGTGAAACCCGCAGAATCCTGTATGTGACGTAAAAACAATTCAATGTCACTTCTATCCATGGAATCTAATTCCTCTAGTAAAGTGCCTGACCACTTCACTATAGCTTTAGAAATCCATGCACAAGCAATAGTGGGTGTTAAAGCTACTTCATTAGCTGTGTATAGTGATTTGAGAGTAGTCTCAATCTTGCGGTCTGCCGGATCTTTCAAAGCGGTGGACCCAGGGACAGGTAAAACCACCTTCTTAGACAACCCAGATACAGAAGCGTCTACTACTGGCGGGATTTCCCACTTTTTCCTGTCCTCCTCAGGGAAAGGAAAAGTAATGAGAACCATTTTTGGGATCTGGAATTTTTTCTCTGAGTTTTCCCAGGATTTTTCAAACAATGCGTTTAATTCCTTAGACGCAGGGAATGTAAGAGGGTTTTTCTTATTGTCTGTAAAATAAGCCTCCTCTACCTGCTCAGGTATTTTCTCAGTAATGTGTAAAATGTCCCTAATGGCCTCAATCATAAGTTGCACCCCCATAGCAAGGGATGCCTGCCTCAGAGCATTGAACACTGCCCGTAATTCCAGAACGTTTATTGGGAGGCGAGACTCCTCCCAGGTCCACAGACCCAGAAGAGAGTGTTGCTCCAACACTGCTTCCCAACCCCTCAGACTGGCATCCGTCGTCAGAACGACCCAGTTGGAGATCCAGAAGGGACGCCCCTGCTCAACTGCTGGTCCTGTAGCCAGCACATTAGCGACAGACGGACCTCCGGAGGCAATGAGATCATGTGAGATCTAATCCGGTGAGGCAGGCTGTCCCACTTGGCCAGAATCAGTTTCTGGAGAGGGCGGGAATGAAACTGAGCATACTCAACCATGTCAAAAGCTGACGCCATGAGGCCTAGTACTTGCATCGTCGAGTGTATCGACACACGCGGGCGAGACAGGAAGCATCTTATTCTGTCCTGAAGGTTCAGGACCTTCTCCTGGGACAAGAACAACAGCTAGTTGTGAGTGCCCAACAGTGCCCCCAGGTGCACCATGCTCTGAGCAGGGAACAGGGATGATTTCTTCCAGTTGATGACCAACCGTGGACTTGCAGAAACTGGACCATCAGATCCAGATGACGGAGCAGAACGTCTGGTAAATTGGCCAGGATCAGCAAGTCGTCCAGATATGGCAGGATCCTGATACCGTGACAGCGGAGTAGAGCTGTCATCACCAACATGACTTTGGTGAAGATTCGCGGAGCTGTTGTCAGTCCAAAATGCAAGACCCGGAATTGATAATGTAGGTTGCCAATAGCAAACCGCAGGTACTGCTGGTGCGACATGGCAGTAGGAATATGTAGGTAAGCATCCTGTATGTCCAGGGATGCCATATAATCCCCGGGCTCCAAAGCCAGAACAACAGAGCGAAGAGTCTCCATACGGAACTTAGATACTCGCACAAATTTGTTCAAAGACTTGAGGTTGAGAATGGGCCGTGAGAACCCATTCGGTTTTGGGACTAGGAACAGCGTTGAATAGCACCCCCTGCCTCTGATTCAGAGGCACCGGCACTACCAATCCTGTGTCCAGGAGGTATTGTACCACCACCTGTAGAGTGTTTGCTTTCACCGGATCCGAAGGGATGATTGTTGAGCAAAACTGACGAGGGGGACGCTTCTGGAAGGAGATGGCGTATCCGTGAGTGACGACATCCCGTACCCAGGCATCTGAAGTGGTCTGTAACCATGCCTGAGCAAACCCTAGAAGTCGGCCTCCCACCCTGAGATCCCCCAGAGGGAGGCCCGCCCCATCATGCAGCAGGCTTGTCAGATTTGGAAGCAGGCTGACGGGCAGCCCAGACTCTTTTAGGCTTACTGGACTTGGAAGTGCGTGACTGTTCAGGTACACCTGACCCTTTGCTTTACCTGGAGGTCGAAAGGAACGAAATGAAGTACTCTTAGCCTTCGGAGCAGTACTAGGCAGACATGCAGTCTTAGCAGAGGCAAGATCCGCAACAGTTTTGTTGAGGTCTTCCCCAAAAAGAATATTCCCCTTAAAAGGGAGAACCTCCAGATCCACAGACCAGGACCGTAACCACAGGCTCCGGCGAGCCAGAATGGACATAGTAGCTGCTTTGGCCACCAGAACACCAGCATCAGAAGCCGCCTACTGAATGTATTAAGAAGCCGTAACAATATACGAGAGACATTGTTTAAGATTATCAGGAAAGTTAGACGGCAGTTCCGCTTCCACCTCCTGAACACAAGCCGTGATGGCTTCAGCAGCCCAAGAGGCCGCAATAGTAGGTCTATGCACAGCTCCAGCGAGAGTATAAATCTCAAGCAACCCTCCACATGCTTATCCGTCGGTTCTTTCAGAGAAGTGACGGTAGTGACAGGCAGAGTAGAAAAAAACACCAGCCGTGCGACTTGCGAGTCCACTGGAGGCGGTGTTTCCCAATTTGTACTTAGCTCTGCGGCAAGAGGATAGCGAGCTAGCATCTTCTTATGAGGTGTAAACTTTTTACCAGGACACTCCCAGGGTTTCTGACGTATGTCAACCAAATTGTCAGAATGAGGTAAAACAAGTTTAGCGACCTTCTGACGTTTGAACCTATCAGGTTTCTTAGAGGCCTCTTGATGTTCTGTGTCATCATCGATTGGAGAATCAGCCTGATAGCCTCCAAGAGATCAGGAACATCTACCTGTGAAACAGATTCCCCATCAGAAGCTTCTGCATCAGTGTGTGAGGGGTCTGTATACACACCCTCTTCATCAGAAGAGGTATCCGGAACATGAGTGGATTGCGAGGAAGTAAGTGCCCGCTTAGAGGGCCCCTTGGCCTTAGGCAGGCGAGGGCCAGGTATCTGCTTAGCCATTGTCTGATGGAATTGCTGTAACGGAGTGGACAGAGTATCTGCCCATGGCGGATTAACTGTAGGGACAAATTGTGGCTGTAAAGGCACAGGTGGTCCCATAGGGGGCGTGAGTCTAATTACAAGCGTATTCAGCAATGTAGAGAAAGTAGCCCAAGGTGGGTCTGAATTTGCCCCCGTTACTACAACTTGACTGGGAGGTAACTGAGCCCTCAGCTGCAATGTAATGCACAAACAGAGGATTCAAGTGGCAAATGGTGAATGAAAAGCACAGGGAAAAATAATATACAAGTATATCCTGTGAAAAACACCTATATTAAACAAAAGCCCTGACGCACTGAGCCCCCCTCAGGGTAGAGAATATAGGGTTAGCACTTATGAGATAGATACACGGAGTAGATGTCACACAGCAGCTATATTCACACACACAGTCACATATACAATGCAGAAGTTATGACAAGCAATAAAACTGCACTGGACTAGCAATACTAAGTAAATAAGATTTTACTCACCGGTAAATCTATTTCTCGTAGTCCGTAGTGGATGCTGGGAACTCCGAAAGGACCATGGGGAATAGCGGCTCCGCAGGAGACTGGGCACAACTAAAGAAAGCTTTTAGGTCATCTGGTGTGCACTGGCTCCTCCCACTATGACCCTCCTCCAAGCCTCAGTTAGGACACTGTGCCCGGACGAGCTGACATAATAAGGAAGGATTTTGAATCCCGGGTAAGACTCTTACCAGCCACACCAATCACACCGTATAACTCGTGATACTATACCCAGTTTAACAGTATGAAAACAACTGAGCCTCTCAACAGATGGCTCAACAATAACCCTTTAGTTAACAATAACTATGTACAAGTATTGCAGACAATCCGCACTTGGGATGGGCGCCCAGCATCCACTACGGACTACGAGAAATAGATTTACCGGTGAGTAAAATCTTATTTTCTCTGACGTCCTAGTGGATGCTGGGAACTCCGAAAGGACCATGGGGATTATACCAAAGCTCCCAAACGGGCGGGAGAGTGCGGATGACTCTGCAGCACCGAATGAGAGAACTCAAGGTCCTACTCAGCCAGGGTATCAAATTTGTAGAATTTTGCAAACGTGTTTGCCCCTGACCAAGTAGCAGCTCGGCAAAGTTGTAAAGCCGAGACCCCTCGGGCAGCCGCCCAAGATGAGCCCACCTTCCTTGTGGAATGGGCTTTTACTGATTTAGGATGCGGCAGTCCAGCCGCAGAATGCACCAGCTGAATTGTGCTACAAATCCAGCGAGCAATAGTCTGCTTAGAAGCAGGAGCACCCAGTTTGTTGGGTGCATACAGGATAAATAGCGAGTCAGTTTTCCTGACTCTAGCCGTCCTGGAAACATAAATTTTCAAGGCCCTAACTACGTCCAGTAACTTGGAATCCTCCAAGTCCCTAGTAGCCGCAGGCACCACAATAGGTTGGTTCAAATGAAAAGCTGATACCACCTTAGGGAGAAACTGGGGACGAGTCCTCAATTCCGCCCTATCCATATGGAAAATCAGATAAGGGCTTTTACATGACAAAGCTGCCAATTCTGACACACGCCTGGCTGAAGCCAAGGCCAATAACATGACCACTTTCCACGTGAGATATTTTAGATCCACGGTTTTAAGTGACTCAAACCAATGTGATTTTAAGAAACTCAACACCACGTTGAGATCCCAAGGTGCCACTGGAGGCACAAACGGGGGATGAATATGCAGCACTCCTTTCACCAACGTCTGAACTTCAGGTAGTGAAGCTAGTTCTTTCTGGAAGAAAATCGACAGAGCCGAGATCTGTACCTTAATGGAGCCTAATTTCAGGCCCATAGTCACTCCTGCTTGTAGGAAATGCAGAAATCGACCTAGTTGAAATTCCTCTGTTGGGGCCTTTTTGGCCTCACACCAAGCAACATATTTCCGCCATATGCGGTGATAATGCTTTGCAGTTACATCTTTCCTGGCTTTAATCAGCGTAGGAATGACTTCCTCCGGAATGCCCTTTTCCTTCAGGATCCGGCGTTCAACCGCCATGCCGTCAAACGCAGCCGCGGTAAGTCTTGGAACAGACAGGGCCCCTGCTGCAGCAGATCCTGTCTGAGCGGCAGAGGCCATGGGTCCTCTGAGATCATCTCTTGAAGTTCCGGGTACCACGCTCGGCTTGGCCAATCCGGAACCACGAGTATTGTTCTTACTCCTCGTTTTCTTATTATTCTCAGTACCCTTGGTATGAGAGGCAGAGGAGGGAACACATAAACTGACTGGTACACCCACGGTGTCACTAGAGCGTCCACAGCTATCGCCTGAGGGTCCCTTGACCTGGCGCAATATCTCTCTAGTTTTTTGTTTAGGCGGGACGCCATCATGTCCACCTGTGGCCGTTCCCATCGATTTACAATCAGCGTGAAGACTTCTGGATGAAGTCCCCACTCTCCCGGGTGGAGGTCGTGCCTACTGAGAAAGTCTGCTTCCCAGTTGTCCACTCCCGGAATGAACACTGCTGACAGTGCTAGTACGTGATTTTCCGCCCATCGGAGAATCCTTGTGGCTTCTGCCATTGCCATCCTGCTTCTTGTGCCGCCCTGTCGATTTACATGGGCGACTGCCGTGATGTTGTCTGACTGGATCAGTACCGGCTGCTGTAGAAGCAGGGATTTTGCCTGACTTAGGGCATTGTAAATGGCCCTTAGTTCCAGAATATTTATGTGTAGGGAAGTCTCCTGACTCGACCATAGTCCTTGGAAGTTTCTTCCCTGTGTGACTGCCCCCCAGCCTCGAAGGCTGGCATCCGTGGTCACCAGGACCCAGTCCTGTATGCCAAATCTGCGGCCCTCTAGAAGATGAGCACTCTGCAGCCACCACAGCAGAGACACCCTGGTTCTTGGAGACAGGGTTATTAGGCAATGCATCTGAAGATGCGATCCGGACCATTGGTCCAACAGGTCCCACTGAAAGATTCTGGCATGGAACCTGCCGAAAGGAATTGCTTCGTAAGAAGCCACCATCTTTCCCAGGACCCGCGTGCAGTGATGCACCGATACCTGTTTTGGTTTCAGGAGGTCTCTGACTAGAGATGACAGCTCCTTGGCTTTCTCCTCCTGGAGAAACACTTTTTTCTGGACTGTATCCAGAATCATACCCAGGAACAGTAGACGTGTCGTCGGAACCAGCTGTGATTTTGGAATATTCAGAATCCAACCGTGCTGGTGCAGCACCTCCTGAGATAGTGCTACTCCCACCAACAACTGCTCCTTGGACCTCGCCTTTATTAGGAGATTGTCCAAGTACGGGATAATTAAAAATCCCTTTCTTCGAAGGAGTATCATCATTTCCGCCATTACCTTGGTAAACACCCTCGGTGCCGTGGAGAGTCCAAACGGCAGCGTCTGGAATTGGTAATGGCAATCCTGTACCACAAATCTGAGGTACTCCTGGTGAGGATAGTAAATGGGGACATGCAGGTAAGCATCCTTGATCGCTGAAATTTTTGAGGCGGTCCCCCACCGTACCTGGCTCCGCCTGTGGAGCCCCACCGTCATGCGGCGGACTTGGAAGAAGCGGGGGAGGACTTTTGCTCCTGGGAACCTGCTGTTTGTTGCAGCCTTTTTCCCCTACCTCTGCCTCTGGACAGAAAGGACCCGCCTTTTCCACGCCTGTTTTTCTGAGTCCGAAAGGACTGTACCTGATAAAACGGCGCCTTTTTAGGCTGTGAGGGAACATGGGGTAAAAATACTGACTTCCCAGCAGTTGCTGTGGAAACTAGGTCTGAGAGACCATCCCCAAATAACTCCTCACCCTTATAAGGCAAAACTTCCATGTGCCTTTTTGAATCTGCATCTCCTGTCCACTGGCGAGTCCATAAGCCTCTCCTAGCAGAAATGGACAATGCACTTATTTTAGATGCCAGCCGGCAGATCTCCCTCTGTGCATCTCTCATGTATAAGACTGAGTCTTTTATATGCTCTATGGTTAGCAGAATAGTGTCCCTGTCTAGGGTGTCAATATTTTCTGACAGGGAATCTGACCACGCAGCGGCAGCACTGCACATCCATGCTGACGCAATAGCTGGTCTAAGTATAATGCCTGAGTGTGTATATACAGACTTCAGGATCGCCTCCTGCTTTCTATCAGCAGGTTCCTTGAGGGCGGCCGTATCCGGAGACGGTAGTGCCACCTTTTTAGACAAACGTGTGAGCGCTTTATCCACCCTAGGGGGTGTCTCCCAACGTGACCTATCCTCTGGCGGGAAAGGGAACGCCATTAGTAACTTCTTAGAGATTACCAATCTATTATCAGGGAAAGCCCACGCTTCTTCACACACTTCATTTAATTCTTCTGATGGGGGAAAAACTACGGGTAGTTTTTTCTCCCCAAACATAATACCCTTTTTAGTGGTACCTGGGTTTATATCAGAAATTTGTAACACCTCTTTCATTACTTCAATCATGCAACGAATGGCCTTAGTGGACATTAGAACTAGACTCATCGTCGTCGACACTGGTGTCAGTATCCGTGTCGACATCCGCGTCTGCCATCTGAGGTAGCGGGCATTTTAGAGCCCCCGATGGCCTTTGAGACGCCTGGACAGGCACGAGCTGAGAAGCCGGCTGTCCCGCATTTGGCATGTCGTCAAATTTTTTGTGTAAGGAGTCGACACGTGCACGCAATTCCTTCCATAAGTCCATCCACTCAGGTGTCTGCCCCGCAGGGGGTGACATCCCTTCTATAGGCATCTGCTCCGCCTCCACATCATTATCCTCATCAAACATGTCGACACAGCCGTACCGACACACCGCACACACACAGGGAATGCTCTAACAGAGGACAGGACCCACAAAAGCCCTTTGGGGAGGCAGAGTGAGAGTATGCCAGCACACACCAGAGCGCTATATAATGCAGGGACTAACTGAGTTATGTCCCCTATAGCTGCTGTTATATATACTGCGCCTAAATTTAGTGCCCCCCCTCTCTTTTTTACCCTTTTCTGTAGTGTAGACTGCAGGGGAGAGCCAGGGAGCTTCCTTCCAGCGGATCTGTGAAGGAGAAATGGCGCCAGTGTGCTGAAGGAGATAGCTCCGCCCCTTTTTCGCAGACTTTTCTCCCGCTTTTTTATGGATTCTGGCAGGGGTAATTATCACATATATAGCCTCTGGGGCTATATATTGTGGTATTTTTGCCAGCCAAGGTGTTTTTATTGCTGCTCAGGGCGCCCCCCCCTAGCGCCCTGCACCCTCAGTGACCGGAGTGTGAAGTGTGTATGAGGAGCAATGGCGCACAGCTGCAGTGCTGTGCGCTACCTTGGTGAAGACTGACGTCTTCTGCCGCCGATTTTCCGGACCTCTTCTTGCTTCTGGCTCTGTAAGGGGGACGGCGGCGCGGCTCCGGGACCGAACACCAAGGCCAGTTCCATGCGGTCGATCCCTCTGGAGCTAATGGTGTCCAGTAGCCTAAGAAGCCCAAGCTAGCTGCAAGCAGTTAGGTTCGCTTCTTCTCCCCTTAGTCCCTCGCTGCAGTGAGCCTGTTGCCAGCAGGTCTCACTGTAAAATAAAAAACCTAATTATATACTTTCTTTTTAGAAGCTCAGGAGAGCCCCTAGTGTGCATCCAACCTCGGCCGGGCACAAAATCTAACTGAGGCTTGGAGGAGGGTCATAGTGGGAGGAGCCAGTGCACACCAGGTGACCTAAAAGCTTTCTTTAGTTGTGCCCAGTCTCCTGCGGAGCCGCTATTCCCCATGGTCCTTTCGGAGTTCCCAGCATCCACTAGGACGTCAGAGAAATACTGAGTAAAGCTATATATGTCACTAGATATAACAATGCACAGTAAAGTCTGGATGTATATCACAGGGAACTTGTACCAGATTACCCTGCCACAATGCACTATTTCTTAACTAACACTGCCAAAAGACATGTAGAATACTTAAGTGTCCTGAAAATGCACAGTGCTGACTACACAGGTGGCTTTGCAGAGGAGGTTTTGCCCATGCAGTCCCAGAGCAGTGTGATGGCGCCAAACACTGCCACAGGGAATGAGGGAGAAGATATATGCAACTCCAGTATGGGAACATTTATATAAAATGGCGCCTGGGGCTGGGGGAGGGGCTACAGGCCGGAGCCATATCCCCTAGCTGGACTTCCTCACCGGGTACTGAGGGCCCTTGTAAAATGGGTTAAAACCCGACATGTGCCCTTGCCCTGGTGGTCTAGTGGGGTCCCTGTACCAACACAGTGTCCACGCCAGCGCGCGCGACCCGCCTCCCACAGGCCACACCGAATCGCGGTTTACGGTGGGTCCCGCATGGAGGACCCTCTTGCCTCCTCCCTGATGCGGCCACGCGATCATGGAGAGCAGTGGTGGATGTGTGTGCTATGCGCTAGGAACCGGAGCCCTCCGCTGTAAGTACCCGGCAACCAGGGACACGGGAGTATACAGCGCCACCAGGGGAGGTGATGGAGCCGCAGCATTTAATGTCAGACTGACATCCAGCACTTGTCAGTTCTATGCTGCGGCCCTTGAAGTCTTCAATCTTCAGAAAAAAAGCTCTTTTCAGGGCTGCTTGGAGCAGCCCACCTGTTAGTGATCCTGCATGCCGGGCACCAACTTACAAACTGAGCTCCAGTGCCTGGAGGCGGGGATATAGAGGAGGCGGCACTATGGATCCTGGGAACAGTCAAAGCTTTTAGCCTCGGATCAAGATCCTACTCTACATCCAAACGTTATTCCCTGTGGAATACCAGTGTCCCCGCTGCAGAAATAACAGCTATAATTCATGCTTCTTCGATCATTCTTTTCCTTTAAATGCTATATCCTTGGATAGTTCGTTCAGCTAGGAATTTATCTAATCCATTTTTAAACATATTAACTGAGTGCGCCATTCCTACCTTCTCTGGTAGAGAATTCCAAATTTTTACTGCCCTTACTATGAAGAACCTTTTTCTTTGTTTAGTATGAAACTTTCTCCTCCAACCTCAGAGGGTGCCCACGAGTCATGTGTAGAGCATTTTTGATAAACAAATTGCTTGATAGAGCCTTGAATTGTCCCTTTATACATTTGTAAATATTAATAATGTCTTCTCTTAGATGCCTGTTTTCGAGAGTAAACATATCTAACCTAGTCACCCTTTCCTCATAGTCCAGTGGCTCTAACCCCTTGATCAGTTTGGTGGCTCGCCTCTGAACCCTTTCAAGTTCCAAGATATCTTTTTTTTATAGTGCGGTGCCAAGAACTGTACACAATATTCGAGGTGTAGCTGTACCAATGATTTGTACAGTGGCAAAATTACAATCTTACCCTTTGTCTCAATTGCCCGTTTTATGCATCATAACACCTTATTTGCTTTTGTTGCTGCACTTTGACATAGGGATCTGCTACTAAATCTATTATCAATGAGCACCCCCAAATCTTTTTCACCTACTGTTTCCCCTACAATTTACCCATTTAATTTATAGGCTGCCCGATTGTTCTTCGTCCCAAGGTGCATTTTCCATTTGTCTGCCCAAACCTCCAGTTTAAATAATTTGTTCTGTAGAGACTCAACATCCATGTCTGAATGAATTACTCTAAACAGTTTAGTATCATCTGCAAAAATTGACACTGTGCTTTTTAGACCCACTCCTATGTCATTAATAAATATGTTAAACAGTAATGGCCCGAGTACTGATCCTTGCGGTATTCCACTGAACACTGAGGCCCAGTCAGAAAACATCCCATTAACCACAACAAGCTGTTCCCTGTTATCCAGCCAGTCACTTACCCAAGTACAGATAGTGTTTCCAAAACCAAGATCTCTTAATCTGAAGATCAGTCTCTTATGTGGCACTATGTCAAAGGCTTTAGCGAAATCTAAATAGACCACGTCCACTGCGTTTCCCTGGTCAAGATTATAGCTCACTTTCTCATAGAAGCTAATTAAGTTTGACATGACCTGTCCCTCACAAAATGCTGATTCCTATTAATAACCTTGGAGTTATCCAAGTACTCTTGTATGCTATCCCTCATTATACCTTCCAGTATTTTTCCCACTATAGGATGTCAAACTTACTGGTCTATAGTTACCGGGATGAGTTTTAATTCCCTTTTTAAATATTGGGACTACCCCTGCTATACGCCAGTCCTTCGGTATCATTCCTAATGTAACTGAATCACAGAAAATCAAATATAAAGGCCTTGCTAATTCTGAGTTAAGCTCCATAAGAACCCTTGGGTGCAGTCCATCCAGACCAGGAGATTTGTTTATCTTAATTTTACTTAGTCTCTCCTGGACTATTTCTTCATTTAACCAAGTACTTAGCAACGTAAAAGTTCTCATAGCTTATGTTATGCATCCCACCAACAGGTCCACTCTAGTGAACACTGAAGAAAAAAAATGTGTTCAATAAATCTGCTTTGTCTTTGTTATCATTGGTCAAGACACACGACTTGACCTTTAAAGGTCCCTTTTTTAACCTTTTACCGTTTATATACAGGTTGAGTCTCCCTTATCCAAAATGCTTGGGACCAGAGGTATTTTGGATATGGGATTTTTCCATATTTTGGAATAATTGCCTACCATAATGAGATATCATGGTGATGGGACCTAAATATAAGCACAGAATGCATTTATGTTTCATATACACCATATACACACAGCCTGAAGGTCATTTTAGCCAATATTTTTTATAACTTTGTGCATTAAACAAAGTGTGTGTACATTCACACAATTCATTTATGTTTCATATACACCTTATACACACAGCCCGAAGGACATTTAATACAATATTTTTAATAACTTTGTGTATCAAACAAAGTTTGTGTACATTGAGCCATCAGAAAACAAAGGTTTCACTATCTCACTCTCACGCAAAAAAGTCCGTATTTCGGAATATTCCGTATTTCGGAATATTTGGATATGGGATACTCAACCTGTATTTAAAAAACTTTGTAGGGTTTGGTTAACTCTCCTTGGAGATTTGATTTTCGTTCTCTATTTTAGCTGCTCTGATTTCTTTTTTGTATTTTTTGTTACATTCCTTGTTGTACTGGAATGACCCACCTTCCCGGCAGATTTAAACACTTTGAAAGAACACTTCTTTTTATCCATTTGTTTCTTAACCTTCTTGATAAGCCACATTGGTTTGAATGTAATACTCCCGCGTTTGCTGTCCTTGGGAATGAACAAATTAGTGTACTTATCAAGCAAAATTTTAAAAGAATCCCACATTTCAGTCGTATTCTTACCATGAAACAGAACTGTCCTTTATTGCTTGTTCCAGCATGCTGAAGTTAGCTTTTCTTTTCTTTTTTGTTGAAATTCTTTATTTTTGCGTGGTTAAACAGAGTAGGCAAACAAACATTGACAAAAGGGACAAATGGTCAGGAGAACCAACGTCCAACAGAAACCACAATTTTAAAATAGACAATAAAAGTAATCAAAAATAAAACATCAGTAGTCAAGTATCAGATTTGGGGGGGGAGGGGAGGAAGGAAGAGGGGGAATGGGGGAAAAGGGGAGACCACGATATAATCCAATCACAGTACATATGTTAAAAATAGTGAATTCAGAAAAAGGAAAGAAAAGGAGGGCAAGGGAAAGACGAGAGAAGATAGGAAGGAGGAAGAGAAGAGGAGGGAAGAAGAGAAAGGAGAAGAAAAGGGGGAGAGGAGATGGAGGAAGAGCAGTAGGCGATGCCCATGGGTCTGCGGAAGGAGCTAGGGACAAGAGGGGGGAGACGGCGGTCTACGTTCAGCGGCGAGCCAGGGGGCCCAAAAAACTGCTCGAAAACATGGAGATAATATGTAATCTTCTCCATTGATGCAATATGCCAAATCTTGGTTTTAAGGGATAAGAGAGGGAGGAGAGGGGTTTTTCCAATTAAGGGCTATCAGTGATTTTGCCGCAGTTAGAATATGTGTAGTCAGTTTTCGGGAGAATTTATCAAGCAACAGGGGAGGGTAGCACAGCAAAAAGATCCAAGGATCCTTCAGCACGGGGGAATCTAGAAGGGAGTGGACAAGATTCCAAAAGGGAATGATGGACGGGCAGGACCACCATATATGTAGCGTAGTGCCTCTAGATCCGCAGTTCCTCCAGCAATCAGGGGAGGAAGACAGAAAGAGTTTGTTAAGTCTATCCAGGGTGTAGTACCAACGGTAGTAAACTTTGTAAGCCGTCTCTATGAAAGCAGTAGCAATAGAGCATTTAGCAATCCCCAGTCTCATGTCCTTCCAGTCTCCACTCTCCGGAGGGGGCCCAAGATCACACTCCCATGCGAGTTCGTGGGGCCAGGAGGAGGGAAGAGAAGAATCTAGTAAAAGGGAGTAAAGTTGGGAGATTAAGCCTTTGGAGAGGTGAGAGTGTACGCATAAACTTTCAAAGGGAGTGAGGGCTCGAAGCAGGGCGGAGGAGGGCAGAGAACCCAAGAAGTGCCGGATTTGTCGGAATTGAAAGGGGTTAAGTGAGTACGAGGGGGTCTTCTGTTGTAGGTCAGGGAGGGACAACCATTGACCCCGATCGGCAAAATCAGACGGGAATTTGAAGCCCAGCGTTATCCATGTACGGAATCTCGTAATCGAGAATCCAGGAGGAAACATAGGGTTCTGCTAGAGGGGTCAAGGGTGAAGGGGTAGTGGCGAGACCCATCTTCAGAGAGTGGGAATCCCAAATTTTAAGGTTAAATTTAATAGTGGGGAGGAGTTTGGAGGTTGTGGGTCGGGAGGTAGAGGGCAGACCCCATAAGGGGGCCAGGTCCGAAAGGTTGAAGCGAGCTGCTTCGATATCCAACCAGGATGCGGATCCCGGAGGAGCATAAGAGGTGACAATATGGGAGAGATGGGAGGCCAAATAATAAAGTTTGATATCAGGAAGACCTCTACCGCCAGCGGAGGTTGGCCGTTTCAGAGTGTTGGCAGCAATGCGGGGGGAGTCTGTGGTTCCAGATAAAACGCACAAGTGCTCGCTGGGTAGTACGAAGAAAGGAGGCCGGGACTGCCACAGGGAGGGTCTGAAAAAGGTAGAGCCATTTGGGGACTATGTTCATTTTAACCGCTATGATCCTGCCCAGCCACGAAATGAAAAGACTGTTCCAGGACGTCAGGTCAGCGAGCGTTTTGGTGAGGAGGGGTAGAAAGTTTTCCCGAAAGAGAGAATCGTAGCGGGAGGTCAAGTAGATCCCCAAATATTTGATCTTTGTAGGCTGCCATTTAAAATTTAAGTTAGCGCGAAGGGATTCAGCTTCTCGGTGGGGGACATGGAGCAGCATGGCCTCGGACTTAGAATAATTGATCTTGTAGCCTGATACAAAGCTATAAGAATGGAGGACTGAAAATAGATTTGGGAGCGAGATAAGGGGCTGGGTCAAGGAAAGTAGAACGTCATCTGCAAAGAGGGAGATTTTAGGATCGGTACGGCCCACTGGTATACCATGTATACCCTGGTGAGCTCTAATTTGGGAGGCGATCGGCTCAATAACAAGGGCGAATATCAACGGTGATAGAGGGCATCCCTGACGCATTCGATATGCGGACCGGGGCAGACGGGACACCATTGATTAGAACTGTGGCGGAGGGGGTGGAGTATAGTGCCAGAACACCAGTGAGGAAGACACCCGACAAGCCATAGGCCTCCAGGGCAGCTCTCAAAAAACTCCAGGAGATCCGGTCGAAAGCTTTTTCAGCATCCAAGGAGAGCATGATAGTGGGGGATCCCCTGGAGTTCGAGATGTGTATAAGATCGATAGCACGTCTGGTGTTATCCCTCGCCTGGCGGCCCGGAATAAACCCCACTTGGTCGTAGTGGACAAGGGAAGGGAGATACAAGTTAAGGTGATTAGCTAGGATTTTAGCAAAAAATTTTAGGTCCAGGTTCAGGAGGGATATAGGGCCGTAGCTAGCGCAGTTAAGGGTGTCCTTGCCTTCCTTAGGGATCACCACAATTCTGGCCTCTAACATCTCAGGAGTGAAAGTCGCCATGGATAATCTTATTAAACAGGGATTGGAGGTGGGGGGAGAGGAGATCAGAGAATTGTTTGTAGTAAAGAGCTGTGAACCCATCTGGGCCCGGGGATTTACCGATCTTTTGCAAGAGAATAGTCTGGGCAATTTCTTCCACCGAGATCTCGTGGTTAAGATGGTCCATGGTGTCTTGAGGCAATCTAGGCAGGTTAGAGGCTGAGAGAAAGTGAGAGACCAGGTCAGAGTGGGACTGGGAGGGGGGACCAGACGGGGAGGGTGGCAGATTGCATAAATCAGGGTAGTAGGATTGGAAGGCAGCCCTAATGGCGGTAGGGTCATGGACTAACCGATTGAGAGGGTCTCTAATAGAAATAATATTAGTTTTGGCTCTTGCGGAGCGGAGTCGTGCCGCTAGGATCTTGTCCGCCTTATCCCCCTTCTCATAAAAAGACTGGCAAAGCCATTTGAGACGTTTAGCCACCCGTCTGGAGAGAAGGAGATCAAGTTCCGCTTTAACAGTACGGAGTTCAGACAAGATGGCCTGGTCGGAGGACGCCTTGTGCTGGGTCTCAAGGGTGTGGAGTTTAATAGAGAGTCTGTTAAACTCGGTGAGAGATTGTTTCTTGACTTTCGAGGCTAGGCTGATGATGTGCCCACGAAGGACTGCCTTGTGTGCCAGCCAGAGAGTGGACCTGGAAGTGTCGGGGGAGTCGTTCAGGGTAAAATAGTCAGAAAGCTTATCCCGAAGATGGGAGCGTATCTCCGGGTTGTGAAGGAGGGAGTCGTTAAGGCGCCAAGTCATGGGGCGGTGGCGAGAGAGCAGGCCCGAGAGGTCGCAGGAGATAGGGGCATGGTCAGACCAGAACAATGGGTGTATATGGGCAGCGTGGAGGTTCAAGGCAAGTTCATGGCTGAGCAGGATCATATCGATGCGGGAGTAAGAATTATGAGGAGCAGAATAGAAGGTGTAGTCACGCGCTGAAGGATCTTTTATCCTCCAGGAGTCGTAGAGAAGCTGGGATCGCATGAGACGGAGGAGGGATCTAGAGCGGAGAGAGTCCGACGGGGAAGCAGAGGGCAGAGCGGGAGAGCGGTCTATATTTGGATTTAAAACAGAGTTAAAATCCCCAGCTAGTATGAGGTCGCCTTGTCGGACTTAATTAAGAAGCGTATCTAGTTTTGCAAAGAACAACTCTTGTCGTTGGTTAGGGGCATAGATGTTAGCTAAGGTGCATAATTTGTTGTTAAGTTTCCCCACCAACACAAGAAACCGGCCATCCTTATCAGCGTGGGAGTCTAGTAGTTCAAAGGTGAGGTGACGGGCAAATAAGATCGCAACTCCTCGTTTTTTGGCCGAATGGTCACAGGCATGAAAAGAGTCTGGGTACGGTTTACATTGTAGCGTAGGGTGGGAGTTATGTAGAAAATGAGTCTCCTGGAGGAAGACCAGGTCGCCCCTATGGAGTTTAAGGGAGGCAAAGAGCTTACATCTCTTTTGAGGGCTATTCAGGCCCTTCACATTAAAGGAAAGTACCCGGAGACCCATAGGCAAGCAGCAAAGAGGTAGGCAGAATAGGAAGAGCGTAGAATTCCAAAAGTAGGGTGAAGAGGAATAACAGTAGATAACAGGGATGCAAAACATAAGATAGCGTGGTCAGAAAGGAGGGAGGGAGGAAGGAAAGGAAACCGGGAGGGGGGGGGAGGGTAATTGGTCATCCGGCGGTAGAGGCCAGGACCGGTGGTGCTGACAGGGGGAAGGGGTGCTAGGTGTCAGGAGGGCACCTAGGTCAGCAAGAGGGCTCGGAGCCCTAAGGGGGCGCAGCATGGCATTCAGACGATGCATCACTAACCGCGTAACAATGACTAAGAGGCAGGCCCCCCCTGGAGGGACCTGCAGGGAAAAGCTGGAGAGAAGACAGGCGTGAGGAACGGGTGGAGCGCCAGCTCCAGAGAGAAATCGGAGAAGAGAGAAAAGAAAGAGCAGGAAAAAACAAACAAAAACAAAACAAAATAGAAACAAGAAACAGAGTATCACACTGTAACAAGGGGTAACATCATAACAGTTGAGAACCGACTAAGGGATCGGGAAGTTAGAACATGGGAGATCTAAAGGTAAACAGCTCCCCGGCTAGGGAGTACGACCAGGAAAGGCTGACACAAATATACGTATGGTATGTCAACTCAGAAAGCTAACAGTCCATCAGGGAACTGGAGGAGGAGCCAGAGAGTCCGAAGATGCTGGAACCATGAACCACTCCGAGCGGGGGGGGCGGAGGCGGGTTTCGCTGTGTCCGTGGGGGCAGACGGGATGCAGAGGGGTCCTGTTCGTCGGTGTGGATACCCAGCTTGGAGAGTAGCGATTGAGCCTCGGGTGGGTTTCTGGCTGTAAAGTAGTTTTCCCTGATGCCAAACCAGGATACGGAATGGGAAACCCCAGCGGTACTTGACATTGTGCTGGGAGAGCAAGGAAGTGATGGGCTTAAAGTCTCTACGTTTGGCTAGGGTGAGGGGGGATAAGTCCTGGAAGATCTGCAGGGAGACATTTTGGAAAGACACAGACTCCAGTCGCCGAGCTTCTCTCATAACGGACTCTTTCGCAGTGAAGTAGTGCATTCGGAGAATGACGTCTCTAGGCTGGGAAGAGTCTTGGGAGCGGGGTCGGAGGGCTCGGTCCAGGAAGAGATGGTCTTCGGGGGTGTCGGGTGACAGGTGGGTGAAAAGGCGTTTAAGATAAAGTTCAAGGTGGGCCGCTTCAACGTCTTCAGGAATAACCCGAATCCTGAGATTATTTCTCCTCGCCCTATTGTCCTGGTCCTCATGCTCCTCCCGCAATTGGGCAACATCTTGGCGGAGTTGAAGGAAGTCGATCTCGACAGTTTGTTGGAACGTCACCACCTCTTCTACTCGTCGCGCGAGTTGATCCGTTCTGGAGCCAATTTCGGCGATATCAGACTTCAGGGAGTGGAGAGCCTGGACAGAGGTCTTGACATCCCGCACCTCTTTAAGGAGGGAGAGAAAGTCCCTGCGGTTAAGGGGTGTGAGATCGTCGTCATCAGGATCGGAGTCGGAGGGACCATGGGGGTGTTCAGGAGCATCGGACCTGTTCTTGGCTGGGGTGCTCTTTTTAGTAAGGAATGGTGTGAGGTCAGATCCCTGCGATTTTTTGCCACCTCTGGGCATCTTGTACAGTTGAGAAGGGGGGAGACGGCAGAATGGGGGGTAGAGAAGGCGCTCCAACAGTAAGGCTCAGGCCCAGGCGGGGTAAGGCGCTGGTACTAGAGAGATGTCATGACGCGGCCAGCAGGGCAGCGTGGGTGGGACCGGGCCAAGGAGCTCCGGCAGATAGAAAGGCCCACGTGGTCTCGGAGGGGAGACAATCAGAGATCACAGGAGATGGGCTGGTGTATTCCATATATTTGCCCGTATGCAGGGTCTGCGAGGATGAGGCCCGGACACGGACCAGCCAGTGACCGGGATAGTACCAAGCTCCGGTGGCAAGATAGGGGTGTCAGGCCCCAGCAGTAGTAGGGGCCGTCACAGGAGCCGGGAGAAGCAGGGGCTCGCAGGGGTGGCAGGAGTGTGGAGGGCCAGAGGCCAGTTGAAATGCGGGCTCCGGAGGGCCACAGGGGGGGGGGCCTTAACGCTGGGTCCCCGGTCGCCGGGGTGCTGAGGAGATACAGGCTGCCCGGGTGGGGGGGTTGGGGGGGACGGCAGCGCTCCGAGGGCCCACACGGAGAGGCAAGGGAAGGAGGGTGGAGGTGTGCAGGCTGCAATCACATTGGTGTTACCTGCACAGAGCCTCAGCAGTGTAAGTATCGTCCGTCCGCACCTCCCTTCACAGCCGCATGGCGCCCCCGGCTCTGACCTCAAAGCGTACGGCGTCGGGCCCCGGCTTCCGGAAGCAGAGGAGGCCGGAGATCTGGAGTGCCGTGGAATCCGCTCTCCGGGGGGGTGAGGAGGCAGACGAGGTCCAGGGCAGCCCGGAGGAGCCAGATGGCAGACGGGGATCCAGCGGCCGAGACGAGCACCGCCGCACCGAAACCGAGAAGTTAGCTTTTCTAAAGTTAAAAGTCTTAGTTGAACCCCTATAGTGTTATTTTTGAAAACTGATATCGAATGTGATCATATCATGATCGTTATTTCCCAAGGTCTCCCCTACTTCAATGTGGAGATTATATCAAACACTATTCGTTAGTACTAGATCCAGTATAGTCCTAAGTCTAGTTGGTTCCTCGATTACTTGAGACAAGTAGTGATCTTTTAGCATGTTTAAGAACCTGTTACACCTAGCTGTATTTCCTGATTCGGTAATCCATTTTATGACCAGGTAATTAAAGTCCCCAATGATTAGGACATCTCCCAGTCCTGCAGCTTTTTTTGATTTGCTGCAAGAGTTGCACACTAATATCTGGTGGTTTGTAGCATGTCCCTATAAGTAGCTTTTTATTGTCTTTTCCCCCCACTTGAAATCTCAACCCATAGTGACGCCACATTATCTCCAGTCCCCTCATAAATAACCTCCTTTAAATATGGTTTTAAGAATGGCTTAACATAAAGGCATACACCCCCTCCCTTTTTATTAGTCCTACCTCTCCTGAAGAGAGTATATCCCTCCAAATTTGCTGCCCAGTCGTGAGAATCGTCCCACCATATCTCCGTAATGCCTATGATATCATATTGATCATTTAATGCAATCGTTTCTAACTCCCCCATTTTACTTGTTAAGCTTGTTGCATTTCCAAGCATACACTTTAGTTTAGTAATTCCCTGCTCTGTATGTTTAATTGTTTCCTTAGTTACTTGAGTTTCCTTTGAATTACTATTGCTGACTATTCCCCCCCCCCCCCCCCCCTCTCCACCCCCATTATCCTTTATAGAGCCCTCTCTGGTAGTCCCATTAAATCTTTCTAAACCCTCCCCCCCCCCCCCCCAGACACCTAGTTTAAATGTTTAAAATCTCCTCCAACCCTCTAACTATCCTTCCACCAAGCACCGCTGCCCCCTCCTTATTCAGGTGCAATACATCAGGACAAAAAAAGATGGTGCCTGACTGAGAAGTCTGACTAGTGTTCCTGGAACACAAATCCCTCCTTCCTACTTGTCGCCTTTGATCGTTCTTCCTAGAGGCATATTACTCAGGGATCTTTTCTGTAATGTACTATTTACATGCACTTTTAAAACATTTAATTTTAAGCTTTCAGAAAGATTCCTTAGAATGGACTCCTGTGTTAATAGGTGAATCATTCACATTTCCAGTATGGCATGTAAACTTTGTGACACCTATAAGCTTCTAAAAGTGCTTGGGCACTATTTATTCTGTTTAAATAGCCACAGTATCGGATGACATGTATTGTATATTGCATTGCTGCATCAATGGGCTGAGGTAACCCAACATAAGCTGGATCCATTTTCAATCATATACAGTATACATGGTCAGCAGTGATGTGTGGTGGGGTGAAGCAGAGCCTTTCCTGTCATACTAACGTGTAAACCAGATGTTTGACTATATAATGTATATGAAAAATACAAAAAATATATTAGAAGTATCTTCTTTGTATTATTTAAACAATTTTTTTAGTCAAAACTCTACCTCCCCTGCTTACCTTTTCCACCCATCTCTGATCAAAACTCAAATTCCCAGCAGTATCTTTGCTGCATCTTTGCATAATGCCCGCATGAGCCCTTTAGCTCATATATTATGTGTAAATCTGGCTCTGGTACTAGCCAGTGCCTCCTAAGCCAATTTAATTACAGCACGTCCCTGATGGGCAGCAATGTAGGTATAGTACAGAAGAAATAGAAAAATTGTAATTTTCAAAAATTATTTTCTCCAAATCTGACCAAGTCCCTCTTCATTAAATTTTATGCAATTTTATTGAAGTATGTCTGGAACTCAAGGAAACCTTGCTTAGCTGGATGGACCATGTAAGACTAAAATGTCAAATTCAAGATTGGTTAGTAGCCAATAATCCTAAACCATGGGTTACTGTAGAACAGGGTATGTCCTTTCCATTTTCCCTAACAGATTTATTCTGGTTACTACAATCACATAATCACCATACTCTTTCTCACTCTGTGGTAGTGTTACCCACCCTCAGCATAAACTAGTCTCTAAATTGGGTGACTTCAGTTTACGGACTACTAGCCTTTCCTTAACAGGGGTAGCCCATTTGACCCCTAACTTGAGACTTTATAACTGAAAGAATAATGGGACAGGCTCTCTTTGTGATGTAACCTCAGCTTGTGTGCTGCATTTGGGTCAAAAAAAGTATTTCTTATATTCTACAAATAAAACATATGTTGATAAAAACCGAACTATTTAAAACAAGACAGACAAATCATACTTTCATATCTTTGTAATGTTATGTTAAAATAAAGATAATAAAAATGTAACATTTGGGGGGGGGGGGGGGGGGGAGATTAAAGACAAATAGAGCTTAAAGTACAGAATATATCTAATGTTTTTCAGCCAAATTTATGAGCAAAGACAAACACAAAATAAAAACAGAGAATCCTCCTGGGCCATACGTGAATTCGATTACCGTAATTTTCGGACCATAAGACGCACTTTTTTCCCCAAAAAATGTAGGGGGAAAAGTATGTGCGTCTTATGGAGCGAATAAGACGTGTTTGCGGGTAGCGCCGGCGTCGGCGGGTAGCGGCGGGTCCTGGATGCTGCTGCTGCGCCATCATCAGCAGAGCGCCCGCATCTCAGAGCCCATCTCAGCAGCAGAGCCGGCATCATGTGACTCCCCCGCTCCCCCCCACCTCCTCAGGAGTGCACCGTGGGCAGCGGACGCGGGGAACCACTGGTACTGTCAGTGTGTGTGTGTGTGTGTGTGTGTGTGTGTCTGTGTGTATGCTGGCTCTGATGTGTGTGTGTGTCTCTGTATGCTGGCTCTGACAGAATACAAAAGAAAATAGATAATACACTGTATGGGGCGCCAAAATGACAATGAATAGCAATATTATATAAACAACATATGATATATATGAATTTAATGTATACGTCCCTTAGCAATTCTTGAATTCAAGCGTATAGGCTGCACTGTACAGAATCCTTGTAGGAGTCTGAGAAATCACACAGAAATGGGGTTTCCAGAAAACTAGAGTACTCAAACCTTTAAGTCTCTCCATTTGTTAATGACAGTGATAATGGTTCTTAATGCCACTGTTGAGTGGTGTTCACTTTACATAGTTCAAATGCTATTCTGTTATAGTTTATTAAATATTTTATTACACTATTTGGTTCAGAATATTTTTTTCCAGTTTTCCTACTCTAAAAACTAGGTGCGTCTTATGGTCAGGTGCGTCTTATGGTCCGAAAAATACGGTATATGTCTTCTCCTGTTTGGCATTTATACACATTATAAAGTGTATGGAAATAGTATTATCCATGGACTTATTTAAGTGAGGAGGTAGTCTGTGACCGATTAAAAAAAATAAAGATTAATAAGTCACCTGGTCTCGATGGAATTCACCCAAGGATTCTCATGGAGCTTCACTCTGAACTAGCAAGACCATTACTTTTGGTCTTCAAAGATTCAGTTACATCAGGTATGGTTCCCAAAGACTGGCGTATAGTGGAAGTAGTGCCGATATCCAAAAAGGGAAGTAAAGCTGAACCGGGTAATTATAGACCAGTTAGTCTTACATCTATAGTGGGGAAAGTATTGGAAGGTATACTAAGGGATAGTATTCAGAAGTTCCTTGAAGCCAATAAGGTCATGAATAGGTAGCAACATGGATTTGTAAAGGACAGATCATGTCAAACCAACTTACTTGGCTTTTATGAAACAGTTAGTGCGAACCTTGATCAGGGTAAGGAGGTGGATGTAATCTTTTTAGACTTTGCCAAAGCTTTCGACACAGTACCACACATGCGACTTATCTATAAGCTACAAGAAATAGGGCTAGGGAGCACAATATGCATGTGGGTCAGAAATTGGTTAGATAATAGGGAGCAGCGCTTTGTGGTTAATGGATCATTTTCAAATTGGACTGAAGTGCTAAGTGATGTGCCACAAGGGTCTGTACTTGGGCCACTATTGTTCAACATTTTCATTAATGAACAGTAGGTCTAGAGAATACACACACAAAAAATTGAGAGATCACGTCTGCGCTCGTCGAGATATACTACTTATGGGGATGAAATAAAGTGTGCACAATATCCGAAGGAAAGTATTACTGAGTATAAGAACGTATTTACATAGTGCTGTTGCAGCATCTACGGTAGGTAAATGTCCTTATTGAGTCCGCTGTGGAGTATTTTTCTCCTTCGAAGTATCTCGAACAGTCGTTCTCCGGGTTTTCTCCTGTATTCGCGTCCAGGGTATCGGGATAGTTCTTATCCTCAATATTGGAGACACAAAGACAGGGAAAAGAACTGCTGATATTGTGGTAAACGTTTGAAAAATGATGGAGGTGTTTTTTAGTGGAATCTTTAACGAGATGGTGACTGCTGAATGCGTACCAGTACTCACGTGAAGACGTGATATGTCCCTCGCATAAAGGTATCTTTAATATTCCGATGATATTCTCCTCCTTCTCCAAACAGGATCCCTTATGGTACTTGTCTGAAGGGCAATTCACGCCTCTAAGTTCACGATTTGCCGTGGGGGAGTGCGTACCGTACTCACATCCGTATGGGGGTGTGGAAAACACACAAAGGTATCTTTAGCTTGATATGTTGTCATATACTGTCCCATTCATGCAAGTTAAGTAGAGGGAGGGAAAAAAATGGGCGTACCCGACTCACACTGCACAGTGGAAGAACTTGTGTGTAAAGGTATCTTTAAGGGGGTCCCACAGATCCTAGATGCTCCTTATTCTAAGATCCATTCCTCTCGTACGGTACATGAAGAGAAGCGAAGCATGGTGTCAGAGTGACACGTAAAATATTTATTGTACAAAAACTTATTTTAAAACAACATAGAAACTGCCAATGGCCTCCAGGTAAGAAAGGGGGGTGTACACGGGTGAAAAAGATGTTATTATCCGGATTATTCTCACCTTAGTAAATACCGTCCCAGATCAGTCCCTGGTGGTCCTGGCCCTCACACCAACGCGTTTCGACTGGAGAAGTCTTTTTCAAGGTGTGTGATGAGGGCACTGGAACCATTATTTATACCCCCTGACAGGAAGTCATGTGGTAGGGGTGTGGTTACAGAATATTTTGATACATAGTATCACAACCAAGGCATCTCCATGAAAAAACAATTTCAGAAAAAGGGGTATGGAACCAAACTACTTGATCCGGCATATGAAAAATATCATCAAGCCGACAGGGAACGTATGATCCAACCCACCACCTCTACGGAAGACCATATAAGTGATGCAAATACTGTTACCTTTATCACTAAATACAGCAGCCAATATAAGGGGCTGGAGCATATCATAAGGAAAAATTGGGGATTATTACTGCAGGATCCCATACTCAAACAATACATATCGGAGAAACCAAAATTTACATATCGAAAGGCCAACAATCTACGTAAACATCTTGTAAAAAGCGCACTGGAGATCCCTAAAAGAACCACCACCATCAAGAGCAAGGGCTTCTACAGATGCGGACAATGCCAAATGTGTCGCAACTGCAAGAGCAGTACATCCACTATAACCTGCTACACATCCACCAGTAACCAGAAAAAATACGACATCAAAGAATTTATCACGTGTGACAGCAAAAACGTTGTATACCTAGTACAATGTAAATGCAATAAACAGTACGTAGGGAGAACCACCAGAAAATTAAAGGAAAGAATGAGTGAACACCTCAGGAACATCAAGAAGGGTCTCCTCACCCACGGAATCTCGGCCCATTTTAAGGAGGCACATGATTGTAAACCATCGGAAATAACACTATTCTGTGGCATTCAGGCAGTGACAGGAAACTGGAGAAAGGGAAATACTGAAGAAAGACTCGCCCAGACCGAAATGCGGAGCATTTTCAACCTAGGCACCCTGAAACCTAAAGGCCTCAACCTGGAATTTGAAACTAAATGGTTTCTTTAAGGACCTTAGACCACTCACGCACCTCTGGGCTAGTCTCACATCTCCCACAAGCTACAATGCTGGGGTACTCATTTCACTCTCGGAACTATTTTAGTATTTAACCCTTTGGTCCCCCACCCTCATTTCCTCTTTTATATTGAACCACGTTTGTATTCTCATTTAAAGAGACCAATTTTGATTATTCTGCATAATAATCTTATTTTACCCGTTTTATATTAATTGCGCTTTTATTATAATCAGTACTCGCTTTATTTTGTATAATTTTTGTACTTGTCTCTATCCAGTCCTCACTGTAACTCTTATATAAACGGCAATACAATTTATATGGCCTCCCCCTTTCCACAGGATAACGTCCGTGGCAACACGTCATTTCCGGGTCCACATGCGTTCCATTAACAACACTTGGACCGCACTGTGCTCCCTACACTTCCTGTCCGCAATATATGCCTCCCCGCCAGGTGGAACGCATGACCGCTACTTCCGGTACATGCGTTCCACAGGTTTCCATTTCACACACGTCGGCACCGGAAATGACGTCCATTCCCGGTGGAACGCATGATCGCCATTTCCGGCACTTGCGTTCCACCGCGGTAACTAGGTGGATAGCGCATCTAGCTAGCTGGAGATACTTCCAGCAATACCCAGCGGCCCATCACTACTCCTCGCCACCATTGCCGTACTCCACCTCACTAAATATAATATTAAAATTATAATAGAGTTACACTATTCCCTAACACCGCCCGACGTCACTTCCGGAACCACATGCGTTCCAAACACCGGAAGTGACGCGACGTCGTCTTTTAACACATTTTCCTCTACATTTTTATCAATTTTACGATGCTCATAGCAATTTTTAGTAAATACAATATAGCATCATCTTGTTTTTTTAGCACCCAGTGTAATTTTATGCATGATACTATGTATCAAAATATTCTGTAACCACACCCCTACCACATGACTTCCTGTCAGGGGGTATAAATAATGGTTCCAGTGCCCTCATCACACACCTTGAAAAAGACTTCTCCAGTCGAAACGCGTTGGTGTGAGGGCCAGGACCACCAGGGACTGATCTGGGACGGTATTTACTAAGGTGAGAATAATCCGGATAATAACATCTTTTTCACCCGTGTACACCCCCCTTTCTTACCTGGAGGCCATTGGCAGTTTCTATGTTGTTTTAAAATAAGTTTTTGTACAATAAATATTTTACGTGTCACTCTGACACCATGCTTCGCTTCTCTTCATGTACCGTACGAGAGGAATGGATCTTAGAATAAGGAGCATCTAGGATCTGTGGGACCCCCTTAAAGATACCTTTACACACAAGTTCTTCCACTGTGCAGTGTGAGTCGGGTACGCCCATTTTTTTCCCTCCCTCTACTTAACTTGCATGAATGGGACAGTATATGACAACATATCAAGCTAAAGATACCTTTGTGTGTTTTCCACACCCCCATACGGATGTGAGTACGGTACGCACTCCCCCACGGCAAATCGTGAACTTAGAGGCGTGAATTGCCCTTCAGACAAGTACCATAAGGGATCCTGTTTGGAGAAGGAGGAGAATATCATCGGAATATTAAAGATACCTTTATGCGAGGGACATATCACGTCTTCACGTGAGTACTGGTACGCATTCAGCAGTCACCATCTCGTTAAAGATTCCACTAAAAAACACCTCCATCATTTTTCAAACGTTTACCACAATATCAGCAGTTCTTTTCCCTGTCTTTGTGTCTCCAATATTGAGGATAAGAACTATCCCGATACCCTGGACGCGAATACAGGAGAAAACCCGGAGAACGACTGTTCGAGATACTTCGAAGGAGAAAAATACTCCACAGCGGACTCAATAAGGACATTTACCTACCGTAGATGCTGCAACAGCACTATGTAAATACGTTCTTATACTCAGTAATACTTTCCTTCGGATATTGTGCACACTTTATTTCATCCCCATAAGTAGTATATCTCGACGAGCGCAGACGTGATCTCTCAATTTTTTGTGTGTGTATTCTTGTTCAAGGGAGCTGAGCGACTCCCTGTAGATATCACCACTGCGGCTCTCCAGGGCGCGGCAGTCCTTCAAACAGCCTTCTAGATTCAGTTACCCACTCACCCAGAAGGACCACTGCTGCCCTATAGTACCATCATGTTCTCCCACAGAAATGTGAGGAAAGATAAATTTGATCATATATTCAATAACAAACATGATTCTGTCGAATTAGCAGATGAAGATCTAGAGAATGTGATGTCTAAACTAGAAAGGGCATTAATTAAGGAGGGAAAGATATGGTGGGAAGTAGTAGCATTAGAAAGATATCTAGCCGAGGAAATTATACCTAGAGGGCTAAGAATAGATAAACTCCCCACCTTCACTAACAAATCCCCCGCCTTTGAAGAAGAATGGATCCGCATCATCGACTCCTGTTCCATGTCCCTAATGAGACTCATAGTCCGAGAGAGAAGTAAGGACCTGAAAAATTTAGAAACAGAAATAGAGACCCTCAGAGAAACCATAGAACCCTTGACGGATCTACCGGATTTCAAAGAGATGGAACAAGACATCATCGATAAAATTGCCACCAATGAAAAAGAGCTTATGGAAAAGAAAAAGAAAAAATACATTAGAGATATTAATGATTTTAAGGATGGAGTACAACACCAACAAACCAAGAAAGAGAAAAACTTCTTCAAAAATAAGCCTATTCCCAACAAAGTCCGATTTGAAAGAAGTGAAGACTGGCGAACCCCCGAATGGAGACAAAACTGGAAACAGATCAGACACAGAATCAGTCCAAGGAGGAACCCCCACAGCCGAACATGGACACCTAGATACAGAGCCCGTTCCCCCAACGAACCACGTACTCACTCAAGAAGGAGAAGTTCACGGGAGGAACAGTACCACCAAGAGAGGTACAACCCAAGGCACCCCTACCACCGCACCATCGAGGATAGGAATCAACGTGAAGGCAAACAATTGGAATATACCAGAAGACGCGACACCCCAGAAACCAGGAGAAGACCACCCTATAGATCCTACTCCTACAGGAGGAATGAGGACAACGACAATGTTTTTTTAGAGGGGAACAGGGGCCGCCAAAACATAAGGTAACAAGGAGAGGGAGACGAGGTAAGAACTCGTCCAAAAAACACCGATCAACATACCACAAAAAGACAAAGACCATCACTTTAACCAGGACTGATGATATTACAGAAATCGTGGAGACAGAGAGTGATAACCACGAAACCACATTCACCAAGATCTACAATCTTAGTAACCACGTTCTCACTAAAGATGAGGAAAACGTTCTCCAAAAAGGATTAAAGTACGCTCCTTCTAGTAATTTGGACAAGTTCGAGGCCTACATTGATCTACAACGATTTATAAGGAAACTGACCCTGAAAAAATTCTTCCACGACCAGGACACCGCTGTCACCCCCAACGGCCAAGGTACGACCTTATTTAAACCCAAGTCGACCTTTTTCCCCACTTTTAAGAAGGGGTGCTTCATTGAAAGTTTCGAACGGATTGTCAAAGATGAACTTGAGAACACCACATTTAAAAATATTTCTAAACCCAACATGACAAAAGGAGAAAGAGAGGCCCTAAAGAACCTCCAAGACAACCACACAATTGTCATCAAACCGGCGGATAAAGGGGGTGCAGTGGTCATCCAAAATGTAGAGGACTATAAGAAAGAGATCGAGAGACAACTGAACGACGGCAGAACTTACAAGAAACTCAGAGGAAACCCATCCGAGGCTACATCAAAAAGAATGATAGACTTACTCACCAAATATGAACGGAAAAAAGTCATTACTGAGAAAGAACGGGACTATATCATCATTCCATACCCATCTCTACCAGTCATTTACACTCTTCCTAAAATCCATAAGGACAATACACATCCACCAGGCCGACCTATAGTAGCCGGCACAGAATCTATCACTTCGAATTTATCCCAGTATATAGATCACATTCTACAGCCTCTTGCACAAAATACCAGATCCTACCTCAAAGATTCTACAGCGGTCCTGCAGGAATTAAAACTCATCAATTGGTCATCGGAATTCATCCTTGTCACAGCAGATGTGACCTCCCTTTATACATCCATCAGTCACCAACACGGTTTGGAAGCAACATCGTACTTTTTAGAAGCAGATGCCATGGACCATGATCGAAAAACCTTTGTTTTAGAGAGTATTGAATTCATCCTAACCAATAACTTCTTCTGGTTCGATAACTCATTTTACCTCCAACTACACGGCACAGCCATGGGCACCAGGTTCGCCCCCAGTTACGCCAACCTCTTCATGGCTCATTGGGAGGAAACAGCAGTCTTCAGCGACCATGAATTCGGGGCGAACCTGGTGCTATGGAAACGTTATATAGACGATATCCTGTTCATTTGGAGGGGGGACCCAGCTCAGTTGGATGCTTTCTGTGACTCCTTGAACACTAACCACAGAAACATTAAGCTCACATATCATAAGAGCACTGAATCTGTCAATTTTCTTGATCTATCCATATTTATAGAAGAAGGTTTGGTACATACTAAAACATATACTAAACCCACGGATTGCAACTCATTCATTCCGATAAACAGCAATCACCATCCCAATTGGCTATCATCGGTACCTGGAAGCCAATTCCACAGGATAAGAAAGAACTGCTCCAAATTACAAGATTATCACAACCAAGGCATCTCCATGAAAAAACAATTTCAGAAAAAGGGGTATGGAACCAAACTACTTGATCCGGCATATGAAAAATATCATCAAGCCGACAGGGAACGTATGATCCAACCCACCACCTCTACGGAAGACCATATAAGTGATGCAAATACTGTTACCTTTATCACTAAATACAGCAGCCAATATAAGGGGCTGGAGCATATCATAAGGAAAAATTGGGGATTATTACTGCAGGATCCCATACTCAAACAATACATATCGGAGAAACCAAAATTTACATATCGAAAGGCCAACAATCTACGTAAACATCTTGTAAAAAGCGCACTGGAGATCCCTAAAAGAACCACCACCATCAAGAGCAAGGGCTTCTACAGATGCGGACAATGCCAAATGTGTCGCAACTGCAAGAGCAGTACATCCACTATAACCTGCTACACATCCACCAGTAACCAGAAAAAATACGACATCAAAGAATTTATCACGTGTGACAGCAAAAACGTTGTATACCTAGTACAATGTAAATGCAATAAACAGTACGTAGGGAGAACCACCAGAAAATTAAAGGAAAGAATGAGTGAACACCTCAGGAACATCAAGAAGGGTCTCCTCACCCACGGAATCTCGGCCCATTTTAAGGAGGCACATGATTGTAAACCATCGGAAATAACACTATTCTGTGGCATTCAGGCAGTGACAGGAAACTGGAGAAAGGGAAATACTGAAGAAAGACTCGCCCAGACCGAAATGCGGAGCATTTTCAACCTAGGCACCCTGAAACCTAAAGGCCTCAACCTGGAATTTGAAACTAAATGGTTTCTTTAAGGACCTTAGACCACTCACGCACCTCTGGGCTAGTCTCACATCTCCCACAAGCTACAATGCTGGGGTACTCATTTCACTCTCGGAACTATTTTAGTATTTAACCCTTTGGTCCCCCACCCTCATTTCCTCTTTTATATTGAACCACGTTTGTATTCTCATTTAAAGAGACCAATTTTGATTATTCTGCATAATAATCTTATTTTACCCGTTTTATATTAATTGCGCTTTTATTATAATCAGTACTCGCTTTATTTTGTATAATTTTTGTACTTGTCTCTATCCAGTCCTCACTGTAACTCTTATATAAACGGCAATACAATTTATATGGCCTCCCCCTTTCCACAGGATAACGTCCGTGGCAACACGTCATTTCCGGGTCCACATGCGTTCCATTAACAACACTTGGACCGCACTGTGCTCCCTACACTTCCTGTCCGCAATATATGCCTCCCCGCCAGGTGGAACGCACGACCGCTACTTCCGGTACATGCGTTCCACAGGTTTCCATTTCACACACGTCGGCACCGGAAATGACGTCCATTCCCGGTGGAACGCATGATCGCCATTTCCGGCACTTGCGTTCCACCGCGGTAACTAGGTGGATAGCGCATCTAGCTAGCTGGAGATACTTCCAGCAATACCCAGCGGCCCATCACTACTCCTCGCCACCATTGCCGTACTCCACCTCACTAAATATAATATTAAAATTATAATAGAGTTACACTATTCCCTAACACCGCCCGACGTCACTTCCGGAACCACATGCGTTCCAAACACCGGAAGTGACGCGACGTCGTCTTTTAACACATTTTCCTCTACATTTTTATCAATTTTACGATGCTCATAGCAATTTTTAGTAAATACAATATAGCATCATCTTGTTTTTTTAGCACCCAGTGTAATTTTATGCATGATACTATGTATCAAAATATTCTGTAACCACACCCCTACCACATGACTTCCTGTCAGGGGGTATAAATAATGGTTCCAGTGCCCTCATCACACACCTTGAAAAAGACTTCTCCAGTCGAAACGCGTTGGTGTGAGGGCCAGGACCACCAGGGACTGATCTGGGACGGTATTTACTAAGGTGAGAATAATCCGGATAATAACATCTTTTTCACCCGTGTACACCCCCCTTTCTTACCTGGAGGCCATTGGCAGTTTCTATGTTGTTTTAAAATAAGTTTTTGTACAATAAATATTTTACGTGTCACTCTGACACCATGCTTCGCTTCTCTTCATGTACCGTACGAGAGGAATGGATCTTAGAATAAGGAGCATCTAGGATCTGTGGGACCCCCTTAAAGATACCTTTACACACAAGTTCTTCCACTGTGCAGTGTGAGTCGGGTACGCCCATTTTTTTCCCTCCCTCTACTTAACTTGCATGAATGGGACAGTATATGACAACATATCAAGCTAAAGATACCTTTGTGTGTTTTCCACACCCCCATACGGATGTGAGTACGGTACGCACTCCCCCACGGCAAATCGTGAACTTAGAGGCGTGAATTGCCCTTCAGACAAGTACCATAAGGGATCCTGTTTGGAGAAGGAGGAGAATATCATCGGAATATTAAAGATACCTTTATGCGAGGGACATATCACGTCTTCACGTGAGTACTGGTACGCATTCAGCAGTCACCATCTCGTTAAAGATTCCACTAAAAAACACCTCCATCATTTTTCAAACGTTTACCACAATATCAGCAGTTCTTTTCCCTGTCTTTGTGTCTCCAATATTGAGGATAAGAACTATCCCGATACCCTGGACGCGAATACAGGAGAAAACCCGGAGAACGACTGTTCGAGATACTTCGAAGGAGAAAAATACTCCACAGCGGACTCAATAAGGACATTTACCTACCGTAGATGCTGCAACAGCACTATGTAAATACGTTCTTATACTCAGTAATACTTTCCTTCGGATATTGTGCACACTTTATTTCATCCCCATAAGTAGTATATCTCGACGAGCGCAGACGTGATCTCTCAATTTTTTGTGTGTGTATTCTTGTTCAAGGGAGCTGAGCGACTCCCTGTAGATATCACCACTGCGGCTCTCCAGGGCGCGGCAGTCCTTCAAACAGCCTTCTAGAGTAGGTCTAGAGAGCATGGTGTCAATTTTTGCAGACGATACCAAACTGTGTAAGGTTATAAATATGGAGGGGGGTGCTGAGTCTCTTCAGAACGACCTAGTTAAACTAGAAGCATGGGCAGCAAAATGGAGATTGAGCTTCAATACAGACAAGTGTAAGGTAATGCACTGTGGTAGCAAGAACAAAAATAACACCTACATACTAAATGGGGTAATATTAGGGGATTCTGTACTAGAAAAAGATGTAGGTGTTCACATAGATAACAAACTAAGCAGCAGTACCCAAAGTAGGATTGCAGCAAAGAAGGCTAATAAGATAATAGCATGTATAAAACGGGGAACTGACACAAGGGACAAGAGTGTTATACTCCCACTATATAAATCACTAAATAAGGACACATTATTATTATTATTCTCCTTTATTTATACGGCGCCACAAGGGATCTGCAGCGCCCATTACACAGTACATAATCAAATGAGCAAACAGCACTTACAGTACAAGACAATATAGGACAGGTATAGAAAACCCGGGGTTAGGTGCCATCAAAGGGAGTATGGAGTATAAGATAATGTAAGTAAGAAAAGGAAAGGCACATGAGGAAAGACGTCCTTGCTCTTGCGCATCTTGAATACTGTGTACAATTTTGGGCACCATACTACAAAAAAGATATCCTGGAGCTAGAAAAGGTGCAGAGGTGGGCGACCAAACTAATTAAGGGCATGGAGACGCTGGAATACGAGGAAAGGCTTGCAAGGCTAGGCATGTTTACACTGGAAAAGAGGAGACTAAGAGGGGACATGATCAACATTTACAAATATATAAAGGGGCAATACACAGAGCTTGTGCGGAACCTGTTTTTTGTAAGATCAGCACAGAAGACACGTGGTCACTCTCTTAGGTTAGAGGAGAGGAGATTCCGAAACAAAGCGAAGAAAAGTTTTTTTTCACAAATACGTGTTTGGAATTCCCTGCCTGAGAGAGTAGTAACGGCGGACTCCGTCAACACTTAAGAATCGGTTAGATAAATTCCTAATGGATAAGGGTATCCAGGGTTATGATGCGTAGAAAAAAGAGGAATAAAAACACAACGGCTGACATCAGCATCAGACAAAATTAGTCCAAAATTAATACTGCACAGGAGACCACAAATAGGTTGAAATCGATGGACAAATTGTCTTTTTTCAACTTAGATACTATGTTACTATGACTTCTTATGTTCATTACTGTCGAAGTCGGAAAATATTACAAACCCGCACTACACATACAGACACCATTCAGAGTGGCTTCTGTGCGGTTGCGTATTAGCCGTGCGTGCGCACACCCGGACGCTGCATACATTGGCTCGTGAAGCCCTGCGTATTAGCGTGGGGTGTGGGTAAATACGGTGACATACGCAGTCGCATAGAAAGGCCCCCAAAGCCATGTTCCATATTCAATCCTTATAGTACAGAATTTGTACAGACTGTAATCTTCAAAGGCAAGTTACTGTTCACACACAAGCTAATCAAACCACACATACACATTCTTCTAAAACAATGTCTTGAAAATATCAAGACATGTCTTGTTTACGCAAAGGTTTGTGATCATGAAACAGGCACCCTGATCTGTGAGGAAAGTAAATATCTCTAGTTATCCTTATTGTTTCAGAGTGTATACTGAAGACAACACAAACCGAACAAGTCATCGTTTGGTGGGAGCCAGAACAATGGGAGACAAATATCCCAATAGATACACATAAGCCTGCGTTTTCAAATTATTAACTACAGGCAGCCTGCAGTCTAGAAAACCTTTGATATAATAGCAGGGAAACACTTATGGATATATATATATATATATATATATATATATATTTGTGTGTATCTTGAGAATGGTTGGTCATTTCATGTGTAGGATCATGTTGCTTGGAGATAGCATGACAGGGTAACATAATGAACATGGAAATATCTGTCACACATTGCATGTTTCCCAAACTTGGTGCACACATTGCACATAGTCTCCCCTTTCCCCCTCATGCAACTTTTACTTATTTGCAAGGCACAGCAAGGGAATTATCAACCTTTACAGTATGCGAGGGGACAGTAACTGATCAGAGCATCATGCATGGATATCTACGTGTTCGGATACTTATGAGTAATAATCCGGTGTTGGTTTGGAGAAGATCGCATGTCGTTGCGAATAGTTATTCGCAAAGGCAGATTAAAGGTATATTTGTGTTTATTATGTACTTGATATGCGGTGGGAATCCAGAGCTGACCAGCAGTACACACCCCTGGATCAAGGCATCGCCCATATCTTCAAACCGACCAATGACCTCTCCTGTACTGTAAACGACCATCCCTCCAACCAATCGGTGGAGAGCATACAACCCCATTGTATTGTATATTGGGCAAGGGTATATAAACCTTGCACCTGGGCCGATCGCTCTCTCTCTCTTGCTCTAAGGTCATCTTGCCAGATCGACTAGAGGACCAGATCCGGGTTGCGCAGGCGAACAAACGTACGTATCATTGGGTGTGACTCTCTCTCTGTGATTGAATTGTATTGTGTTGTACCATTTATATTTTAACTTATTGTAACCCCCTTTTACAAATATATTATTACTTGTTGCTGCTTTGGACCACAACATACAATCAAATACTGGTGTCGCATTCAGTTTCTGTTGAGCGTTTGTATAGTGTAATTGCCACACCTAGAGCTGCCTCGTGCTCTCAGCGTGTCGGTCTGTGTGTATGCACTGAGTGTAAGCTGCACGGCTATTCCGGCGTGTGTACGCAAAGTGCGTGCACAGTACGGGACTGTGTACGCGAACTGGGGACAGAGTACGTAGGTAAAGAATTTATTACAGCGGCCGCAGCGGCTTCAGTTACAGTGTGCAATAGGGGTTAGTGGCTACTTTCCAATTAGTATATCGAACTTCTCATTACCCACTCCATTTCATAGTAATACTTATTAGCACACAAAAAAAGAAGTGTTATAGGTAAAGCCAAACAAAATGATGAAGTATGTTGGATGGATGATGCCTGCTGTCACAACTTTGTAGCAAAAATATATCTATTTAGGAGCTTCCATTAACGGTTATGAAGTGATAGTTGTGCAATGTGAAATCACAATCCGCATCTCAGATGGGGATACCACCGCCGGAATCCCGACAACAGTCAAAATGCCGGCAGTCGAAATCTCGACTGCAACCCGGTATTCCCACTAGGGTGGTGGTCCACGCCACCACCCGTTGGGGAATATAATAGTGTGGTGAACAAAGCTCACCACTGAGCCCACGAGGGGACACACTGTGCTCAATGTCAGGATTTTGACTGTCGGGAATTTCTACTGAATCCCTCGAATGTGGTTGGCATGTGATAAATTCACCTACATTGACATTGGGATATTTGAAAGAAAATAGCACAACACATGCTGGAACAGAGATTGAGGGAAAGTTCTGTCAGTGTGAATCCCTTCCCTGCATTTCTCAGGGTTTTTTTTTTCACAAACAAAGGAACAGTGAAAGTCCCAGCTGGCATCTTAACTGACCACACAAAGTCACAGATAAGGAGAGCACCGATCCCTGAATGGAGATAAACAGATTGATAAAAAATAAATTAAATAAAACTTTTCTTCTCTGTGATCAGCCTATGGTCTATTAGACACACACAGGTTGATCACAGAAGACTGTCATCATGCAGGAAGGGCAGATAAATATGCCCCAGTGTGAGGATGAAAGGGGCTTTTTCATAATGAGAGTTTAAGAACATTGCGCTGGGCTGGATAAAAAATACTACTACAGAATATTAAATGATTGTGGGAAAGTCTACTACAGAAGTACATTTTCTGCATGAGTGCCAATTTTCCAGACACAGCTGAAAGAAAGCATGATGGATAAAACGAAGTATAAAAATTTACATTTTATAGAAATTATTTATCTTCGTAATATACAAACATATTGTACACAGCAACAGTGCTAAAATTCGTGTGCAGTCACAATTTACACCAGCCAAAATAACTGTAGATTTGTAGAAATTGGGCCTGGCAGATCAGTGGCAGTGGCGTGGTCTAGCTTATACACATTTTCCTGCCAGGATGGTTGGATAGTATGTATTAATTAAATCAAATAGTAGTTATACTTGTACTTTAAGAGTTTGCAATGACTCATCATGAGCATGATTCAACCAAATCTAATGGAAACAAACCGGTATCTAACACAAGATTATAGAAAATAGTCTTCAATAAAATCATACTCACCATTGGTCCAATAATAACCAAGTAAACATTTGGTTCCCTTTCATGCCACTCTAGGATAAAAGATTGTTGTTAGCCTCATTAAAACATTATTCTCTGCCAATCTAATATAGAGTGCATGGTGTGCAAGCATCCAGCATTAGTAAAGCTTATATAAACGATTTGCTATGATTGCAAATATAATCAGGAGTATGGTTATTTAGATGAGGCAAATATTTGTGCAGCTAGGCACGTCCCTTCTGCTTAGCATTAGGGGATGTAGGCCACACTTTAAAGAGATTGTGTGCTCTTGCAGCGATGGCAGGGGAGATGGCTCTTTATGGGGTATATGCAATTGCGGTCGAATTCCCGAAATTGTCGAATTTCGGGATTTTTTCGCCCAAAAAAAAAATTCGACAATGCAATTCAGTACTTTCCGACAAAAAAACGGACTTTCAAAATTCGACTTTTTGAAATTCGACTTTTGACAAATTCGACTTTTTTGCAATGATACACATGCTGCAATTCGACCAAAGTCTATTCAATGGAAGTTTGGAAATTCGACAACAGTGCTTTTAGACAGTAAATTCGTCATTTTCAATCTGCCACACTTTGGATGGTGAAACTAATAAAAAAAATTTAAAACATGTTTTTTTTGTGTTTTTTTTCTTGGTAATATCATATCTATTTATATTAGAAGGGATTAGGTACTTGGTTTGTCTTTTTTGGAGGCACAAGTATTATTTATATATTTTTAAAAATAATATATATTTTTTTTTTTGGATGGAATGGTAAAATCCCTGAAAAAAATGGCGTGGGGTCCCCCCTCCAAAGCATAACCAGCCTCGGGCTCTTCGAGCTGGCCCTGGTTCTAAAAATGCGGGGAAAAATTTGACAGGGGATCCCCCGTATTTTTAAAACCAGCACCGGGCTCTGCGCCTGATGCTGGTGCAAAAAATACGGGGGACAAAAAGAGTAGGGGTCCCCCGTATTTTTCACACCAGCATCGGGCTCCACTAGCTGGACAGATAATGCCACAGCCGGGGGTCACTTTTATACAGTGCCCTGCGGCCGTGGCATTAAATATCCAACTAGTCACCCCTGGCCGGGGTACCCTGGGGGAGTGGGGACCCCTTCAATCAAGGGGTCCCCCCCCCCCAGCCACCCAAGGGCCAGGGGTGAAGCCCGAGGCTGTCCCCCCCCATCCAATGGCTGCGGATGGGAGGCTGATAGCCTTGAGTAAAATGACAAGAATATTGTTTTTTCCAGTAGTACTACAAGTCCCAGCAAGCTTCCCCCGCAAGCTGGTACTTGGAGAACCACAAGTACCAGCATGCGGGAGAAAAACGGGCCCGCTGGTACCTGTAGTACTACTGGAAAAAAAATACCCAAATAAAAACAGGAGACAGACACCGTGAAAGTAAAACTTTATTTCATACGTCGACACACACATACTTACCTATGTTCACACGCAGACATCGGTCCTCTTCTCCAAGTAGAATCCAGGGGCACCTGAAAATAAAAGATAAATATACTCACCTCAGCCATGGTCCAGAGATAAATCCACGTACTTGGCAAAATAAAAAACCGGACACCCGACCAACGGACTGAAAGGGGTCCCATGTTGACACATGGGACCCCTATCCCCGAATGCAGACAGACCTCTCAGTGACAGCTGTCACAGAAAGGTCTCTAAAGCCAATCAGGAAGCGCAACTTCGTTGCGCTCACCTGATTGGCTGTGCGCTGTCTGAACTCAGACAGCGCATCGCACAGCGCCCTCCATTATATTCAATGGTGGGAACTTTGCGGCTAGCGGTGAGGTCACCCGCCGGTCAGCGGCTGACCGCGGGTAACCCCCCGCAGACGGCAAAGTTCCCACCATTGCAAGTAATGGAGAGGCTTTGCGATGCGCTGTCTGACAGCTCAGACAGCGCACAGCCAATCAGGTGAGCGCCACGGAACTAGCGCTTCCTGATTGGCTGAAGGGACCTCAGTGACAGGAGTCACGTGGTGTCCCGGCATTCGGGGAAAGGGGTCTGATGTGTAAGCATGGGACCCCTTTCAGTCCGGCATGGTACGGGTGTTCGCTTTTTTTTTGTTAACAAGTACGTGGATTATCTCCCGGACACTGGATTGAGGTGAGTATAATTTTTTTCACAGGTACCCCGGATCGTCGGAGACTGTGGCAGTCGGCGTGTCAACATAGGTAAGTATGTGTGTGTCGGCAGGTGTGTAATAAAGTTTTACTCTCAAGGTGTGTGTGTCCTGTTTTTATTTGGGTATTTTTTTTCCAGTAGTACTACAGGTACCAGCGGGCCCGTTTTTCTCCCGCATGCTGGTACTTGTGGTTCTCCAAGTACCAGCTTGCGGGGGAGGCTTGCTGGGACTTGTAGTACTACTGGAAAAAACAATATTCTTGTCATTTTACTCAAGGCTATCAGCCTCCCATCCGCAGCCATTGGATGGGGGGGGACAGCCTCGGGCTTCACCCCTGGCCCTTGGGTGGCTGGTGGGGGGACCCCTTGATTGAAGGGGTCCCCACTCCCCCAGGGTACCCCGGCCAGGGGTGACTAGTTGGATATTTAATGCCACGGCCGCAGGGCGCTGTATAAAAGTGACCCCCGGCTGTGGCATTATCTGTCCAGCTAGTGGAGCCCGATGCTGGTGTATAAAATACGGGGGACCCCTACTCTTTTTGTCCCCCGTATTTTTTGCACCAGCATCAGGTGCAGAGCCCGGTGCTGGTTTTAAAAATACGGGGGATCCCCTGTCAATTTTTACCCCGCATTTTTAGAACCAGGACCAGCTCGAAGAGCCCGAGGCTGGTTATGCTTTGGAGGGGGGACCCCACGCCATGTTTTTCCGGGTTTTTCCCGTTTTTTTAATTCGCGGCAAAATCCGGCAAATCGGCCGTTTTTCGCCCGCGGGACTGTCGAATCCGTTTTTCATTGAATATGGTGAATTCTGGCAGCCACCTGCCGGAATTCACCTGTCGAATTGTGTCGAATTAAAAAACGGCGATAATTTGCCTCGATTCGCCGTGAATTGCATATACCCCTATGTCTGTATTAAACATTAGTAAAACGCTGGGTAGATGGTGATCCTACAAAAGTATATTTTATATTATAAAACCTGCAAGAAAAACATCACCCTTTGAACTCCAGCACTTGTTTACATCTACTTAAATACTTAGCCAGCCAGAAACTGCTCAATACTTGCATTATAATGAACGTCAATGTGGTTTGTTGTGTATTAGTGCAACAAATATAGCTATACGTCTAATTGTTCTTTGAGCTCTGAAAATTCAGAACCTTTACAGCAATGGGCACTTGGCAAGTTCCAGTAAGGCATGCAGGAGGTTTTGCCACATAAATAACGTATGCATCCCGTCTCTGGGACACTGCATGTGTATCCTCTCACCACTCTGTTAGAAGAGCAATCACACAGTATATACGAAAGAAAATAATAAATCAGCAGGTATTGAAACTAATTAAAATCATTACAATCCAAACATTTAAATAATTTGAATTTGTGTTCAATTTCAGATTTAGCATATTGGAGAGGTTAGCTAACATTTGTTAAACATGCAGAGTATGACTTTTCAGCTTTACTTTAAAAGTTATTAAAATTTCAAATTGGAGGCAATGTTTAGTTATTACAGCTGTTTAATATGTATCCCCCTAGTTTTCAAGGGACCAAAAGTAATTGGACAATTGACTCAAAAGCTGTTCCATGGACATATGTGGGCTATTCCTTTGTTAGGTCTTTAGCAATTAGACAAAAAGTCTGGAGTTGATTAGAGTGACATCTGCATTTAAAAGCTGTTGTTGTGAAACCAATTGAAAGTAGTCTCAATGCAAATGAAACAGGCCATGCTCAGTTTGCAAAAACAAAATAAATCTATCAGAGAGTTAGCAGGAACCATAGGTGTGGCCAAGTGAACAGTTTGGTACTTTGAGGGGGAAAAAAAGAAGAAAGAAAGAAAGAAAGAAAGAAAGAAAGAAAGAAAGAAAGAAAGAAAGAAAGAAAGAAAGAAAGAAAGAAAGAAAGAAAGAAAGAAAGAAAGAAAGAAAAAAGAAGAAGAATGCTCTGGTGAGCTCGACAAAACAAATTGGCCTAGACGTTCAGACAACAGTGGTGGCTGATCACAGGATACTTTGAAATGGTAAAGAAAATGCTTTCATAGGTCCGGCAAATGAAGAACACTCTCCAGAACGTAGCCACATCATTATTCAAGTCTATCATAAAGAATGTTCAAGAAAACAAATACAAAGGGTTCGCTAAAATGACCAGATTAGAGACCAGATTAGAGACTTTGCCAAAAGACAGCTACAAAAGCCAGCCCAGTTCTGGAACAGCATTCTTTGGACAGATGAAACTAAGATCAAGCTGTACCAGAATGATGGCAAAAAAAACACGTATGGAAAATGCTTGGAATGGCTCATGGTCTGAAGCATACCGAAACATCTGTAAAATAAGGTGGAGACAGTACAATGGCATGTGCATGCATGGCTTCCAATGGCACTGGATCCAATGGCGTAACTCCCGTAGGCAACAATGGAAGCAATTGCGTCTGGGCACCAGCTATCAGTGGAGCACCGAGGAGCAGGGCCGTCTGTCAGACAGGAACGGCCGCCGCCAGGAACCTCTACTGATCAAGACTGGTGGTGCTTTTGGCAACCACAGTACCATCATTACTGCTAGTTCTAACTTCACAGATGCAGTCCAGGCTGTGATTTTCAGTGGCGTGACATCATAGGTGACACTGCCTCCCGAAGTCTTGCTAACACAGTGCTCTTAGTTGAGTAGGCCCGGAGACTGCAGCCCCTGCTTTGACTGCCGATGATTTTTTGTTTGTTTGTTTGTCGCTATGCGTGAGCCCGTTTTCTTTTATTCTAGTCTAGTGCAGTACAATGTTTTATTTTTATTTTTTTACAGTGAGGGACCATGAGGTATTTTTTTCATGAAAGGGGGGGAGCTGTGTAAACTAAAAAAATACAACACTTGTTAAACAAAAAAACCTTGTTGGGCTCTACTTGTGGCAATAGGGAATTTGTATTTGCCCAGATGTACCATTAGTGAGTAACCGGGACAGGCGACCACTGAGAAGTACTGTTTCACATTACTACCTCTTTTGACCCCTCAGCTGTGCTACAGAGTATGTGCGATGGACACCTGGAGGGGTCTATTTTACCTTCGGGTGCCTGGTATGAAGAACTTACACCCCTGATTAGGTCACTAGTGTTTATTGATGTGACAGAAGCAGCCAGAATAATTCTGATCTGTATAGGGATATACTGCTTGCTAAGTTTCAGCAACTATGATTGGACGGTACGTCAGAGTACAGATGGACAGTGATCCACAGCATGCTGTAAAAACAAACCAAGTTGTCACCTGATCTCAACTCGATCGAGCATGCATTTCACTTGCTGTCAACACTAAAGACAGAAAGACCCAAGAACTGAAGACAGCTACAGTAAAGACCTAGCAGAGGAGAATACCCAGCATTTGGCAATGTCTATGGTCAAACTGATGGATCATCATAACAGTAAAGTCAGCGCCGGCAGCTGTGCGCACCCGAACGGAGCAACACTTTCATCTAGTGGCCGCCAGCGTGCAAAACACTTGAATTCCACCCATATAAGTGAGGAGCAGCATTAGCCTTTTATTACATACTGTAGATTATATATTATATATACATATATATAGCGCACACACATTTTTCCCCCTGAATAGTCCACTAAATCTGGCTATAAAAGGTCCTTATATTGCATGAAGGTTTCATAATACTTGAACAGACCTCTCTTGTGCTACTGTACTACATAATATATTTATTCTGCCAGACTTTCATCCGTTGCCAAAACCTAAATATTTTCAATGATTGGGTTAATTGTAGTTCATTAAAATCTGTAGTTAGCAATTTAACGGAGCTTTATCAGATCTCACCTGCCCAGGGCTGGACACAAATGCTACTGAAATGCAAACATGCAGATAAAAAACAATACAGGTAAAAACCAACACAAATCAAGAAATCATAGCCCATGATCAAACCTTCACCAAGAGGGAAAAAAGAAGGCAGATCATTGGTTCCAGGAAGTGATTTAAATACACATTTTTAGATTTCACAGGCAGTGATTTCTGGGAGATTTTTCAACACAACAGTGGGTGATCTGTTATCATTATTTCAGTGAGATTCTCCATTTATACAGTACCTTTTATTCATACCACTAGGGGCCGAGAACTGCCAGTAAGTTATTTTACAATGATAGTGCATATAAATAAGGGGGGATATTAATCTGCACTCACTCTGAAACGGAAAATGTAAAAAAAAAAAAAAAGTATGTGTATGTACCGTGAAATGAAACATGCATAATCTTAAATGTGTTTATAATAAGAGACACAATGCACACAGTGCTCTATTAAAATCAGGTGTATTCCTTTAGGGAGCACACTTCACTGTGCAGTAGGAGACTCCTGTACCCCCAATTGAGAAATAGTCCAAATGCTGATTTTTCAGGTGTGTTCTTTCAGTGAGCTCTCGTCAAACAGTAAAGCAGCAGGAGAGTGCTATTCTTCCAGAGACATGCAGGTTCATCTGCAGTCTGATATGATAGGGGACAACTAGAATGGTCACTCTTGTTGTATAAGAAGTCATCATAAAGCAGAGTTTATCCAGCATCTATTGAAAGTGTGTAAGAAAGGTTTACTCAGGAGTAGCTGACCGAGTGTGTGGATTTATGCACAGATGTCTTAAAATGTGATCTCTATCCGGAGGTTGTGTGTCCTAGTAACTAAGGTGGTCATTCCGAGTTGTTCGCTAGCTGTTTTCGGTCGCTGCGCAGCGATCAGGCAAAAAGGCGGCACTTCTGCGCATGCGGCGCAATGCGCATGCGCAATGTACTTTCACAACTGCCGAAGTAGTTTCACACAAGGTTTAGCAAAGCTTTTCAGTCGCACTGCTGGCCGCAGAGTGATTGACATTAAGTGGGCATTTCTGGGAGGTAACTGACCGTTTTCAGGGAGTGTGTGGAAAAAACGCAGGCGTGTCAGATACAAACGCAGGTGTGCCTGGGGAAACGCAGGCGTGGCTGGCCGAACGCAGGGCTTGTTTGTGACGTCAAAACAGGAACTAAATAGTCTGAAGTGTTCGCAGGGTAGGAGTAGGTCTGGAGCTGCTCAGAAACTGCACAATCTCTTTTTTTGTAGCCGTGCTGCGAACCATTCGTTCGCACTTCTGCTAAGCTAAGATACACTCCCAGAGGGCGGCGGCTTAGCGTTTGCACGGCTGCTAAAAGCAGCTAGCCAGCGAACAACTCGGCATGAGGGCCTAAATCAGAATATATTCCCCAGTTCTGGAGGTGTGATCTCCACCCAGTATCATGGTGCTGGGACGGTTACTATTCCGTTCACCATGTAAGGTCACTGATAACATTTTCTTTGTATTAAAAACAAGCTTAGTGACAATCCCAAAACCTTTGACTTGAATGATCACTGTAGAAATCCCTATAGGTCACTATACCCTTTCTATAGGATTGTGGAACTGCTTGCATGTAAGGCCAATACATGTTCTTATTTTCCCAGAGATGTGTACTAAGTGATCCATCAGTGACCGCTCAGCACACATCTTTCCCCCCGCTCAGCACAGCATGATGTGTGCTGAGCGAGGGGGTGGGGGGCGCGCTACTCTCACCAATCTAGCACCTGTGATAGCGACGTGTGGGGCCACGCATCGCTATCACTGGGGGGCATACACACGAGATCCATGCCTAAAATCTAAACAATCTAGTCAGACTGCTTAGATTTTAAGCACGGATCTCTCCATGTGTACTCCCCTTAATATCACAATCAATCCTTAAAAAAATCCATTCACTGAAACAAATTCTGCTTCAACTGTATGTAATAAAATAATGGATAAAACTCACCTGCAAATGCATCAACCAGGAAAAGGGGATCTTTAACTTTTCGGAGGCCACATATTAAGAGGAAAATGTGCAAATTCCCTGCATTCTGCTGAACTCCTGGGACACAGAGTGCAAGGGGATTTATGTTAAAGAAAAGACAGAAAATTCAATAGACAAATTTTAATTTTTCAAAGTTACTGTAATGAGTCCTGGACATGTGCCTGAAAAAGCTGAGTAAAATAATGGCTCTGGATGGTTTTGGGGTCTTTGGCATGAGCATAACCAAAGTTGTTGCAGTCTGTATAGTGTCTTTCTATACTGTTACCCATGGCTTTCTGTTTGAACATAAAATTATGAGCAATGTAAAGATGTGCGATCTGTCTAGCCATCATTATACACTGCGACACATTTTGCTTACTAACTTTTTTATATTGTTAGTATGTATAAAACTACATATTTACGGGCATATTTATGATCATTGTGGCCAGACTTGGAAATAAAGATTCCTTATTTCTGAGTCACTGGCACAGGAGCTCTGACAGGAGTCTATCCCGTGATCAGTGAGATGTAAAGTGATCGCATTGCAATAATTTTACTTTCTTTGTCTCCTCAGCTACGCTACTGCACATGCGCTAAAAGATGGTGGCGCATGCGCAAGCTGGAACCACAGTGAAGGTAGTCTACAGGCTTGCGCATTCGGTAGTCCGGTAAACCTGCCAGGACAGCAGCCCCCATAGAAATCTGCTGTGTCCTTCTTACATTCTGGGGATACTTAATATTTGTGGAAATATACTTAACTAAATATTCCTCATAGACATTCACATCATCCCTGCCCCAGTGGAGCTTTCAATTTAAATTATCTACCACTCAGATAAAAGGATTTTAATACCTACCGGTAAATCCTTTTCTCCTACTCTGTAGAGGATGCTGGGGACTTCAAAAGGCCCATGGAGTATAGACGGGATCCGCAGGAGCTTGGGCACACTAAAAAGACTTTGACTGGGTGTGAACTTGCTCCTCCCTCTATGCCCCTCCCCCAGACCTCAGTTATAGGAACTGTGCCCAGGAGAGACGGACATTTCGAGGAAAGGATTTTTGTTAAACTAAGGGCAAGAAACATATCAGCCCACACCACAAACACACCGTACAACTGGATCAGCAGGAAAACCAGATAACAGAATGAACTAACAACAGCAACAAGCTGAATCTAACTGATACACAAACCTCGTGTAACCGAAAATAACCAGTATCAATATAATTGCAAGGAACAGTCCGCACTTGGATGGGCGCCCAGCATCCTCTACGGACTAGGAGAAAAGGATTTACCGGTAGGTATTAAAATCCTATTTTCTCTTACGTCCTAGAGGATGCTGGGGACTCCAAATGGACCATGGGGTCTATACCAAAGCTCCAGACCGGGCGGGAGAGTGCGGACGACTCTGCAGCACCGACTGAGCAAACATGAGGTCCTCATCAACCAGGGTATCAAACTTCTAGAACTTAGCAAAAGTGTTTGAACCCGACCACGTAGCTGCTCGGAAAAGTTGAAGTGCCGAGAGCCCTCGGTTAACCACCCAAGATGAGCCCACCTTCCAGGTAGAATGGGCCTTCACTGACTTCGGAATTGGCAATCCAGCCGAAGAATGAGCTTGCTGAATCGTATTATAAATCCAGAAAGCAATAGTTTGCTTAGAAGCAGGATTTCCAATCTTGTTGGAAGCCTCTGTCTTCCGAGTAAGAGCCGTCCTGGCGACATAAATTTTCAAAGCTCTTACAACATCAAGAGATTTTGGGACCGCCACAGCATCCGTAGCCACAGGCACCACAATAGGCTGGTTAATGTGAAACGAAGAGACCACCTTCGGCAGAAATTGTTGCAGAGTCCTCAATTCCGCTCTATCCGCATGGAAGATCAAATAAGGGCTCTTATGAGACAAGGCCGCCAACTCAGACACTCGCCTGGCAGACGCCAGAGCCAAAAGCATGACCACTTTCCAAGTGAGAAACTTTAACTCAACCTTACGCAAAGGCTCAAACCAGTGAGACATAAGAAACTGCAACACAACTTCAAGATCCCACGGCGCCACAGGTGGCACAAAAGGAGGATGGATATGCAGCACTCCCTTCACAAAAGTCTGAACCTCAGGAAGGACGGCCAATTCCTTTTGAAAGAAAACAGATAAGGCTGAAATCTGCACTTTGATGGAACCCAATTTCAGGCCCGCATCCACGCCTGCCTGAAAAAAATGGAGGAAACGACCCAAATGAAACTCCTCCGCAGGAGCTGCTTTGGATTCACACCACGACACATATTTTCTCCAAATACGGTGATAATGTTTCGCCGTGACCTCCTTCCTAGCCTTAAGGAGAGTGGGAATGACTTCCCCAGGAATACCCTTCCGAGCTAAAATCTGGCGTTCAACTTCCACGCCGTCAAACGCAGCCGCAGTAAGTCCGGAAACAGGCAGGGCCCCTGCAGTAACAGGTCCTCTCTTAGAGGAAGCGGCCAGGGATCTTCCACTAATAATTCCTGAAGATCCGGATACCAGGCCCTCCGTGGCCAATCTGGAGCGACAAGTATTGCCGGAATCCTTGTTCGTCTTATGATCCTCAGCACTTTTGGAATGAGAGGAAGCGGAGGGAAAACATACACCGACTGAAACACCCACGGAGTTACCAGGGCGTCCACCGCACTGGCTTGGGGGTCCCTTGACCTGGAACAATACTTCGGAAGTTTCTTGTTGAGGCAAGACGCCATCATGTCTATCAGAGGAGTTCCCCAACGCCTTGTTACTTCTGCAAATACTTCTTGATGAAGAGCCCACTCTCCTGGATGGAGATCGTGTCTGCTGAGAAAGTCTGCTTCCCAGTTGTCCACGCCCGGGAGGAAGACTGCTGACAGAGCGGTTACGTGCTGTTCCGCCCAGCAGAGAATTCTTGTGGCTTCCGCCATTGCCGCCCTGCTCCTTGTTCCGCCTTGGTGGTTTACGTACGCCACCGCTGTGATGTTGTCCGACTGGATCAGGACAGGAAGACCCTGAAGAAAACTCTTCGCTTGCAGGAGGCCGTTGTAAATGGCTCTTAACTCGAGAACATTTATGTGGAGAGAAGATTCCTGGCTTGACCATTTTCCCTGGAAACTTCTTCCCTGCGCGACTGCGCCCCAGCCTCGGAGACTTGCATCCGTGGTCAGCAGGACCCAGTCCTGGATTCCAAAATGGCGTCCCTCTAGAAGGTGAGACCTTTGCAGCCACCACAGGAGAGAGATCCTGGCCCTGGAAGATAGACTATTTTCCGGTGCATGTGTAGGTGAGACCCGGACCATTTGTCCAGTAGGTCCCACTGAAACACTCTGGCATGAAACCTGCCAAACGGAATGGCCTCGTAAGCCGCCACCATCTTCCCTAGCACTCGAGTGCATTGATGAATCGACACTCTTGTCGGTCTCAAAAGCTCCTTGACCATGGTCTGTATTTCTAGAGCTTTGTACTCCGGAAGAAAGACTCCCTGAAGTTTCGTGTCTAGGATCATGCCCAAGGGCAGCCGAGTCGTCGGAATTAACTGAGACTTTGGCAAATTTAAAATCCAACCGTGATGTTGCAGAACCGTCAGGAAGAGTTCCACATTCTTTGACAATTGTTCCTGTGACCTCGCCTTTATTAGGAGATCGTCCAAGTACTGGATAATTGTGACGCCTCGCTTGCGAAGTAGTACTATCATTTCTGCTATAACCTTGGTGAAGACCCTCGGGGCCGTGGAAAGCCCAAACGGCAACGTCTGAAATTGGTAATGACAATCCTGCACCGCAAATCTCAGGAAGGCCTGATGCGGAGGATAAATCGGGATGTGTAAGTAGGCATCTTTTATGTCCACTGACGCCATAACCCCCCCCCCCCCCTTCTAGGCTGGAGATCACAGCTCGAAGAGATTCCATCTTGAACTTGAAGTTTTCAAGTATGGATTGAGGGATTTTAGGTACAGAATCGGTCTGACCGAACCGTCCGGCTTCGGTACGACAAAGAGGCTCGAATAGAACCCTTCCCTCCATTGAGACGGGGGAACGGGAACAATGACCCTCTGTTGACACAACTTTTGTATTGCAGCATTTACTACTTCTCTTTCTGGAAGAGAAACTGGCAAGGCCGATACGAAAAAGCGGCGGGGGGGCATCTCCTGAAACTCCAGTTTGTACCCTTGGGACACTATGTCTAAGACCCAAGGATCCAGGGCCGATTGAAACCAGACCTGACTGAAGATTCGGAGACTGCCACCCACCGGCACGGAGCCCCAGAGTCATGCGGTGGACTTGGTAGAGGCGGGGGAGGACTTTTGCTCCTGGGTGCCTGAACCTGCAGGCGACTTCTTTCCCCTTCCTCTACCCTTCGAAGCGAGGAAGGACGAGCCCCTACCTCATTTGTATTTATTAGGCCGAAAGGACTGCATCTGTTGATGGGGCCCTTTTTTCTGTTGTGCGGGAACATGAGGAAGAAAAGATGACTTACCCGCAGTAGCGGTGGACACCAGGTCAGCCAGGCCATCACCAAACAAGACACTACCTTTGAAGGGGAGAGCTTCCATATTTTTCTTGGAGTCGGCATCAGCATTCCATTGATGGATCCACAGCGCCCTCCTGGCCGAGACTGCCATGGCATTGGCTCTTGATCCCAAGAGGCCAACATCTCTCGCCGCATCCTTTAGGTAATCTGCAGCGTCCTTGATATAACCAAGAGTCAAAAGAATATTACCTTTATCAAGGGTATACATATACGAAGCTAAATTATCAGCCCATTTAGCAATAGCACTACTCACCCATACCGACGCCACAGCAGGTCTGAGCAATGCACCAGTATTAACGAAAATGGCCTTCAAGGACGTCTCCAGCTTGCGATCCGCCGGATCCTTGAGAGCTGCCGTGTCAGGGGACGGAAGCGCCACCTTCTTGGACAAACGGGAAAGAGCCTTGTCGACATTTGGAGACGACTCCCATATTTCCCTGTCATCAGAGGGGAAAGGATACGCCATAAAAATTATCTTGGGAATCTGCCACCTCTTGTCCGGCGACTCCCAAGCTTTTTCACAAAGAGCATTCATTTCATGAGAGGGGGGAAACTTCACCTCAGGTTTTTTCCCTTTAAAGAGGCAAACCCTTGTTTCCTGAACAGTAGATTAGTCAGAGATATGTAAAACATCTTTAATAGCCACAATCATGTACTGAATACTCTTAACAACCCTTGGGTGTAAAGTAGCCTCATTAAAGTCGACATCAGAATCCGATTCCGTGTCGGCATCTGTATCTACCATCTGGGTAAATTAACGTTTTTGTGACCCTGAGGGGGTCTGCACCTGAGCCAAAGCATCTTCCATGGATTTTCTCCATGTTTGAGTCTGAGAAACAGATTTATCAAACCATCTCCAGCCCCTTTTCTGCACCCCCAGTAACCTCCTCCGGGGAGGAACACTCAGCCTCAGACATGCCGACACGCAGTACCGACAACCCCACACTCACACTGGCCAATAAAGGGGACAGCCTACAGAGAAGCCTGGAGAGAGATACACTGAGGGAGTATGCCAGCCCACACCCCAGCGCCTATATACTACACACGTATAATATATATCAGTAGCGCTGAAATAATAAAAAAAGCACCCATTTATCTGTGCCCCCCCCCCCCCCCCCCCCCGTTTTGCTCCCTATTACTTGTGAGGAGCATGGAGGTCCCGGGCCAGCGTCTCTGCAGCGGCTGCGAAGAGAAGAAAATGGCGCTGGTGAGCTGTGCGGCTAAGCCCCGCCCCTTCCCGGCGTGCTTCAGACCCGCTCAAATTTGAAAATGTATAATGGCCAGGGCACCGAATATGCCTTTAGCCAGACTGGATGACCACAGTAACTGCTGCCCAGGGCAGTCTTCTGCCGTCACTGAAGTCTTCGGTTCCTCTAATACTCACCCGGCTTCTTTCTTCTGGCTTCTGTGAGGGGGGTGACGGCGCGGCTCCGGGAACAAGCAGCTAGGCGAACCAAGTGATCGAACCCTCTGGAGCTAATGGTGTCCAGTAGCCTAAGAAGCAGAGCCCTTGAACTAAGAAGAAGTAGGTCTGCTTCTCTCCCCTCACTCCCACGATGCAGGGAGCCTGTAGCCAGCAGGTCTCCCTGAAAATAAAAAACCTAACAAAAAGTCTTTCTAGAGAAACTCAGGAGAGCTCCCCTAGTGTGTGTCCATTCACTCCTGGGCACAAAGTCTGAGGTCTGGGGGATGGGCATAGAGGGAGGAGCCAGTTCCCACCCAGTCAAAGTCTTTTTAGTGTGCCTAAGCTCCTGTGGATCCCGTCTATACCCCATGGTCCTTTTGGAGATCCTTTAGGATGTAAGAGAAACACACATTCATTTGGGTTCAATTTGTCAGAATACAGCCTATTAATAACACAGACACCCAGCATATCCCAGGCCGGTATGGGTTACTGCCGTTAGGTCGACACTCATTAGGTCGACATGTACTAGGTTGACAGGTCAAAATGTCGACATGAGTTTTTCAAATTTAAAAAAAAAATTAGATTTCTTTTCATATTTAATGATCCACGTGGACTACAATTGAAACAGTAATCTTGCCCGAAGCATGTCGAGTGAAGCGAGGACATGTGCACTAATTTGGGTTTCCCGTCACTTTATGGAGAAAACGACACCAAAAACAGTCAAAAACCTCATGTCGACCTTTTGACCCGTCGATCTAGTACATGTCGACCTAATGCCCATGTCGACCTTTTGTCCCTGTCGGCCTTCAATGGTCAACCTAATGACTGTAGACCTAAGTTGTGTCTATCCAACGACCCATACCCGTCAGGATAACTAGTATTATATACTGTATTTTACAACTAGAACTACATTATTGGATTGAACAGTTTATGGATTGTTATCCGTGCCGATTCTTGGGGCGGGCAAGCCGTGGCACTTCTGCGGGTCCTTGCTTCCTCCTCCTCCCCCTTTCAGAGTACTCCATTCGGTGGGCGGAGTTTCGCAGAACGACGCAGTTGCATCGTGACGTCACAACACAATCACATCATTCATAGAAACTCCTACTCCCGGAGTACTGATGACTAGAGGAGGGGGAGCCAAGCTACTAGAAGGACGAGGTGGCCAGCACGAGGAGGGAGAGGCGGGCCGAAGAGCGGGAAGAACCTCTGCAAATGTAAGTCTCTCTCTCTCCCTCCCCCCCACTTGACACTTGCCTGCCTAATGTGTAAAGTGGGGACTCTTGCCTGCGTAATGAGTAAAATGGGGACACTTGCCTGCCGTGATGTGTAAAATGGGGACACTTGCCTGCCGTGACGTGTAAAATGGGGACACTTGCCTGCTGTAATGTGTAAGATGGGGATTTAATGTATCAAGGGCATTGCGGTGTACGGCATTATATATATATATATATATATATATATATATATATATATATAATTTTTTATTTATTTATTTTTCTGTGGTGGCCGTGATCTGTTGGTACAAGGTCAAAAACTGGTGTGTAAGGTAGTCTTTTCAGATGAGGGCACGCCCATTTTAATGAGGCCACGCCACCTTGCCGGGAGCGCGTGCATGCTTTTTCTTTTTATATCTATGGGTAGCGTTTTTTTTTTCTTTTTATGTCAATAAGGACGGGGGTGGGGGGGTGGAGGGGGCATTTTTAAATCTCGCACTGGGAGCCAAATTAGCTAGAAACAGCCCTGATTGTTATACAAGATATCCTGTCTTATATACTGTATTTGTGAATGCATGTGCAATATTGTTATTACTGCATTTATTAAGTAACCTAAATATCCTACACTTAGGCTGCCATTTTGTTTGGTATTATTCCTAAAACTGATAAAACATCATTAAAAGCAGGATGACTTATAGTAACAATATCAAAACAGGTCTACCATACAAGATCCTAACTAGCAGCGGGCAAGTGTTGCTTCCGCCCAGGGTGCAGATCCTAGGAGGCGGCACTGTTGCTGCACCCATGGTACCTGCATTCGGCTTGCAGTGCACCTGGGTCTGCACCCTGCAACCTAGGGAGCCTGTATAATGCTCTGAATGCTCACCTTCTTCATAGTTCTAGAAGATCTGGATTTGCTAAATGCACTAAGACCCAGATTATTTGTATAGTGACTACATATTACACAGAGCCTTACAGAGAATATTTCACTATTCACATCAGTCCATGCCCTAGTGCAGCTCACAATTTATATTCCCTACCACTTTTATGCACACATCAGAAGCCAATTAAGATACAAGTAGGCGAGGTTCCTTGCAGTCTCGCTGCACTCGCCACATAGTGGGCTCGGTGGACCGCTGTGCTTGCCACAGGTTCTATTCCCACTTTGGGGTATATTCAATAAGAGTCGGATCCATTCAGACACGCAGTTGTCGGAATGGATCTGACAGTCGGATTTGGGCGTACACAGGGACCGGTCCTCCTGCCGCTGCAGTCAGCGGCTGCAGATGCGCTGACAGCAGTGGTCAGGTGCGCAGATGACGGCAGGCGAGAGCGGGACGGTGGTGAGGGTAAGCTGGGCGGCGGGGGGGGGGAGCAGAGATCGGCGGTGGCAGGAGGAGCAGGTTGCAGGGAGAGACGTGCCTGCGGGTGGCGGGGAGAGCACAGATTGGTGGCCGGCGGGAGGAGCTGGCTGTGGGGGAACATGTCTGCGGCGGCGGGGGGAGGCGCTGCAGGGAGAGAGGTGCCTGGCCAGGGTATGGCCAGGCACCTCTAACCCTGCAGCGCCTCCCCCCGCCACAGACATGTCCACCCGCAGCCAGCTCCCCCGCCGGCCGCCGATCTCTGCTCCCCCCGCGGCCGCAGCACCGATCATCTCCTCACCTCAATCTGACTTGTTTTCAAGTCGGATTGAGTTTGTCGGAAAGGGGGCCAAAACCTGTCGGATTTGGCCCCATTTCCGACAGAAGCACACGGATCGGTGGCTATTCCGCCGATCCACGTGTTTTCCGACAAGTCGGGAATTCCCGACTTGTCGGATTAAATCGACCCCTTCCGACCTATTTCTGTCGGAAGCTGCCGTCTTTCCGACAAGGTGGCAGCTTCCGACAGTTATTGAATACAGCACTTTATGGGTGTCATGGACACCCTGGAGTGGGAATAGTCCATGTCGGTGGGCATGCTGAACGGCGGGCTACTCAGTGTTCAGGATCCCGGCGTCTGTAATGTGACCGATGTTCACATAACCGCATCCCGTTTCTTTTGTAGCACAGCAAATTTACAGCTCTTTACAATTGGAAAAACAGGGTAATAACAGTCATAAAGGTAGGAAGACCCTGCTCGCAAGCTTACAATCTAAAGGGAAATAGGCATTGATACACAAGGGTAGGTATTACTCATTGCATAATGATCCACCAAATTGCAAAGGTTCATGGTGGGCTGTATATGGTCACACAGCAATGATGGCCTGGGGTCAGGAGGATGGAAATGTGAAGAACGAAAACGTGAGGTTATGGGTGGACTGTACAGTGGGATACAATTGGATAGGAAAGCTTATGAAGGTTTTTCATAAGCTTGCCTGAAGAGATGAGTTTCCAGGGAATGCTTGAAGGTTTGGAATCTAGAGGAGAGTCGTATCATGCGTGGGAGGGCATTCCACAGAGTGGGTGCAGCACAAAGAAAGTCCTGCAGTTGTGAATGGGAGTGAATAATGAGTGTGGATGAGAGACGTAGATCTTGTGAAGAGCAAAGAGGTCGGGTTGGGAGATAATTTGACATAAGAAAAGAACTTTGGTGTAGTTTGGTTAATGGCCTTGCGTGTAAGTAAAAGTATTTTAGATTGAATACGGTAGAATACAGGTAACCACTGAAGGAATTGACAGAGTGCATCCGCAGACTTTTAAAATTGCTAGCATCCGATATATTGCTCGGATATCACCAAATGCTGCAACCAATAGGAAGAGTATAAAAGTATATTTGATGAATAACCAATCATTGATTGTTACTAATCCCATTGGTTTGCCATAATAAAGCATCACGATTTTAAATGGTCAGGAGTACTTTCTTGGGGTGCTTGAAAACTGATGGATCTTTGACAGCACAAACATCTGCAATCAACATACTGTAACTATCTTTGAATGTCAACCAGCAATCATGTGTCTCCTTTTAACGTAAAAAGAGGCTTCATAAAGATTACTGAGTAAAAATAGGATTTTAGTACCTACCGGTAAATCCTTTTCTCCTAGTCCGTAGATGATGCTGGGGACTCCAAAAGGACCATGGGGTATAGACGGATCCGCAGGAGCTTGGGCACAATATAAAGACTTAAACTGGGTGTGAACTGGCTCCTCCCTCTATGCCCCTCCCCCAGACCTCAGTTAGAAAACTGTGCACAGGAGAGACGGACATTTCGAGGAAAGAATTTATAACTTAAACACAGTGAGTGTTATACCAGCTCACACCACAAACATACCGCAAGACATGGCCTTCTACAGAAAACCAGCCCACGGTATGAAAACCATACAGCCATATGCTGAGAGAATATGTAACACAACCTGTGTGTCAGCCTATCAACAATAAAAAACCACATGCCTTGGCCTGAACAACGTCAGCGATAACCTGACAGAGAAGAATCACCACAAAGTGCAACCAAAATCAATAACTGCAGACACAGTACGCACTGGGACGGGCACCCAGCATCCTCTACGGACTAGGAGAAAATTATTTACCGGTGGGTACTAGGGGGGTAATTCCAAGTTGATCGCAGCAGGACATTTTTTTTAGCAGTTGGGCAAAACCATGTGCACTGCAGGGGAGGCAGATTTAACATGTGCAGAGAGAGTTAGATTTGGGTGGGTTATTTTGTTTCTGTGCAGGGTAAATACTGGCTGCTTTATTTTTACACTGCAATTTAGACTGCAGATTGAACACACCACACCCAAATCTCTCTCTCTCTGCACATGTTATATCTGCCTAACCTGCAGTGCACATGGTTTTGCCCAACTGCTAAAAAATTTCCTGCTGCGATCAACTTGGAATTACCCCCTAAAATCCTATTTTCTCTTACGTCCTAGAGGATGCTGGGGACTCCAAAAGGACCATGGGGTTTATACCAAAGCTCCAGAACGGGCGGGAGAGTGCGGACGACTCTGCAGCACCGATTGAGCCAACATGAGGTCCCCATCATCCAGAGTATCAAACTTGTAGAGCTTAGCAGAAGAGTTTGAAACCCGACCAAGTAGCCGCTCGGCAAAGTTAAACCGCCGAGACACCTCGGGCATCCGCCCAAGAAGAACCCATCTTCCTAGTAGAATGGGTCTCCCCCTACTCCGGCAACTGCAATCCAGCCGTAGCACTAGCACACCGAATCGTATCCCAGGTCCAGCGTGTAACAGACTGCAGAGACGTAGGCGCCCCAAGCACGCTGAGAGCATACCAGACAAACAGAACCTCTGCTTTCCCAAACTGAGCCCAATTTGCGACATAAATCTTCAAAGCCATGACTACCTCGAGAGACATTGAATCAGCCAATGCTGAATTTACCACAGGCATCAAACCAGGAAGGTTTTTGATAAACCCCGAAAAACCGTTTCGGCAGAACTACTAACAGAGTTCTCAATTGTATCCACTTGGAAAATTAAACAGGGGCTCTTGTGAAACAAAGCCGCTACTTCCGACAACCGCCTTGCGGTTGCCCAAAAAGCAAAAGCATGACCACTCTCCAAGAGAGAAATTTTAAACCAACCTTTAATAAAGGTCCCAATCAGTGAGACACAAAAAAACGCAACACCACGTCAAGAGCCCACTGTGCCAATGGGGCACAAATGGAGGTTGGATGTGCAGTACTCCTTTCACGAAAGCCTGAACCTCTGGAAAGGTGGCCAACTCTTCTTCTTTTTTTGGGGGGGGGGAAATTTACAAGGCCAAAATTGCCCTGAAACAGCCTAACTGTAGGCCTGCATCCACACCTTCTTGCAAAGAATGGAGAAGAGCAACTCAGCTGAAAATCCTTCGTAGGAAGCATCTGAGATTTACACCAAGACACATATTTACGCCAAATACGGTGTTAAGGCTGTTCTCCTTACGTTTATCACCTTCAGCAGAGTGAAAGGGGAGGGGACACATAGACCGACTGAAAACTCCCAAGGTGTCACGAGGGCGTCCACTGCTATAGTTTGAGTGTCCCTTGACCTGGAACCATATTCCTAAGGTCTCTCGTTGAGGCAAGACGCCAACATGCCCAATTGAGGCACTCCTCAAAGACTTGTCACTTCTGTAAAACTTCTCGATGACGACAGTATTTCTCCCGGATGGAGATCGGCTCTGCAGAGGAAATCTATTTCTCCGTCATTTATGTCCGGAACTAAGACTGCTAATATAACGTTTACCAGTCTTTCCACCTAGCGAAAAACTATTTCCGCTTCTGCCATTGCCGCTTTGCTCCTTGTTCCGCCCTAGCGGCTCTTACGCCACTGCTGTCAAGTCGTCCGACAGAATGAAACCGTGCAGATCACGAAAAATATGTTCGTTGAAAATAGCTCTTACTTCAAGAAAGCTCATTGTAGACCAGCCTCGCAGCTTGCCCTTTTCCTCTGGAAATACTTCCCATGTAAGGACTGCTCCCCCAGCCTCGGAGATCCGCATACATGGACACCAGAATCTAATCCTGGATCCCGAACCTTCGTCCCTCTAGGAGGTGAGAACTGAGCAGACGCTACAGGAACGATAACTTGACCATTAAAATTATATTCCGGTGTATGTGCCGGTGAGATCCGGACCACATTCCCAACAGGTCCCATGAAAACCACTTCTGGCATTTGACCTGCGCTCCGAAAAGGCTTCTTAGGCCGCCCTCAACTTCTTCATCAACGGAACATATAGAGGGATTGGCACTGCAAATCTGATCCGACTCAGGATCCTCAGACCTCTTTCCACAGGAAAACACAGAACCTCAACCGTTCAGTATCTACCCTGATACCACCTCCGACATCTACGTCGTCGGGAACAACAGCCCTTACCTGTGTTGAAGAACAGTCAGAGAAAGAAACAACGATTTGTACCACTTGTTGTTTCCTGACTTCGCCTCAATCAGGCGAGCCTCTCATTACAGAATAACAATGGCTCTTACTATTGAAAGAAAACCATCATACTACCATCACTCCAGTGAAATGGCAAAGACCATTCTGGCTATCCCTCCATGTAATCTGAATGCGTAAAACAACGCACGTAAACTTTTTTTTTTTTTTTTTAATATAACCGGGACAGGAGAACCATACCCTGAACCTGACGCACCTCTGATATGGCGTCGCGTATTACCTCCCCTTCCAGAGGGGAAACGGTAAGATCTATTAGGAAACAGTGAGGGGAAACATCTGTAACTCCAGACATTCCCGCTCTGGATTCTACAATTAACTCACGGGTCCTGGCCTATTCCCGGACCAACTGAAAGGTAGTAGACGAGTCCCCACTGGAGTGGGGTCCAGGCAGATAGACTCCGCACCATGTGGTGGATGTGTGAGAAACAGAAAACGACCTCCGCTTCTGCGAACCTAACAAGGCTGCAGAACACTTACCTTTTCACACTCCATCTGCACAGAAAAGTAAAAAAAAAAAAAAAAAAGAACGGCACCAAACTAGTTAAATCGACTGCATCCCACAAAAGAATGCGTCACCAACCGTTGTGAGGGAATCTAACCCACCAAGTTAGATTTATCAGCAGCATTCGCTGAGATTGACTGAAATAAGGCATCCCCAAATAGCGGTACACCGGCCCAGGGAAAAAAACTTGAGTATCACTCGGAGTCAGCCACAGTATTTCCCCGGCTACCTCCTGTATACGCACTGTAGCCTGCCGCGATATATAGAGACAACCCAACATAAGGAAAATTCCCTATCTCTGCAGGATAATTTTATCGGTTGTCCTTCCGAATATAAACACTCCCTCATGTGCATGTAAAGCAAATAAATCCACAGAATAGAAAGAAAGTATCACTTAGCTTCCTGTATTCGATCCTTTATGACAGGACGCCGTGTCGACCAGGAGTTGACTTTCACAGTATCTTCTCCGCCGCAGGAAAAGAATAAACATTCGGACTCCTTGAGAGGGCGGGAGACCCACTCGTCACGGCCGACCTAGAGCTTTATCAACAGAGCGACCAGCACATGAAAAAGAATACTATTACTTTAGCATTCATTATAATCATAAGATGAATATACATATTGCAATACACATAAACACCCATATCCTACCAATATATACATATAATATATATATATATATATATATATATATATGCGGATTGTCCGGAAACCTTCGGGACCCAAGTGACATTAATGTGTTCTGAATGTGTATGACCATGTACTGAATCCGCAGTTGTGGCTCTACCAGGAAACAATATAGTCGACAGAAAACTTAGTTATCGTCGACAGCAGTGAGTAGTAACCAGGCAAAATAACATACTTGTGACCCCGAGGGGTCCGAGGGAGTTATACATAAATATTTTTAATAACATTCCCCCACAAATATAAACATTTCTGTGCTCGAGCCTCAGACTCTCTGAACCACACCATATAAATACATATGAATTTATATACAGGTGTAAGTCAGTTACAGCATGTCAATTTACACCCGGTAATAACCAACTACTGTGTCTCCCATACCATGTTTCCTTGAACAAGTATAACACAACCGACCTGTTGACTCTGTATCAAGTACCAAACAGGCGTCGGCGAAGCAGACAATGAGCCCCAGAGGCGTTAGTGACAGAACATTCACACATGTCGACACAAGTGTATATCTGACAGGGAGGACACAGAGTAAACACAACCCTGAGTGCATGCCCATTTCCAATTAAATAGTGTTATACCTTCCTACACAACACTAACAAAATGTGCCCCCCCCCCCCCTTGTTTGTGCTATACACAGATTTTGGCTGGGACATTGCAGAAAACGGTTCTGTCTCTTGCCGTGAGGGCTAAGCCCCGCCCCTTATCGGCGCACGGTAGCCCACTATGTTAAAAAAAAATTATGCAGGTAGGGGACCATATACAGTGGTTATCCACTGTATATGTTCTCTGGGATTTGTAAATCAATGTAAACATTCTGCCCAGGGCGCTCCCCCCCTGCGCCCTGCACCCGCTACCAGCCGTTGGTGTGTGGGAGCATCGGCGCGCAGTGGGACCGCTGCGACATGCTGGCGGGGGTAGCGGCCACGGTGCCCGGGCCCCGAATATCAAGACAAGCCAGCATATTATGTGTAAAAAAAGAGCCTCCGTAACATTGCTGCCCATGGCGCCCCCCCCCCCCACCAGCGCCCTGCACCCTGTGAGTGCGTTGGTGTGTGGGAGCATGGAGCGTAGCACGACCGCCGCATGTTACCTCCGTTACTGAAGTCTTCTGCCATCACTGAAGTCTTCTGTTCTTCTAATACTCACCCGGCTTCTGTCTTCTGTGAGGGGGGTGACGGCGCGGCTCCGGGAACAAGCAGCTAGGCGCACCAAGTGATCGAACCCTCTGGATCTAATGGTGTCCAGTAGCCTGAGAAGCAGAGCCCTTAAACTAAGAAGAAGTAGGTCCTGCTTCTCTCCCCTCACTCCCACGATGCAAGGAGCCTGTAGCCAGCAGGTCTCCCTGAAAATAAAAAAAACCTAACTATAAAGTCTTTCAGAGAAACTCAGTAGAGCTCCCCTAGTGTGTGTCCCTTCACTCCTGGGCACAAAGTCTAACTGAGGTCTGGAGAAGGGGCATAAAGGGAGGAGCCAGTTCACACCCAGTTTAAGTCTTTATAGTGTGCCCAAGCTCCTGCGGATCAGTCTATACACCATGGTCCTTTTGGAGTCCCCAGCATCCTCTAGGACGTAAGAGAAAAATTTATTTTACTGTGAATTTATTGCATTAGTCAAAGTGAAAGAGTGGAATGTGCCTTTTTTAACCGTACTGTATTTGATTTTTATTTAAATACTGCAAAATGTTGATAGTATTTAACTTTCAGAAGTCAACTGATATTCCAGATATTAGCAATACAGCATTTTTACTCTCTCAAAACGTTATATCTGCATAAATCTGCGTGTGAGGCCAGGGAATATTGTTGGACACGTGATAGGATAGTGACATTGCAATCCAGTTGCATGCCTCTGTCATTCAAGATCTCATCAGCACCTTTACATTTTTTCCCCATGGACTGGATATTGTTAAAGCCAATAGCAGCCATGACTAAGCCCTTTAATAGCTTTTAAAGGGAACATGTAATCTATTTCTGATGAGGACTTCAGATCTTTGTTGGTGACTATGGTCAGAGGTGACCCCAGCTGCACATTTGGTGGTCTTGCTATAGGCCAAATATTGATAATCTTAATAAATCTACAGTATAACGAATGCTTAAATGCCAGACTGTCGACTGCATATCTGACTGCCCTGTGTTAAAGCCAAATATTAAAACTGAACTAAGAACAGTAAAGAAAAACAAAAAAAAATCTCCTCCTGTATGTTTAAAATACACTTTATTACATTCCTATCTGTATAAGCGTGCATATCTAGTGACGTTTAGGTTTATGTTAAGCAACACACAATTATTTGCGTGGTTTTGTGTAAATACCGCTTTTCAGGCGTTCATTTAAAATTATTATGTAATGTCCATAAACCCTGTTTCCAAGAATTTAGTTATTTAATGTTTGTATGTCCCTGCCCCTGAAACTGGTTTCAGAGGCTCACCATTTTACACGATACTGGAAGACAAAGGAAATCCAGCATGAGATACTCTTGGCAGGATCCTCAGGCTCTATCAAGATCCAGATCCAGATCCACTGGCCGTGGTCTGGAAACTACTATTGACGCTGAGGTGACATCAGACCAGATGACTACAATCATCCAATAAAGAACATCTAATCCCGGCCAGCTCTGATCACGTGACCAGAATGGGTCACGTGACCAGAATGGGTCACGTGACCGGGCAAACCAAATAAATACTGTGATTATATATGAAATAATTTTATCTTCTGAATGATTTTTAGAATATATTTGGTGCCTTTCTATGTTGGACCCAGTAAGGATGCTGCTGTATTAATTTTTTACTGCTTATCATGACAGTTTGGTTAATTAATTTTCTGCCAGTCACAGGTGCATTAATTCATATCATTATAGCGGGGTATAAGCCCAGAGCTACACTCCACCATATGCTTCTGAGGAAGCTGGGTTACTAGTACCAGCGAAACGCGTTGAGCCAGGAGGACACAGATATTACCATGTGGACTCCCATCATCTATCTACCCTGGTGTTTATTGGATTGCAATATTCTTTGGATTGATCAAGTACCTTCAGAGGAACCGGAGCCATCACCTAAACCAAGCTACTGCACATTGCTGGATTGAATTGGGGATTTAACTTGGTCTCAGTCGGTTATACATCAGTACCTCTGACCATTTCATGTGGACAAGATTCCAGAGAATGTGCTAGCCAGGGTATGATATTGCCTATAAAGGAGTCAAATGAATGTATCATCTCCCTAATGATTTACTATGCTAATCATCACAGTGACAATATTTTAGCTGTTTTATATATTTTTTATTCTGTATATTACATTTATTATTTAGTTTTAATAACTACCGTCATGTGAACAATTTTTTGTTATCCTAACGTGTATGATTTTATACAGCCAGCGCTGGTATTCAATATTATTATTCTTTTGCATTCATGTGGAAGCGGTTAGTCCCTCCCCAGCTTCCACTGTTAACATCATATGGTCAGTCTATAGTAATTTCATCCTCTTCCTTCCATTCCCTGTTTCCAAATGCAGTCATTTCCTACAGCCTACTCCAAGTGAAAGCAATCTTTCCAATGATTCCCATATTACATCATAATGGGGCAGATGTATTGAGCCTGGAGAAGAGATAAAATAAGATTTTACTCACCGGTAAATCTATTTCTCGTAGTCCGTAGTGGATGCTGGGGACTCCGTAAGGACCATGGGGAATAGCGGCTCCGCAGGAGACTGGGCACAGCTAAGAAAGATTTAGGACTACCTGGTGTGCACTGGCTCCTCGCACTATGACCCTCCTCCAGACCTCAGTTAGGATACTGTGCCCGGAAGAGCTGACACAATAAGGAAGGATTTTGAATCCCGGGTAAGACTCATACCAGCCACACCAATCACACCGTATAACTCGTGATATGATACCCAGTTAACAGTATGAACATAACAGAGCCTCTCAACAGATGGCTCAACAATAACCCTTTTAGTTAATGATAACTATATACAAGTATTGCAGACAGTCCGCACTTGGGACGGGCGCCCAGCATCCACTACGGACTACGAGAAATACATTTACCGGTGAGTAAAATCTTATTTTCTCTGACGTCCTAGTGGATGCTGGGGACTCCGTAAGGACCATGGGGATTATACCAAAGCTCCCAAACGGGTGGGAGAGTGCGGATGACTCTGCAGCACCGAATGAGAGAACTCAAGGTCCTCCTCAGCCAGGGTATCAAATTTGTAGAATTTTGCAAACGTGTTTGCCCCTGACCAAGTAGTAGCTCGGCAAAGTTGTAAAGCCGAGACCCCTCGGGCAGACGCCCAAGAAGAGCCCACTTTCCTCGTGGAATGGGCTTTTACAGATTTAGGGTGCGGCAGTCCAGCCGCAGAATGTGCAAGTTGAATCGTGCTACAGATCCAGCGAGCAATCGTCTGCTTAGAAGCAGGAGCACCCAGCTTGTTGGGTGCATACAGGATAAATAGCGAGTCAGTCTTCCTGACTACAGCTGTCCTGGAAACATATACTTTTCAGTGCCAGACTACGTCCAGTAACTTGGAATCCTTCCCAAGTAGCCGCAGGCACCACAATAGGTTGGTTCACATGAAAAACTGATACCACCTTAAATAGGAATTGGGAACGAGTCCTCAATTTCGCCTTTCCCATATAAAATACAGATAAGGGCTTTTGTCAATTCTGATACACGCCTGGCCGACGCCAAGGCCCACAGAATGACCACTTTCCACGTGAGGTATTATAGCTCCACGGATTTAAGTGGCTCAACCCAATGCGACTTTAGGAAATCCAACACCACGTTGAGATCCCACGGTGCCACTGGAGGCACAAACGGGGGCTGACTATACAGCCCTCCCTTAACAAAAGTCTGAACTTCAGGCAGTGAAGCCAGTTCCATTTTGGAAGAAAATCGATAGAGCCGAAATCTGGACCTTAATGGAACCCAATTGTAGGCCCATAGTCACCTCTGACTGTAGGAAGTGCAGAAATCGACCTAGCTGAAATTTCTCCTTTGGGGCCTTCCTGGCCTCACAGTACGCAACATATTTCCACCATATGCGGTGATAATGGTTAGCGTTCACTTCTTTCCTAGCTTTAAATAGCGTAGGGATAACTTCCTCCGGAATTCCCTTTTCCTTCAGGATCCGGCGTTCAACTGCCATGCCGTCCAACGCAGCCGCGGTACGTCTTGGAACAGACAGGCCCCCTGCTGCAGCAGGTCCTGTCTGAGCGGCAGAGGCCATGGGTCCTCTGAGATCATTTCTTGGAGTTCTGGTTACCAAGCTCTTCTTGGCCCACCCGGAACAATGAGTATAGTTCTTACTCCTCTCCTTCTTATTATTCTCATTACCCTGGGTAAGAGAGGCAGAGAAGGGAACACATACACCGACTGGTACACCCACGGTGTTACCAGAGCGTCCACAGCCATCGCCTGAGGGTCCTTGACCTGGCGCAATATCTTTGTAACTTTTAGTTGAGGCGGGACGCCATCATGTCCACCTGTGGCCTTTCCCAACGGTGTACAATCATTTGGAAGACTTCTGGATGAAGTCCCCACTCTCCCGGGTGGAGGTCGTGTCTTCTGAGAAAGGCTCCTTCTCAGTTGTCCACTCCGGGAATGAACACTGCTGACAGTGCTAACACATGATTTTCCGCCCATCGGAGAATCCTTGTGGCTTCTGCCATCGCCATCCTGCTTCTTGTGCCGCCCTGTCGTTTACATCAGCGACCGCCGTGATGTTGTCTGACTGGATCAGCACCAGCCGGTGTTGAAGCAGGGGTCTAGCCTGACTTAGGGCATTGTAAATGGCCCTTAGTTCCAGAATATTTATGTGTAGGGAAGTCTCCTGACTTTTCCATAGCCTTGGAAGTTTCTTCCCTGTGTGACTGCCCCCCAGCCTCGAAGGCTGGCATCCGTGGTCACCAGGACCCAGTCCTGTATGCCGAATCTGCGGCCCCCTAGAAGATGAGCACTCTGCAGCCACCACAACAGCGACACCCTGGCCCTTGGAGACAGGGTTATCCGCCGATGCATCTGAAGATGCGACCCGGACCACATGTCCAACAGATCCCACTGGAAAATCCTTGTATGGGACCTGGCGAATGGAATTTCTTCGTAAGAAGCTACCATCCTTCCCAGGGCTCGCGTGCACTGATGCACCGACACCTGTATACGTATTAGGAGGTCTCTGTCTAGAGACGACAACTCCTTGGACTTCTCCTCCGGGAGAAACCCTTTTTATTCTGTTCTGTATCCAGAACCATACTCAGGAACAGTAGACGCGTCGTAGGAACCAGCTGCGACTTTGGATATTCAGAATCCAGCCGTGCTGTTGTAGCACTTCCCGAGATAGTGCTACTCCGCCGAACAACTGCTCCCTGGACCTCGCCTTTATAAGGAGATCGTCCAAGTACGGGATAATTATTTCGGCCATTACCTTGGTAAATACCTCGGTGCCGGGGACAGACCAACGGCAACGTCTGGAATTGGTAATGACAATCCTGTACCACAATTTTGAGGTACTCCTGGTGAAGAGGGTAAATAGGGACATGCAGGTAAGCATCCTTGATGTCCAGTGATACCCTGAAATTCTCCAGGCTTGCAATAATCGCCCTGAGCGATTCCATTTCGAACTTGAACCTTCGTATATAAGTGTTCAAGGCTTTCAATTTTAGAATGGGTCTCACCGAACCGTCTGGTTTCGGTACCACAACATTATGGAATAGTAACCCCGGCCTTGTTGAAGGAGGGGTACCTTGATTTCACCTGCTGGAGGTGCAGCTTGTGAATTGCCGCCAGTACTACCTTTCTCCGAGGGCTGCAGGCAAGGCTGAGGTGAGGTAACGGCGAGGGGGAGTCGCCTCGAACTCCAGCCTGTATCCCTGTGATACTATTTGCAGAACCTAGGGATCCACCTGTGGGCAAACCCACTGGTCCCTGAAGTTCCCGAGACGCGCCCCTACCGCACCTGTCTCCACCTGTGGAGCCCCAACGTCAAGCGGTGGACTCAGAGGAAGCGGGGGAAGATTTTTGATCCTGGGAACTGGCTGCTGGTGCAGCTTTTTCCTTCTTCCCTTGTCTCTGTGCAGAAAGGAAGCGCCTTTGACCCGCTTGCTTTTCTGAAGCCGAAAGGACTGTACCTGAAAATACGGTGCTTTCTTAGGCTGTGAGGAAACCTGAGGTAAAAAAAAAAAATTTTCTCTTCCCAGCTGTTGCTGTGGATACGAGGTCCCAGAGACCATCCCCAAACAATTCCTCACCCTTATAAGGCAGAATCTCCATGTGCCTTTTATAGGCAGCATCACCTGTCCACTGCCGGGTTTCTAATACCCTCCTGGCAGAATGGACATTGCATTTATTCTGGATGCCAGCCGGCAAATATCCCTCTGTGCATCCTTTATATATAAGACGACGTCTTTAATATGCTCTATGTTAGCAAACTATTATCCCTGTCTTAGAGTATTAATATTATCTGACAGGGTATCAAACCACGCTGCAGCAGCACTATTTATGCTGAGGCAATTGCAGGTCTCAGTATATAACCTGAGTGTGTATATACAGACTTCAGGATAGCCTCCTGTTTTTTATCAGCAGGCTCCTTCAAGGTGGCCGTATCCTAAGACGGCAGTGCTACCTTTTTTGACAAACGTGTGAGCGCGTTATCCACCCTAAGTGATATCTCCCAACGTGACCTATCCTCTGGCGGGAAAGGGTATGCCATCAGTAACTTTTTAGAAATTACCAGTTTCTTATTGGGGGAACCCACGCTACTTTACACACTTCACTCATTCATCTGATGGGGGAACAAAACACTGGCTGCTTTTTCTCCCCAAAAATAAAACCCCTTTTATGTGGTACTTGGGTTCATGTCAGAAATGCGTAACACATTTTTCATTGCCGAGATCATGTAACGGATGTTCCTAGTGGATTGTGTATATGTCTCAACCTCGTCGACACTGGAGTCAGACTCCGTGTCGACATCTGTGTCTGCCATCTGATGTAACGGGTGCTTTTTTGAGCCCCTGATGGCCTTTGAGACGCCTGGGCAGGCGCGGGCTGAGAAGCCGGCTGTCCCACAGCTATTTTACGTCATCCAGCCTTGTAAGGAGTTGACATTGTCGGTTAATAGCTTCCACCTAGCCATCCACTCTGGTGTTGGCCCCACAGGGGACGACATCCCATTTATCGGCCTCTGCTCCACCTCCACGTAACCTTCCTCATCCCACATGTCGACACAGCTGTACCGACACACAGCACACACACAGGGAATGCTCTGACTGAGGACAGGACCCCACAAAGTCCTTTGGGGAGACAGAGAGAGAGTATGCCAGCACACACCAGAGCGCTATATAATGCAGGGATTAACACTATAACTGAGTGATTTTTCCCCCAATAGCTGCTTGTATAAACAATATTGCGCCTAAATTTAGTGCCCCCCCTCTCTTTTTAACCCTTTGAGCCTGAAAACTACAGGGGAGAGCCTGGGGAGCTGTCTTCCAGCTGCACTGTGAAGAGAAAATGGCGCCAGTGTGCTGAGGGAGATAGCTCCGCCCCTTTTTCGCGGACTTTTCTCCCGCTTTTTTATGGATTCTGGCAGGGGTATTTATCACATATATAGCCTCTGGGGCTATATATTGTGATATATTTGCCAGCCAAGGTGTTTTTATTGCTGCTCAGGGCGCCCCCCCCAGCGCCCTGCACCCTCAGTGACCGGAGTGTGAAGTGTGTATGAGGAGCAATGGCGCACAGCTGCAGTGCTGTGCACTACCTTGGTGAAGACTGATGTCTTATGCCGCCGATTTTCCGGACTCTTCTTGCTTCTGGCTCTGTAAGGGGGCCGGCGGCGCGGCTCTGGGACCGAACATCAATGGCCGGTTCCATGCGGTCGATCCCTCTGGAGCGAATGGTGTCCAGTAGCCTAAGAAGCCCAAGCTACCACCAGTTAGGTAGGTTCGCTTCTTCTCCCCTTAGTCCCTCGCTGCAGTGAGTCTGTTGCCAGCAGATCTCACTGTAAAATAAAAAACCTAAAATATACTTTCTCTCTAGGAGCTCAGGAGAGCCCCTAGTGTGCATCCAGCTCAGCCGGGCACAGGATTCTAACTGAGGTCTGGAGGAGGGTCATAGTGGGAGGAGCCAGTGCACACCAGGTAGTCCTAAATCTTTCTTAGCTGTGCCCAGTCTCCTGCGGAGCCGCTATTCCCCATGGTCCTTACGGAGTCCCCAGCATCCACTAGGACGTCAGAGAAACAAGTGATAAAGCAGGGATAAGTGCAACGTGATAACATACCAGCCAATCATTGCAGATTTGAAAAATTACAGTTAGGAGCTGATTGGCTGGTGCGTTATCACCTTGTACTTATCATGGGTTTATCACTGCTTTATCCCCTCTCCAGGCTTAATACATCTGCCCCATTGTTACCAAAGGCTATTTTTTTTTTTGCTTAAATATGACTTTCATTATTGTTGGAATATTTTGATGTAAATAAAATTGAATCTGCTTCAGTCTCTGTTTACTATTCTGTTAATGAGAAATTTTCAAAAAACAGTTCCATTTTGAGTCAGTAACCTCTTCACCTTCCAGGATATGATTACAAGAACTCACAAAAATCAGTAAGACCTTCGCAATCATAAGATATGGGGGCAGATGTATTAACCTGGAGAAGTGGTAAGTGCAAGGTGATAATGCACCAGCCAATCATTATGGAATGGAAAAATTACAGGATCTGATTGGCTGGTGAGTTATCACCTTGCACTTATTACTGCTTTATCACTTCTTTATTCCTTCTCCAGGTTGAATACATCTGTCCCATGATTCCTTTTCACTTGTCCATTACTTATGAAGACAAAAGCAGACATGGTTAATACCCCTTTTCCACTAGCTCAAAAAACCCGGGTTTTTGCATGGGTGTTCGAATGGACACGTTTTTTTTTGGTAGTGGAAACAGCTCCCTCAGAAAAAACCTGGGTCAAGTGACCCGGGAATCCTACCCGGGTAGCTACCTGGGTTGGACCCGGGTAAGGGAGTAGTGTAAACGGGTTACCTGGGTCATCCGACCTGGGGAAACGTTTACAGCATGCCCAGAGCCCATAGTGTCCTGCGGGCGGTCGGGAGGGACAGCGCATGCTGTCAGCGCTGCTGACCGGGAAAGTGTATGCCGGAGGCTGGGGGCAGCTCAGGAGCTTCCAGATTGCTGGGCTGGCCCCCAGCGTGACGGTGGGCACCTTCGAATTGGGGGTTTGGCATAACGGGACAGAGGACATGCCCAGAGGTTCTCGATCTGCCGGCTTTCCAGGCGCTTGGAGATGGCGTCATCTCCAAGTGCCGGCCAGAAGACACTGCACCCAGGTGCAGTGTAAACTGCGCCAACCTGGGATATTCCCGGGTTGTGCCGCAGTGGAAAGGGAGTCATGACTCTGGTCTGACCTGGCTTGGAACCGTGTTCCAAATTCCGGGTCAGACCCGCGACTTTAGTGGAAAAGGGGTACTAAGTCCAGATCAAGAAATGGAGCAAGCAGCATAAAAATGGGACATAATATTCAACATGTTGAAAATGAGATAAATGTCCTTGCCCCCTTGGTGGTCAATAAATAATCTAGCTCCTTTCTAAGCCACTTTTCGTAATAATATATAAGTAGGAAGATAAAAGGAATGGCAGTGAAACTTGGTGCTAATGCGATGTAGACCATGTCGCACAAAATGAATCTCGTCACATTTAATCAAATCTCTGCATCCATTGGACTTGATAATTCCATTTTTTAAATTAGTTTTGTTTCCTATAAATTGCACTGTGTACTGTAACAGGATAAGAGCATACATAATGAACCACATGTTATTTCCCATTAGCTGTTGTGAAATGACAAGTCCCAGCATGCCCTGTCACAATTTTGCTATTAGGGAATTCTAAAACTGTGGCAGGGCATGCTGGGACTTGTCATTTCACAACAGCTGGAGAGCCACAGGATGGCCAGGCCTGACCTATTGCTTCCTGAGCATGGTGTCACATGGAGGTGTTAGTAGGCTGCTTATAGTGTTTGTGGAAAACTGATTAAATCCTATTATTAATGATCTACTTTGGTAATGGGGATAATTCAAGAGGTGTATTCACTGCAGCTGTCAGACACCGTGGAGCGATTTTGTGATACTGCGCATGTGTCCCGATTATGACCGAGTTGCAGTTGCAATTTCAGGTGCACGCAAAGTGTATTGAAAATGTAGTGAGTGTTCTTTGCCAGGTACAGGAAGGGGAGATGGTCCATCTTATAGACATGTTATGGCTTTGACAAAGCTGCCTGGAGCAGCGAAACGCGTTAGGTTGAGACCTTGTGTGGACTTTTGCTGACCAGCACCACCATTGCACCACCATCTACAGTCAGGACCCTGCACTTCATTTGTCTCCGTAAACCAGGACTCCACATTGGCACTGCCATCGCCTACCATTTCTATAGGAGAACCCACTCATTGGAACACGGAGCATCCATTGAACTGTGAACCAGGACTCCAACTATTGCTGCCGTTGCTACACGAATTTGCATCTATGGGAGCCTCTTTAAACGGAACACAGACTTGGTAACCACATCCAATTGGATGAATTATTATACACTTGGTCCGTATTCATGACTGTATTTGTGCTGGTTATATATATGCCATTTGGTGCCATTGCATATTAGTTGGTGCTAGTATTAACTAGGTCTCAAAGTCCACCAAAGATCCAATAGTGAGATATAGATTTTATATATATATTCATTTCAGATTGATACTTTTTAATTTGTATAAGCTTTTTTAAATTATTATTAAATACACATTTGCTTAGATCTCATTGTGTCAATTAGCGCTGTATATATTTTTCCTCTCTCATGTTATGGGTGTATTATGGTCATATATTTGTTGAGACTGTTCAAAACTTTTTCCCATGTGTAAAGTCATTAAGATACTGTATACAGTACCATATTCATCATCATAGTCACTCTAACTCAGGGACATACTCCGTTTACTTAAGCATATGCAAAACTTAACCTGGCACATATTTAACAGAACAAAATGCCAAATAGGTTGCTAATGGGAAAAAATAGGATTTTAAATACCTACCGGTAAATCCTTTTTTCGTAGTCCATAAGGGATACTGGGGACAGGATTAGTACAATGGGGTATAGACTAGAGATGTGCACTTGAAATTTTTCGGGTTTTGTGTTTTGGTTTTGGGTTCGGTTCCGCGGCCGTGTTTTGGGTTCGACCGCGTTTTGGCAAAACCTCACCGAATTTTTTTTGTCGGATTCGGGTGTGTTTTGGATTCGGGTGTTTTTTTCAAAAAACCCTAAAAAACAGCTTAAATCATAGAATTTGGGGGTCATTTTGATCCCAAAGTATTATTAACCTCAAAACCCATAATTTCCACTCATTTTCAGTCTATTCTGAACACCTCACACCTCACAATATTATTTTTAGTCCTAAAATTTGCACCGAGGTCGCTGGATGACTAAGCTAAGCGACCCTAGTGGCCGACACAAACACCTGGCCCATCTAGGAGTGGCACTGCAGTGTCACGCAGGATGGCCCTTCCAAAAAACACTCCCCAAACAGCACATGACGCAAAGAAGAAAAAAAGAGGCGCAATGAGGTAGCTGTGTGAGTAAGCTAAGCGACCCTAGTGGCCGACACAAATACCTGGCCCATCTAGGAGTGGCACTGCAGTGTCACGCAGGATGGCCCTTCCAAAAAACACTCCCCAAACAGCACATGACGCAAAGAAGAAAAAAAGAGGCGCAATGAGGTAGCTGTGTGAGTAAGCTAAGCGACCCTAGTGGCCGACACAAACACCTGGCCCATCTAGGAGTGGCATTGCAGTGTCACGCAGGATGGCCCTTCCAAAAAACACTCCCCAAACAGCACATGACGCAAAGAAGAAAAAAAGAGGCGCAATGAGGTCGCTGGATGACTAAGCTAAGCGACCCTAGTGGCCGACACAAACACCTGGCCCATCTAGGAGTGGCACTGCAGTGTCACGCAGGATGGCCCTTCCAAAAAACACTCCCCAAACAGCACATGACGCAAAGAAGAAAAAAAGAGGCGCAATGAGGTAGCTGTGTGAGTAAGCTAAGCGACCCTAGTGGCCGACACAAACACCTGGCCCATCTAGGAGTGGCACTGCAGTGTCACGCAGGATGGCCCTTCCAAAAAACACTCCCCAAACAGCACATGACGCAAAGAAGAAAAAAAGAGGCGCAATGAGGTAGCTGTGTGAGTAAGCTAAGTGACCCTAGTGGCCGACACAAACACCTGGCCCATCTAGGAGTGGCACTGCAGTGTCACGCAGGATGGCCCTTCCAAAAAACACTCCCCAAACAGCACATGACGCAAAGAAGAAAAAAAGAGGCGCAATGAGGTAGCTGTGTGAGTAAGCTAAGCGACCCTAGTGGCCGACACAAACACCTGGCCCATCTAGGAGTGGCACTGCAGTGTCACGCAGGATGGCCCTTCCAAAAAACACTCCCCAAACAGCACATGACGCAAAGAAAAATGAAAGAAAAAAGAGGTGCAAGATGGAATTGTCCTTGGGCCCTCCCACTCACCCTTATGTTGTATAAACAGGACATGCACACTTTAACCAACCCATCATTTCAGTGACAGGGTCTGCCACACGACTGTGACTGAAATGACGGGTTGGTTTGGACCCCCACCGAAAAAGAAGCAATTAATCTCTCCTTGCACAAACTGGCTCTACAGAGGCAAGATGTCCACCTCATCATCATCCTCCGATATATCACCGTGTACATCCCGCTCCTCACAGATTATCAATTCGTCCCCACTGGAATCCACCATCTCAGCTCCCTGTGTACTTTGTGGAGGCAATTGCTGCTGGTCAATGTCTCCACGGAGGAATTGATTATAATTCATTTTAATGAACATCATCTTCTCCACATTTTCTGGAAGTAACCTCGTACGCCGATTGCTGACAAGGTGAGCGGCGGCACTAAACACTCTTTCGGAGTACACACTTGTGGGAGGGCAACTTAGGTAGAATAAAGCCAGTTTGTGCAAGGGCCTCCAAATTGCCTCTTTTTCCTGCCAGTATAAGTACGGACTGTCTGACGTGCCTACTTGGATGCGGTCACTCATATAATCCTCCACCATTCTTTCAATGGGGAGAGAATCATATGCAGTGACAGTAGACGACATGTCCGTAATCGTTGTCAGGTCCTTCAGTCCGGACCAGATGTCAGCATCAGCAGTCGCTCCAGACTGCCCTGCATCACCGCCAGCGGGTGGGCTCGGAATTCTGAGCCTTTTCCTCGCACCCCCAGTTGCGGGAGAATGTGAAGGAGGAGATGTTGACAGGTCGCGTTCCGCTTGACTTGACAATTTTGTCACCAGCAGGTCTTTGAACCCCAGTAGACTTGTGTGTGCCGGAAAGAGAGATCCAAGGTAGGTTTTAAATCTAGGATCGAGCACGGTGGCCAAAATGTAGTGCTCTGATTTCAACAGATTGACCACCCGTGAATCCTTGTTAAGCGAATTAAGGGCTCCATCCACAAGTCCCACATGCCTAGCGAAATCGCTCCCTTTTAGCTCCTCCTTCAATGCCTCCAGCTTCTTCTGCAAAAGCCTGATGAGGGGAATGACCTGACTCAGGCTGGCAGTGTCTGAACTGACTTCACGTGTGGCAAGTTCAAAAGGTTGCAGAACCTTGCACAACGTTGAAATCATTCTCCACTGCGCTTGAGACAGGTACATTCCACCTCCTATATCGTGCTCAATTGTATAGGCTTGAATGGCCTTTTGCTGCTCCTCCAACCTCTGAAGCATATATATGGTTGAATTCCACCTCGTTACCACTTCTTGCTTCAGATGATGGCAGGGCAGGTTCAGGCGTTTTTGGTGGTGCTCCAGTCTTCTGTACGTGGTGCCTGTACGCCGAAAGTGTCCCGCAATTCTTCTGGCCACCGACAGCATCTCTTGCACGCCCCTGTCGTTTTTTAAAAAATTCTGCACCACCAAATTCAAGGTATGTGCAAAACATGTGACGTGCTGGAATTTGCCCATATTTAATGCACACACAATATTGCTGGCGTTGTCCGATGCCACAAATCCACAGGAGAGTCCAATTGGGGTAAGCCATTCCGCGATGATCTTCCTCAGTTGCCGTAAGAGGTTTTCAGCTGTGTGCGTATTCTGGAAAGCGGTGATACAAAGCGTAGCCTGCCTAGGAAAGAGTTGGCGTTTGCAAGATGCTGCTACTGGTGCCGCCGCTGCTGTTCTTGCGGCGGGAGTCCATACATCTACCCAGTGGGCTGTCACAGTCATATAGTCCTGACCCTGCCGTGCTCCACTTGTCCACATGTCCGTGGTTAAGTGGACATTGGGTACAGCTGCATTTTTTAGGACACTGGTGAGTCTTTTTCTGACGTCCGTGTACATTCTCGGTATCGCCTGCCTAGAGAAGTGGAACCTAGATGGTATTTGGTAACGGGGGCACACTACCTCAAGAAATTGTCTAGTTCCCTGTGAACTAACGGCGGATACCGGACGCACGTCTAACACCAACATAGTTGTCAAGGCCTCAGTTATCCGCTTTGCAGCAGGATGACTGCTGTGATATTTCATCTTCCTCGCAAAGGACTGTTGGACAGTCAATTGCTTGGTGGAAGTAGTAAAAGTGGGCTTACGACTTCCCCTCTGGGATGACCATCGACTCCCAGCAGCAACAACAGCAGCGCCAGCAGCAGTAGGCGTTACACGCAAGGATGCATCGGAGGAATCCCAGGCAGGAGAGGACTCGTCAGAATTGCCAGTGACATGGCCTGCAGGACTATTGGCATTCCTGGGGAAGGAGGAAATTGACACTGAGGGAGTTGGTGGGGTGGTTTGCGTGTGCTTGGTTACAAGAGGAAGGGATTTACTGGTCAGTGAACTGCTTCCGCTGTCGCCCAAAGTTTTTGAACTTGTCACTGACTTATTATGAATGCGCTGCAGGTGACGTATAAGGGAGGATGTTCCGAGGTGGTTAACGTCCTTACCCCTACTTATTACAGCTTGACAAAGGCAACACACGGCTTGACAAATGTTGTCCGCATTTCTGTTGAAATACTTCCACACCGAAGAGCTGATTTTTTTGGTATTTTCACCAGGCATGTCAACGGCCATATTCCTCCCACGGACAACAGGTGTCTCCCCGGGTGCCTGACATAAACAAACCACCTCACCATCAGAATCCTCCTTGTCAATTTCCTCCCCAGCGCCAGCAACACCCATATCCTCCTCATCCTGGTGTACTTCAACACTGACATCTTCAATCTGACTATCAGGAACTGGACTGCGGGTGCTCCTTCCAGCACTTGCAGGGGGCGTGCAAATGGTGGAAGGCGCATGCTCTTCACGTCCAGTGTTGGGAAGGTCAGGCATCGCAACCGACACAATTGGACTCTCCTTGTGGATTTGGGATTTCGAAGAACGCACAGTTCTTTGCGGTGCTTTTGCCAGCTTGAGTCTTTTCATTTTTCTAGCGAGAGGCTGAGTGCTTCCATCCTCATGTGAAGCTGAACCACTAGCCATGAACATAGGCCAGGGCCTCAGCCGTTCCTTGCCACTCCGTGTGGTAAATGGCATATTGGCAAGTTTACGCTTCTCCTCCGACAATTTTATTTTAGATTTTTGAGTCCTTTTTTTACTGATATTTGGTGTTTTGGATTTTACATGCTCTGTACTATGACATTGGGCATCGGCCTTGGCAGACGACGTTGCTGGCATTTCATCGTCTCGGCCATGACTAGTGGCAGCAGCTTCAGCACGAGGTGGAAGTCGATCTTGATCTTTCCCTAATTTTGGAACCTCAACATTTTTGTTCTCCATATTTTAATAGGCACAACTAAAAGGCACCTCAGGTAAACAATGGAGATGGATACTAGTATACTTATGGATGGACGAGCGACTGCCGACACAGAGGTAGCTACAGCCGTGGACTACCGTACTGTGTCTGCTGCTAATATAGACTGGATGATAATGAGATAAAATTAAAAATAAGAATTTACTTACCGATAATTCTATTTCTCATAGTCCGTAGTGGATGCTGGGGACTCCGTAAGGACCATGGGGAATAGCGGCTCCGCAGGAGACTGGGCACATCTAAAGAAAGCTTTAGGACTATCTGGTGTGCACTGGCTCCTCCCCCTATGACCCTCCTCCAAGCCTCAGTTAGGATACTGTGCCCGGACGAGCGTACACAATAAGGAAGGATTTTGAATCCCGGGTAAGACTCATACCAGCCACACCAATCACACCGTACAACTTGTGATCTGAACCCAGTTAACAGCATGATAACAGAGGAGCCTCTAGAAAAGATGGCTCACTACAGCAATAACACGATTTTTTGGTAACAATAACTATGTACCAGTATTGCAGACAATCCGCACTTGGGATGGGCGCCCAGCATCCACTACGGACTATGAGAAATAGAATTATCGGTAAGTAAATTCTTATTTTCTCTAACGTCCTAAGTGGATGCTGGGGACTCTGTAAGGACCATGGGGATTATACCAAAGCTCCCAAACGGGCGGGAGAGTGCGGATGACTCTGCAGCACCAAATGAGAGAACTCCAGGTCCTCCTCAGCCAGGATATCAATTTTGTAGAATTTTACAAACGTATTTGCTCCTGACCAAGTAGCTGCTCGGCAAAGTTGTAAAGCCGAGACCCCTCGGGCAGCCGCCCAAGATGAGCCCACCTTCCTTGTGGAGTGGGCATTTACAGATTTTTGGCTGTGGCAGGCCTGCCACAGAATGTGCAAGCTGAATTGTACTACAAATCCAACGAGCAATAGTCTGCTTAGAAGCAGGAGCACCCAGCTTGTTGGGTGCATACAGGATAAACAGCGAGTCAGATATCCTGACTCCAGCCATCCTGGAAACATATATTTTCAGGGCCCTGACAACATCTAGCAACTTGGAGTCCTCCAAGTCCCTAGTAGCCGCAGGCACCACAAATAGGTTGGTTCAGGTGAAACGCTGAAACCACCTTAGGGAGAAACTTAGGACGAGTCAACAATTCCGCCCTGTCCGAATGGAAAATTAGATAAGGGCTTTTTTAGGATAAAGCCGCCAATTCTGACACGCGCCTGGCCCAGGCCAGGGCCAACAGCATGACCACTTTCCATGTGAGATATTTTAACTCCACAGATTTGAGTGGTTCAAACCAATGTGACTTTTGGAACCCAAAACTACATTGAGATCCCAAAGTGCCACTGGAGGCACAAAAGGAGGCTGTATATGCAGTACCCCTTTTACAAACGTCTGAACTTCAGGGACTGAAGCTAGTTCTTTTTGGAAGAAAATTGACAGGGCCGAAATTTGAACCTTAATGGACCCTAATTTCAGGCCCATAGACACTCCTGTTTGCAGGAAATGTAGGAATCGACCCAGTTGTATTTCCTCCGTTGGGCCTTACTGGCCTCGCACCACGCAACATATTTTCGCCAATTGCGGTGATAATGTTTTTGCGGTTACATCCTTCCTGGCTTTGATCAGGATAGGGATGACTTCATCCGGAATGCCTTTTTTCCTTCAGGATCCGGCGTTCAACCGCCATGCCGTCAAACGCAGCCGCGGTAAGTCTTGGAACAGACAGGGTCCTTGCTGGAGCAGGTCCCTTCTTAGAGGTAGAGGCCACGGATCCTCCGTGAGCATCTCTTGAAGTTCCGGTTACCAAGTCCTTCTTGGCCAATCCGGAGCCACGAATATAGTGCTTACTCCTCTCCATCTTATCAATCTCAGTACCTTGGGTATGAGAGGCAGAGAAGGGAACACATACCCTGACTGGTACACCCACGGTGTTACCAGAGCGTCTACAGCTATTGCCTGAGGGTCCCTGGACCTGGCGCAATACCTGTCGAGTTTTTCCCAACGGTTTATAATCATGTGGAAGACTTCTGGGTGAAGTCCCCACTCTCCCGGGTGGAGGTCGTGCTGAGGAAGTCTGCTTCCCAGTTGTCCACTCCCGGAATGAATACTGCCGACAGTGCTATCACATGATTTTCCGCCCAGCGAAGAATCCTTGCAGCTTCTGCCATTGCCCTCCTGCTTCTTGTGCCACCCTGTCTGTTTACGTGGGTGACTGCCGTGATGTTGTCCGACTGGATCAACACCGGCTGACCTTGAAGCAGAGGTCTTGCTAAGCTTAGGGCATTGTAAATGTCCCTTAGCTTCAGGATATTTATGTGAAGTGATGTCTCCAGGCTTGACCCTAAGCCCTGGATATTCCTTCCCTGTGTGACTGCTCCCCAGCCTCGCAGGCTGGCATCCGTGGTCACCAGGACCCAGTCCTGAATGCCGAATCTGCGGCCCTCTAGAAGATGAGCACTCTGCAACCACCACAGGAGGGACACCCTTGTCCTTGGTGACAGGGTTATCCGCTGATGCATCTGAAGATGCGACCCAGACCATTTGTCCAGCAGGTCCCACTGGAAAGTTCTTGCGTGGAATCTGCCGAATGGGATTGCTTCGTAGGAAGCCACCATTTTACCCAGAACCCTTGTGCATTGATGCACTGAGACTTGGCTCGGTTTTAGGAGGTTCCTGACTAGCTCGGATAACTCCCTGGCTTTCTCCTCTGGGAGAAACACCTTTTTCTGGACTGTGTCCAGGATCATCCCTAGGAACAGAAGACAAGTCGTCGGAACCAGCTGCGATTTTGGAATATTGAGAATCCAATCGTGCTGCCGCAACACTACCTGAGATAGTGCTACACCGACCTCCAACTGTTCCCTGGATCTTACCCTTATCAGGGAATTGTCCAAGTAAGGGATAACTAAAATTCCCTTCCTTCGAAGGAATATCATCATTTCGGCCATTACCTTGGTAAAGACCCGGGGTGCCGTGGACCATCCATACGGCAGCGTCTGAACTGATAGTGACAGTTCTGTACCATAAACCTGAGGTACCCTTGGTGAGAAGGGTAAATTTTGACATGAAGGTAAGCATCCTTGATGTCCCGAGACATCATGTAGTCCCCTTCTTCCAGGTTCGCAATCACTGCTCTGAGTGACTCAATCTTGAATTTGAACCTCTGTATGTAAGTGTTCAAAGATTTTAGATTTAGAATCGGTCTCACCGAGCCGTCCGGCTTCGGTACCACCACAGTGTGGAATAATACCCCGTTCCCTGTTGCAGGAGGGGTATCTTGATTATCACCTGCTGGGAATACAGCTTGTGAATGGCTTCCAAAACTGTCACCCTGTCAGAAGGAGACATCGGTAAAGCCGACTTTAGGAAACGGCGAGGGGGAGACGTCTCGAATTCTAATTTGTACCCCTGAGATATCACCTGAAGGATCCAGGGGTCTACTTGCGAGTGAGCCCACTGCGCGCTGAAATTCATTGAGACGGGACCCCCACCGTGCCTGATTCTGCTTGTAAAGCCCCAGCGTATACTGAGGGCTTGGCAGAGGCGGGAGAGGGTTTCTGTTCCTGGGAACTGGCTGATTTCTGCAGCCTTTTTCCTCTCCCTCTGTCACGGGGCAGAAAAGAGGAACCTTTTGCCCGCTTGTCCACGAAAAGACTGCGCCTGATAATACGGCGTCTTCTCATGTTGAGAGGCGACCTGGGGTACAAACGTGGATTTCCCAGCTGTTGCCGTGGCCACCAGGTCTAAAAGACCGACCCCAAATAACTCCTCCCCTTAATAAAGCAATACTTCCAAATGCCATTTGGAATACGCATCACCTGACCACTGACGTGTCCATAACCCTCTACTGGTAGAAATGGACAACGCACTTACTCTTGATGCCAGTCGGCAAATATTCCGCTGTGCATCACGCATATATAGAAATGCATCTTTCAAATGCTCTATAGGCAAAAATATACTGTCCCTATCTAGGGTATCAATATTTTCAGTCAGGGAATCCGACCACGCCAACCCAGCACTGCACATCCAGGCTGAGGCGATTGCTGGTCGCAGTATAACACCAGTATGTGTGTAAATACATTTTAGGATACCCTCCTGCTTTCTATCAGCAGGATCCTTAAGGGCGGCCATCTCAGGAGAGGTTAGAGCCCTTACAAGCGTGTGAGCGTTTATCCACCCTAGGGGGTGTTTCCCAACGCACCCTAACCTCTGGCGGGAAAGGATATAATGCCAATAACATTTTAGAAATTATCAGTTGTTATCGGGGGAAACCCACGCATCATCACACACCTCATTTAATTTCTCAGATTCAGGAAAACTACAGGTAGTTTTTCCTCACCGAACATAATACCCCTTTTTGGTGGTACTCGTATTATCAGAAATGTGTAAAACATTTTTCATTGCCTCAATCATGTAACGTGTGGCCCTACTGGAAGTCACATTTGTCTCTTCACCGTCGACACTGGAGTCAGTATCCGTGTCGGCGTCTACATCTGCCATCTGAGGTAACGGGCGCTTTAGAGCCCCTGACGGCCTATGAGACGTCTGGACAGGCACAAGCTGAGTAGCCGGCTGTCTCATGTCAACCACTGTCTTTTATACAGAGCTGACACTGTCACGTAATTTCTTCCAACAGTTCATCCACTCAGGTGTCGACCCCCTAGGGGGTGACATCACTATTACAGGCAATCTGCTCCGTCTCCACATCATTTTTCTCCTCATACATGTCGACACAAAAGTACCGACATACAGCACACACACAGGGAATGCTCTGATAGAGGACAGGACCCCACTAGCCCTTTGGGGAGACAGAGGGAGAGTTTGCCAGCACACACCAGAGCGCTATATATATACAGGGATAACCTTATATAAGTGTTTTTCCCCTTATAGCTGCTGTATAGTTAATACTGCGCCTAATTAGTGCCCCCCTCTCTTTTTTAACCCTTTCTGTAGTGTAGTGACTGCAGGGGAGAGCCAGGGAGCTTCCCTCCAACGGAGCTGTGAGGGAAAATGGCGCCAGTGTGCTGAGGAGATAGGCTCCGCCCCCTTATCGGCGGCCTTATCTTCCCGTTTTTCTGTATATTCTGGCAGGGGTTAAATGCATCCATATAGCCCAGGAGCTATATGTGATGCATTTTTTGCCATCCAAGGTGTTTTTTATTGCGTCTCAGGGCGCCCCCCCCCAGCGCCCTGCACCCTCAGTGACCGGAGTGTGAAGTGTGCTGAGAGCAATGGCGCACAGCTACAGTGCTGTGCGCTACCTTGTTGAAGACAGGACGTCTTCTGCCGCCGATTTTCCGGACCTCTTCTGCCTTCTGGCTCTGTAAGGGGGCCGGCGGCGCGGCTCTGGGACCCATCCAAGCTGGGCCTGTGATCGTCCCTCTGGAGCTAATGTCCAGTAGCCTAAGAAGCCCAATCCACTATGCACGCAGGTGAGTTCGCTTCTTCTCCCCTTAGTCCCTCGATGCAGTGAGCCTGTTGCCAGCAGGTCTCACTGAAAATAAAAAACCTAAACTAAAACTTTCACTAAGAAGCTCAGGAGAGCCCCTAGTGTGCACCCTTCTCGTTCGGGCACAGAGATCTAACTGAGGCTTGGAGGAGGGTCATAGGGGGAGGAGCCAGTGCACACCAGATAGTCCTAAAGCTTTCTTTAGATGTGCCCAGTCTCCTGCGGAGCCGCTATTCCCCATGGTCCTTACGGAGTCCCCAGCATCCACTTAGGACGTTAGAGAAATATATACATATATCACACTAGTACTGCAGCCGGACAGGTATATATTATGTAATGACGGACCTGCTGGACACTGTCTGTCAGCACTGCAGACTCCTAAAGTAAGCTACTAGTATCAAGAAGATAGAAAAAAAAATAAACCACGGGTAGGTGGTATACAATTATGGATGGACGAGCGACTGCCGACACAGAGGTAGCTACAGCCGTGGACTACCGTACTGTGTCTGCTGCTAATATAGACTGGATGATAATGAGATAAAATGAAAATATATATATATATCACACTAGTACTGCAGCCGGACAGGTATATATTATGTAATGACGGACCTGCTGGACACTGTCTGCAGAATGCGTTTATAAAAACACCACACGACGAGTGTTTAACTTTTTCAGGCAGACAATCACAATATACTGGTGGTCAGCAGACAATCACAATACTGGTGGTCAGTGGTCACTGGTCAGTCACACTGGCAGTGGCACTCTGGCAGCAAAAGTGTGCACTGTACTTAAAATATGTACTCCTGCTATAACTGCTCCCCAGTCTCCCCCACAATTAAGCTGTGTGAGCAGTGAGCACTCAGCACAGTCAGATAATGATATACAGTATATGATGCAGCACACTGGGCTGAGCACAGATATGGTATGTGTGACTGTGTCACACTGTGTATCGTTTTTTTTCAGGCAGAGAACGGATTAATTAAACTGGTGGCACTGGTCACTGGTCACACTATCAGCAGCAAGTAGTACTCCTCCTATATGCTCCCCAAAATTTGTGTCTCTCTCTAGTACTAGTCACTCTAAACGGAGAGGACGCCAGCCACGTCCTCTCCCTATCAATCTCAATGCACGTGTGAAAATGGCGGCGACGCGCGGCTCCTTATATAGAATCCGAGTCTCGCGCTAGAATCCGAGCCTCGCGAGAATCCGACAGCGGGATGATGACGTTCGGGCGCGCTCGGGTTAACCGAGCAAGGCGGGAAGATCCGAGTCGCTCGGCCCCGTGTAAAAAAAACTGAAGTTCGGGCGGGTTCGGATTCCGAGGAACCGAACCCGCTCATCTCTAGTATAGACGGGTCCAAAGGAGCCAGTGCACTTTAAATTTCTTCAACTGGGTGTGCTGACTCTTCCCCTATATGCCCCCTCCTGCAGGCAGTTATAGGTAAAACAGTGCCCGACGGAGAAAGGACATACTTGAGAGAAGGATCATGATAACAAAGGGTAGTGAGATTTACACATCAGCACACCATAACATAACCGGGCCAGCAACAGAAAACAGCAACAGCTGAACAGGAAACACAGAACAGATAACCTGCAGAAGTCACCGCACAGAGGCGGGCACCCAATATACCATATGGACTACGAGAATAGGAATTACCGGTAGGTATTTAAAATCCTATTTTCTCTAGCATCCATAAGGGATACTGGGGAAAGAATTAGTACGATGGGGATGTCCCAAAGCTTCCAGAACGGGCGGGAACATGCGGAGACTGCTGTATCACTGCCTGCCCAAACTGGGTATCCTCTTTGGCCAGGGCATCAAACTTGTAGAATTTCACAAAAGTTTTCTTCCCCAACCAGGTTGCTGCTCCGCATAGTTGTAAGGCCAAGACTCCACGGGCAGCCGCCCAGGAAGAACCTTCTGACCTTGTAGAGTGGGCCTTCAGTGACTGAGGAACAGGTAAGGCTGCCGACACATAGGCCTGTTGGATAGTAAGCCTAATCCAACAAGCAATGGTCTGCTTTGAAGCAGGACAACCCTTTTTCTGCGCATCATAAAGGACAAATAAAGAATCAGTCTTCCTGACCCGAGCTGTGCGCCTGACACAGATCTTCAAGGCACGCACAACATCCAAAGACTCCGGAGGAGCCGAAGCGTCAGAACAGGACGGAACCACAATAGGTTGGTTCAGGTGGAACGCCGAGACAACCTTCGGCAGGAACTGCTGTCTAGTCCGGAGCTCCGCTCTGTCCTTGTAAAAGACAAAGTATGGACTTTTACACGATAAGGCCCCCAATTCTGAGATGCGTCTAGCAGAAGCCAGGGCCAATAACATCACTGTCTTCCATGTGAGGTACTTGTTTTCTACCATCATCAGTGGCTCAAACCAGGAGGACTGTAGAAATTTCAACACTACAGCCAAAGCCCATGGTGCTGTAGGCAGCACAAGAGGAGGTTGTATGTGAAGTACCCCTTGTAAGAAGGTCTGAACTTCTGGCAACACAGCCAATTTCTTCTGAAAGAAAATTGAGAGAGCTGAAATCTGGACCTTAACGGAACCCAGACGTAATTTTTTCTTCCACACCAGCCTGCACGAAATGTAGGAAACGTCCCAAGTGAAACTCCGCAGGCGTATACGTGCGTTCCTCGCACCAAGAGACATATCTCCTCCAGATATGATGATGTTTTGACGTCACAGGTTTTCTAGCTTGCACCATAGTGACAATTACCTTTTTGGAAAGCCCTTTGTGAGCTAGGATATTCCGCTCAACTTCCATGCCGTCAAACAAAGCCGCCGTAAGTCAGAGTAGACGAACGGTCCTTGCTGGAGAAGATACTTTCTTAGCGGCAGAGGCCAAGGGTCTTCTATGGACAAGTCCAGAAGAGTTGTGTACCACGCCCTTCGGGGCCAATCCGGCGCAAATCAGGATTGCTTGGACTCTGATGTCTGATCCGTTGGAGCACCCTTGGGATCAACGGAATCGGAGGAAATAGGTAGACCAGCCGGTAAGGCCAAAGCGACGTCAGCACATCCACTGCACTCGCCTGAGGCTCCCTGGTTCGCGAGCAGTAGCAGCGAAACGCCATCATGTCGATCTGCGGGTATCCCCACCTGTCGACAATCTGTTGAAACACCTGAGGATGTGATCCCCACTCCCCTGGGTGGAGGTCGTGGAGACTTAGGAAGTCTGCTTCCCAGTTGTTCACTCCTGGAATGAAAATTGCGGAAAGCTCTCTTGCATTTCTTTCCGCAAAGAGAAGAATTTTTGATACTTCTCGCATGCAGGCCCTGCTTTTTGTCCCTCCTTGTCGATTGATGTATGCCATTGCTGTGGCGTTGTCCAACTGAACCTGGATCGCCTGATCCCTGAGTAGAGGGGAGGCCTGAATCAGAGCATTGTAGATAGCCCAAACTTCCAGAATGTTCATCAGAAGTAGGGCCTCATGGGCAGACCACCTGCCCTGGAACTGCGCTCCCTGGGTGAAAGCTCCTCATCCTCCCAGGCTCACATCTGTCGTGAGGAGGATCCAATCCTGAATCCCGAAACGTCGACCTTCCAGCAGGTTGGAAGGCTGTAACCACGACAGGAGTGAAATCCTGGCCTAGGGTGACAGCTGAATCATTCGGTGCATCTGAAGATGTGAACCGGACCACTTGTTCAGGACTGTATCACCTTGTATGAAGCCACCATTTTCCTCAACAATTTTATGCAAAGATAAATGGAAACTCAAGCAGGTCGGAGAACCATGCAAACCATCTCTTGAAGTGTTCTCATCTTGTCCTCTGGGAGGAACACTCTTTGAGCTACAGTATCCAGTATCATACCCAGAAACAGGAGCCTTTGAGACAGTTCCAGTTGAGATTTCTGTAGATTGAGCATCCACTCATAGTGAGACAGAAGTTGGATAGTGCGATCTATATGGAGCAGTAGAAGCTCCCTTGAACTTGCTTTTATCAGGAGATTGTCCAGGTAAGGGACAATGTTCACCCCTGGACTCTGAGCTGGAACATCATTTCCGCCATCACCTTCATGAACACTCTCGGAGCTGTAGACAGGCCGAAGGGCAACACCTGAAACTGGTAGTGATCGTTCCGTAGGGCGAACTGTAGATAGGCCTAATGAGGAGGCCAAATCGGGATATGGAGGGAGGCGTCCTTGATATCCAGGAACACAAGGAATTCTTGTTTTTCCAGGCCCGCGATCACCGCTCTCAAAAAGTCCATCTTGAATTTGAAAACCTTCAGGTAAGGATTCATGGACTTCATATTCAAAATGGGTCTGACAGACCAGTCTGGTTTTGGCACTACAAACAGACTGGAGTAGTAACCTTGTCCTCACTGTATCAGGAGTACTGGAACAATGACCTGAGACTGGACCAACTTGTCGATGGCCAGTAGTAGCGTAACACGCATATTTCCCAAAACTGGAAAGACGGATTTGAAAAATTGTTGGGGAGGAGCACCGTCAAACTCCAGCTTGTAACCCTGAGAGATAAGGTCCCTTACCCAGGTATCTTGGCAGGAGCTGTCCCAGATGATGTGGCTGTAGTGACGTAACTGAGCTCCCACCACGAGATCCTCTCGGGGTGGGTGGGCACTGTCATGCCGAAGTCTTTGTGGAAGCTGAATTGGTGCTCTGTTCCTGAGAGCCGGCAACGGCTGGTTTCTTAGGCTTACCTCTGGAGCCTCTAGCTGCACTGGAGGCACCCCGGGCCCTAAATCAAAATCTGGAAGACTGAAAGGACTAAGTAGACGGTCCGGGGTAGGTACACCTAGTAGGTGGAGCCCCTGTAGGGAGAAACGTGGATTTCCCAGCAGTAACTTTGAAGATCCATACGTACAATTCACCTCCGAAGAACCATTCACCTGTGAAGGGAAGAGATTCTACATTACGTTTGAAATCAGCGTCTGCAATCAATTGACGTAACCATATGGCTCTGCGTGCAGACCCAGCCATAGCAGTGATTCTAGCATTTATATTGCCAATCTCTTCAAGGGAGTCACAGAGGACTCTTGCCATGTACTGAATATGTTTCAGGAAAGTTACAGTAGTAACCAAGGTCATATCACCCGAAAGACCCTCCTGAATCTGAGTAGCCCATATATGAATGGCATGTGTCATCCAGCAACCAGCAATGACCGGCCTTTGAGCTACACCTGCAGCAGTGTTGATAGATTTTAGCGTTGACTCTATTTTCCTATCCCCCGGGTCCTTTACCGTAAAGAGAGCCAGGAGCTGAGAGCACCACCTTTTTAGAGAGGCGAGAGAGAGACGTCTACTGCTGGAGATTCTTCCCAGAATTTCCTTCCTTCAGGGGCAAATGGGAAGGTATTTAAAAACCTTTTGGACACCTGATATTTTTTATCTGGATTTTTCCAGGCTAAATTAAATAAATCATCTAATTCTTTGGAATCAGGAAAGGCGACAGTAAGTTTGTTTTGTGGGAGGAAAAATGACTGCTGATTAGTAGCGTCCTCCAGGGGGAGCTTTAACACATCCCGTATAGCCAATATGAGGGGTTCTAAACCCTGTGTAGGGGTGGAATCCCCACTAATGGGGTCCCCATCATCCCCATCCGCCTGTACATCATCATCAGAATCCGATAGGATTGCAGGTAAAGCACATTTTTGTGCACCTGTAGACAGCGGGGGATGGGAAGCATCAGCCTTAGGTTAGCCACTGCTTGTTGCAGTTCTTGTGTTTTATTGGCATTGGCAGTGAGCTGAGATGACCTATCAGACATCATAGTTTTTATAGCCCCCATCCAGGAAGGCTCTGGACTCTCCCCCATGGTGCTCTCCCCCAGCATTTTGTGATGACTGACTACATTGCTCACATGATATGGAGCCAGATGTAATAGGGGAGAATCTGGCATTACATACACTGCATAACTTCTGTTTCACCATATTGAAATACAGACAATATACACATACAACACAGACTGAATACAATACAAGCCTGCCCTATTGCATGTGAGAGGAGACACAGAAGAGAGGACCCCAGCGCACCCAACGCTGCACTGCCCCAGTGAGACCATCAGTGTTTTATGTAGTACAATAAAACAGTGATACTGCTGAACAGATAATTTGTAAACTGTGCACTAATAGCGGCTCTCCTCCTCTACACCCGGTACCAGTGTTCCTGTGACCGTTTTGAGGAGCTGTATGAGGCTGCTGCTCGCTTATGCAGAGGAAGGCGCCAAAATGCAGCTGAGTCCGCTCTGATGTAGCTCCACCCCCCGCAATGGCGCCAGAGCTACTATAACATGTTTATACTGGCAATGTCTCAACAGGCTGTGTAGTCTCAGATAAATGCCTGGTACAACATACCTCCCGCCAGTCTCACACAGGGGCACCCGCAGGACCCCACCAGGAGGTACCTGTATTCCTCACCCACGCGTCGACCACACAATGAACAGGGGCACCCCCCTAGTGGGGCTCCCGGTTTGTACTCACCACGATGATCACCTGCAAGCTCTCTTAGGGGTGTGCGGCAAGCTGCGGCTGCGACAGCTAAGATGCAGTGCCCCGCTGAACAAACAGCCCCTCAGGTCGGTGGTTCTGCACAGAAAAGAGGCTCTGCTGCTCATGAGGCCGGTGATTGTTTCCCCCCCTAACTCCCACGGAGCAGGTATGCTGTTGGCCAAACAGCATACCGAATCAAACAAAAGTTTTAAATTAAATTGAAGAAAAACAACTCTGGAGCTGCAGAGTGTGCATACTCTCATTTTTTCTAAACTGCCTGAGGGGAGGAGCCAGCTTACCCAGTTGAAGAAATTTAAATTGCACTGGCCCCTTTGGACCCGTCTATACCCCATCGTACTAATTCTGTCCCCAATATCCCTTATGGATGCTAGAGAAATTAGAACACCTTCACAAACCCCTAAAATTGAGTTTCATATGTCCACAAGATGGAACATACCACATGTATTGCCACAAGCTTCTTTACTAAATTTACTGCAATATTTTCCCCTTGGCTCTTACAGCAAGGGGCTCAAGTGTACTCCACTTAGTTGGTAACTTGAATATGCACTGATTTCTAGAGAGGTATCTGGCTCATCTCTCTCAGGCCATTGTACCCAGCCACCTGTCAATAGTGAAGATATTGGAGGCTGTTCAGAGATGAACGCAGCAATATCTGCGTCTATGTACTCACATGATGGGGGCCGCCCAGCAATTGTGTGGTGCCGCCCCGCGATGCATTTGCAATTTAATTGCGAACGCATTGATTAAAGGACGCCCCCTGCCTGTGCAGCCGGACTGCGCTGGAAGGCGATCTAGCACCATTTTTTTTTCTTGGAGCGGCTTTGTGTGATGTCATACAGCCACCTCGAAAACGGTCCAGATACGACTGCATTATCCAAAGCACGCCCACCAAACACTGCACCAATACCCCCTCCCCCAGCAGCTGATGCTGTCAATCACCTTTTGTCGCATCCTTCCAGGATGCTACCACATGGTGAAGCGTCGCACAGGCGCACTATGGCCAGTGCGCTTACGTAGACTTGATGGACGCGGCCACTGCATGCGAACGCTGAGGCTGTGTCCATCTCTGAATAACCCCCATAGTTCACATACTCCGTTGCTTACTTTGACTTTAAGAGGTACTTAGAGGTAATAAATCAGCCACAAGCATAAGGCACACACCTAGCAATAAAGTGGATAAAATGAAACAAGTAAGCAATGACTGTTACAGAAATTTGAGTTAATACAGGATAATTTGTTGGCAGAAGAATATGCGAAAGAATGCAATTTAGGAAGTATGCAGTTTAGGAAGTTATTTAAGGAAATTTAAGCAGAATTTCAGTGGACTTGACACATTTTTGGCCCATGTTTCACATGATCCAATTCCATGTTCGATAATGAATAGATAGCACAATGGAAAATAATCTAAGTTGAAAGTGGTAGAAGAGAAGTAGCAGGAAATACTAAAAGTTTAAAATGATGTTAGCTTGGTTGGGATTATGCAGGGAATATCATTTGAAGCATATTATCAATTCATGTTATAGAGAAGGAATAGTTCTTCAAAAGAAAATGTATCCCAGTCATTCTCTGAAGAAATCATGCAAAAGAATCAAATAATGGAAAAATAACTTCTACTTTAAAATAATAAATCCCTAATTGTTTGATAAAATATGTTTTTATTATTATTGGAATGTAGGAAAGATAAATAAAAATAAATACAAATATATGTATGTATCCAGTACAAAGAAAAACAAAAAATGCACTGGAGAATACATACAGTATTAACATACAAATAAAGACATCAATAAAGAAATAAAAAAGAAATAAAAAAAGAAATCGAAAATGCTCATTGTTTATATACGTGGAGTAGTTTCTAAAATAATAACTTTACCTTTTGAGAAAACATGACAAAAAAAAAATCTTTCCCCCAGTTACATGAATTGGGAGGGAGGGGCTAGTTTTTTTATAGTTATTTTTCTCATTAGGCATATTAGGTGGTAAATTATGTAACTAAATTTTCTAGTCAGAACAAGTGAATGGTCTTTCCCAAATTAAACAACAAAAAAAAAAAAGAGAGAGAGAGAGAGAGAGGCAACCATTTTAAAATCCTTTACCAAAGTGGACTTCTAGTTAGAAAACTGTATTATCATCCCCCGTCTGTGGTAAAAGGTTATTACAGGCGGTGCTCGGAGAATGTATAATTATTTAGCAGAATAAACAGGAAAATAGATTAAAGAGAGTCCTGGTTGTATTACATTGGCTATTTCCACAGGATCTGTGAGAACAGAATAACATTGCACAGATGTCAGACTGTCCACATATATTTTGTGGTTAAACACCGCTTCAACAGCAGTGATGCCAGTTGTCAATCACAAAGCTACTTATGTTTGACTTTTCTGTGACGAGATGGGGGCATATGTAATAGGGTACAAGTTTGCCAGAGATGCGAGATTCTGGCCTATCTCTGAAGTTTTTTTAAAGCAGCAAGCATTTACAAGGTAAAAGCATGCCTCGTAAAGGATTGCTGCTTTAAAAAAAAAAAAAAAAAAAATGAGATCGACTGGCAACTCGCACTTCCAGCAAACTCAGATCTTCTTACATATGCCGCATGGATTTTAGTTAAGTAAAGGGCGGAGAAGGGTAAACCAAGCCAGTTTCAGATTTTCATTTTATGGTGGAATGGTTATTACAATACTTATACAAGTCTCAATAACCAGATGCAGCTCTGATTAAAACTGGGACAAAAGGTACTGAATAACAACATGTACTTACAAATGTGATGGATCTATTCTCTGAGTGTGGTTCATTCATTATACAGTACATACAGAAACTGAAGTGCCAGTGTGGCAGATTGGATACATTTTTCCCTATCATCTTAATAGCTTTATTCCTGCTGATAAGCAGTTTAATAATTTCACTAAACACTTAAAATACATCTTCTTGTGAGCTGAATTTCAGAACATTAATTGGAGAGTCACAGAAGAACTTCATGCTGAATATTATTTTACTATTACACCTCCCTTCGCCACAAACTTGTTGGCGTCTCTGATATAGTGGTATATTTAATAGGAGTTGGAACCATTCCGAATGCAGTTGTCGGAATGGATCTGACAATTCCCTATTCAATGGACGGCCAAATCCGACTGTCGGATTTGGCAGTCCTGTCAGGCCGCTGCTGTCAGCAGCTGCGGATGCACTGACAGCAGCAGCCAGGGGAGCAGAGAGCGGCGGCCATGAGCGGGAGGGGCTGGCTGCAGGGGACCTGTGTTGAGCCGCAGGCAGCAGGAAGAGAGGTGATGCGGGCGGCGGGTGGGAGCATTGATCGGCGGCCGGCGGGAGGTGCTGGCAGCGGGGTAACATGTCTGCGGCGGCGGGGGGATGCGCTGCAGGGAGACAGGTGCCTGGCCGGGGGACGGCCAGGCACCTCTTTCCCTGCAACGCCTCCCCCCGCCGCCGCAGACATGTCCCCCCGCAGCCTGCTCCTCCCGCCGGCCGCCGATCAATGCTGCCCCCGCCGCACCACTAGTCTCCTCATCTCAATACGACTTTTTTTAAAGTCGGATTGCGATTGTCGGAAACGGGATAAAACCTGTCAGGTTTGGCCCCGCTTCCAACAATGCAGGCTGATCGCGGCTGAAGCCGCCGATCAGTGTGCATTCCGACAAGTCGGGTTTCCCGACATGTCGGAATAAACGGGCCACTAATGAATAGGTCGGAACCCCTTCCGACCTAAAACTGTCGGAAGCTGCCGTCTTTCCGACAAGACGGCAGCTTCCGACAGTTACTGAATATACCCCATAGTAGTTCCTCGCCAGCTGTCCATTCTCTTCTGAAATTCCATACTGCTATTGGTTTGATAGTACATGCACATGGATGGCTACCATAGATGATGCAAGTGACGTTCTCTTTTAAGGGCTTAAGGGTGTACTCCATTTGCTCTAACAGTTTCGGAGCTATCGAATTCACCCCCTGCGTATTCAATTGCTGGCCTGTTTTTAAAGGCATTTTCGCCAATGCCTTTTCACTTTTTTTTATTTTCAACAAAAAAGGCATTGGTGAAAAATGCCTCAAAATTGGCGAAAGCGGACCACATGTTTTTCGTTCTGGACAAATTATTTGTCTAGGCGAAAAAAACTGCCCTAATTCAATACCCCCCTTGGTGATTTCCTTACAAGATTTTTTTTTTATTACATTTTTATATTTACCTGCGTTATGTAGAAAGGCTTCACAATGGAAAGACACATTTGGCATGGTTAAAATTCCTAGAAAAAAAAAAAAGGGAAAAAAGTAATAAAACAATAAACAATACTACTTTAAAACAGTCTATATTTCTGAAAACATTCTTCAGGGGATATCACTTCAAGGTGGGTGTAAAAGTGTTCTTTACCAGATAAATAGCTAAAAAAAACCAATATAGTATGTATATTTGTAGATGTTATGTCCATGTTGCTACGTATTAACTTTTTTGTAAAAAATGTATAACACTGTTAAAGTGTTAAAGGCTTAAATCCTCACTAATCTATAATCAAAATAAAAATACAAAAACTAAATTGTTACATTACATGAGATGACCCTGCAGCAGTCTGCATCCAATGGAAAAGAAGATTGGCAATATATATGGATAGGAAAACCGTACTGTGTACCATACTTGCCCACTCCCGGATATGAGAAGAGCAGTACAGCCTACCAAATCCAGTTTCTCTTTCACCACATCTATGCCATTTGAGAGGCGAGGTCCATAAAAGTAATCGGTATGTAGTGATTATGTTGACATTTAGAATGTCGATGTGATTGAAATGTCGAAATTGAGCATGTCAAGTTTCACCGTGTCTGCATGGGCATAATGTGAACATGGTCATTATGTTGACATGGCGAATATCTACATTACAGGTTTAGGCTGCCATTAGGGTTAATACTAGAAAAATGTTAATTTTGACATGCTCAATGTCAACATTATGACCATAACATACCACACCAACTAATAAACTATGCTGTATGTGTGTAAGGACTCAGTTTTGCCATGTTTCCCCAGGCACCGGTCACAGTAATCCTGATATGTGAGCTTCGGCTCTTCTGACTCTGTTTTACAAATAGGTATCAGGTAATTGATGACTCATTCATCAGTATGGATTGTATTTGATACTTGGCTATTTAGTCTGCCTGATCGCAGCACTCATGGCTGAGTTAATAATGTCTTTGGATCCTTTCCTGCAATTTTTTTGGTTTTGTTTTCCATTGAGTACCTGGATTATTCAGTTATCCGGACTTGCTCTGCCGCTGTGATCACTCTAATCTGAATTATCATGCAATTATCTCCACCTATATTTGTGCATATTCTGGATTCTCAGGGTTTCTGCATTACTAGGTTTATCTGCATTTCCTTGCCACTGTATCCTCCCTCAATAAACAGCCTTTGAATATATTACTACATTCTGTGACTCGTAGTCTCAACTGTAGCTAGGGGGTTCATAACAGGATGACCCCGCCCAACAAATTCAGAGACTGCTGCTCCTCTCCTATGGCTTCTCCCATTGCAGAACTTCCTGGAGTACTTTGGAATACCTTTCTTCTATGTGAATACATTTCTCAGCATTTGGACAAATAGCTTCTGCATTCTAAACAAATCTGCTACAGTTTCTGGTTGTTAAAGGGTACTGAGTAGGGAGGCCAATCCCGGGCCGTTTTTTTCAATCCCGGGATTCGGGATTGAAAAACGGTCAATCCCGGGATTCCCGGGATCCCGGGATTGCAGTAGGGACCAGTGAAAGATGTAGGGAGCAGCGCTGGAGGGCGTGTGCCGCTCTGGACTCCCCCCCCCCCCCCCCTCCACGGCACGGCATTATAGTAATCTCTCACACCCCCTGTCCTGGATATAGACTGCTCACCTGGGCGGCCCAGGTAAGCAGTCTATGTCCAGGACAGGGGAGGTGAGAGAACACTATAATGCCGTGCCGTGGAGGGGGGGGGGGGGGGAGGAGTCCGGAGCGGCACCCGCCTGTCAGTGTCTGCGCACACCTATGGGGGTAGGTAGCGGTGCGGGAGGGTGGGTGTAGGTAGTGGTGCGGGAGGGTTGGTAGCGGCGCGGGAGGGAGGGAGGGTGTAAGTAATAACATTTACTATTAGGCGGGCAGCCGCCATGGACACACTGTACACAACGGCATTTCAAATGAAGCGCCGGCCGCCAGCCAACCAGAGCTGGCGGACCGGCAGCCAATCAGGGAAGCTGCCGCAGCAGTCGCTCCTGATTGGCTGCCGCTACTGCGGCAGCTTCCCTTATTGGCTGCCGGTCCGCCAGCTCTGATTGGCTGGCGGCCGGCGCTTCATTTGAATTGCCGCTGCGTTCAGCGTGTCCATGGCTGCCGCGGCCGCCTAATAGTAAGTGTTATTACTTACACCCACCCGCCCTCCCGCGCCGCTTCCAACCCTCCCGCACATGCACACTGTAATCCCTTGAATCCCGGGATTGGAGGCTCCAATCCCGGGATTCAAATCCCGGCATTTTTGGGCCCAAATCCCGGGATTGGCCTCCCTAGTACTAAGTCTGCCATCCCAGGATCGGGCCCTAAAGTTCCAGCCCCAGGAGGAAGCCCTGAGGTTCCAGTATCAGTAGGGGGTTCCAAGCAAACAGCTTCAGGAGGGAACTCTAGTGCCATAGACCCAGAAGTGTCTCCAGAGTCCACAGCACCAGTAGGTGGAGGAGGTTCAGAGCCCACAGTCTCAGGAAGGACTCTTGTCTGCCAGTCCCAGTGAGGGACTTCTGTCAGATAATCCCAGTTGGGGAAAAAGGTCTGCCAGTTTTTGAGGGTGCCATCCTCCAGCCTGCTTCTGTGCCCAAATTGCCTTATAGTGCTGCAGTATCTAAGTTGCCTCTGAGTGCAACCCGGGTGGCTGTCAAACAGAACAGAGTGCCCATGCCTTCAGGCATAAGGTTCGTTCTGCCCTTGCATGAGGAGTTCACTACCCTTGCCTCTGGTCTGAGTGTCATATGCCGTCCTCTAGTCTGAGTGCTCCCTTGCCAGGCAATCTTGGACTACTAGCAAGGCAATAGTCACCCTGCCAGAGGTCTGAGTGGCCCATTGTCTTGCCAGAAACCCAAGAAGTTCAGTCTGGTCACTACTCCAAATCAGAGGATCTGTTTACGCAGTCCAGTGTCAAAGGAATGGATGCCGCCAGTTCAGTGGTTCAAGTTTCTGATGCCAGTCCAGTGTCCAAGAGATGACCTCAAATTGTCTAGAATCTGCCAAGTATCTTCTGCCATTCAGAAGGTTAAAATGCTTTGCTTGATTATTCAGTTATCCGGGACTTTCAGTCTGCATTTTTAACAGTACTGTATCTACATTCCCCTGTCACTGTATCTTCCCTCAATAAACATCCTTTGAATATATTACTATATTATTTGACTTGTAGCTCAACATTATTCAGGTAAATCTTACCAATATGGCACAAAGCAAGACTATCAACTACACAGAATATATACATTATGGTAAGAACTTATCGTTGATAACGGTATTTCTCCTATGTCCACAGGTTCCACAGGATAACAATAGGATATTATGGAGCAATAGCGGATTGGCACCAAACGATCACAAGCTTTCAGTCCTCCCAGGATGCAACGGGCCCGTGCATATATCCCCGCCTACTGGCTCAGGCAAATCAGTTGGATTCCAAAGCAATTATGCAGCATCATGTAGAGCTCTATTCAGGCGAGAAGAACACACATGCACACCCTTCCATGCAAGAGGGAAGAGTTTAGTGAGTATAAAGATCCTCAAATCACGTACGTCAGGGTGGGGTCCTGTGGACATAGGAGAAATATAGTTATCAACGGTAAGTTCTTACCATAATGTATATTTCTCCGGCAGGGTCCACAGGTTATCTACAGGATTACAATAGGATTTCCCAAAGCAATTTTTAGTGGTGGGGACGCTCCTGATTGGACAGGAGAACCTTACGTCCGAATTCAGCGTCATGAGAGGCACAAGTATCCAAAGCGTAATGTGTAATGAATGTGTTAATGGAAGACCATGTGGCTGCCTTACATATCTGTTCTGCTGAAGCACCATGTTGTGCTGCCCATGAAGGACCTACCTTACGTGTAGAGTGAGCAGAGACATTAGTCGGAACAGGGATATCAGCTTGAGAATATGCTTCTGAAATCGTCATTCGAAGCCATCTTGCTAGCGTCTGTTTAGTAGCAGGCCATCCCCTCTTGTGAAATCTGTAGAGAATGGAGAGAGAATCTGTCTTTCTGATGGCACTGGTACGATCCACGTAGATTCTTAATGCACGGACTACATCCAGCGAAGCTTCTCCACCAGAAAGTCCCGATACCTGAAAAGCCAGGAAAACAATTTCTTCGTTAAGGTGAAATTTAGATACCACCTTAGGAAGATAACCAGACCTAGTTCTGAGAACTGCTTTATCTGGATTAAAAAATTTTTTTTAAAAAATCAGAAAAGGAGATTTACATGACACCGCTCCTAAAACTGACACTCTTCTAGCTGATGCCATAGTCAGTAGAAAGAGAACTTTAGCTGTCAACCATTTAAGATCCACTTTATTAATTGGTTCAAACGGAGCAACTTGAATTGCTTTGAGGACTAGACTTAAATCCCAAGGCACTGCAGGAGGAACAAAAGGCGGTTGAATGCGCAGCATTCCCTGGAAAAAATAAGATTTTACTCACCGGTAAATCTATTTATCGTAGTCCGTAATGGATGCTGGGAACTCCGTAAGGACCATGGGGAATAGCGGCTCCGCAGGAGACTGGGCACAACCAAAGAAAGCTTTAGGACTACCTGGTGTGCACTGGCTCCTCCCACTATGACCCTCCTCCAGACCTCAGTTAGGATACTGTGCTTGGAAGAGCTGACACAATAAGGAAGGATTTTGAATCCCGGGTAAGACTCATACCAGCCACACCAATCACACCGTATAACTTGTGATATTATACCCAGTTAACAGTATGAAATATAACTGAGCCTCAGTAACAGATGGCTCATAACAATAACCCTTTAGTTAGGCAATAACTATATACAAGTATTGCAGACAATCCGCACTTGGGACGGGCGCCCAGCATCCACTACGGACTACGAGAAATAGATTTACCGGTGAGTAAAATCTTACTTTCTCTGACGTCCTAGTGGATGCTGGGAACTCCGTAAGGACCATGGGGATTATACCAAAGCTCCCAAACGGGCGGGAAAGTGCGGATGACTCTGCAGCACCGAATGAGCAAACTCAAGGTCCTCCTCAGCCAGGGTATCAAACTTTTGCAAAAATGTTTGAACCCGACCAAGTAACAGCTCGGCAAAGTTGTAAAGCCGAGACCCCTCGGGCAGCCACCCAAGAAGAGCCCACTTTCCTCGTGGAATGGGCTTTTACAGATTTAGGGTGCGGCAGTCCAGCCGCAGAATGTGCAAGTTGAATCGTGCTATAGATCCAGCGAGCAATAGTCTGCTTAGAAGCAGGAGCACCCAGCTTGTTGGGTGCATACAGGATAAATAGCGAGTCAGTTTTCCTGACTCCAGCCGTCCAAGAAAACATATATTTTCAGGGCCCTGACTACGTCCAGTAACTTGGAGTCCTCCAAGTCCCACGTAGCCGCAGGCACCATAATAGGTTGGTTCACATGAAAAGATGATACCACCTTAGGAAGGAATTGGGAACGAGTCCTCAATTCCGCCCTATCCATATGAAAATCAGATAAGGGCTTTTGCATGACAAAACCTCCAATTCTGATACACGCCTGGCCGACGCCAAGGCCAACAGTATGACCACTTTCCACGTGAGGTATTTTAGCTCTACGGATTTAAGTGGCTCAACCCAATGCGACTTCAGGAAATCCAACACCACGTTGAGATCCCACGGTGCCACTAGAGGCACAAACGGGGCTGAATATGCAGCACTCCCTTAACAAAAGTCTGAACTTCAGGCAGTGAAGCCAGTTCTTTTTGGAAGAAAATGTACAGAGCCGAAATCTGGACCTTAATGGAACCCAATTGTAGGCCCGTAGTCACTCCTGACTGTAGGAATTGCAGAAATCGACCCAGTTGAAATTCCTCCGTTGGGGCCTTCCTGGCCGCACACCAAGCAACATATTTTTGCCATATGCGGTGTTTTTCGATCACATCTCTCCTAGCCTCAATCAGCGTAGGAATGACTTCCTCCGGAATGCCTTTTTCCTTTAGGATCCGGTGTTCAACCGCCATGCCGTCAAACACAGCCGTGGTAAGTCTAGGAACAGGCCAGGCCCCTGCTGCAGCAGGTCCTGTCTGAACGGCAGAGGCCATGGGTCCTCTGAGATCATTTCTTGAAGTTCTGGGTACCAAGCTCTTCTTGGCCAATCCGGAACCACGAGTATAGTTCTCACTCCTCTCCGTCTTAGTATTCTCAGTACCTTGGGTATGAGAGGCAAAGGAAGGAACACATACACCGACTGGTACACCCACTGTGTTACCAGAGCGTCCACAGCTATCGCCTGAGGGTCCCTTGACCTGGCGCAATATTTTTTTAGCTTTTTGTTGAGGCGGGACGCCATCATGTCCACCTGTGGCCTTTCCCAATGGTGTACCATCATTTTGAAGACTTCTGGATGAAGTCCCCACTCTCCCGGGTGGAGGTCGTGCCTGCTGAGAACGTCTGCGTCCCTGTTGTCCACTCCGGGAATGAACACTGCTGACAGTGCTAACCCATGATTTTCCGCCCATCGGAAAATCCTTGTGGCTTCTGCCATCACCATCCTGCTTCTTGTGCCGCCCTGCTGGTTTACATGGGCGACCGCCGTGATGTTGTCTGACTGGATCAGCACCGGCTGGTGTTGAAGCAGGGGTCTAGCCTGACTTAGGGCATTGTGAATGGCCCTTAGTCCCAGAATATTTATGTGCAGGGAAGTCTCCTGACTTGACCATAGTCCTTGGAAGTTTCTTCCCTGTGTGACTGCCCCCCCAGCCTCGAAGGCTGGCATCCGTGGTCACCAGGACCCAGTCCTGTATGCCGAATCTGCGGCCCTCTAGAAGATGAGCACTCTGCAGCCACCACAACAGCGACACCCTGGCCCTTGGGGACAGGGTTATCAGCCGATGCATCTGAAGATGCGACCCGGACCACTTGTCCAACAGATCCCACTGGAAGATCCTTGCATGGAACCTGCCGAATGGAATTTCTTCTTAAGAAGCTACCATCTTTCCCAGGACTCGCGTGCATTGATGCACCGACACCTGTATTTGTATTAGGAGGTCTCTGACTAGAGATGACAACTCCTTGGCCTTCTCCTCCGGGAGAAACACTTTTTCCTGTTCTGTGTCCAGAACCATACCCAGGAACAGTAGACGCGTCGTAGGAACCAACTGCGACTTTGGACTATTCAGAATCCAGCCGTGCCGTTGTAGCACTTCCCGAGATAGTGCTACTCCGACGAACAACTGCTCCCTCGACCTCGCCTTTATAAGGAGATCGTCCAAGTACGGGATAATTAGAACTCCCTTTTTTTTTTTTGAAGGAGTATCATCATTCCGGCCCTTACCTTGGTAAATACCCTCGGTGCCGGGGACAGACCAACGGCAACGTCTAGAATTGGTAATGACAATCCTGTACCACAATTTTGAGGTACTCCTGGTGATGAGGGTAAATGGGGACATGCAGGTAAGCATCCTTGATGTCCAGTGATACCATGTAATCCCCTTCGTCCAGGCTTGCAATAACCGCCCTGAGCGATTCCATTTTGAACTTGAACCTTCGTACATAAGTGTTCAAGGATTTCAATTTTAGAATGGGTCTCACCGAACCGTCTGGTTTCGGTACCACCAACATTGTGGAATTTTATTAACCCCGGCTTTGTTGAAGGAGGGGTACCTTGATTATCACCTGCTGGAAGTACAGCTTGTGAATTGCCGCCAGTACTACCTCTCCTCGAGGGCAGCAGGCAAGGCTGATTTGAGGTAACGGCGAGGGGGAGTCGCCTCGAACTCCAGCTTGTATCCCTGTGATACTACTTGCAGAACCCAGGGATCCACCTGTGAGCGAGCCCACTGGTCGCTGAAGTTCCCGAGACGCACCCCCACCGCACCTGGCTCCACCTGTGGAGCCCCAGCATCATGCGGTGGACTCAGAGGAAGCGGGGGAAGATTTTTGATCCTGGGAACCGGCTGTCTGGTGCAGCTTTTTCCCTCTTCCCTTGTCTCTGTGCAGAAAGGAAGCGCCTTTGACTCGCTTGCTTTTCTGAAGCCGAAAGGACTGTACCTTATAATACGGTGCTTTCTTAGGCTGTGAGGAAACTTGAGGTAACTTTTTTCTTTCCCAGCTGTTGCTGTGGATATGAGGTCCCAGAGACCATCCCCAAACAATTCCTCACCCTTATAAGGCAGAATCTTGATGTGCCTTCTAAAGTCAGCATCGCCTGTCCACTGCCGGGTCCCTAATACCCTCCTGGCAGAATGGACATTGCATTAATTCTGGATGCCAGCCGGCAAATATCCCTCTGTGCATCCCTCATATATAAGACGACGTCTTTAATATGCTCTATGGTTAGCAAATAGTATCCCTGTCCTAACAGGGTAATAGACCACGCTGCAGCAGCACTATCCATGCTGAGGCAATTGCAGGTCTCAGTATAGTACCTGAGTGTGTATATACAGACTTCAGGATAACCTCCTGCTTTTTATCAGCAGGCTCCTTCAAAGTGGCCGTATTCTAAGACGGCAGTGTCACCTTTTTTGACAAACGTGTGAGCGCCTTATCCACCCTAGGGGATATCTCCCAACGTGACCTATCCTCTGGCGGGAAAGGGTACGCCATCAGTAACTTTTTAGAAATTACTAGTTTCTTATCGGGGGAACCCACGCTTCTTCACACACTTCATTCACTCATCTGATGGGGGAACAAAACACTGTCTGCTTTTTCTCCCCAATATAAAACCCCCCTAACATATACTTTCTTTTCTAGGAGCTCAGGAGAGCCCCTAGTGTGCATCCAGCTCAGCCGGGCACAAGATTCTAACTGAGGTCTGGAGGAGGGTCATAGTGGGAGGAGCCAGTGCACACCAGGTAGTCCTAAAGCTTTCTTTGGTTGTGCCCAGTCTCCTGCGGAGCCGCTATTCCCCATGGTCCTTATGGAGTTCCCAGCATCCACTAGGACGTCAGAGAAAAGTACGCACATCCTTTTGAAACCATACAGTCAATGCTGATACTTGCAATCTCAAAGAAGTCGCCTTCAAACCCTTATCCATTCCTGCGTGAAGGAAATCTAAGACCCTGGATACTCTGAAAGATTTTGGGTCCATACTTCTTTCACTGCACCAATGAATATAGGCTTGCCATATTCGGTGATAAATTCGAGCTGAGGAGGGTTTCCTTGCTCTGAGCATAGTTTCAATTACCTGTTGTGAGAATCCTCTTGACTTCAGGATAGAAGTTTCAATAGCCACGCCGTCAAAGACAGTCGATCCAGATGTCTGTGATAACAAGGACCCTGCATTAGTAGATCTGGACGTTGAGGGAGCAGAATTGGATCATCTATCAACATCCTCTGCAGATCTACGTACCAATGCCTTCTGGGCCAAGCCGGAGCTATTAGACTCACGGCACCCTTTTCTTGTTTTATTTTCCTCACCACCCTGGGTAGCAGGATGATCGGAGGAAACAGATATGCCCATTTCACTGAAAGTGCGTCCACAAGGATCGCTCCGGGTTCCTTTGTTCTTGACTCGTATGCTGGTACTTTGTTGTTCAGACGGGATGCCATGAGATCTATCTCTGCAAACCACACTTGTCTACCAGAGTCTGAAATACTTCCGGGTGTAGAGCCCATTCGCTTGCTTGAATGGTGTGTCGACTGAGAAAATCCGCTTCCCAGTTTAGGACTTCTGGAATGAACCATGCGGACAATGCTGGAAGATGGAGTTCTGCCCACTTTAGTATGTGACTTACCTCCTTCATTGCTTTTTGGCTGCAAGTTCCTCCCTGATGGTTGAGGTACGCTACTACCGTTGCATTGTCAGAGCGGATCTGGACTGGTTTTCCTTGCAGAGTGTCCTTTGCCTGAATCAGTGCCACGAATATGGCCCGAAGTTCCAACAGGTTTATTGGCAGGCAACTTTCTTCTTTGGTCCACTGTCCCTGGAACCATAATTTTCCAAACACTGCTCCCCAGCCCTGAAGACTGGCATCTGTTGTCAGGACCTCCCAATCTGATATCAAAAAGGGTCTCCCCTTGTCTAGATGGGATGTCTGTAGCCACCAGGCTAATGACCTTTTTACCTTTTCTGAAAGTACTATGGTCTGTTTCTTTGTCTGATGTACTCCATTCCATTTGGCCAGAATCAGATGCTGCAGAGGTCTTGAGTGGAATTGTGCATACTCCACCATGCCGAATATTGACACCATCAAACCCATCATTCGCATTGCTGCATGAATTGATATTGTTTGACTGTGTAACAACTCCTGAGTCCTTAACTGCACCTTGGATATCTTGTTCCGAGGTAAAAATATTCTCTGCAGACTTGAATCCAATACAGCCCCCAAGTGAATCATCCATTGTGAGGGAATCAGAGATAACTTTGCCCAATTTATGAGCCATCCGTGCTTCTGTAGACAAGTTATTGTCTGTTGAAGATGGACTAAGAGCAATTCCTGGGATTGTGCCAGGATTAAAAGATCTTCGAGGTATGGAAAAATTCTTATCCCCTGCTTGCGGAGATAAACTGCCATAACCACCATAATCTTGGTAAATACTCTGGGGGCTGTAGCTACCCAAAGGGTAAGGCCTGGATATGAATATGTTGTTAGAGGATGGCGAACCTCAGGTAACACTGATGAGACAATGCTATAGAAACATGCAGGTAAGCATCCTGTATATCCAGAAATACAATGTAATCCCCTGGGTTCAATGGCCAAAACTATGGAGTGCAACGTCTCCATGTGGAACCGTGGTACCCAAATGTATTTGTTTAACATTTTGTGATTGAGAATGGGCCGAAACGACCCATTTGGTTTCTGGACCAAAAACAGGTTGGAGTAAAAACCCTGTCCCCGTTGTGTAGGGGGTACTGGAATGATTACTCCTGACTGAAGCAATTTCTTTACTGCTTCTTGTAAAGCCCTGGCCTTCATCTCTACCAGAGATGGGCTGGTGCAGAAGAACCTTCGAGGAGGCTGCTTCTTGAAAAGGAAACCATAACCCTGAGATACCGCTTCTTGCACCCAAGCATCCGTTTTCGACTGCTGCCATATGTGTGCAAACTGAAGAAGTCGGCCACCTACCCTGGGGTCCCCCTGGCGGAGGCCCGCACCATCAGGCTGATGACTTATCTTCTGGTTTTGAAGTTGGCCCTCTTGTGGCCCATTTCTTCTTTGCCTTACCAAACTTAATGTATTGGGGCTGCTTACGATCAGTTTTTCCTTTTGTTTTTCCTTGCGACTGAAATGGCCGAAAAACCGAACCCTTAGGCCTGGGGTTATAATTGGCAGGAAACCGGACCTTCTTGGATTCTGCTTCTGATTCCAGAATATCTGTCAATTCCTTACCAAACATAATATTCCCAACAAAAGGCAAAGATTCCAGGACCTTCTTAGATTCTGAATCAGCTTTCCATGTACATAGCCAGATTGCTCTGCGAGCAGCTACCGTTAAGGCTGAAGCTTTGGAAGCAATTATACCCATATCTATTGCCGCGTCTTCTAAGAATACCGCAGCCTGCTTCATGTGAGCTATATGGGATTCCTGCTCCCTAGTAGGTGCTGAAAGCCCATTTTCCAGTACCTCAGCCCATTCAGCTACCGCCTTTGCCATCCAAGCTGAAGCCATAGCTGGCCTTATGACTGCCCCTGACAGAGAAAATATGTTTTTCAAAAACCCATCCACTCTTCTGTCTGTGACATCATTTAATGATGTTGACGGTAAAGGAAATATAGATTTTCGCACTAATCGAATGACATGCGTATCTACCCTAGAAGGGACTTCTCTTTTTAAACAATCCCCAGTTGGAAATGGGTAATAGGAATCCCATTTTTTTGGAATTCTGTATTTTTTATTGGGTGTAGCCCAAGTTTCCTCCATGATTTCCGTCAGCTGATCTGACCCTAGAAACTCGACCCTAACTGTTTTGGGACGTTTAAACACAGGTGCCTTAGTTTTTAACATCGGCTCTGCTGAATCCTCTAGGGACAGAATAGCCTTCATTGCTCCAATTAATTCAGCTATATCCTCTGAGCTGATACCTTCTACCTGTTCTTCATATGCTGAAGCAGAGTATATAGAGCGATCATCATCTGATGTATCATCTTGTGTAGTCTGAATTTGATTATATATTTACACTCTGTTTATCAGCTTGTTTCCTTGGAGCAGCTGTTGGGGATATACCGTAAGAAGGGAGCTGCATGTATGGGTTAATAGTGTACCCTACTCCTGAGATTGAAGCTGTAGGGACTACCCGTTCAGCTATACTGGACAAGGTCTGTGCAAACATAGCCCAGAGTGGATCTACCTGTCATTGAACAGGGATCTGCCTTGCAATCTGCTGAAACGCAAAACAATTTGTACATAAACCATCATGTGCCAGATCCAGATCCACTTTGCAGGATAAACATGTTATGAGTGTTGGTGTTACTGTTAATGTAACCTCGTCACCTTTGCCGCTCATAGACATGATAAATAATCAGCTTTTCAGTGTACTACACATTATGTGACTGTAATCACTTTACTATATTAAAGTGATATCAATCTGACCCCATCCCATGCACCAGCACTGAGGCTCAGAAGAAACCACTGACAAACAGCAATCACACTAGCAGTCAGTCACATGTTATATATTAGTCATATGAGCATATTATCAACTACAAACACATTTCAAAGTATGTAGGAGTACATATTACTGAATTCTGTTTTATACAGATCTTAACGTATTCAGACGCATTGCAAAGAAAACCACAGTATTGTACACAGACTCATATGCAATAGGCAATAAACTTAACTATTCATACTGACGAAAAGTAGATAGAAATTTAGTGCTGTATAACCCGTACTCAGTAGAGTGGGATACAGGGAGACTCACCTCACTTCCAAGATCGATCAATACATTAGCGAATGCTGAGTGGATCCAGACGCTACTAGTGTACACTGCTGCTCTGTGCACTGTGACGCACTGTGCATGCAGACGCACCGGTCATACAGACGCCTGTACTGCGACTGGGTGTCCTCGTGGTAGCGTCTGAGACAGACGTGAGGCAATCAGTTCATGGCGGTAGACCGACGGAAACTGGTCATGAACTGGGGGGAGGGGCGACCAGGAGAGCGTCCGACTCCCCACCGCTGACATCCACCCTAGGGATCGCAGCCTCATACTACTCCTGGTGCCTTATGATCCCTAAGGCCTAGCGCTGGAGCACCTGTGGTGGCGGCGGCGCCAGCTGTTTGGTAGTCTCCTCCCAATACAGTGCGGCTGTGTCCGTTATTCCCCTTCTAAGTGGATGCCTTACCTTCTCCCTGTGCTCCGGCCACAGCCTGGTAATGTCTGCTGGACCTGCTAGTATATCCGACACAGATGCCCGTCGAGACAGCACTTGTACCGTGGGTAAGCGTTGTTGCGACCCGGCGGAGAGTTGTTGGAGCGACTCTTTCCAATACGCGTGCAAGACGCTGTTATGAAAGATCACTCAGAAAACGTAGTAGGACTATAAAAATAAATTAAGAAAGCTTAGTGCTGCCAAAAAGAGCAGCCCTGTGACCATGGTCCGGCTCCTGCCGCACCAAACAAAAAATCTGATTTGCCTGAGCCAGTGGGCGGGGATATATGGACGGGCCCGTTGCATCCTGGGAGGACTGAAAGCTTGTGATTGTTTGGTGCCAATCCGCTATCGCTCCATCATATCCCATTATTATCCTGTGGAACCTGCCGGAGAAATACTCTATACTGGCTTTAGGCTGAAGTGGATTAAATAACAAGTGAATCCACTATATATATATATATATATATATATATATATATATATATATATATTATATATATAATATATATATATATATATATATACATATATACACACACACACACACACACACACAGTATAATATATATATATATATATATATATATATATATATATATATTTATTTTATTTATTTATTTGTTTGTTTCTTTATTTTTTTCCCCAGCAGTTTTGATCAGCACTCCATAAACCACTAACAAATGGTACCTGGGTGCCCCCTCCGAACCTCTAGGGCACAATATACAGCAGCACAAGTTGAGAGGCACTCCTCGGCTTTGTAAATAATTTCCACAGCTACAACTGCAAGCAAAAAAAAAAGCATGCAGTTGTAGCTGTGGAAATTATTTACAAAGCTGAAGAGTGCCTCTCGAATTGTGCTGATATATATATCTATATCTATCTCTAAGGCTATGTATCCCTGAATACTTGTACTTTTTCTTTTTAATTCAATAGTTTTTTTTATTGAGTTCTTTGCAAGAAACATACAATTAAACTGTAACACCCATTATACAGTATAAAAACACTGCAAATATCATTGGAACATGTACATTGTTACAATAAATTTTTTAGAAAAAGTGAACCACATTCAGTGTCATTGTCATTATGTTGGTACAAACGATGAGCATATATGCATGAGCAGATGACAGGGCCTCCAGATCAGACAAGAATGGTATTAAGATTCACACACAATATGCATCTAGCAACCAAACAATAGTGGGAAATATCTAGTTTTGCATAAACGACGAATCCAACCATCTATCCCAAATTTTGTAGTATTTAGTCTCCGCTTGTCTAGAAATATATACAAATTTTTCATGCTTAACTACCTCGTTAGTCAATGATATCCATTCTAGTCCTAGGGCCATTTGGAGACAACCACAATCTGGCCAGGCAAACTTTTACCAACGTGCACAGATTAACAATATACCTCTGAGTGGTTTTATCAAGGATGTCATCATCGAAGGCAGCTAACAAACATACTGATAGGGTGCACGCATCACGGGGAACTCCAGTGGAGGCAATAATCCTTAAGGTTTCAGACCAGAAGGCACTAACTACTGGGCAAGCCCACAATCAATGCCAAAACGTACCTTCTAGAGAATTACATTTAAGACACCTGAAATCCTCCCTGCCTCCCATTTTAAGCAAACATTCAGGTGTCAGGTACACTCTATGAAGGATAAATAGTTGGATTTGCTGAAACCTGATAGAAGTGGAGGATATACGGGTACCAGTCAGAGCAGCATCCCAGGCGTCCTGAGTTAAAGAACCCAAGTCAGCCTCCCATTGAGCTTGGAGGTGTGGCAAGTCATCACTATGATGGGCCACAAGCAGATTGGAATAAATCTGGGAGACTAGATGTAAGCTACCCAGCGATTTCAACAATTGTTTAATAGGAGATTCCTGTAAATTGAAAGAGCTATTAGGGAACTGAGCATTACAGGCGTGCCTCAATTGTAGGCATCGAAAAAATAGGTACGTGGGATTGGATAATCTAGCTGCAACAAAGAAAATAGGATTTTAATACCTACCGGTAAATCCTTTTCTCTTAGTCCGTAGAGGATGCTGGGGACTCCAAAAGGACCATGGGGGTATAGACGGGATCCGCAGGAGACATGGGCACACTATAAGACTGAGTGGGTGTGAACTGGCTCCTCCCTCTATGCCCCTCCTCCAGACCCCAGTTATAGAACTGTGCCCAGGGAGAAGGACATTTCGAGGAAAGAATTTATTGTGTAAACACGGTGAGTGTCATACCAGCTCACACCTCAAACATGCCGCAGAACGTGGCCTTCAATAGAACACCAGCCGACGGCATGAAAAAATATACAGCAATATGCTGACCGAAATTGTAACACAACCTGTGTGTAAACACGACCAATAATAGCAAACCAGCATGCCATGGCATGAATAACGTCAGCAACAGACTGACTGAAAAGAAACACATGAGTGTAACCATAACCAATAACTGCAGATACAGTATGCACTGGGACGGGCGCCCAGTATCCTCTACGGACTAAGAGAAAAGGATTTACCGGTAGGTATTAAAATACTATTTTTCTCATACGTCCTAGAGGATGCTGGGGACTTCAAAAGGACCATGGGTTCTATACCAAAGCTCTAGAACGGACGGGAGAGTGCGGATGACTCTGCAGCCCGAATTGCCCAAACAAGAGGGCCTCTACAGCCAGGGTATCAAACTTGTAGAATATTTGCAAAATCGTTTGAACCCAACGAAGCTGCTGCTTTGCAAGGCTATAAACCCGAGACCCCTCGGGCAGCCGCCCAGTATGAGCCCACCTACTTGGTAGAATGGGCCTTCACCGATATCGGTAACGGCAATCCAGTCGTAAAACGAGCAAGCTTAATCGTATTACAGATCCAGCGTGCAATAGTCTGCTTGGAAGCAGGAACCCCAATCTTGTTGGGAGCATATAGGATAAACAGAACCTCAGTTTTCCTGATCTGAGCCTATCTGGCAACGCAAATGTTCAAAATTCCGACCACATCGAGATACTCCGATGTCGCCCAGGCGTCAGTAGCCACCGGCACCACCACAGGGTGGTTCAATTGAAACAGATTAAACCACTTTTTTGGCAGAAACTGCAGCCAAGTTCTCAACTCCGCTCTATCTTCATGGAAGATTAAACAGGGCACTTGTGAGACCAAACCGGCAACTCAGACACCCGCCTTGCAGATGCCAAGGTCAACCGCATGACCACTTTCCAAGTGAGGAATTTCAACTTAACCATACTGAAAAGTTCAATCTAAGAAATTGCAGTAACCGCAACACCACGTAAATATCCCATGGTGTCTCAGAGGTACAAAGGGAGGATGGATGTGTAAGACTCCTTTTATGAAAATATAAAACTCTGGAAAGGAGGCCCATTGTTATTTTTGGAAGAAAACCGATAAGTCTGAAATCTGAACCTTAATCGAGCCCAACCTAAGATCGCCTCCACGCGATCTTGTAAGAAAAGAAGGGAGAAAACGATCCAACTGGAATTCTTCCGTAGGAACTTTCGTGGATTCATACCAAGACACAAAATTTCCCCCAAATATGGTGGTAATGATGTGACGTTACTCCTTTTCTGACTGAAGAGGAGTAGGGAAGACTTCACTGGGAATACCCTTCCGGGCTGGAATCCGACGTTCAATCTCCAAGTCGTCAATGGAAACCGCGGTAAGTCTTGGAACACACACGGCCCCTGCTATAACAAATCCTCTCGCAGATGAAGAGGTCAGGGATCTCCTATGAGTAATCGCTAAAGATCCGGATACCAGCCCTCCTTGACCAGTCTGGAGCAAGGAGGATCATCTGAACTTTTGTTCTTCTTATAAGTTTTAACATCTTTGGAAAGAGTGGAAGTGAAACACCCACCCACCCACCGACCGAAACACCCACGGTGTCACTAGGGCGTCCGTCGCTATTGCTTGAGATACCCTCGACCCATAACAAAGTTTCTGAAGTTTCTTGTTGAGGCGAGACGCCATCTTGTCTATTTGCGGAATTCTCCAAAGACTTATCACTTCTGTGAAAACCGATTGATGTCCGCCGAGGAAGTCCGCTTCCCAGTTGTCCACTCCTGGAACGAACATTGCTGATAGAGCGCATAAATGTTTCCGTCGCCCAGTGGAAAATCCTTTTGGCTTCTGCCATTTCTTCTCCGGTTACGGTCTGTAGAAAACAGTTATAAACGGTCCTTAACTCTAGACCATTAATGGGGCGACAAGTATCCCAACATGACACTTGTCCTCAGTGAGAATTGCGCCGCTACCACAGGAGCGAGATACTAGTCTTGAAACCATGATTATCCCAGGTGAGAACCGGACCACTTGTCCAACAGGTCCCGCTAAACACTCAGGCCTGCAACCTGTCCACTGAATGGCCTCGTAGGCCCCAACCAACTTTTTCAGCAACTGAAAGTATCGACGGATTGACACCGTTACAGGTCTGCCAGACTCTGAATTCTCAGAGCTTCCCCCTTTCTTTCTTTTTTTTGGAAGCAAATAAACTCTTCTCAGTACTGCCTCTAAAAGTATTGCCCAAGCCGATCACTGCGTCGTTGGGACCAACAGGGATACTGGCAAGTCCTGTTGTTGAAGAACGGTCAAGGAGAAAACAACATTTTGCACCATGTAGCTTCTTGATTTCTCCGTAATTCGGAGAGCGATCCAGTACAGAATAAATATGACTCCTTACTATCGAAGGAAACCCATCATACCGCCATCACCCTGGCGAAATGGTAACAACAATCCTGAATCGCAAACCTAATGTGGAAGAAACCGTAATTAGACCTCCTTACTCCACTTTCAGAGTGGAGAACCCTGCCATGAGAGATTCCCTCATGGAGTTTTGGTAGGAAAATTGGGATTTGTCTGACCGAGTCTTTCCGGCCTCGGGAGCACGAAAAAACTTGAAAACAGCTTCTTCTTTTTCTTTTATGACCGGAACAGCAGGACAATGACCTGATCCTGACACAACTCTTATATTGCGTCCCATACTACCTCCCTAACATGAGGAGGCTCGGTAAGGTTGATTTGAAAAAATCAGTGAGGGGGATGTCTGGAACTCCTGTATGTCCCCCTAACTTACTGGTCCATGTCCTTTCCAGGACTGACTGAAGAGTTTTAGACGAGGTCCCACCTGTGTGGGCCCCCGCAAGATAGACCCAACGTCCCACGGTGGACGTGGCAGAAAGAATGGATGATTTCTGCTCCTGTGAACCTGAAAAGGCAGCTGACCTCTTACCTTTTTACCTGCAAAGAAAAGGGGAATCCTTATCTATTCGGTCGAAATGACAGCATCCTACAACAATGCGTCACCAACCGTTGTGAGGAAACATAGGGCAAGAAGGTAGACTTACCCGTGGCACCTGCCGAGAACATATTAACAAGGCCATCACCAAACCAGGCTTCACCTTCATGGGGAAGAGACTCCACTTCTTTTCGGAGTCAGCATGTGAATCCACAACACCCTCCTAGCCGAGACCACCATGGAAGTGGCCCGCGTACCCAAGAGTCCCATCCCTTTCAGTCGCACTGCAGTATGTTGCAATGTTCTAGACATGACCAAACGTAAGGAGTTTCACCTCTCCCTTCAGGGTAATTATATTGGATGACAAAGTAACCGACCATTTCTGAATACAAGCACTCCCCCCTGCGCATGCAATGCAAGTATAATCAAAGCATATCATTAAAAATAAGATTTTACTCACCGGTAAATCTATTTCTCGTAGTCCGTAGTGGATGCTGGGACTCCGTAAGGACCATGGGGAATAGCGGCTCCGCAGGAGACTGGGCACAACTAAAGAAAGCTTTAGGACTACCTGGTGTGCACTGACTCCTCCCACTATGACCCTCCTCCAGACCTCCGTTAGGAAACTGTGCACGGAAGAGCTGACACAATAAGGAAGGATTTTGAATCCCGGGTAAGACTCATACCAGCCACACCAATCACACCGTATAACTCGTGATACTATACCCAGTTAACAGTATGAAATATAACTGAGCCTCTCAACAGATGGCTCAACAATAACCCTTTAGTTAGGCAATAACTATAAACAAGTATTGCAGACAATCCGCACTTGGGATGGGCGCCCAGCATCCACTACAGACTACGAGAAATAGATTTACCGGTGAGTAAAATCTTATTTTCTCTGACGTCCTAAGTGGATGCTGGGACTCCGTAAGGACCATGGGGATTATACCAAAGCTCCCAAACGGGCGGGAGAGTGCGGATGACTCTGCAGCACCGAATGAGCAAACTCAAGGTCCTCCTCAGCCAGGGTATCAAACTTGTAGACTCTTGCAAAAAATGTTTGAACCCGACCAAGTAACAGCTCGGCAAATTTGTAAAGCCGAGACCCCTCGGGCAGCCGCCCAAGAAGAGCCCACTTTCCTCGTGGAATGGGCTTTTACAGATTTAGGGTGCGGCAGTCCAGCCGCAGAATGTGCAAGTTGAATCGTGCTACAGATCCAGCGAGCAATAGTCTGCTTAGAAGCAGGATCACCCAGCTTGTTGGGTGCATACAGGATAAATAGCGAGTCAGTTTTCCCGACTCCAGCCGTCCTGGAAACATATACTTTTCAGGGCCCTGACTACGTCCAGTAACTTGGAATCCTCCAAGTCCCAAGTAGCCGCAGGCACCATAATAGGTTGGTTCACATGAAAAACTGATACCACCTTAGGAAGGAATTGGGAACGAGTCCTCAATTCCGCCTTATCCATAAAAAAATCAGATAAGGGCTTTTGCATGACAAAGCCGCCAATTCTGATACACGCCTGGCCGACGCCAAGGCCCACAGCATGACCACATTTCACGTGAGGTATTGTAGCTCCACGGATTTAAGTGGCTCAACCCAATGCGACTTCAGGAAATCCAACACCACGTTGAGATCCCACGGTGCCACTGGAGGCACAAACGGGGGCTGACAATGCAGCACTCCCTTAACAAAAGTCTGAACTTCAGGCAGTGAAGCCAGTTCTATTTTGGAAGAAAATCGATAGAGCCGAAATCTGGACCTTAATGGAACCCAATTTTAGGCCCATAGTCACCTCTGACTGTAGGAAGTGCAGAAATCGACCTAGCTGAAATTCCTCCTTTGGGGCCTTCCTGGCCTCACAGCACGCAACATATTTCCGCCATATGCGGTGATAATGGTTTGCGTTCACTTCTTTCCTAGCTTTAATTAGCGTAGGGATAACTTCCTCCGGAATTCCCTTTTCCTTCAGGATCCGGCGTTCAACCGCCATGCCGTCAAACGCAGCCGCGGTACGTCTTGGAACAGACAGGCCCCCTGCTGCAGCAGGTCCTGTCTGAGCGGCAGAGGCCATGGGTCCTCTGAGATCATTTCTTGGAGTTCTGGGTACCAAGCTCTTCTTGGCCAATCCGGAACAATGAGTATAGTTCTTACTCCTCTCCTTCTTATTATTCTCATTACCCTGGGTAAGAGAGGCAGAGAAGGGGACACATACCAGAGCGTCCACAGCTATCGCCTGAGGGTCCCTTGACCTGGCGCAATATCTTTGTAGCTTTTTGTTGAGGCGGGACGCCATCATGTCCACCTGTGGCCTTTCCCAACGGTGTACAATCATTTGGAAGACTTCTGGATGAAGTCCCCACTCTCCCGGGTGGAGGTCGTGTCTGCTGAGAAAGTCTGCTTCTCAGTTGTCCACTCCGGGAATGAACACTGCTGACAGTGCTAACACATGATTTTCCGCCCATCGGAGAATCCTTGTGGCTTCTGCCATCGCCATCCTGCTTCTTGTGCCGCCCTGTCGGTTTACATGAGCGACCGCCTTGATGTTGTCTGACTGGATCAGCACCGGCCGGTGTTGAAGCAGGGGTCTAGCCTGACTTAGGGCATTTTAAATGGCCCTTAGTTCCAGAATATTCATGTGTAGGGAAGTCTCCTGACTTTTCCATAGGCCTTGGAAGTTTCTTCCCTGTGTGACTGCCCCCCAGCCTCGAAGGCTGGTATCCGTGGTCACCAGGACCCAGTCCTGTATGCCGAATCTGCGGCCCCCTAGAAGATGAGCACTCTGCAGCCACCACAACAGCGACACCCTGGCCCTTGGAGACAGGGTTATCCGCCGATGCATCTGAAGATGCGACCCGGACCACTTGTCCAACAGATCCCACTGGAAGATCCTTGCAGGGGACCTGGCGAAAGGAATTTCTTCGTAAGAAGCTACCATCTTTCCCAGGGCTCGCGTGCATTGATGCACCGACACCTGTATTTGTATTAGGAGGTCTCTGTCTAGAGACGACAACTCCTTGGACTTCTCCTCCAGGAGAAACCCTTTTTATCCTGTTCTGTGTCCAGAACCATACCCAGGAACAGTAGACGCGTCGTAGGAACCAGCTGCGACTTTGGAATCAGAATCCAGCCGTGCTGTTGTAGCACTTCCCGAGATAGTGCTACTCCGACGAACAACTGCTCCCTGGACCTCGCCTTTATAAGGAGATCGTCCAAGTATGGGATAATTATTTCGGCCATTACCTTGGTAAATACCCTCGGTGCCGGGGACAGACCAACGGCAACGTCTGGAATTGGTAATGACAATCCTGTACCACAATTTTGAGGTACTCCTGGTGAAGAGGGTAAATAGGGACATGCAGGTAAGCATCCTTGATGTCCAGTGATACCATGAAATTCTCCAGGCTTGCAATAATCGCCCTGAGCGATTCCATTTTGAACTTGAACCTTCGTATATAAGTGTTCAAGGATTTCAATTTTAGAATGGGTCTCACCGAACCGTTTGGTTTCGGTACCACAACATTTTGGAATAGTAACCCCGGCCTTGTTGAAGGAGGGGTACCTTGATTTCACCTGCTGGAAGTACAGCTTGTGAATTGCCGCCAGTACTACCTCCCTTCCGAGGGCAGCAGGCAAGGCTGAGGTGAGGTAACGGCGAGGGGGAGTCGCCTCGAACTCCAGCCTGTATCCCTGTGATACTACTTGCAGAACCTAGGGATCCACCTGTGGGCAAGCCCACTGGTCCCTGAAGTTCCCGAGACGCGCCCCCGCCGCACCTGTAACCACCACCTGTGGAGCCCCAGCGTCATGCGGTGGACTCAGAGGAAGCGGGGGAAGATTTTTGATCCTGGGAACTGGCTGTCTGGTGCAGCTTTTTCCTTCTTCCCTGGTCTCTGTGCAGAAAGGAAGCGCCTTTGACCCGCTTGCTTTTCTGAAGCCGAAAGGACTGTACCTGAAAATACGGTGCTTTCTTAGGCTGTGAGGAAACCTGAGGTAAAAAAATTTCTTCCCAGCTGTTGCTGTGGATACAAGGTCCCAGAGACCATCCCCAAACAATTCCTCACCCTTATAAGGCAGAATCTCCATGTGCCTTTTAAAGGCAGCATCACCTGTCCACTGCCGGGTCTCTAATACCCTCCTGGCAGAATGGACATTGCCTTAATTCTGGATGCCAGCCGGCAAATATCCCTCTGTGCATCCTTCATATATAAGACGACGTCTTTAATATGCTCTATGTTAGCAAAATATTATCCCTGTCTAGGGTATTAATATTATCTGACAGGGTATCAGACCACGCTGCAGCAGCACTATTTATGCTTAGGCAATTGCAGGTCTCAGTATAGTACCTGAGTGTGTATATACAGACTTTAGGATAGCCTTCTGCTTTTTATCAGCAGGCTCCTTCAAGGTGGCCGTATCCTAAGACGGCAGTGCCACCTTTTTTGACAAACGTGTGAGCGCCTTATCCACCCTAGGGGATATCTCCCAACGTGACCTATCCTCTGGCGGGAAAGGGTACGCCATCAGTAACTTTTTAGAAATTACCAGTTTCTTATCGGGGGAACCCACGCTTCTTTACACACTTCATTCATTCATCTGATGGGGGAACAAAACACTGGCTGCTTTTTCTCCCCAAAAATAAAACCCCTTTTACGTGGTACTTGGGTTCATGTCAGAAATGTGTAACACATTTTTCACTGCTGAGATCATGCAACGGATGTTCCTAGTGGATTGTGTATATATCTCAACCTCGTCGACACTGGAGTCAGACTCCGTGTCGACATCTGTGTCTGCCATCTGAGGTAACGGGCGTTTTTTGAACCCCTGATGGCCTTTGAGACGCCTGGGCAGGCGCGGGCTGAGAAGCCGGCCGTCCCACAGCTGTTACGTCATCCAGCCTTTTATGTAAGGAGTTGACATTGTCGGTTAATACCTTCCACCTATCCATCCACTCTGGTGTCGGCCCCACAGGGGGCGACATCCCATTTATCGGCCTCTGCTCCGCCTCCACGTAACCTTCCTCATCCAACATGTCGACACAGCCGTACCGACACACCGCACACACACAGGGAATGCTCTGACTGAGGACAGGACCCCACAAAGTCCTTTGGGGAGACAGAGAGAGAGTATGCCAGCACACACCAGAGCGCTATATAATGCAGGGATTAACACTATAACTGAGTGATTTTTCCCCCAATAGCTGCTTGTATACACATATTGCGCATAAATTTAGTGCCCCCCCCCCCTCTCTTTTTAACCCTTTGAGCCTGAAAACTACAGGGGAGAGCCTGGGGAGCTGTCTTCCAGCTGCACTGTGAAGAAAAAATGGCGCCAGTGTGCTGAGGGAGATAGCCCCGCCCCTTTTTCGGCTGACTTTTCTCCCGCTTTTTCATGGATTTTGGCAGGGGTAATTTATCACATATATAGCCCTGGGACTATATATTGTGATGTTTTGCCAGCCAAGGTGTCTTATATTGCCCTCAGGGCGCCCCCCCCCAGCGCCCTGCACCCATCAGTGACCGGAGTGTGAGGTGTGCATGAGGAGCAATGGCGCACAGCTGCAGTGCTGTGCGCTACCTTGTTGAAGACAGAAGTCTTCTGCCGCCGATTTTCCGGAACACTTCTCTGGCTCTGTAAGGGGGCCGGCGGCGCGGCTCCGGGACCGAACACCAAGGTCGGGTCCTGCGGTCGATCCCTCTGGAGCTAATGGTGTCCAGTAGCCTAAGAAGCCCAAACTACCACCAGTTAGGTAGGTTCGCTTCTTCTCCCCTTAGTCCCTCGCTGCAGTGAGTCTGTTGCCAGCAGATCTCACTGTAAAATAAAAAACCTAAAATATACTTTCTTTCTAGGAGCTCAGGAGAGCCCCTAGTGTGCATCCAGCTCAGCCGGGCACAAGATTCTAACTGAGGTCTGGAGGAGGGTCATAGTGGGAGGAGCCAGTGCACACCAGGTAGTCCTAAAGCTTTCTTTAGTTGTGCCCAGTCTCCTGCGGAGCCGCTATTCCCCATGGTCCTTACGAAGTCCCAGCATCCACTTAGGACGTCAGAGAAATATCACTTAGCTTCCTGTAAACAATCCTTTGTGACAGGGGCCCGTACAGAACAGGGGTTGACTCTCACTTTATTCTATCCATGGCGGGAAAAGAATAAACATTCAGACTCCTCGTGATGATTTGAAACCATCTTGTCACGGCTGACCTAGAGTTATTCAACAGAGCGACCAGCACATGAGAAGGAAAAGTTTACTTCAGCATTCATTATAAAAAATTTTATAAATATACCCATTTAAAATAAGATTTTACTTACCGGTAAATCTATTTCTCGTAGTCCGTAGTGGATGCTGGGGACTCCGTAAGGACCATGGGGAATAGACGGGCTCCGCAGGAGACAGGGCACTTTAAGAAAGAATTAGGACTACTGGTGTGCACTGGCTCCTCCCTCTATGCCCCTCCTCCAGACCTCAGTTAAGGAAACTGTGCACGGAAGAGCTGACAGTACAAGGAAAGGATTTTGGAATCCAGGGTAAGACTCATACCAGCCACACCAATCACACCGTATAACTCGTGATAAACTTACGCAGTTAACAGTATGAACAACAACAGAGCATCAGACAAACCTGATGCAACCATAACATAACCCTTATTTAAGCAATAACTATATACAAGTATTGCAGAAGAAGTCCGCACTTGGGACGGGCGCCCAGCATCCACTACGGACTACGAGAAATAGATTTACCGGTAAGTAAAATCTTATTTTCTCTAACGTCCTAGTGGATGCTGGGGACTCCGTAAGAACCATGGGGATTATACCAAAGCACCCAAACGGGCGGGAGAGTGCGGATGACTCTGCAGCACCGAATGAGAGAACTCAAGGTCCTCCTCAGCCAGGGTATCAAACTTGTAGAACTTTGCAAAGGTGTTTGAACCCGACCAAGTAGCTGCTCGGCAAAGCTGTAATGCCGAGACCCCTCAGGCAGCCGCCCAAGAAGAGCCCACCTTCCTTGTGGAATGGGCTTTTACTGATTTTGGATGCGGCAATCCAGCCGCAGAATGAGCCTGCTGAATCGTGTTACAGATCCAGCGAGCAATAGTTTGCTTTGAAGCAGGAGCACCCAGCTTGTTGGATGCATACAGGGTAAACAGCGAGTCAGTTTTCCTGACTCCAGCCGTTCTGGCTACATAAATCTTCAAAGCCCTGACTACATCTAGTAACTTGGAATCCTCCAAGTCACGAGTAGCCGCAGGCACCACAATAGGTTGGTTCAAATGAAAGGATGACACCACCTTCGGCAGAAATTGCGGACGAGTCCGTAACTCTGCCCTGTCCATATGGAAAACCAAATAAGGGCTTTTACATGACAAAGCCGCCAATTCAGACACACGCCTAGCCGAAGCTAAGGCCAATAGCATAACCACTTTCCACGTGAGATATTTTAACTCCACGGTCTTAAGTGGCTCAAAACAGTGAGATTTCAGGAACTCAACACCACGTTAAGATCCCAAGGTGCCACTGGTGGCACAAAAGGGGCTGAAAATGCAGCACTCCCTTTACAAACGTCTGAACTTCAGGAAGAGAAGCCAGTTCCTTTTGAAAGAAAATGGATAGGGCCGAAATCTGGACCTTAATGGACCCTAATTTTAAGCCCATAGTCACTCCCGCCTGTAGAAAGTGAAGGAAACGGCCCAGTTGGAATTCCTCTGTAGGGGCCTTCCTGGCCTCACACCAAGCAACATATTTTCGCCATATACGGTGATAATGTTTTGCTGTCACGTCCTTCCTAGCCTTTATCAGCGTAGGAATAACCTCATCCGGAATGCCTTTTTCCGCTAGGATCCGGCGTTCAACCGCCATGCCGTCAAACGCAGCCGCGGTAAGTCTTGGAACAGACAGGGCCCCTGTTGCAACAGATCCTGTCTGAGAGGCAGAGGCCATGGGTCCTCTGTGAGCATTTCTAGCAGTTCCGGATACCAAGCCCTTCTTGGCCAATCCGGAACAATGAGTATTGTTCTCACTCCTCTTTTTCTTACGATTCTCAGCACCTTGTGTATGAGAGGAAAAGGAGGAAACACATAAACCGACTGGAACACCCACGGTGTCACTAGTGCGTCCACAGCTATCGCCTGAGGGTCTCTTGACCTGGCGCAATACCTTTGTAGCTTTTTGTTGAGGCGGGATGCCATCATGTCCACCTGTGGCAGTTCCCATCTATTTGTAATCTGTGTGAAGACTTCTTGATGAAGTCCCCACTCTCCCAGGTGGAGGTCGTGCCTGTTGAGGAAGTCTGCTTCCCAGTTGTCAACTCCCGGAATGAAAACTGCTGACAGTGCTTGCACGTGATTCTCCGCCCAGCGAAGAATTCTGGTGGCTTCTGCCATTGCCACCCTGCTTCTTGTGCCGCCCTGGCGGTTTACATGAGCCACTGCGGTGATGTTGTCTGACTGAATCAGCACCGGTTGGTTGCGAAGCAGAGGCTCCGCTTGACTCAGGGCGTTGTATATGGCCCTTAGTTCCAGGATATTGATGTGCAGACAAATCTCTTGACTTGACCACAGCCCCTGGAAGTTTCTTCCTTGAGTGACTGCCCCCCACCCTCGGAGGCTTGCATCCGTGGTCACCAGGACCCAGTCCTGTATGCCGAACCTGCGGCCCTCGAGAAGGTGAGCACTCTGCAGCCACCACAGAAGAGAGACCCTGGCCCTGGGGGATAGGGTGATCAGCCGATGCATCTGAAGATGCGATCCGGACCACTTGTCCAACAGATCCCACTGAAAGGTCCTCGCATGGAACCTGCCGAAGGGAATGGCTTCGTATGATGCCACCATCTTTCCCAGGACTCGCGTGCATCGATGCACCGACACCTGTTTTGGTTTTAAGAGGTCTCTGACCAGAGTCACAAGCTCCTGGCCTTCTCCTCCGGGAGAAACACCTTCTTCTGGTCTGTGTCCAGAATCATGCCCAGGAAGGGCAGACTCGTCGTAGGAATCAGCTGCGACTTTGGAATATTCAGAATCCAGCCGTGCTGTTGTAACACCTCCCGAGAGTGTGCTACGCTGATCAGCAACTGCTCTCTGGACCTCGCCTTTATGAGGAGATCGTCCAAGTATGGGATAATTGTAACTCCTTGCTTTCGCAGAAGCACCATCATTTCTGCCATTACCTTGGTAAATATTCTCGGTGCCGTGGACAGACCAAACGGCAACGTCTGGAATTGGTAATGACAGTCCTGTACCACAAATCTGAGGTACTCCTGATGAAGTGGATAAATGGGGACATGCAGGTAAGCATCCTTTATGTCCAGAGACACCATAAAATCCCCCTCTTCCAGGCTTGCAATGACCGCCCTGAGCGATTCCATCTTGAACTTGAACCTTTTCAGGTAAATGTTCAGGGATTTTAAATTCCATATGGGTCTGACTGAACCGTCCGGTTTCGGAACCACAAACATTGTGGAATAGTAACCCCTTCCCTGTTGAGGGAGGGGAACATTTACCACCACTTGCTGGAGATATAATTTGTGAATTGCCGCTAACACTACTTCCCTTTCTATGGGGGAAACTGGCAGGGCCGATTTGAGGTAACGGTGAGGGGGCATCACTTCGAATTCCAGCATGTATCCCTGAGACACAATCTGTATAGCCCAGGGATCCACCCGTGAGCGAACCCACTGGTGGCTGAAATTTCGGAGACGCGCCCCCCACCGCTCCTGGCTCCACCTGTGGAGCCCCAGCGTCATGCGGTGGATTTAGTGGAAGCCGGGGAGGACTTCTGTTCCTGGGAACTAGCTGTATTGTGCAGCTTCTTTCCTCTACCCCTGCCTCTGGCAAGAAAGGACGCACCTCTGACTTTCTTGCCTCTTTGTGATCGAAAGGACTGCATTTGGTAATACGGTGCTTTCTTAGGTTGTGAGGGAATATATGGAAAAAAATTTGACTTCCCAGCCGTAGCTGTGGAAACTAGGTCCGAGAGACCGTCCCCAAACAATTCCTCACCCTTATAAGGTAAAACCTCCATGTGCTTTTTTGAGTCGGCATCACCTGTCCATTGCAGAGTCCACAGGACCCTTCTGGCAGAAATTGACATTGCATTTATTCTAGAGCCCAGTAGGCAAATGTCTCTCTGGGCATCCCTCATATATAGGACAGTGTCTTTTATATGCCCCAGGGTCAGCAATATAGTATCCTTGTCCAAGATATCAAGCTCCTCAGACAGAGTATCTGTCCATGCTGCTACGGCACTACACATCCAGGCCGACGCAATTGCCGGCCTTAGTAGGGTACCTGAATGTGTATAAACGGACTTCAGGATACCTTCCTGCTTTCTATCCGCAGGATCTTTAAGGGCGGCCGTATCCTGTGATAGCAGGGATACCTTCTTAGATAAGCGTGTGAAAGCTTTGTCTACCCTAGGGGAGGATTCCCAGCGTAACCTGTCCGTTGGCGGGAAAGGATACGCCATAAGTAACCGTTTGGAAATCTGCATTTTCCTATCAGGAGAATCCCAAGCTTTTTCACATAACTCATTTAACTCATGTGAAGGGGGAAAAGTCACTTCTTGCCTTTTTTCCCCAAACATATAAACCCTCTTGTCAGGGACAGGGTTTTCCTCTGAGATGTGCAATACATCCTTCATTGCTATAATCATGTAGCGGATGGCCATTTTAGGCTGCAACTTTGCATCATCGCCATCGACACTGGAGTCAGAATCCGTGTCGATATCCGTGTCAACAATTTGGGATAGTGGGCGCTTCTGAGACCCTGACGGCCTCTGCGCTGTAGGATCAGGCATGGGTTGGGACACTGACTGTCCCAAGGCATCAGCTTTATCCAACCTTTTATGCAAGGAGTTTACATTATCATTTAACACCTTCCACATATCCATCCAATCAGGTGTCTGCGCCGTCGGCGGAGACACCACATTCATCTGCAGCTGCTCTGCCTCCACATAGCCTTCCTCGTCAAACATGTCGACACAAGCGTACCGACACACCACACACACAGGGGATGCTCTATTTGAGGACATAACCCCCACAAGGCCTTTTGGAGAGACAGAGAGAGAGAGTATGCCAGCACACACCCCAGCGCTATATGACCCAGGAATTACACAATAACTTAGTGTTTACCCAGTAGCTGCTGTATATACTGATTTTGCGCTAAATTTATGTGCCCCCCCTCTCTTTTTACCCTCTTTCTACCGTGAATTTGCAGGTGAGAGCCTGGGGAGCTTCCTCTCAGCGGAGCTGTGGAGAGAAAATGGCGCTGGTGAGTGCTGAGGAAGAAGCCCCGGCCCCCTCAGCGGCGGGCTTCTGTCCCGCGATTTTGTGTAAAATAATGGCGGGGGCTCATGCATATATACAGTGCCCAACTGTATATATGCCCTTTTATGCCAAGAGGTACTTAATTGCTGCCCAAGGCGCTCCCCCCCGCCCTGCACCCTACAGTGACCGGAGTGTGTGGGTTTGATGTGGGAGCAATGGCGCACAGCTGCAGTGCTGTGCGCTACCTCATATGAAGACTGGAGTCTTCTGCCGCCGCTTTTGACGTCTTCTTGCTTCACACGCCGGCTTCTAGCTTCTGGCTCTGCGAGGGGGACGGCGGCGCGGCTCCGGGATCGGACGACCAAGGGTGCGTTCCTGTGTTCGATCCCTCTGGAGCTAATGGTGTCCAGTAGCCTAAGAAGCATGACCTATCCGCAGTTAGTAGGTCTGCTTCTCTCCCCTCAGTCCCACGTAGCAGAGAGCCTGTTGCCAGCAGATCTCTCTGAAAATAAAAAATCCTAACAAAATACTTTCTTATTAGCAAGCTCAGGAGAGCTCACTAAAGTGCACCCAGCTCGGCCGGGCACAGATTCTAACTGAGGTCTGGAGGAGGGGCATAGAGGGAGGAGCCAGTGCACACCAGTAGTCCTAATTCTTTCTTAAAGTGCCCTGTCTCCTGCGGAGCCCGTCTATTCCCCATGGTCCTTACGGAGTCCCCAGCATCCACTAGGACGTTAAATACACATATACACACATCTATCTATATATACATATCTCATATATATATATATATATATATATATATAAGCAAAAAGCAATAGATACAGCGCTGGTTGCTTAAATGGAATACAGTATTTTTATATATATAATTATATATAGGTGGAACCACAAAGTCACTCTATGAGTGCTCAAAGCACTAGATCCTCCTTCGATAATTTAGGATCGCTGCTCCCCTTGGTCAGTCCGAACTCCCACGAAGATAAATATCTGTCAATAAAACATATAGAGGGGGCGCTCCATAGTGCGTAAACTTTTTTATTTTAAAATCAAACAAACACATAGGTATTTGTAACAAATGTAGCTGTTACACTCGTACCAGAAGGCAACCTGTGTGGGCTGGTTACCACATGATTCCACAAATAATCACCAGGCAGTACTGGAACCAGGGTCAGACCAAATCGCGCTGGAATCCTCCACCCGCCGGCGGCAGTTTCCCTGAGACTCTCGGGCAGGATTACACACGTCCGCGACTCCTCGATCAGTCAGCTGCAGGGATTGTCAGTGCGTCACCAGACTCCGCCTTAACGCGTTTCGTTATCGACTTCGTCAGAAGGCTGGAGTCTGTGACGCTGGGATCAGTATTTAACAATCCTCAACAAATTAGCATCAATCATCAAATAAATACACCTGTACGGCTGTTTGAAAGTTAAGGACCTTAAAGTGCTATGACATATGTAGATGCATATATATCAACAGTAAAACTAATTAAAATTAACCCTTAAAATATACAGGGGGTTTTTTTAAAAATGGTTTTCGAATACAAATACTATTGTGCAAAAATCGTAAACCACAAATAGCCGTGCAGTTTACAAACTCATTAGTAAAAAATACATATATATACACCTTTTAACACACAAAACAGAGAACATTACTCATAATAGTCACGATCACGGTTTTAACATACATAGTTTTTTCGAGAGATACTTTAGACAGAGAACAAACCATCATCAGATAAAAAATAAATATATGTAATTAATATATATATATATATTTATTTTTATTTTTTGTAGGAACAGCAGGGTCCCTAGTGACATTAATGCGTTCTTAATGTGTATGAAACATGTACTGAATGCCGATGTTGCGGATCTAATCAGGAAACAACATGGTCGACATAAGATATAGTATTCGTGTCGACAGCCGGGAGTGGTAACTGGGCAAAATAACATGTATACGACCCCGAGGGGTCTGAGGGAAATATATACATATTTTTAATATTACGCCCCCACAAATATTACTACGTCTGTGCTCGAGCTACAGATCAATGCAACTGTACCATACATATATATATATATATATATATATACACACACACACACACACACACACACACACACACACACACACCAGTATAGCTTTTTTGAAATGCATCACATCATCATGGTAATTTATACCCAGTCATATTACTTGGTGCCGACAGGGTCACCCACATACGTCTGTGTCTCCCATATAGTATTTTCTTTGGAAAAGTATACAACTGCTGACATGCTGACACTTAATCCCATGAACCAAGTACCATCAGGAGTCGGCGGTGCCGACAGAGGGATTCCCATAGCCGTTTGTGGCAGAGCACTCACACATGCCGACACACGTGTACTAAACACCATCGACCTGACACTGACTAGAATGGGTAGATCCCAGTATGACAGGCTCATTCTATATATATATATATAGCTTTATTTTTGCACTCAACAACTGTGCCCCCCTTCCCCCCCGTTTTACACAGGAAGCTGTGCAACCGTCTTTTGGCAGGGCCAGCATCTCCGAGGAGAAAATGGCGCTGGATAGAGTGGTGAGGGCTTAGCCACGCCCCCTTATCGGTGCGCTTCAGTCCCGCTAGTTATTTACATTATTATACTGGCGGGGGTATGAATACAGTGCCTAAGCACTGTATACCACTTTGCCAGTCCATAACATGAGGTATATTGCTGCCCAGGGCGCCCCCCCTGCGCCCTGCACCCTTGTAGTGCAGCTTGTGTGTGGGAGCAATGGCGCGCAGCGCAACCGCTGCGCGGTACCTCAGACTCTGAAGTCTTCTGCCGTCACTGAAGTCTTCTTTTCTTCTTAATACTCACCCGGCTTCTTTCTTCTGGCTCTGTGAGGGGGTTGACGGCGCGGCTCCGGGAACAAGCAGTTAGGCGCACCAAGTGATCGAACCCTCTGGAGCTAATGGTGTCCAGTAGCCTAAGAAGCAGAGCCCTTGAACTCAGAAGAAGTAGGTCTGCTTCTCTCCCATCACTCCCACGAAGCAGGGAGTCTGTAGCCAGCAGGTCTCCCTGAAAATAATAAACCTAACAAAGTCTTTTCAGAGAAACTCAGGAGAGCTCCCCTAGTGTGCGTGTCCAGTCTCTCTGGGCACAGAATCTAACTGGGGTCTGGAGGAGGGGCATAGAGGGAGGAGCCAGTTCACACCCATTCAAAGTCTTATAGTGTGCCCATGTCTCCTGCGGATCCAGTCTATACCCCCATGGTCCTTTTGGAGTCCCCAGCATCCTCTAGGACGTATGAGAAAAAGTTTTAAATAAAGACCCCAAATATAATTGACCAATAGTGGTAACACCCAATCTGCTCCATATCTCACGGAGCTGTAACCCTACCAATTCCGCAAAAAACCACTTGTGCCATCTAGTGGAGTTTCCGTGTCCTATCCCGCCATCTGCATAAGAACATTAACCTGTTCCCAGACCAATACTGCTCGTTTAAATAATGGTAACTTAATTATCCCAATATTACCCGTCCGTAAACAATGCAAAGGCGTAAACCCCAGACTCATGTCAGAGGCAACCAGAGTAGGAAGAGCCAAACCGGTTCCATCTGTTATCCATTCTGAAACATGAGCCAACTGTGCAGCATAATAGTAAAGTTTAAAAAAGGGTAATGCCATACCACCACTGTCCTTCATGTGGGTCAGAGTGGCCAGTTTAATCCTCACCCGTTTACTAGACCAAATAATCGAGGATAATACGCCATCTATCCGTTTAAATGTAGCTTGGGAAATGTATATTGGGGAGTGCTCTAGAACAAACAGTCTGAGCTGTGCTGTCATTTTAATAAGACTGTTACCCCTTTCACATCGCACAAATAACCCGGTATCGACACGGCATATTGCCGTGTCGACCCGGGTCAGTGTGCGATGTGAAAGCACTCTGCCGGAATTAGCAGGTCGCCTGACCCGGTAATTCAACCCGGTATAAAAGAAGGATTATACCCGGGTTGAATACCGGGTCAGGTGCAGTGTGAATGGGAGCCGCGTCGATGCTACACGGTTCCCATTCACAGCATGGGGAGAGGCGGCGCAGGAGATGAGCTCATCTCCCAGCGCCGCCTCCACCACCGCCCCTGCTGCGCCCCACCGCTGCTATGGCAACCGACCCGGTATATTGCCGGGTCGGAAAGCCAGCAGAGGGGAGCAAATGCCGATCCCACCCGGTAAGGACACGTTTCTTTTACCGGGTGGGATCCGGCATTTGCGATCTGAATGCGGTATAATGCGCCCAGAAACTGTAAGCGGGAGTTTCCCCCAAACAGCTATTCTGGATTTTAAATAATCTAATTGAGGTTGCACATTAAGGGCTATATAATGAGATGGATTATTAGATATCCAGATACCTAGATACTTGAATACCTCCATTGAATTGGAAGAGATATAAGAGGAACCCTGGAGCATGACCCATTAAACGGCATAATACAAGATTTATCCCAGTTAATTAACAACCCAGAGAATTTCCCAAATTCAGTGACAATATCCAGTATTTTGGGCATATTGTCTGCATAATTAGATACAAATAACAATGTGTCATCCACCTACAATGGGATTTTGTCCTCTCTCTGACCCAATACAAACCCAGAAAATGAGATTTATGGTAAGAACTTACCTTTGTTAAATCTCTTTCTGCGAGGTACACTGGGCTCCACAAGGATTGGACAATGGGGTGTAGAGTAGGATCTTGATCCGAGGCACCAACAGGCTCAAAGCTTTGACTGTTCCCAGAATGCACAGCGCCGCCTCCTCTATAACCCCGCCTCCCTGCACAGGAGCTCAGTTTTTAGTTAACCAGCCCAATGCTGTAGCAGGAAAAGAGACGACAACGGTTAGTAGCCACATACACCACACTCTCACGACAAGAGACGTGTCAGCGGCTAATGCCATACCAACCCAAAGAAGCTAAGTGCGTCAGGGTGGGCACCTTGTGGAGCCCAGTGTACCTCGCAGAAAAATTTAACAAAGGTAAGTTCTTACCATAAATCTCGTTTTCTGCTGCGGGGTACACTGGGCTCCACAAGGATTGGACAATGGGGATGTCCTAAAGCAGTTCCTTATGGGAGGGGACGCACTGTAGCGGGCACAAGAACCCGGCGTCCAAAGGAAGCATCCTGGGAAGCGGCAGTATCGAAGGCATAGAACCTTATGAACATGTTCCCAGAGGACCACGTAGCCGCCTTGCACAATTGATCTAGAGTCTCACCACGTTGGGCCGCCCAAGAGGATCCAACAGACCGAGTAGAATGGGCCGTAATGTGAGCAGGAGCCGACAGACCAGCCCTCACATAAGCATGTGCAATCACCATTCTAATCCATCTGGCCAGGGTCTGCTTGTGAGCAGGCCAGCCACGTTTGTGAAATCCAAACAAAACAAAGAGAATCAGATTTTCGAATAGAAGCAGTTCTCTTCACATAGATACGGAGAGCCCGTACCATATCCAAAGACCACTCTTTGGGAGACAAATCAGGAGAGACAAAGGCCGGAACCACAATCTCCTGATTAAGGTGGAATTAAGAAACCACCTTAGGCAAATATCCGGGACGAGTCCTAAGAACCGCCCGGTCACGGTGAAAAATCAGATATGGGGAACTACAGGACAAGGCACCGAGATCAGACACTCTTCTAGCAGAGGCAATAGCCAGCAAGAACACCACCTTAAGGGAAAGCCACTTAAGGTCAGCTGAAACCAGGGGTTCCAACGGAGGCTCCTGCAACGCCTCCAAAACCACCGACAAGTCCCAAGGAGCCACAGGCGGGACATAGGGAGGTTGGATACGCAACACACCCTGAGTGAAAGTATGAACATCAGGTAAAGTCGCACTTTTTCTCTGAAACCACACCGACAAGGCAGAAATATGAACTTTGAGGGAGGCCAGACGCAGGCCTAAATCTAGACCCTGCTGCAGAAAAGCCAAAAGTTGGCTGTACTAAACTTGGAAGCGTCGTAATTATGAGATGCGCACCAAACAAAGTAGGAATGCCAGACCCTATGGTAAATCCGAGCAGAAGCCGGTTTCCGGGTGCGCAACATAGTTTTAATGATCTCTTCAGAAAAACCCTTAGCCCTCAAGACGGAAGCTGCAAGAGCCACGCCGTCAAAGACAGCCGGGCTAGGTCCTTATAGACACAGGGGCCCTGAACGAGGAGGTCTGGGTGTTGTGGAAGTAGAAGTGGACGCTCTGACGATAGGCCTTGCAGGTCTGAGAACCAGTGCCGTCTGGGCCACGCCGGAGCTATGAGAAGATTTCCTTTTTCTTGCTTGAACTTCCGAATTACCCTGGGCAGGAGAGACACCGGAGCGAACACGTACGGCAGCCGAAACCTCCACGGCACTGCCAGCGCATCCACGAATGCTGCTTGATGATCCCTTGTCCTTGCTCCGAAGACCGGAACCTTGTGTCGAGACGCCATCAGATCTACATCTAGAAGACCCCACTTCTCCACTAGGAGTTGAAACACTTCTGGATGGAGGCTCCACTCGCCGGCATGCACCTCCTGATGACTGAGAAAGTCCGCTTCTCAATTCAGGACTCCCGGAATGAATATTGCCGATATGGCCGGTAGATGGCGTTCCGCCCAAACTAGAATCCGTGAGACTTCCTTCATTGCCAAACGGCTTCGAGTGCCGCCTTGATGATTTATGTAAGCTACTGTGGTGGCTTTGTCTGACTGTACTTGAACAGGACGGTTCTGAATTAAATGCTGGGCCAGGTTCAACACATTGAAGACCGCCCGCAATTCCAGAATGTTGTTCGAGAGGAGAGATTCCTCCTTGGTCCACCGACCCTGAAGGGAGTGTTGCTCCAGCACCGCGCACCAACCTCTTAGACTGGCATCTGTCGTCAACAGGACACAGTTGGATATCCAGAAGGGACGGCCCCTGCACAACTGTCTGTCCCGGAGCCACCAAAGTAGCGACAGACGGACCTCCGGAGTCAATGAGATCATCTGAGACCTGATCCGGTGAGGCAGGCCGTCCCACTTGGCTAGAATAAGCCTCTGGAGGGGGCGAGAATGGAATTGAGTATACTCCACCATGTCGTATGCTGAGACCATGAGGCTCAGCACCTGCATTGCCGAATGTATCGACACTTGCGGACGAGAAAGGAAGCAACGAATCCTGTCCTGAAGCTTCAGGACTTTCTCCTGAGACAAGAACAACCGCTAGTTGTGAGTGTCCAATAGCGCTCCCAGGTGCACCATGCTCTGAGCAGGGACCAGAGGATTTCTTCCAGTTGATGAGCCACCCCTGGGCTTGTAGAAACCGGACCGTCATATCCAGATGACACAGGAGAAGTTCTGGGGAATTTGCCAGGATTAACAAGTCGTCCAGGTACGGCAGTATCCTGACCCCTTGACAGCGGAGTACCACCGTCATCACCGCCATTACTTTGGTGAAGACTCACGGAGCCTTTTTTAAACCAAAAGGTAGCGCCCGAAACTGGTAATGAAGGTTGACAATAGCGAACCTCAGGTATTGCTGATGTGACGCTGCTATAGGAATATGCAGGTAAGCATCCTGTATGTCCAGGAAGACCATGTGGTCCCCAGGTTCCAAGGCCAGAACTATAGAGCGAAGGGTTTCCATACGGAACTTGGAAACCTTCACAAACCTGTTCAATGCCTTGAGGTTGAGAATGGGCCGGGAGGACCAATTCGGTTTCGGGACTAGAAACAGCGGAGAATAGTACCCCCGGCCCCTCTGAGCAAGAGGCACCTGTACTACAACTCCTGTATCCAGGAGGGTCTGTACCACCGAATGCAGAGTGTTTGCCTGCCTGGTCCGACGGGACGTCTGTGTGGCAAAATCGATGAGGGGGTCGGATTTTGAAGGCTATGGCGTAAACTCGAGTGACGACTTCCCGTACTCAGGCATCTGAAGTGGTCTTCAACCATTCCTGGGTATACTCTAGAAGCCGGCCCCCCACCCTGGGATCCTCCAAGGGGGGGCCCGCCCCGTCATGCGGCAGGCTTATCGGTCTTGGAAGCTGGCTGACGGGCAGCCCAGGCTCTTTTGGGCTTCGGCTTACCAGGTTTGTAAGTGCGGGCCTGCTTGTGGTACGCCTGACCTTTTGCTTTACCTGAAGGGCGAAAGGGGCGAAAGGACGTACCTTTAGCCTTCGACACAGAAGGAGCGGTATTTGGTAGACAGGCAGTTTTGGCAGTAGCCAAGTCAGCCACTATCTTATTTAAGTCCTCCCCAAACAGAATATCTCCCTTGAAAGGGAGTACCTCCAGGGTTTTTCTAGAGTCCAGATCCGCAGACCAGGATCTCAGCCACAATATCCAGCGAGCCAGGACTGACGTAGTAGAGGCCTTGGCTGCTAGGATACCGGCATCCGAAGCCGCCTCTTTAAAATAGCGAGAAGCTGTGACGATATATGACAAGCATTGTCTAGCATGGTCAGAGGATATTTCTGTATCCAACTCCAAGGCTCATGCTTCAATAGCCTCGGCAGCCCATGTAGCTGCAATAGTGGGCCTTTGCGCAGCACCCGTGAGTGTGTAAATCGCTTTTAGATAACCCTCCACACGCTTATCCGTAGGCTCTTTTAGAGACGTGACGGTAGTGACAGGCAGAGCTGAGGAAACCACCATCCTAGCCACATGCGAGTCCACTGGAGGAGGTGTTTCCCAATTCTTAGACAGCTCTGGCGCGAGGGGATAGCGAGCCAGCATCTTCTTTTGAGGCACAAACTTCGTACCCGGGTTTCCCAGGGTTCCTGACGTATATCCACTAGGTGGTCAGAGTGAGGTAAAACTTGTTTAACCACCTTCTGACGCTTGAACCTATCTGGTTTCTTAGGAGGGACGGATGGCTCGGGATCATCCGTAATCTGTAGAATTAATTTAATAGCCTCCAAAAGATCAGGGACATCCACATGTGAACTACCCTCCCCATCAGCCGTGTCCGAGTCAGAACCTGTGGGGTCAGTGTACGTGCCGTCTTCATCAGACGAGGTGTCAGTGACAGCAGTGGATTGTGAGGAGACAAGCGCTCGCTTAGAGGACCCCTTGGAATTAGGCGAGCGATGGTCAGACTTTTTAGTAGTCAGGCAGACTTTTTAGTAGTCAGGGACTGGTTCAACTTCTTTAACCGAGCAGATAAATCGTCCGCCCACGGTGGGTTAGCTGCAGGGACCACATACGGTTGTACCAGCATTGGGGGTCCCATAGGGGGTGTTCGTTTATAAACTAGCGTATGCAGAAGCGTGGAAAAAGCGGCCCACGGTGTGTCAGTATGTGCCTCCGTTGCCACAGTCCCACTGGGGGGCAAGGAGCCCCCAGAACCAGAGCCCACAGCTGCTATATTCACCTCATATGGGTTTGTGGCTTCAGCAACACCGACAGTGTGTTCAGCCCCAGAACCGTTACCCTCAGAAGCAGACATGATATACTTTCAGTATGAGGTAACACAGTACAATTATCAGCAGCACTATACCTCTAAACCCAAACCCCTGCGCAGTGTAGTCAGCACTAGCAGAGATAAAGGAGAGATATGGTGACTAAATCACAGAGAAAAATACGTAATAAGGTATATCTTTGTGAAAATCCTATATTTAGATAAAACCTGACGCACCAAGCCCCCTCAGGTTATAGAATATAGGGATAGCAGGTTGAGTAAAAGACACAAAATGGACACCACTCAGCTATCAAATGCACACACAGAAAGTCACAGTTTGTACAATGCAGAGGTTATTACTGACAATAATACTGCACTGGACTAGCTTACACAGCTATATAACAATAGATATAACAGTACACAGTCAGAACTGGATGTATATCACAGGGTAATTGTACTATAAAACCCTGACTAAATGCACTCTTTCTTACTAACACTGACTAAAAAGGCAGGTAGAATACTTAAGTGTCATGTAAAGTCACAGCACTGACAACCAGGCGGCTTTACATAGGAGGATTTGCCCAAGCAGTACCAGGAACAGTGAGCTGAGGGATAATGGCGCCGCAGACACTGACAGGGAGTGAGGTAAAGACAGAAATGCAGCTCCAGGGCGGGAACACTTGCTGGAAATGGCGCCCTGTGGCTGGGGGAGGGGCTTCAGGTCTAAGCCTTATCCCCCTGCTGGCAAAACCACCGGGTACTGTGGGCGATATAATAATCGGTTTAGAGAGAAAACCTGACCTGCGCCCATGCCCTGGTGATCTAGTGGGATCGCCTGTACTGCCACAGTGTCCACCACCAGCGCGCGCAGCCCGCCTCCCACTGACCGCACCAGATCGCGTTAAAGACCGGGTCCCGCAAGCGGGACCCACTTACCACCTCCCGAAGCGCGGCCACGCGATCCTGGAGAGCCCCAGCCGTGTGTGTCTAACGTGAAGAAAACCGGAGCCTCCGCTGTAGGTACCCGGCAACCAGGGTTCTGGAGTGTACAGCGCCGCTGGGGAGAGCTGGAGCTGCAGCAGTGAATGTCTCCTGACATTTACCACCGCTGTTGCCCTTGAAGTCTTCACTTTTTCTTCACAAAAAAGCTCTTTTTAGGGCTGCCTGGAGCAGCCCCCCTGTTAAGTGCCTGCTTACTGCAGCACCAACTTACAAAACTGAGCTCCTGTGCAGGGAGGCGGGGTTAAAGAGGAGGCGGCGCTGTGCATTCTGGGAACAGTCAAAGCTTTGAGCCTGTTGGTGCCTCGGATCAAGATCTTACTCTACACCCCATTGTCCAATCCTTGTGGAGCCCAGTGTACCCCGCAGCAGAAATATCATTATTATGACGACTAAGACAAGCCAGTGGTTCCACCGCCAGAGCAAAAAGGTTGGGGGAAAGGGGGCATCCCTGCCGGGTCCCTTTATGTAATGGGAAAGAGGAGGAGATAAAGCCATTGACTGAAACCCTAGCGGTGGGGTCCGAGTACAACCAGGGCCTCTTCCAAATTTCTCCAAGGTCGCGCACAGGAACGCCCACTCCACTGAATCAAACGCCTTAGCGGCACTGAATGCTTATACTAAATGTCCATCAAGCTTCACTTCTCCCTTCTGCAGTAGGCTTCCATATTAGGAAGGGTAGGCGTTTTTTACACAGCAGACAGCAGTGGTAGTTTATATTGACATGTTCTTAATGTTGACATTGACCATGTTGACATTGTCTTTAGTCAACTACTATCCTTCATGCTAATGGTAGTCCTAATGCCAATGTCAACATTAATGAGGTTAACATTTTAACCAAGATGTTGACATTCTGACTGCATTATCGACATAGGGTTGCTGACAGCATTGCTTTGCAGAAAGGGCTGATTTACACATGGTATGGCAGAGTCAGTGACATAAAAGCAATTTAAATTATTGGCTTCAGCTTTTGGACCTGCTTTAGATACCATCAAGACATTATCCTAAAAAATATGGAAGGGGCTTCAAATGTTTATAATGGTGTGGAGTTTTGTAGTAGTAAAATAAAAATAAATAAAAAATGTTATGAAAAAGGTACACCAAAATATTTTTATAGCAAAACTGCCCAGAAACAAGGGAACAAAATTGATTTAAAACAACTAAAGTGTGAGATACTGAAAGAAGAGATGTACTGTATACCAGGGAAGTTAAGTGAAATACGTGTCCACTAACATTTTAAGCAATTAATTAATTGTGAACTACACCAGTAGAATGTTTCCATGCAGTAATAGCTGCAGTTTTGCAGTACATGTATTTAATATAAGAGATCAGAGAAAACAAACACTATGGGGTCTACTTAATGCCTGTCGGATCCTCTCAGACGAAGAGGATCTGACAGGTCAGTATTCAATTTGCGGGCGTTTTACTATTTTGGTCCCGTTTTCGACATGCTAATCCAACTTTTTCTTTTAAGTCGAATTGGCATAGTCAAAAATGGGCCAAAAACCTGTAGAAAATGCCCGCAAATTCGACAAAGTATGCGTACTGGCGGCAAATTCGCCGATACACGTACTTTTCTACAGTGTCAATTTTTTCCAACAGTCGGAAAAATGACACTGTCATTGAATAGGTAGAATGCAAATTCAACCTATTTCTGTCGAAAAGTGCAGTTTTTTTCCCGACTATCGAAAAAAATGTCACAAATTGAATAGACCTGTATGTCTATAAAAAACCCTCTTTATTAATTGAGGGCAAGTTAATAAATTCTGAAAAGAGAGGAATATTATCATAAAGTTAATAAAAAAAATAAAAAAAAAGACCAGGAAACGCATCTGTTTGAAGTGAGCCACACTTTGCAGGTAAACCGTATAAACTGCTGGTGAGAAGGTAAATCATCTGGTTTATATACAGCTATATCAGTCTCTGGTTAAGACATTGGAAAATATCAGTACTTGGATCACTGCTTTAGATAGATTAGTAAACAGGACAGGCTAACTTTAAAGAAATACACATCTCTGGAGAAATACACAGCAGCTGATGGAAACCACTGAACTGTACAGCTCAAATCTGGATACTGCTGACTGGAAGCAGCAGGAAGCATAAAACAGACGATGTACTGGCAATGAGTAGTGGCCAGGAAGAGACTTATATTGGGTGCCTCGGCAGCTGATAGGACACTGGAGTCATGTACAGGAGATCAGGACTGCAATTGGTTGACCAGCAGAGGGCTGTTATCAGGAAGATGGTGGCACCGACTCCACATAAGACAAAAAAAATAGGATTTTAATACCTACCGGTAAATCCTTTTCTCTTACTCCGTAGAGGATGCTGGGGACTCCGTGAGGACCATGGGGTATAGACGGGATCCGCAGGAGACATGGGCACACTATAAGACTTTGAATGGGTGTGAACTGGCTACTCCCTCTATGCCCCTCCTCCAGACTCAAGTTAGAAAACTGAGCCCATGGAGACGGACATTTCGAGGAAAGAATTTGTAAACACGGTGAGTGTCATACCAGCTCACACCACGAACATACCGCAGAACGTGGCATTCAAAAGAATACCAGCCAACGGCATGAACAATACACAGCCACATGCTGAGAGAATATGTAACACAACCAGTGTGTCAACACAACCAATAATAAGACACCGCATGCCATGGCATGCACAACGTCAGCAACAGCCTGACAGAAAAGAAACACCACAAGAGTGTAACCACAACCAATAACTGCAGACACAGTACGCACTGGGACGGGCGCCCAGCATCCTCAACGGACTAAGAGAAAAGGATTTACCGGTAGGTATTAAAATCCTATTTTCTCATACGTCCTAGAGGATGCTGGGGACTCCGTAAGGACCATGGGGTTTATACCAAAGCTCCAGACCGGGCGGGAGAGTGCGGACGACTCTGCAGCACCGATTGAGCAAACATGAGGTCCCCCTCAGCCAGGGTATCAAACTTGTATAGCTTAGCCAAAGTGTTTGAACCCGACCAAGTATCCGCTCGACAAAGTTGAACCGGCAAGACTCCTCGGGTATCCGCCCAAGAAGAGTCCATCTACCTAGTAGAATGGGTCACCACCGACTTCGGTAACGGCAATCAAGCCGTAGAACGAGCACGCCGAATCGTATCTCAGATCTAGCGTGTAACAGACTGCAGATACGCAGGCGCCCCAAGCACGCTGGGGCATACCGGACAAACAGAGCCTCTGTTTCCCCAATCTGAGCCAAATTGGCAACATAAATATTCAAAGCCCTAACTACATCGAGAGACCTTGAATCAGCCAATGCTTAAGCAACCACAGGCATCAAATAGGCAGGTTTCTGCGAAACACCGAAACCACTTTTTGCAGAACTATTATCCGAGTTCTCAATTCCGCTCTATCCACCTGGAACATCAAACAGGGGCTCTTGTGAGACCCAGCCGCTACTTCCGACATCCGCCCTGCGGACGCCAAAGCCAAAAGCATGACCACTCTCCAAGAGAGAAACTTTAACACAACCTTTTATAAAGGTTCCAAACATTTTGACACAAGAAAACGCAACACCACGTCAAGGTCCCACGGTGCCAATGGGGGCACAAATGGAGGTTGGATGTGCAGTACTCCTTCCACAAAGGTCCGAACTTCCGTAAAGGTTGCCAATTCTTTCTCGAAAGAAAATTTACAAGGCCAAAACCGCACTGGTATGGAGCCTAACTTTAGGCCTGCACCCACACCTGCCTGCAAAGAATGGAGAAGAACGACCCAGCTGAAAACTTCCGTAGTAGCCTTCTTGGATTCACACCAAGACACACATTTTCTCCAAACACGGTGGTAAGGCTCTGCCGTTACTTCTTCTCTAGCCCGAAGAAGTGTGGAAACAACTTCACTGGGAATATCCTTTCTGGTTAGGATATGGCGTTCAACCGCCACGCCGTCAAACGCAGCCGCGGTAAGTTTTGATACACGCCCGGATCTTGTTGTAACAGTTCCCCACGTAGAGGAAGAGGCCAGTGATCTTCTATGAGTAAATCCTGAAGAACTGGATACCAAGCCCTCCTCGTTTAGACCGGAACAATGAGGATCACCTGAACCTTTGTTCTTCTTACTTTATCACCTTCAGAAGAGTGAAAACGGAGGGGAAACATAGACCAACTGAAAACACCCAAGGTGTCCAGAGGACGTCCACTGCTATAGCTTGAGTGTCCTCTGACCTGGAACAATATCTCTGAGATCTCTCGTTGAGGCGAGACGCCAACATGTCCAATTGAGGCACTCCTCAACGACTTGTCGCTTCAGTGAAAACTTCTCGATGGCGATCGTATTTCTCCCGTATGGAGATCGCGTCTGCAGAGGAATCTATTTCTCCGACATTCCCATCCGGAACGAAGACTGCTAATATAACATTTACCAGTCATTCCACCCAGCGGAAAACTTTTTCGGCATCTGCCATTGCCGCTTTGCTCCTTGTTCTGCCCTAGCGGCTTACTTACACCACTGCTGTCAAGTCGTTCGACAGAATTAACACTGGCAGATCACGAAGCATATGTTCATTGAAAATAGCTCTTAATTCAAGAAAGCTTATTGCAGACAAGCTTCCCAGCTCGACATTTTACTCTGGAAATACTTCCCTTGCACGGACTGCTCCCCAGTCTCAGAGATTTGCATGCATGGACACCAGGATCTCATCCTGGATTCCGAACCTTCGTCCCTCTAGGAGGTGAGAACTGAGCCCACACCACAGGAGCGAAAACCTGGCCATTAGGATTATATTCCGGCGCATGCGCAGGTGACACCCGGACAACATTTCCAACTGGCTCCCGTGAAAATTACTCTGGCATTTGACCTGCTCACCGAAAAGGCCTCTTAGGCCGCACCGATCTTCCTCATCATATTTATATATTATCACTGCAAATATGATTCGACTCCGGATCCTCAGACCTCTTTCCACAGGAACACACAGAACTTCAACCGTTCCGTATCTACTCTGATACCCATCTCCAACGCCTGCGTCGTTGGGAATAACAGCCTTCCCCTGTGTTGAAGAACAGTCAGAGAGAAACAACGATTTGCACCACTTGTGTCTTGACCTCGCCTTAATCAGGAGAGTGTCCCAGTCCAGAACAACAATGGCTCTAACTATTTAAAGAATACCATCCCACTGCCATCACTCCGGTGAAATGGCAAAGACAATCCTGGATATCCACCCAGGTAATCTGAATGCGGAGAACAACGCATTTAAACCTCTAGTCTTTTAAAAAAAAAAATAGGAACAGCAGGACAATGCCCTGAACCTGACGCACCTCTGGTATGGCGTCGCGTACTACCTCCCCTTCCAGAGGGGAAACGGCAAGATCTATTAGAAAATATGATTTTAGTACCTACCGGTAAATCCTTTACTCATAGGGGATCATTCCGAGTTTAGCAGATTTGCTCATGCTAAGCCGCCGCCTACTGGGAGTGAATCTTATCATCTTAAAATTGCGAACGATGTATTCGCAATATTGCGATTACACACCTCGTAGCAGTTTCTGAGTAGCTTCAGACTTACTCGGCATCTGCGATCATTTCACTGCTTGTCGTTCCTGGTTTGACGTCACAAACACACCCAGCGTTCGCCCAGACACTCCCCCGTTTCTCCAGCCACTCCTGCGTTTTTTCCGGAAACGGTAGCGTTTTTTCCCACACGCCCATAAAACGGCCTGTTTCCGCCCAGTAACACCCATTTCCTGTCAATCACATTACGATCGCCAGAACGATGAAAATGCCGTGAGTAAAATTCCTAAGTGCATAGCAAATTTACTTGGCGCAGTCGCAGTGCGGACATTGCGCATGCGCATTAAGCGGAAAATCGCTGCGATGCGAAGATTTTTACCGAGCGAACAACTCGGAATGACCACCATAGTCCGTAGAGGATGCTGGGGACTCCAAAAGGACCATGGGGTATAGACGGGATCCGCAGGAGCTTGGGCACACTGAAAAGACAAACTGGGTGTGAACTGGATCCTCCCTCTATGCCCCTCCTCCAGACCTCAGTTATAGGAACTGTGCCCAGGAGAGACGGACATTTCGAGGAAAGGATTTTTGTGTAAACTAAGGGCTACAAACATACCAGCCCACACCACAAACATACCGTTCAACCGGAGTAGCAGTAAACCAGATAACAGTATGAATTAACAACAGCAACAAGCTGAAAACCAGAAATACACAATCCATGTATAAACTAAGTTAACCAACAAGAATACACTGCAAGTAACAGTCCGCACTGGGATGGGCACCCAGCATCCTCTACGGACTAGGAGAAAAGGATTTACCGGTAGGTACTAAAATCCTATTTTCTCTTACATCCTAGAGGATGCTGGGGACTCCAAAAGGACCATGGGGTTTATACCAAAGCTCCAGACCGGGCGGGAGAGTGCGGACGACTCTGCAGCACCGACTGAGCAAACGCAAGGTCCTCATCAGCCAGGGTATCAAACTTATAGAACTTAGCAAAAGTGTTTGGCCGCTCAGCAAAGCTGTAAAGCCAAGACGCCTCGAGCAGCCGCCCAAGACGAGCCCACTTTTTTGGTAGAAAGGGCTTTTACTGACTTCGGCACCGGTAGTCCGGCCGAAGAATGAGTCTGCTGAATCGTACTACAAATCCAGCGTGCAATAGTCTGTTTTGAAGCAGGATAACCAATCTTTTCAGAAGCATACAGGACAAACAGCGCCTCAGTCTTCCTGGCAACAGCCGTTCTGGCGACGTAGATCTTCAAAGCTCTCATCACATCCAGAGACTTTGGAACTGCCACAGCATCCGTAGCCACCGGCACCACAATAGGTTGGTTAATGTGAAACGAAGAAACCACCTTCGGCAGAAATTGTTGACGAGTCCTCAATTCCGCCCTATCTGAATGAAAAATCAAGGGCTCTTATGAGACAAGGCCGCCAACTCTGACACTCGCCTGGCAGACGCCAGCGCCAACAGCATGACTACCTTCCAAGTGAGAAACTTCAACTCAACCTTACGCAAAGGTTCAAACCAGGAAGACATGAGAAACTGTAAGACCACGTCAAGATCCCATGGAGCCACAGGAGGCACAAACGGAGGATTGATATGCAATACTCCTTTCACAAACGTCTGAACCTCTGGGAGGACAGCTAATTCCTTTTGAAAGAAAATAGACAAAGCCGAAATCTGCACTTTGATGGAGCCCAATTTCAGGCCTGCATCTACACCTGCCTGCAAAAAGTGGAGAAAACGACCTAAATGAAAATCTTCCGCAGGAGCCATTTTAGTCTCGCACCAGGAAACATACTTCCTCCAAATACTGTGATAATGTTTCGCCGTAACCTCCTTCCTAGCCTTAATGAGAGTAGGAATGACCTCCCCGGGAACACCCTTACGAGCTAAGATCTGGCGCTCAACTTCCATGCTGTCAAACGCAGCCGCGGTAAGTCTGGAAACACGCATGGACCCTGCAACAACAGGTCCTTTCTTAGAGGAAGCGGCCAAGGATCTTCAACTAGTAATTCCTGAAGTTCCGGGTACCAGGCCCTTTTTGGCCAATCTGGAACGACTAGAATCGCCTGAACCCTTGCTCAACGAATGATCCCCAGTACCTTTGGAATGAGAGGAAGTGGAGGGAACACATACACCGACCTGAACACCCACGGAGCCACCAGGGCGCCCACCGCACTGGCTTGGGGGTCCCTTGACCTGGAACAATACCTCAGGAGCTTCTTGTTGAGACGAGACACCATCATGTCGATCAACGGAATTCCCCAACGCTTCGTCACCTCTGCAAATACCTCTTGGTGAAGAGCCCACTCTCCCGGATGGAGATCGTGTCTGCTGAGGAAATCTGCTTCCCAGTTGTCCACTCCCGGTAGGAAGACCGCTGACAGGGCGCTCACGTGTTGTTCCGCCCAGCGAAGTATTCTTGTGTACTCCGCCATTGCCGCTCTGCTCCTTGTTCCGCCTTGACGGTTTATATGTGCCACCGCTGTGATGTTGTCTGACTGTACCAAGACAGGTCGACCCTGAAGAAGGCTTCTTGCTTGTAGCAGGCCGTTGTAAATGGCTCTTAACTTGAGAACATTTATGTGGAGACACGCTTCCTGGAGCGACCATCTCCCCTGGAAGTTTCTTCCTTGGGTGACTGCACCCCAGCCCCGGAGACTTGCATCTGTTGTCAGAAGTACCCAATCCAGGATACCGAACCGGCAACCTTCTAGGAGGTGAGAACTTTGCAGCCACCACAGGAGAGAAATTCTGGCTCTGGGAGATAGACTTCTCTTCCGGTGCATGTGCAGGTGAGACCCGGACCATTTGCTCAGTAAGTCCCACTGAAACACCCGGGCATGAAACCTGCCAAACGGAATGGCTTCGTACGCCGCAACCATTTTCCCCAGAACCCGAGTATAGTGATGGATTGACACACTCGTCGGCCTCAGAAGTTCCCTGACCATCGACTGCAGTTCCAGAGCTTTTTCTTCTGGAAGAAATATTCTCCGTAACGCCGTGTCCAGAATCATGCACAGAAAGGACAGTCGAATGGTCGGAATCAACTGAGATTTCGGCAAATTGAGCACCCAACCGTGCTGTCGCAGCACCGACAGCACCAAATTTACACTCCTCAGCAACCGTTCCTTGGACCTCGCCTTTATCAGGAGATCGTCCAAGTACAGGATAATTGTAACCCCTCGCTTGCGAAGGAGAACCATCATTTCTGCCATGACCTTGGTGAAAATCTTTGGGGCCGTGGAAAGCCCAAACGACAACGTCTGAAATTGGTAATGAGAATCCTGTATCGCAAACCTGAGGAAGGCCTGATGCGAAGGATATATCGGAATGTGTAAGTAGGCATCCTTTATGTCGACTGACGCCATAAAATCCCCCCCTTCTAGGCTGGAAATCACCGCTCAAAGAGATTCCATCTTGAACTTGAAAACTTTCAAGTATGAATTGAGGGATTTTAGATTCAGAATCGGACTGACCGAACCGTCCGGTTTCGGCACAACAAATAGGTTCGAGTAGAACCCCTCCCCCCGTTGTGACGGGGGAACGGGAACAATGACCCTCTGTTGACACAATTTTTGTATCGCTGCCAGTACCACCTCCCTGTCCGGAGGAGACACTGGTAAGGCCGAAATGAAAAACCGGTGAGGGGGCACCTCCCGAAACTCCAGCTTGTATCCCTGAGACACAATCTCTAGGACCCAAGGATCCAGGTCTGATTGAATCCAGACCTGACTGAAGACTCGCAGACGGCCCCCCACCGGTTCGGACTCCCCCAGAGAAGCCCCAGCGTCATGCGGTGGACTTGGTAGAGGCAGGGGAGGACTTTTGGTCCTGGGCGCTGGACACGGCAGGCGACTTCCTTCCCCTTCCTCTACCCTTAGAAGCAAGGAAGGACGAACCTTTCCCACGCCTGTATTTATTGGGACGAAAGGACTGCATCTGCTGATGTGGTGCCTTTTTGTGTTGTGTGGGAAAATAGGGAAGAAAAGAGGACTTACCCGCCGTCGCAGTAGAGACTAGGTCCGCAAAGCTGTCCCCAAACAAGACATTACCTTTGAAGGGTAAAGCTTCCATAGCTCTCTTGGAGTCGGTATCAGCATTCCATTGATGGATCCACAACGCCCTCCTGGCCGATATCGACATGGCATTGGCTCTTGATCCCAAGAGACAAACATCCCTCGCCGCATCCTTCAGATAATCTGCAGCGTCCTTGATATAACCAAGAGTCAAAAGAACATTATCTTTATCAAGGGTATCCATATCATTAGCTAAATTCTCAGCCCATTTAGCAATAGCACTACTCACCCACACCGACGCCACCGCAGGTCTGAGCAATGCACCCGTATTAGCGAAAATGGACCTCAGAGACGTCTCCAGCTTGCGATCCGCCGGATCCTTGAGAGCTGCCGTGTCAGGAGACGGAAGCGCCACTTTCTTAGACAAACGATATAGAGCTTTGTCAACATTTGGAGACGACTCCCATTTTTCCCTGTCATCAGAGGGGAAAGGATACGCCATGTAAATCCTCTTGGGAATCTGCCACATCTTGTCCGGCGACTCCCAAGCCTTTTCACAAAGAGTATTCATTTCATGAGAGGGGGGAAACTTCACCTCAGGTTTTTTTCCCTTAAACAAGCAAATCCTTATTTCCTGTACCGCAGGTTCATCAGAAATGCGTAAAACATCTTTTATAGCCACAATCATGTATTGAATACTCTTCACTAAACGTGGATGCAAAGCAGCCTCAGTGAAATCGACCTCGGAATCAGAGTCCGTGTCAGTATCAGTATCTACCACTTGAGTAAATGGCCGATTTTGCGACCCCGACGGGATCTGCACCTGAGACAACGCCTCCTCTATGGACTTTTTCCACACCTGCGTCTGTGACTCAGACTTATCCAATCTCTTTGATAAAGAAGCTACATTCGTATTGATTGTACTTAGCAATGTGAGTAAATCAGGTGTCGGCTGTGCCGACAGGCCCAAATCTAGACCCGCATCCGCTCCCCCTACAACCTCCTCCGGTGAATAACATTCAGCCTCAGACATGCCGACACGTATTATCGACACACGGACACAAAAAATGTCTGAGCTAGGGGACAGGCCCACAATGAAGCCCAGATAGAGGACACAGAGGGAGTATGCCAGCTCACACCCCAGCACCCCAATATCCCGTCAAGGGATATATGTGACCAGCGCTGCTTAAATTATAATAAAAATGCACCACAACTGCACCCCCTCCCCCTTCGATTAGCTCCCCGTTACTTGAGAGGAGCTGTGGAGGTCCCGGGCCAGCGTCTCCTTCAGCCACGTGTTGGAGAAGAAAATGGCGCTGTGAGCCGCGCGGCTAAGCGCCGCCCCTTCCCGGCGCGCTTCAGACCGCCAGATTTGAAAATTGTAAAAATGCCGGCGGGGGTCTGCGAAACGGTGCAGAGGCACCGAAAAGGCTTCTGCCGGCTCCCGGACCCCAGTAACATGCTGCCCAGGGCGCCCCCCCCCCAGCGCCCTGCACCCTGTGAGTGCCGTTAGTGATAGTGTGTGGGAGCATGGAGTGCAGCGTTACCGCTGCGTTGTACCTGGTTACTGAAGTCTTCTGCCGTCACTGAAGTCTTCTGATCTTCACATACTCACCCGGCTTCTTTCTTCTGGCTTCTGTGAGGGGGGTGACAGCGCGGCTCCGGGAACGAGCAGCTAGGCGCACCAAGTGATCGAACCCTCTGGAGCTAATGGTGTCCAGTAGCCTAAGAAGCAGAGCCTTTAACTCACAGAAGTAGGTCTGACTTCTCTCCCCTCAGTCCCATGATGCAGGGAGCCTGTAGCCAGCAGGTCTCTCTGAAAATAAAAAACCTAACAATAATAAGAATTTACTTACCGATAATTCTATTTCTCGTAGTCCGTAGTGGATGCTGGGGACTCCGTCAGGACCATGGGGAATAGCGGCTCCGCAGGAGACAGGGCACAAAAATAAAGCTTTAGGATCAGGTGGTGTGTACTGGCTCCTCCCCCTATGACCCTCCTCCAAGCCTCAGTTAGGATACTGTGCCCGGACGAGCGTACACAATAAGGAAGGATATTGAACCCCGGGTAAGACTCATACCAACCACACCAATCACACCGTATAACTTGTGATCTGAACCCAGTTAACAGTATGACAAACGTAGGAGCCTCTGAACAGACGGCTCACAACAAATAACAACCCGATTTTTTTGTAACAATAACTATGTACAAGTATTGCAGACAATCCGCACTTGGGATGGGCGCCCAGCATCCACTACGGACTACGAGAAATAGAATTATCGGTAAGTAAATTCTTATTTTCTCTAACGTCCTAAGTGGATGCTGGGGACTCCGTCAGGACCATGGGGATTATACCTAAGCTCCCAAACGGGCGGGAGAGTGCGGATGACTCTGCAGCACCGAATGAGAGAACTCAAGGTCCTCCTCAGCCAGGGTATCAAATTTGTAGAATTTTGCAAACGTATTTGCCCCTGACCAAGTAGCAGCTCGGCAGAGTTGTAATGCCGAGACTCCCCGGGCAGCCGCCCAGGATGAGCCCACTTTCCTTGTGGAATGGGCCTTGACAGATTTAGGTTGTGGCAAGCCTGCCACAGAATGTGCAAGTTGAATTGTGCTACAAATCCATCGAGCAATCGTCTGCTTAGAAGCAGGAGCACCCATCTTGTTGGGTGCATACAATATAAGCAGTGAGTCAGACTTTCTGACTCCCGCCGTTCTTGAAATATATATTTTCAATGCCCGGACCACGTCCAACAACTTGGAATCCTCCAACTCGTTAGTAGCCGCAGGCACCACAATAGGCTGGTTCAGGTGAAACGCTGACACCACCTTAGGCAGAAAATGAGGACGCGTCCGCAGTTCTGCCCTGTCCGTATGGAAAATCAGATATGGGCTCTTATATGATAAAGCCGCCAATTCTGATACTCTCCTGGCTGAAGCCAGGGCCAGTAGCATGGTTACTTTCCATGTGAGATACTTCAGCTCCACCGATTTGAGCGGCTCAAACCAATGGGATTTGAGAAAATCCAAGACTACATTAAGATCCCACGGTGCCACTGGGGGCACAACCGGGGGCTGTATATGTAGTACTCCTTTTACAAAAGTCTGGACTTCAGGAACTGAAGCCAATTCTTTCTGGAAGAAAATCGACAGGGCCGAAATTTGAACCTTAATGGACCCCAATTTGAGGCCCATAGACAATCCTGTTTGCAGGAAATGTAGGAATCGACCCAGTTGAAATTCCTCCGTGGGGGCCTTCCTGGCCTCACACCACGCAACATATTTTCTCCAAATGCGGTGATAATGTTGTGCAGTCACCTCCTTCCTGGCTTTTACCAGTGTAGGAATGACCTCTTCCGGAATGCCTTTTTCCTTTAGAATTCGGCGTTCAACCGCCATGCCGTCAAACGCAGCCGCGGTAAGTCTTGGAATAGACACGGTCCCTGCTGAAGCAGGTCCCGTCTTAGAGGTAGAGGCCACGGTTCCTCCGTGAGCATCTCTTGAAGTTCCGGGTACCAAGTTCTTCTTGGCCAATCCGGAGCCACTAGTATCGTTCTTACTCCCTTCTGCCGTATAATTCTCAGTACTTTTGGTATGAGAGGCAGAGGAGGGAACACATACACTGACTGGAACACCCACGGTGTTACCAGAGCGTCCACAGCTATTGCCTGAGGATCTCTTGACCTGGCGCAATACCTGTCCAGTTTTTTGTTGAGGCGGGACGCCATCATATCCACCATTGGTTTTTCCCAACGGTTCACAATCATGTGGAAGACTTCTGGATGAAGTCCCCACTCTCCCGGGTGTAGATCGTGTCTGCTGAGGAAGTCTGCTTCCCAGTTGTCCACTCCCGGAATGAATACTGCTGACAGTGCTATCACATGATCTTCCGCCCAGCGAAGAATCCTTGCAGCTTCTGCCATTGCTGTCCTGCTTCTTGTGCCGCCCTGTCTGTTTACGTGGGCGACTGCCGTGATGTTGTCCGACTGGATCAACACCGGCTGACCCTGAAGCAGGGGTTTTGCCAGACTTAGAGCATTGTAAATCGCTCTTAGCTCCAGTATATTTATGTGAAGAGACATCTCCAGGCTTGACCATACTCCCTGGAAGTTTCTTCCTTGTGTGACCGCTCCCCAGCCTCTCAGACTGGCATCCGTGGTCACCAGGACCCAGTCCTGTATGCCGAATCTGCGGCCCTCTAACAGATGAGCACTCTGCAACCACCACAGAAGAGACACCCTTGTCCGTGGCGATAAGGTTATCCGCTGATGCATCTGCAGATGCGATCCGGACCATTTGTCCAGCAGATCCCACTGAAAAGTTCGTGCGTGGAATCTGCCGAATGGAATCGCTTCGTAAGAAGCCACCATCTTTCCCAGGACTCTTGTGCATTGATGTACAGACACTGTCCCTGGTTTTAGGAGGTTCCTGACAAGTTCGGATAACTCCCTGGCTTTCTCCTCCGGAAGAAACACCTTTTTCTGAACCGTGTCCAGAATCATTCCCAGGAACAGCAGACGTGTTGTCGGGGTCAACTGAGATTTTGGAAAATTCAGAATCCACCCGTGTTGTTGCAGCACTACTTGGGTTAGTGCTACTCCGTCCTCCAGCTGTTCTCTGGACCTTGCCCTTATCAGGAGATCGTCCAAGTAAGGGATAATTAATACGCCTCTTCTTCGCAGAAGAATCATCATTTCGGCCATTACCTTGGTAAAGACCCGAGGTGCCGTGGACAATCCAAACGGCAGCGTCTGAAACTGATAATGACAGTTTTGCACCACGAACCTGAGGTACCCTTGATGTGAAGGGAAAATTGGGACATGCAGGTAAGCATCCTTTATGTCCAGGGACACCATAAAGTCCCCTTCTTCCAGATTCGCTATCACTGCTCTGAGTGACTCCATCTTGAACTTGAATTTTTGTATGTACAGGTTCAAAGATTTCAGATTTAGAATAGCTCTTACCGAGCCGTCCGGCTTCGGTACCACAAATAGCGTGGAGTAATACCCCTTTCCCTGTTGTAGGAGGGGTACCTTGACTATCACCTGCTGAGCAAACAGCTTGTGAATGGCTTCCAATACCGTCTCCCTGTCTGAGGGAGACGTTGGCAAAGCAGACTTTAGGAACCGGCGAGGGGGAGACTTCTCGAATTCCAACCTGTAACCCTGAGATACTACCTGCAGAATCCAGGGGTCCACCTGTGAGCAAGCCCACTGTGTGCTGAAATTCTTGAGTCGACCCCCCACCATTCCTGAGTCCGCTTGTAAGGCCCCAGCGTCATGCTGAGGGCTTTGCAGAACCCTGGGAGGGCTTCTGTTCCTGGGCAGGGGCTGCTTGCTGCCCTCTCTTACCCCTTCCTCTGCCCCTAGGCAGATATGACTGTCCTTTTGTCCGCTTGTTCTTATAGGACCGAAAGGACTGCGGCTGAAAAGACGGTGTCTTTTTCTGTTGGGAGGGGGTCTGAGGTAAAAAGGTGGATTTTCCGGCAGTTGCCGTGGCCACCAGATCCGATAGACCGACGCCAAATAATTCCTCCCCTTTATACGGCAATACTTCCATATGTCGTTTGGAATCCGCATCACCTGACCACTGTCGCGTCCATAAACTCCTTCTGGCAGATATAGACATCGCATTTACTCTCGATGCCAGAGTGCAAATATCTCTCTGCGCATCTCGCATATAAAGGAAAGCATCCTTTAATTGCTCTATAGTCAATAAAATACTGTCCCTATCCAGGGTATCAATATTTTCAGTCAGGGAATCCAACCAGACGACCCCAGCACTGCACATCCAGGCTGAGGCGATGGCCGGTCGCAGTATAACACCAGTATGTGTGTATATACTTTTTAGGGTAGTTTCCAGTCTCCTATCTGCTGGATCCTTGAGGGCGGCCGTATCCGGAGACGGTAACGCCACTTGTTTTGATAAGCGTGTGAGCGCCTTATCCACCCTAGGGGGTGTTTCCCAGCGCGCCCTAACCTCTGGCGGGAAAGGGTATAATGCTAATAACTTTTTTGAAATCAGCATTTTTCTATCTGGGTTAAACCACGCTTCATCACATACATCATTTAATTCCTCTGATTCAGGAAAAACTACAGGTAGTTTTTTCACCCCCCACATAATACCCCTTTTTGTGGTACTTGCAGCATCAGAGATATGCAAAGCCTCCTTCATTGCCGTGATCATATAACGTGTGGCCCTACTTGAAAATACGTTTGTTTCATCACCGTCGACACTAGATTCAGTGTCTGTGTCTGGGTCTGTGTCGACCGACTGAGGTAAAGGGCGCTTTACAGCCCCTGACTGTGTCTGAGACGCCTGGGCAGGTACTAACTGGTTTGCCGGCCGTCTCATGTCGTCAACTGATTTTTGTAATGTGCTGACATTATCACGTAATTCCATAAACAAAGCCATCCATTCCGGTGTCGACTCCCTGGGGGGTGACATCACCATTATCGGCAATTGCTCTGCCTCCACGCCAACATCGTCCTCATACATGTCGACACACACGTACCGACACACAGCAGACACACAGGGAATGCTCTTATCGAAGACAGGACCCCACTAGCCCTTTGGGGAGACAGAGGGAGAGTTTGCCAGCACACACCCAAGCGCTATAATATATATGGGAACAACCTTATATAAGTGTTGTTCCTTATAGCAGCTTAAATATATCCAGTATATCGCCAAAAAATGCCCCCCCCTCTCTGTTTTACCATGTTTCTGTAGTGCAGTGCAGGGGAGAGTCCTGGGAGCCTTCCTCACAGCGGAGCTGAGCAGGAAAATGGCGCTGTGTGCTGAGGAGAATAAGCCCCGCCCCCTATTTCGGCGGGCTTTCCTCCCGTGGATTTAGATAACTGGCATGGGTTAAATACATACATATAGCCTTAATGGCTATATGTGATGTATTCTTTTGCCTTAAGGTAATAAAATATTGCTGCCCAGGGCGCCCCCAGCAGCGCCCTGCACCCTCCGTGACCGTTTGGTGTGAAGTGTGTGACAACAATGGCGCACAGCTGCAGTGCTGTGCGCTACCTTCATGAAGACTGAAAAGCCTTCTGCCGCCTGTTTCCGGACCTTCAATCTTCAGCATCTGTAAGGGGGGTCGGCGGCGCGGCTCCGGGACGAACCCCAGGGTGAGACCTGTGTTCCGACTCCCTCTGGAGCTAATGGTGTCCAGTAGCCTAAGAATCCAATCCATCCTGCACGCAGGTGAGTTGAAATTCTCTCCCCTAAGTCCCTCGATGCAGTGAGCCTGTTGCCAGCAGGACTCACTGAAAATAAAAAGCCTAAAAAAACTTTTTCTAAGCAGCTCTTTAAGAGAGCCACCTAGATTGCACCCTGCTCGGACGGGCACAAAAACCTAACTGAGGCTTGGAGGAGGGTCATAGGGGGAGGAGCCAGTACACACCACCTGATCCTAAAGCTTTATTTTTGTGCCCTGTCTCCTGCGGAGCCGCTATTCCCCATGGTCCTGACGGAGTCCCCAGCATCCACTTAGGACGTTAGAGAAAAAGTCTTTTAGAGAAACTTAGTAGAGCTACCCTAGTGTGTGTCCAGTCACTCCTGGGCACAGAATCTAACTGGGGTCTGGAGGAGGGGCATAGAGGGAGGAGCCAGTTCACACCCAAAGTCTTATAGTGTGCCCATGTCTCCTGCGGATCCCGTCTATACCCCATGGTCCTTACGGAGTCCCCAGCATCCTCTAGGACGTATGAGAAATAAAAAATAAAGTTTAACTATTGATTATGGCTTGGAACATGTCCTGGCAGTTTAGGTGAGTTATGCACTACCATGCAATTAATTCATTTAGCCAACATCATGATTTGCCCACTATTTTTAATTCACTTGCCCTCACTTAAGAAATTTGGGTTTTACAGACAAAGTGTTTTTTTCTGAACTTGACTTGTCTATATCATACGTTTCATTAGTATTAGAGCCCAAAAACACACATTGTTTTGTCTTTTTCATGTTTTACATCAGCTGAAAAATCCCTGGAGCCAGATAACCAATGTTAAAAAATAAATAAATGCTGGCACCTGACTTTTGGGAGTCATTTAAAAAGTTATAAAAACATGCAGGATCCTAGATTTGACTGGATTGATTGGATTCTCAATGCTATGTTCTTATAATCATCCAAGGCTATAAATTGCCTATTTTGGGAACAATGGCCCTCATTCCGAGTTGATCGCTCGCTAGCGACTTTTAGCAGCCATGCAAATGCATAGTTGCCGCCCACAGGGGAGTGTATTGTCGCTTTGCAAGTGTGCGAACGCGTGTGCAGCCGAGCGGGACGACAAAGTTTTTGCAGTTTCTGAGTAGCTCTGGACTTACTCAGCCCTTGCGATCACTTCAGTCTTATTGGTCCCGGAATTGATGTCAGACTTCCGCCCTGCAAACGCTTGGACACGCCTGTGTTTTTCCAAACACTCCCTGAAAACGTTCAGTTACCACCCACAACGCCCTCTTCCTGTCAATCTCCTTTCGATCGGCTGTGCGAAGGGAATAGTCGATAGAAGCAGTGCAAAACAACGATGCTCTTTGTACCCGCACGCCGCGCGTGCACATTGCGCCCCATACGCATTTTTTTAAATGAACGCTATGCAGCGAACATCGGCAGCTAGCGATCAACTCGGAATGACCCCCAATGTCCTTCCAGGGAAAAGGGTTTGTAGGAGATTGACGTAATTTCTCGGCTGGAGAATGAGAAATGTCGCAATGAGCATATAATAAGAATTTACTTACCGATAATTCTATTTCTCATAGTCCGTAGTGGATGCTGGGGACTCCGAAAGGACCATGGGGAATAGCGGCTCCGCAGGAGACTGGGCACAAAAGTAAAAGCTTTAAGACTACCTGGTGTGCACTGGCTCCTCCCCCTATGACCCTCCTCCAAGCCTCAGTTAGGATACTGTGCCCGGACGAGCGTACACAATAAGGAAGGATTTTGAATCCCGGGTAAGACTCATACCAGCCACACCAATCACACCGTACAACTTGTGATCTGAACCCAGTTAACAGCATGATAACAGAGGAGCCTCTGAAAAGATGGCTCACAACAATAATAACCCGATTTTTTTGTAACAATAACTATGTACAAGTATTGCAGACAATCCGCACTTGAGATGGGCGCCCAGCATCCACTACGGACTATGAGAAATAGAATTATCGGTAAGTAAATTCTTATTTTCTCTGACGTCCTAGTGGATGCTGGGGACTCCGAAAGGACCATGGGGATTATACCAAAGCTCCCAAACGGGCGGGAGAGTGCGGATGACTCTGCAGCACCGAATGAGAGAACTCCAGGTCCTCCTCAGCCAGGGTATCAAATTTGTAGAATTTAGCAAACGTGTTTGCCCCTGACCAAGTAGCTGCTCGGCAAAGTTGTAAAGCCGAGACCCCTCGGGCAGCCGCCCAAGATGAGCCCACTTTCCGTGTGGAATGGGCTTTTACAGATTTTAGCTGTGGCAGGCCTGCCACAGAATGTGCAAGCTGAATTGTACTACAAATCCAACGAGCAATAGTCTGCTTAGAAGCAGGAGCACCCAGCTTGTTGGGTGCATACAGGATAAACAGCGAGTCAGATTTTCTGACTCCAGCCGTCCTGGAAACATATATTTTCAGGGCCCTGACTACGTCCAGCAACTTGGAATCCTCCAAGTCCCTAGTAGCCGCAGGCACCACAATAGGCTGGTTTAAGTGAAATGCTGAAACCACCTTAGGGAGAAATTGAGGACGAGTCCTCAATTCTGCCCTGTCCGTATGAAAAATTAGGTAAGGGCTTTTATAGGATAAAGCTGCCAATTCTGAGACACGCCTGGCTGAGGCAAGGGCTAACAGCATTACCACTTTCCATGTGAGATATTTTAAGTCCACAGTGGTGAGTGGTTCAAACCAATGTGATTTTAGGAACCCCAAAACTACATTGAGATCCCAAGGTGCCACTGGAGGCACAAAAGGAGGCTGTATATGCAGTACCCCCTTGACAAACGTCTGAACTTCAGGAACTGAAGCTAGTTCTTTTTGGAAGAATATTGACAGGGCCGAAATTTGAACCTTAATGGACCCTAATTTTAGGCCCATAGACAGTCCTGTTTGCAGGAAATGCAGGAAACGACCCAGTTGAAATTCCTCTGTAGGGGCCTTCCTGGCCTCATACCACGCAACATATTTACGCCAAATACGGTGATAATGTTGCACAGTTACATCCTTCCTGGCTTTGATCAGGGTAGGGATGACTTCATCCGGAATGCCTTTTTCCTTCAGGATCCGGCGTTCAACCGCCATGCCGTCAAACGCAGCCGCGGTAAGTCTTGGAACAGACATGGTCCCTGCTGGAGCAGGTCCTTTCTTAGAGGTAGAGGCCACGGGTCTTCCGTGAGCATCTCTTGAAGTTCCGGGTACCAAGTCCTTCTTGGCCAATCCGGAGCCACGAGTATAGTCCTTACTCCTCTCCTTCTTATGATTCTCAGTACCTTGGGTATGAGAGGCAGAGGAGGGAACACATACACTGACTGGTACACCCACGGTGTTACCAGAGCGTCCACAGCTATTGCCTGAGGGTCCCTTGACCTGGCGCAATATCTGTCCAGTTTTTTGTTGAGGCGGGACGCCATCATGTCCACCTTTGGTTTTTCCCAACGGTTCACAATCATGTGGAAGACTTCTGGGTGAAGTCCCCACTCCCCCGGGGGAAGATCGTGTCTGCTGAGGAAGTCTGCTTCCCAGTTGTCCACTCCCGGAATGAACACTGCTGACAGTGCTATCACATGATTTTCCGCCCAGCGAAGAATCCTTGCAACTTCCGTCATTGCCCTCCTGCTTCTTGTGCCGCCCTGTCTGTTTACGTGGGCGACTGCCGTGATGTTGTCCGACTGGATCAGCACCGGCTGACCCTGAAGCAGAGGCCTTGCCTGACTTAGGGCATTGTAAATGGCCCTTAGTTCCAGGATATTTATGTGAAGTGACGTTTCCATGCTTGACCACAAGCCCTGGAAATTTTTTCCCTGTGTGACTGCTCCCCAGCCTCTCAGGCTGGCATCCGTGGTCACCAGGACCCAGTCCTGAATGCCGAATCTGCGGCCCTCTAGAAGATGAGCACTCTGCAACCACCACAGGAGAGACACCCTTGTCCTTGGAGACAGGGTTATCCGCTGATGCATTTGAAGATGCGATCCGGACCATTTGTCCAGCAGATCCCACTGAAAAGTTCTTGCGTGGAATCTGCCGAATGGAATCGCTTCGTAAGAAGCCACCATTTTTCCCAGGACCCTTGTGCATTGATGCACTGACACTTGGCCTGGTTTTAGGAGGTTCCTGACTAGGTCGGATAACTCCCTGGCTTTCTCCTCCGGGAGAAACACCTTTTTCTGTACTGTGTCCAGAATCATCCCTAGAAACAGCAGACGTGTCGTCGGAATCAGCTGCGATTTTGGAATATTTAGAATCCATCCGTGCTGTCGTAGTACTACTTGAGATAGTGCTACTCCGACCTCTAACTATCTCTGGACCTTGCCCTTATCAGGAGATCGTCCAAGTAAGGGATAATTAAGACGCCTTTTCTTCGAAGAAGAATCATTATTTCGGCCATTACCTTGGTAAAGACCCGGGGTGCCGTGGACAATCCAAACGGCAGCATCTGAAACTGATAGTGACAGTTCTGTACCACAAACCTGAGGGACCCTTGGTGAGAAGGGCAAATTGGGACATGGAGGTAAGCATCCTTGATGTCCAGAGACACCATATAGTCCCCTTCTTCCAGGTTCGCTATCACTGCTCTGAGTGATTCCATCTTGAATTTGAACCTTTGTATGTAAGTGTTCAAGGATTTCAGATTTAAAATGGGTCTCACCGAGCCGTCCGGCTTCGGTACCACAAACAGCGTGGAATAATACCCCTTTCCCTGTTGTAGGAGGGGTACCTTGATTATCACCTGCTGGGAATACAGCTTGTGAATGGCTTCCAATACCGCCTCCCTGTCGGGGGGAGACGTTGGTAAAGCAGACTTCAGGAACCGGCGAGGGGGAGACGTCTCGAATTCCAATTTGTACCCCTGAGATACTACCTGCAGGATCCAGGGGTCCACTTGCGAGTGAGCCCACTGCGCGCTGAAATTCTTGAGACGGGCCCCCACCGTGCCTGAGTCCGCTTGTAAGGCCCCAGCGTCATGCTGAGGACTTGGCAGAAGCGGGGGAGGGCTTCTGTTCCTGGGAAGAGGCTGTCTGCTGCAGTCTTTTTCCCCTTCCTCTGCCCCGGGGCAGATACGAGTGGCCTTTTGCCCGCTTGCCCTTATGGGGACGCAAGGACTGAGCCTGAAAAGACGGTGTCTTTTTCTGCTGAGAGGTGACCTGGGGTAAAAAGGTGGATTTCCCAGCCGTTGCCGTGGCCACCAGGTCCGATAGACCGACCCCAAATAACTCCTCCCCTTTATACGGCAATACTTCCATATGCCGTTTGGAATCCGCATCACCTGACCACTGTCGCGTCCATAACCCTCTTCTGGCAGAAATGGACAGCGCACTTACTCTTGATGCCAGAGTGCAAATATCCCTCTGTGCATCTCTCATATATAGAAATGCATCCTTTAAATGCTCTATAGTCAATAATATATTGTCCCTGTCCAGGGTATCAATATTTTCAGTCAGGGAATCCGACCAAGCCACCCCAGCACTGCACATCCAGGCTGAGGCGATTGCTGGTCGCAGTATAATACCAGTATGTGTGTATATACTTTTTAGGATATTTTCCAGCTTCCTATCAGCTGGCTCCTTGAGGGCGGCCGTAACAGGAGACGGTAACGCCACTTGTTTTGATAAGCGTGTGAGCGCCTTATCCACCCTAGGGGGTGTTTCCCAACGCGCCCTAACCTCTGGCGGGAAAGGGTATAATGCCAATAATTTTTTAGAAATTAGCAGTTTTTTATCGGGGGAAACCCACGCTTCATCACACACCTCATTTAATTCATCTGATTCAGGAAAAACTACGGGTAGTTTTTTCACACCCCACATAATACCCTTTTTTGTGGTACTTGTAGTATCAGAAATGTTCAAAACCTCCTTCATTGCCGTGATCATGTAACGTGTGGCCCTACTGGAAAATACGTTTGTTTCCTCACCGTCGACACTGGAGTCAGTGTCCGTGTCTGGGTCTGTGTCGACCACCTGAGGTAACGGGCACTTTAGAGCCCCTGACGGTGTTTGAGACGCCTGTACAGGTATTAACTGATTTGCCGGCTGTCTCATGTCGTCAACAGTCTTTTGTAAAGTGCTGACACTATCACGTAATTCCTTCCATAAGACCATCCAGTCAGGTGTCGACTCCCTAGGGGGTGACATCACTAATACAGGCAATTGCTCCGCCTCCATACCATTTTCCTCCTCATACATGTCGACACAGCGTACCGACACACAGCACACACACAGGGAATGCTCTGATAGAGGACAGGACCCCACTAGCCCTTTGGGGAGACAGAGGGAGAGTTTGCCAGCACACACCAGAGCGCTATATATATACAGGGATAACCTTATATAAGTGTTTTTCCCTTATATAGCTGCTGTATAGATTTATCTGCCAATTTAGTGCCCCCCCTCTCTTGTTTTACCCTGTTTCTGTAGTGCAGGACTGCAGGGGAGAGTCAGGGAGCTTCCCTCCAACGGAGCTGTGAGGAAAAATGGCGCCAGTGTGCTGAGGAGATAGGCTCCGCCCCCTTCTCGGCGGCCGTTCTCCCGCTTTTTTATGGAAAAACAGGCATGAGTTAAATGCATCCATATAGCCCAGGAGCTATATGTGATGCATTTTTTGCCCCCTAAGGTGTTTATATTGCGTCTCAGGGCGCCCCCACCCAGCGCCCTGCACCCTCAGTGACCGGAGTGTGAAGTGTGCTGAGAGCAATGGCGCACAGCTGCGGTGCTGTGCGCTACCTTATTGAAGACAGGACGTCTTCTGCCGCCGATTTTTCCGGACCTCTTCTGCTCTTCTGGCTCTGTAATGGGGACGGCGGCGCGGCTCTGGGACCCATCCATGGCTGGGCCTGTGATCGTCCCTCTGGAGCTAATGTCCAGTAGCCTAAGAAGCCCAATCCACTCTGCACGCAGGTGAGTTCGCTTCTTCTCCCCTTAGTCCCTCGATGCAGTGAGCCTGTTGCCAGCAGGTCTCACTGAAAATAAAAAACCTAAAACTAAACTTTTTTCTAAGCAGCTCAGGAGAGCCACCTAGACTGCACCCTTCTCGTTCGGGCACAAAAATCTAACTGAGGCTTGGAGGAGGGTCATAGGGGGAGGAGCCAGTGCACACCAGGTAGTCTTAAAGCTTTTACTTTTGTGCCCAGTCTCCAGCGGAGCCGCTATTCCCCATGGTCCTTTCGGAGTCCCCAGCATCCACTAGGACGTCAGAGAAATACACTTATTGCTAGGAGCAAATTGGAAACAAAAGGCGGTATGAAGAGTATTTTACAACAGCAACATTTCATGACCAGTAAACTCTATGTATAGTGAGAAAATGGTACTGTATATTTTATTTAACATACGCAAAACTCTACAATACCAGTTTGTCTAGCTAGAAAAACATGCTGTAACAATGCCCTTTAGGAAGGAAAATAAATTCTATACTGAATGTATGCCCCTTTACAGATGTGTCCTTTTATATTCTTGCCTTGTGGCAGTGCTATGCCGCAGGAGCCAACACTCAGTCACACCCGTGGGTTTGCAATGTTAATCTAATGGCAGCGGGAGTGTGCGTGCGCACAGCTCCGCTGTGCCGGGATTCGCACGCCAAAAGGACACAACTGTACACTGCAGTTTGCAGGGAATTTATATCCTATGGCCATGGAGACAGCTAGCCTTTATATAAATAGCTAAACAACAAACTAAACATGTACAGCACAATAGCATAATCTTATTACATCACTATACTGCAGGACACAGACTCATTGCTGGATTCAATTAGATGCGGTAATTTACAGCACAAGGAAAAAGGTGGTAGCCTCAGGCTTTAACGTCCGGGACTATTCAATTACAGCTCCTTTCCTCACACGGTAAATTATCCACTAATGCACATTACCCTATTAGAATCCTGGATAGGCTCCAGGAACTATGAGTTAACAAGTCTAGAGCACCCACGATCAGGGCTGCCATGTGCTATAATTGAATAACCTTGGCAGATCAATTAGCCCATGGTAATTAACTGCAACTAATAGTTTTGTGCAGCAGAACATAGGTCTTTATCATTTGACAACAAAATTTGTTGAGCAAGGACTTGTATAATAAAAAGTACAACAAATTACAAACCCCGGTACGTTGTCAGCATCCCAGTACTACTTTAGTGTATTCAACTTCAATCAAAATTATAGTGTAATGTATAATGTCACACATGCAAAATAATCAGAGGGGGGATTTATTAAGCATTTACCACATTAACTTGGTAAATAGTCACAGCAATTAGTGGATACTTGAAGGGGGGAAAAAAACAACAGGATTTTCATTACCTACCGGTAAATCCTTTTCTCGTAGTCCGTAGAGGATGCTGGGGTCCAATTTAGTACCATGGGAGTATAGATGAGTCCTTTGGGAACCACTGGCACTTTAAGAGTTTAATAGTGTGGGCTGGCTCCTCCCTCTATGCCCCTCCTACCAGACTCAGTCTAGAAACTATGCCCGAGGAGATGGACATGAGAAAGAAATACACAGATAGTGGTGAGATTCACACCAGCTCACACGTAACAAAAAAGGAAAGCAAAGCTAGCCAACTTGGAATGATTCAGCAATGGCTGAACCAACAAACGTAACCAAGTAACAATGCAGGAATACGAAGCACTGGGCGGGCGCCCAGCATCCTCTACGGACTACGAGAAAAGGATTTACCGGTAGGTAATTAAAATCCTCTTTTCTCTTACGTCCTAGAGGATGCTGGGGTCCAATTTAGTACCATGGGGATTTACCAAAGCTCCCAGTATGGGAGGGAGAGTGCTGAGGTTCCTGCGGAACAGATTGGCCTCTGAGGACCTAAAGTTTGGTCAAAGTATCGAACTTGTAAAACTTAACAAACGTGTTCGACCCTGACCAAGTAACCGCTTGGCAAAGCTGAAGAGCCGAGACACCCCGGGCAGCCGCCCAGGAAGAACCCACTTTACGAGTAGAGTGGGCCTAAAAAGATTTTGGACAAGCAAAACATGCCGTTGAATAAGCATGCTGGATAGTATACCTAATCCAGCGAGAAATTGCCTGCTTAGAAGCAGGACACCCAATCTTGTTGGGATCATAAAGGACAAATAGTGCATCCGACATCCTGTGATGGGCAGTCCTCTTCACATATATTTCAAAAGCCTGCACAACATCCAGGGACTTTGAGGTAATCGACGTGTCAGTAGCTACTGGCACTACAATAGGTTGGTTGATATGAAAAGCCAACACAACCTTTGGAAGAAATTGCTGACGCGTTCTAAATTCAGCTCTATCTTCATGGAAAATCAAGTAGGGGCTCTTGTGTGACAATGCACCAAATTCAGACACACGTCTTGCAGATGCCAATGTCAACAGTGTGACCGCCTTCCAAGTAAGAAACTATGTCCACACCAATCTGATTGTAGGAACTGCAGCACCACATTATGATCCTAAGGGGCCGTAGGAGGCACAAAAGGGTGGTTGGATGTGCAGAACTCCTTTCAAAAAAAGTCTGAACCTCAGGGAGAGCAGCCAATTGTTTCTGGAAGAAAATGCACAAGGCCGAAATCTGGACCTTGATGGAGCCCAAGCGTAGGCCCACATCCACACCAGCTTGCAGAAAGAGGAGAAAACGTCCCAGTTGAAACGCCACAGTAGGAAACTTCTTGGATTCACACCAAGACACATACTTTTCCAAATCTGATGGTAATGCTTAGATGTTACTCCCTTCCTAGCTTGGATCAGAGTAGGAATGACCTTGTTCGGAATGCCCTACCGAGCTAAGATCTGGCGTTCAACCTCCATGCCGTCAAATGTAGCAGCGGTAAGTCTTGATAGGCGAACGGCCCCTGTAGTAGAAGGTCCTAGCGAAGAGGAAGAGGCCTCGGATCCTCCAGCAGTAATGCCAGAAGATCAGCGTACCAAGCTCTTCTTGGCCAGTCCGGAGCAATGAGGATCGTCTGAACTCTTGTTCTTTTTAGTAGTTTGAGAATCCTTGGGATGAGTGGAAGAGGAGGGAACACATATACTCACTGGAACACCCACAGACTTACCAGGGCGTCCACTGCCACTGCATGCAGGTCTCGCGACCTGGAACAGTACCTCCAAAGCTTTTTGTTGAGGCGAGAGGCCATCAAGTCTATCGGAGGTACACATCAGCTTGTTACCTCTGCGAATACCTGGTGGAGGCCCCATTCCCCTGGATGGAGATCGTGTCTGCTGAGAAATTTTGCTTCCCAGTTGTCCACTCCCAGAATGAAGATTGCTGACAGCGCCAGCGCACACCTTTCTGCCCAGAGGAGGATTCTTGTTACCTCTGACATCGCACCCCTGCTCTTCGTTTCGCCCTGCCTGTTTATGTAGGACACCGCTGTGACGTTGTCCGACTGAACCTGAATGCCTCGATCTTGTAGAAGATACACCGCTTGTAGAAGGCCGTTGTATATGGCCCTTAGTTCCAGAATGTTTATTGGAAGGACAGATTCCTGACTTGGAAGTTTTTCCCCTGGGTGACTGCTCCCCAACCACTGAGGCTTGCATCCGTGGTTAGAAGAATCTAATTCTGAATCCCGAACCTGCGGCCCTTGAGTAGGTGAGAAGTTTGCAGCCACCAGAGGAGTGAAATTCTGGCTTTCGGCGACAGGCGTATCCGCTGGTGCATGTGAAGATGTGAACCCGACCACTTGTCCAGGAGATCCAGTTGGAAGAACCGTGCATGTTATCTCCCGTACTGTAGAGCCTCATAGGAGGCTACCATCTTCCCCAGAAGGTGAATGCACTGATGAACAGATACTCGGGCTGGCTTCAAGACATCCCGGACCACTGTTTGTATCACCAATGCTTTCTCCAGTGGCATAAACACCCTCTGCACTTCCGTGTCGAGTATCATCCCCAGGAAGGACAGTCTCCTTGTCGGCTCCAAGTGCGACTTTGGAAGGTTCAGGATCCACCCATGATCCTGGAGCAGCTGAGTTGAGAGAGAAATATCCTGCAACAGCTTCTCCCTGGAAGATGCCTTTATCAGCAGATCTTCCAGATATGGAATTATGTTCACTCCCTGCTTGCTGCGGAGGAGCATCATCTCCGCCATGACCTTGGTGAACAACTTCAGTGCTGTGGAGAGGCCAAATGGAAACGTCTGGAACGGACAGTGACAGTCCTGTAGTGCAAACCGTAGATAGGCCTGGTGAGGCATCCAGATCGGAATGTGAAGGTATGCATCCATGATATCCAGGGATACTAGGAATTTCCCCTCCTCCAGACCTGAGATAACCGCTCTCAGAGACTCCATCTTGAATTGGAAAACCCTCAAGTAGGGGTTCAATGACTTTAGGTTCAATATAGGCTTTACCGAACCGTCCGGTTTCGGTACCACAAACAGGTTTGAGTAATAACTCTTGGTTGTTATGTGAGGTGGAACTGGAACAATTACATTTGTTCGTACCAATTTTCGAATGGCTTCCTGTAGGATAGCAGTTTCTTTCAGCGAAACTGGTAAGCCTGATTTGAAGAATCTGTGAGGTGGGAATTCCTGAAACTCCAGTCTGTACCCCTGGGCAACAATATCTGTCACCCAGGGGTCTAGGTATGATGACGCCCAGACGTGACTGAAAGCTTTTAGTCTCGCTCCCACCTGCCCGATCTCCAGGCTGGGAAGTCCACAGTCATGCTGAAGATTTGGAGGAAGCAGAACCTGGTTTCTGTTCCTGGGAGCCTGTTGGTGCAGGTTTTCTGGATTTTCCCCGCCCTACTCTAAAGAAGGTGTGTGTGTGTGGGGGTGGGGTTGGATTTTTTAAACTTTGCGGTCTGAAAGGACTGCAGTGAAGGCGTAGGATAAGATTTCCTAGTCGGTGCTGCTGCAGAGGGAAGAAATGTCGACTTACCCGCAGTCGCCGTGGAAGACCACGCATCCAATGCTTCCCCAAATAGTGCCTGACCTGTGAAGGGCAGGTTCTCCACTCTTTTCTTGGATTCTGCTTCCGCAGTCCATTGGCGTAGCCAGAGTCCTCTGCTTACCGAAACTGCCATGGAAGTAGCCCTTGCATTAAGCAGGCCAATGTCCTTCATGGCCTCCACCATGAAACCTGCAGAACCCTGTATGTGATGTAAAAACAAGTCAATGTCACTCCTATTCATAGTATCTAAGTCCTCTAGTAATGTGCCTGACCACTTTACTATGGCTTTAGAAATCCACGCACAAGAAATAGTGGGCCATAAAGCCACACCTGTAGTAGTGTATAGTGATTTGAGCGTAGTCTCAATCTTGCGGTCAGCTGGCTCCTTTAAGGCGGTTGAACCAGGGACAGGTAAAACCACCTTTTTAGACAACCTAGATACAGAAGTGTCTACTATAGGTGGGTTTTTCCACTTCTTTCTATCCTCTTCAGGGAAAGGGAAAGCAATGAGAAGTCTTTTGGGGATCTGGAATTTTTTCTCTGGGTTTTCCCAGGATTTTTCAAACAAAGAGTTTAACTCCTTAGAAGCAGGGAAGGTAAGCAAGGATTTCTTATTTACTGTAAAATAAGATTCCTCTTCCTGCTCAGGTACCTTTTCAGTAATATGCAAAAATCTCTAATGGCTTCAATCATGAGTTGCACCCCCTTAGCAAGTGATCCATCTCCCCCTTACATATCCCCATCACCGTCCCATGTATCAGAGTCGTTATCAGTGTCAGCTTGCATTATCTGGGCAAGTGTACATTTTTGTGGGTATGTAGGTGAACTTTTAGACGAAGTAGTGGGAGCTGAATACTTCAAACCCTCTAAAGATTTTCTCAAAAACTGTGTCTCTTTCTTAGTATGCGACATCCTAGTTGAAATCTGGAATATCATTCCCCTTAAAGAATCCACCCATGGGGATTCGGATTCAGAAGGCTGAGACAGCACATTGCAGTCCTGATGGAATAGACTCCTCAGAAGAAGATAAACACTCTGCAGCACAGGACACAAAGTCCTTAGACATGGTAATGTGGGATATACACACTTACACACACAGGAAAATGTCAGACACAGTTTCCCCCAGAGTACCTTCAGAGAGTCACAGAGTATAAGGAGCCAGCCGCACAGCGCCCCTGTAGGCAGTTATTATGATAAAAGCCCGGCACTGACCTTAATAGGGTAATTAGTACTAGTATTACACTCCCCCCCCCCCCCCTCCCCTTTCTATAACACCCTGGTAACGCAGAGGTATAGCTGGAGTGATGTGGAGGGCAGCGCTCCCTAACAGCGTCTCTTTCCTATGATCTGCAGGGAGAAAATGGCGCTGGTGAGTGCTGGATCCGCTCTAAGAGGAAGCCCCGCCCCTTGTAATGGCGCGCGGCTTCCCGCACTAGTTGTTTAAACTGGCCTGAGGTTTTTCATTGCTAACAGCGGGATTAACCCCTGTTAGCGGCATAACCAGTATAGGGTATTCTGCACTGGCTCAGGACGCCCCTCAAAGTGCCTACAGTGTTACAGGCTGCGCTCCGGGAAGGCTCTCACCCTTGTGCCGCCATACCCGCCGGCGACCCGCTATCCGGGACGCCGGCGCTGTACTCCCCATTCCTCTTACTTCTGGCTCTGTTAGGGGGTGGCGGCCGTGCTGCGGGAGTGAGCGGTCGCCTCGTGGGCTTGCGATCTACACCCTCAGGAGGTCAGTGTCCTGTCAGCGGAGTAGAGGACCATTAACTCTTCAGGAAGTTGGTTCCTACTCCACCCCCCCCCCCCTCCCCCCAAGTCCCACGAAGCAGGGAGGCTGTTGCCAGCAGCCTTCCTGAAAATAATAAACTCTAGATTAAAAAAGAATACAAGAAAAACTCCTAAGAGCTCCTCTAGCTGTGACCGGCTCCTCCGGGCACATTTTCTAAACTGAGTCAGGTAGGAGAGGCATAGAGGGAGGAGCCATTCCACACTATTAAACTCTTAAAGTGCCAGTGGCTCCCAAAGATCCCGTTTATACCCCAACGTACTAAATTGGACCCCAGCATCCTCTAGGACGTAAGAGAAAACCATAAAAATAAAAATAAAGACCTCTGTTGTGTATTGCTTAAATCTCAATTCCATAATTGCACGGCTATCCATTACAATCCTTTAGGAAAAGCCACATTCACAGTGATAAGCTAGACCTATTCTATCACCTGTTTCTATTACTTTTTTGGCCCCATTTGTGTCTACACTACACTCATTTCAGCAACATAATAAATGACTATTAATTTACTCAACTGCTACATCTAATCAGTTACAAATTAATGGCCACTATAACCTGTCAGTTATCACTTGTATAGTCACTGTGGGCTAATGCACTGTATATGGATGAAGCCAAATAGGACAATACCTGGAGGTAATGAATCTGTGGTTTGGCAAAGCAGGAACCCTCTGCGATTACAGTATGTAATATATAGCCACTATTTTATGTATAAGGGAGGACATTATCATATTTTCTGCAGTATAAATAATTTACTTACTACTATTGGGACTATAATTACTCCACCTAACACGTTTCTTTTTATTTGATAGGTCTAAAATTAGGGCATATGATAGTGTGGTATTTTTTTTATTCTCTTTACACTTACAGCATGCATAAGTGAGAAAAGTAAGGTTGTTATATTGATGGTTCATTATACATTCTTACTCCATATGATGTAACTTCCCAACTCCAGGAAATCAAATATTGATTAGACTTCATTCCATTACATATTAATTTCTGTACCATAAATACATTTAGCAATAATTTGTTAAGCAATTTTTAGACCAAACCTTCAGCAAAGTAGTACTTTGGTAGCACTATACCTGGCAGATGAGACCATATAATATGCTCATATGATCCTGCAGTGTTCCCAATGTGTTTTCCCTCTCCCTTCATGAGATTTTCCCACTCTTAGACTATTTTTTACTCCATACTGCCTTCAACGACACCTAACCCTCAGTTTCTGCCACCCTGATGATTATTTCAGTGTCCTGTCCCCTAATGCAGAAATGTTAACATACCATGTAATTGTAATAAAATGGACATTCATTGCATGTATTAAAAAAAAAACAATGCTAAATATACAGTACGTTATGGTAAGAACTTACCATTGATAACGGTATTTCTCTTAAATCCACAGCATGCAACGGGCCCGCCCATATATCCCCGTCTCCTGGCTCAGGCAAATCAGTTGTATTCCAAAGCACAAGGCAGGAGCATCTTGTAGTGCCCTAATCAGGCGAGAAGAACACACATGCACACCCTTCCGTACAAGAAGGAAGAGGTTAGCGAGTAAAAGGATCCTCAAATCAGGTGCGTCAGGGTGGGATCCCTGTGGACTTAGGAGAAATACGGTTATCAACGGTAAGTTCTTACCATAACGTATATTTCTCTGGCAGGGTCCACATGTTATCCACAGGATAACAATGGGATATCCCAAAGTAATTTAGTGGTGGAGACGCTCCTGATCGGACAGGAGAACCCTTCGCCCGAATTCTGCGTCATGAGAGGCAAAGGTATCCAAGGCATAATGTCTAATGAATGTGTTAATGGAAGACCATGTGGCTGCCTTACATATCTGTTTTGCTGAGGCACCACGCTGTGCTGCCCATGATGGTAGGATGAGCAGACACATTAGCCGAAACAGGGAGAACAGCCTGAGAATATGCTTCAGAAATCGTCATCCGAAGTCATCTTGCCAGCGTTCGTTTACTAGCAGGCCATCCTCTCTAGTGATATCCATAGAGAATGAAGAGAGACTTTCCTGTCTTTCTGATGGCACTTGTACGATCCACGTAGATCCTTAATGCACGGACCACGTCCAGCGATGCATTTCCCGCAGAAAGTCTCGGTACCTGAAAAGCCGGGACTACAATTTCTTCATTAAGCTGGAATTTAGACACCACCTTCGGAAGATACCCAGATCTAGTTCTGAAAACTGCTCTATTTGGATAAAAAATCAGAAATGGGGAACAACATGACAATGCCCCTAAATCTGATACTCTTCTAGCTGATGCCATAGTCAGTAGCAAGAGCGCTTTAGCCGTCAACCATTTAAGATCCACTTTATTAAGTGGTTCAAATGGGCCAACTTGAAGTGCTTTCAGGACTAAACATAAGTCCCACGGCAGTGTAGGCGGAACAAATGGAGATTGAACACGCAGCATTCTCTGGAAAAAAGTATGCACATCTTGTAAATTGGCAATTTTCTTTTGGACCTATACAGTTAATGCAGACACCTGCACTCGCAAGGAGGCCACCTTCAAACCCTTATCCATTCCTGTCTGAAGGAATGCTAAGACCCTGGAAACTCTGAAAGATTTAGGGTCCACCTTTCTTTCACTGCACCAATGAATATAGGTTTGCCATATTCGGTGATAAATACGAGCTGAGGAAGGTTTCCTTGTTCTGAGCATTGTTTGAATTACATGTTGTGAGAATCCTCTTGACTTCAGGATAGAGGTTTCAAGAGCCACGCCGTCGATCCAGATGTCTGTGATAACAAGGACCCTGCGTCAGTAGGTCTGGACGTTGAGGGAGAATAAATGGAGCATCCATCGACATTCTCTGCAGATCCGTATACCAATGCCTTCTGGGCCAAGCCGGAGCTATTAGTATCACGATACCCTTTCCTTGCTTTATCTTCCTCACCACCCTGTGTAATAGAGTGGTTGGAGGGAACACATAAGCCAGATGAAAGTCCCATCTCACCGACAAGGTGTCCACAAAGATCGCTCTGGGATCCTTTGTTCTTGACCCGTATGCAAGCACTTTGTTGTTCAGACGGGACGCCATGAGATCTCTCTCTGGCAACGCCCATTTGTCTACTAGAGTCTGGAAGACCGCCGGGTGTAGAGCCCATTCGCTTGCTTGAATGGTGTGTAAACTGAGAAAGTCCACTTCCCAGTTTAGGACTCCCTGAACGAACACTGTGGACAAGGCTGGATGATGAAGTTCTGCCCACTTTAGTATGTGACTTACCTCCTTCATCGTTTTTTGGCTGCGAGTTCCTCCCCTATGGTTGAGGTACGCTACTGCCATCGCATTGTCCGAGCAGATCTGGACTGGTTTTCCTCGAAGAATGTCCTTTGCCTGAATCAGTGCCATCTATATTGCTCGAAGATCCAACACAATTATTGGCAGGCAACTTTCTTCTTTGGCCCATCGCCCCTGGAAACACAACCTTCTGGACACTGCTCCCCAGTCCTGGAGACTGGCATCTGTTGTCAGAATTTCCCAATCTGACATCCAAAAGGGTCTCCCCTTGTCCAGATGGGACGTCTGTAGCCACCAGGCTAATGACATTCTTACTTTTATCGAAAGTACCATAGTCTGTGTTTTTATAGTCTGATGTAATCCATTCCGTTTGGCAAGAATCAGACGCTGCAGAAGCCTTGAGTGGAATTGTGCATACTCCACCATGTCGAATGTTGACACCATCAAACCCATCACCCGCATTCCTGCATGAATGGATACCGTTTGACTGTGTAGCAAGTCTTGAATCCTTAACTGAACCTTGGATATCTTGTTCCGAAGTAAAAATACTCTGCAGACCTGAATCCAGTACAGCCCCCAAGTGAGTCATCCATGCCTCTGCAGACACACTATCATCTGTTGGAGATGACATAGGAGCAATTCCTGTGTCCACATACATCTTTGCTGCATCCCACCATGTATGGCATGGTTTTGCATGCCACAGACTCAGAGATTTAGTCATATCTTGTGATTTTTCTTAATTTGCTTCTTTAATATGTTACTTTATACATATTCTATTATGGCAAACAAAAATGTTAAAATCCATCCACTCACTACTTATGAAAAACAGCTTAGCCGTGTTTTGCATGTTGTGCCAAATTCAGCAAAATAGCAAAGATGTAAGTGGACACATCTGATTATGGGATTTTTGCTCTCTAGAAGCTACTGAAAAATCCCCCTCCAATGCATCAGCCCAGGCAGCCACTGCCTTTGCCATCCAAGCTGAAGCCATGGCTGGCCTTATGACTGCCCCACAGACAGGGAAAAATAAGATTTTACTTACCGGTAAATCTATTTCTCGTAGTCCGTAGAGGATGCTGGGACTCCGTAAGGACCATGGGGAATAGACGGGCTCCGCAGGAGATAGGGCACTTTAAGAAAGCTTTGGACTCTGAGTGTGCACTGGCTCCTTCCTCTATGCCCCTCCTCCAGACCTCAGTTAGGGAAACTGTGCCCAGAGGAGATGGACAGTACGAGGAAGGATTTTTGTAAATCTAAGGGCGAGATCCATACCAGCCACACCAATCACACCGTATAACTTGTGATACACTACCCAGTCAACAGTATGAACAACAACATAGCCTCGGTTCAACCGATAAACTATAACATAACCCTTATGTAAGCAACAACTATATACAAGTCTTGCAGAAGAAGTCCGCACTTGGGACGAGCGCCCAGCATCCTCTACGGACTACGAGAAATAGATTTACCGGTAAGTAAAATCTTATTTTCTCTAACGTCCTTGAGGATGCTGGGACTCCGTAAGGACCATGGGGATTATACCAAAGCTCCCAAACGGGCGGGAGAGTGCGGATGACTCTGCAGCACCGATTGAGCAAACAGAAGGTCCTCTTCAGCCAGGGTATCAAACTTATAGAACTTTGCAAAGGTGTTAGACCCCGACCAAGTAGCTGCTCGGCACAACTGTAATGCCGAGACCCCTCGGGCAGCCGCCCAAGAAGAGCCCACTTTCCTAGTGGAATGGGCCTTAACCGATTTAGGCAATGGCAAACCTGCCGTAGAATGCGCCTGCTGAATCGTATTACAGATCCAGCGAGCAATAGTCTGCTTTGAAGCAGGAGCGCCAACCTTGTTGGCCGCATACAGAACAAACAGAGCTTCAGACTTCCTGATTCTAGCCATTCTGGTCACATAAATCTTCAAAGCCGTGACCACATCCAGGGACTCGGAATCCTCCAAGTCCCGTGTAGCCACAGGCACGACAATAGGTTGGTTCACATGAAAAGATGAGACCACTTTTGGCAGAAAGTGAGGACGAGTCCTCAACTCTGCCCTATCCACGTGAAAAACCAAGTATGGGCTTTTATGTGATAAAGCCGCCAATTCTGAAACACGTCTTGCCTATGCCAATGCCAACAACATGACCACTTTCCACGTGAGGTATTTCAACTCCACAGTTTTGAGTGGTTCAAACCAAGGTGACTTGAAACGTAACACCACGTTAAGATCCCAAGGCGCCACCGGAGGCACAAAGGGAGGCAGAATATGCAGCACACCCTTCACAAAAGTCTGTACTTCAGGAAGAGAGGCTAATTCTCTTTGAAAGAAAATGGATAAGGCCGAAATTTGGACCTTTATGGACCCTAATTTTAGGCCCAAAGTCACTCCTGTTTGAAGGAAGTGAAGTAGACGGCCCAAATGGAACTCCTCCGTAGGAGCAGCTCTGGCCTCACACCAAGAAACATATTTTCGCCATATACGGTGATAATGTTTTAATGTCACGTCTTTCCTAGCCTTGATCAGGGTAGGAATGACCTCCTTCGGAATCCCTTTTTCCGCTAGGATCCGGCGTTCAACCGCCATGCCGTCAAACGCAGCCGCGGTAAGTCTTGGAACAGACAGGGCCCCTGCCGCAGCAGGTCCTGCCTTAGAGGAAGAGGCCATGGATCTTCTGTGAGCAACTCTTGCAGCTCCGGATACCAAGTCCTCCGTGGCCAATCTGGAACAATGAGGATTGTTCTGACCCTGCTTATTCTTATTATTCTCAACACTTTGGGTATGAGAGGAAGAGGAGGAAACCCATAGACCGATCTGAACACCCAAGGTGTCACCAGAGCGTCTACCGCTACCGCCTGAGGGTCCCTTGACCTGGCGCAATACCGCTTTAGCTTTTTGTTGAGACGGGATGCCATCATGTCTATTTGAGGCAGTCCCCACCGACCCGTGATCTGTGCGAAGACTTCTTGATGAAGTCCCCACTCTCCCGGATGCAGGTCGTGCCTGCTGAGGAAGTCCGCCTCCCAGTTGTCCACTACCGGGACAACTTACATGGCCTTCCGCCCAGCGTAGAATCCTGGTCGCTTCTGCCATGGCCACTCTGCTCCTCGTTCCGCCTTGGCGGTATATATGAGCCACTGCCGTGACATTGTCTGACTGAATCAGAACCGGTTTTTCCCGAAGCAATTCCTCCGCCTGACGCAGGGCGTTGTATATGGCCCTCAACTCCAGGACGTTGATGTGGAGACAAGTCTCTAGATTTGACCAGAGACCATGGAAATTTCTTCCCAGTGTGACTGCTACCCAGCCTCGGAGGCTTGCGTCCGTGGTCACCAGAACCCAGCCCTGAATGCCGAACCTGCGACCCTCTAGTAGGTGAGCACTGTGCAGCCACCACAGGAGAGATACCCTGGTCCTGGGAGACAGGGTGATCCTTCGATGCATTTGTAAATGGGACCCGGACCACTTGTCCAAGAGGTCCCATTGAAAAGTCCTCGCATGGAACCTGCCGAAAGGGATGGCCTCGTATGAAGCCACCATCTTCCCCAGGACCCGCGTGCAATGATGCACTGAAACCTGTTTTGGTTTTAATAGGTTCCTGACCAGGGCTATGTGCTCCTGAACCTTTTCGACCAGAAGAAAAACCTTTTTCTGGTCTGTGTCTAGAATCAGGCCCAAAAAAGTTAGACGCGTTGTAGGGACTAGCTGGGACTTCGGTATATTGAGAATCCAGCCGTGTAACTGCAACATCTTCATGGACAGAGACATGCTGTCCAGCAACTTCTCCCGAGATCTCGCCTTTATGAGGAGATCGTCCAAGTATGGGATAATTGTGACCCCCTGCCTGCGCGGGAGCACCGTCATTTCCGCCATTACCTTGGTGAAAATTCTTGGGGCCGTGGACAGCCCAAACGGCAACGTCTGAAATTGGTAGCGACAGTCCTGCACTGCAAATCTCAGGAACGCCTGATGAGGGGGGAATACCGGAACATGAAGGTAAGCATCCTTTATGTCCAGGGACACCATCCAATCCCCCCCCTCCAGGCTGGCGATGACCGCCCTGAGTGATTCCATTTTGAACTTGAACCTCTTCAAGTACAGGTTCAGGGATTTTAGGTTTAAAATGGGTCTGACCGAACCGTCCGGTTTCGGGACCACAAACAGGGTTGAGTAATATCCCTCTCCTTGCTGGAGATGAGGAACTGTGACAATCACCTGTTGAATATACAATTTTTGGATTGCTGCCAACACTAGCTCCCTCTCTGACGGGGAAGCCGGCAGAGCCGACCTGAAAAACCGGCGAGGAGGCAAGTCTTCGAATTCCAGCCTGTATCCTTGAGAAACAATCTCTATTGCCCAGGGATCCACCTGCGAGTGAACCCAGACGTGGCTGAAAAACCGAAGACGAGCCCCCACTAGATCTGCCTCCCCCCGGGAAGCACCAGCGTCATGCGGTGGACTTTGCAGACGCAGGGGAGGACTTCTGCTCTTGGGAACTAGCTGTGTGCAGCTTCTGCCCCCTGCCTTTCCCTCTGGCAACAAAGGACGATCCCCGTACCTTTTTGTTTTCATTGGAACTAAAGGACTGCATTTGAGAATGAGGTGCCTTTTTTGTATGCTGCGGGGGACCATAAGGTAAGAAATTCGACTTACCAGCCGTAGTAGTAGAGACAAGGTCCGAGAGGCCGTCTCCAAACAACTCCTCCCCTTTGTAAGGCAAGGACTCCATATGCCGCTTTGAATCGGCGTCTCCCGTCCACTGTCGGGTCCACAAGAGCCGCCTAGCAGAAATAGACATAGCATTTATTCTGGAGCTTAATAAACAAATGTCTCTCTGAGCATCTCTCATATACAAGGCAGCATCTCTGATATGCTCTATGGTCATTTGAATGGCATCCCTATCTAAGGTGTCAATCTCCGTAGATAAGGAATCTGCCCATGCCACAACCGCACTACAAACCCAGGCCGACGCCATAGCCGGTCTAACAATAGTACCTGAATGAGTGTAAATGTGCTTCATGGTAATTTCCTGCCTGCGATCAGCAGGATCCTTGAGGGAAGCCGTATCCTGAGAAGGCAGTGCCACCTTTTTGGACAAGCGTGTCAGCGCCTTGTCTACTTTAGGCGAAGATTCCCATCGTATCCTATCAGTTTGTGGAAAAGGATACGCCATAAGAATCCTTTTGGGAACTTGTGGTCTCCTATCCGGAGATTCCCAAGCCTTTTCGCACAATTCACTCAGTTCAAATGAGGACGGAAAGGTGACTTCAGGCTTTTTCCCTTTATACATGTGTACCCTCGTGTCAGTGACAGGGAATTCCTCAGTAATATGCAAAACCTCTTTAATGGCAATAATCATGTACCGAATACCTTTTGCCACCCTCGGCTGTAATTTTGCATCTTCATAGTCGACACTAGAGTCAGTATCCGTGTCGGTATCTGTGTCATCGATCTGGGATATGGTGCGCTTCTGAGACCCCGAAGGGCCTGGCGCCACAGGGACAGGCATGGACTGGCTACCTGACTGATCCCTAGCTTCAGCCTGGTCTAACCTTTTATGCAATAGATTGACATTTGCATTCAAGACATTCAGCATATCCACCCATTCCGGAGTCGGTGTTGCCGACGGCGACATGACATTCAAGCACTCCCCCTCCACATTAAGCGAGCCTTCCCCGTCAAACATGTCGACACACGCGTATCGACACACTTCAGAAAAGAGGTTCCCTGTTTGTGTGAAGACAGTATCCCCTTCAAGGCCCTTTGGAGAGACAGAGAGAGAGTATGCCAGCACACACCCCAGCGCAATGACCCTGGAGACCACCACAAATAAGATTTTACTCACCGGTAAATCTATTTCTTGTAGTCCGTAGTGGATGCTGGGAACTCCGAAAGGACCATGGGGAATAGCGGCTCCGCAGGAGTCTGGGCACAACTAAAAGAAAGCTTTTAGACTACCTGGTGTGCACTGGCTCCTCCCACTATGACCCTCCTCCAAGCCTCAGTTAGGATACTGTGCCCGGAAGAGCTGACACAATAAGGAAGGATTTTGAATCCCGGGTAAGACTCATACCAGCCACACCAATCACACCGTATAACTCGTGATACCATATCCAGTTAACAGTATGAAACATAACTGAGCCTCTCAACAGATGGCTCATAACGATAACCCTTTAGTGAACAAAAAATAAGAATTTACTCACCGGTAATTCTATTTCTCGTAGTCCGTAGTGGATGCTGGGAACTCCGTAAGGACCATGGGGAATAGCGGGCTCCGAAGGAGGCTGGGCACTCTAGAAAGATTTATGACTACCTGGTGTGCACTGGCTCCTCCCACTATGACCCTCCTCCAAGCCTCAGTTAGGACACTGTGCCTGGACGAGCTGACATAATAAGGAAGGATTTTGAATCCCGGGTAAGACTCATACCAGCCACACCAATCACACCGTACAACTCGTGATACTATATCCAGTTTGACAGTATGAAAACAACTGAGCCTCTCAACAGATGGCTCAACAATAACCCTTTAGTTAGCAATAACTATTTACAAGTATTGCAGACAATCCGCACTTGGGATGGGCGCCCAGCATCCACTACGGACTACGAGAAATAGAATTACCGGTGAGTAAATTCTTATTTTCTCTGACGTCCTAGTGGATGCTGGGAACTCCGTAAGGACCATGGGGATTATACCAAAGCTCCCAAACGGGCGGGAGAGTGCGGATGACTCTGCAGCACCGAATGAGAGAACTCCAGGTCCTCCTCAGCCAGGGTATCAAATTTGTAGAATTTTGCAAACGTGTTTGCCCCTGACCAAGTAGCTGCTCTGCAAAGTTGTAAAGCCGAGACCCATCGGGCAGCCGCCCAAGATGATCCCACCTTCCTTGTGGAATGGGCATTTACAGATTTTGGCTGTGGCAGGCCTGCCACAGAATGTGCAAGCTGAATTGTACTACAAATCCAGCGAGCAATAGTCTGCTTAGAAGCAGGAGCACCCAGCTTGTTGGGTGCATACAGGATAAACAGCGAGTCAGATTTTCTGACTCCAGCCGTCCTGGAAACATATATTTTCAGGGCCCTGACAACGTCTAGCAACTTGGAGTCCTCCAAATCCCTAGTAGCCGCAGGCACCACAATAGGCTGGTTCAGGTGAAACGCTGACACCACCTTAGGGAGAAACTGGGGACGAGTCCTCAATTCTGCCCTATCCATATGGAAAATCAGATAAGGGCTTTTACATGATAAAGCCGCCAATTCTGACACTCGCCTGGCTGAAGCCAAGGCCAATAACATGACCACTTTCCACGTGAGATATTTTAGATCCACGGTTTTTAGTGGCTCAAACCAATGTGATTTTAAGAAACTCAACACCACGTTGAGATCCCAAGGTGCCACAGGAGGCACAAACGGGGGCTGAATATGCAGCACTCCTTTCACAAATGTCTGAACTTCAGGTACTGAAGCTAGTTCTTTTTGAAAGAAAATCGACAGAGCCGAGATCTGTACTTTAATGGAGCCTAGTTTTAGGCCCATATTCACTCCTGCTTGCAGGAAATGCAGAAATCGACCTAGTTGAAATTCCTCTGTTGGGGCCTTTTTGGCCTCGCACCATGCAACATATTTCCGCCATATGCGGTGATAATGATTTGCCGTAACATCTTTCCTGGCTTTAATAAGCGTAGGAATGACTTCTTCCGGAATACCCTTTTCCTTCAGGATCCGGCGTTCAACCGCCATGCCGTCAAACGCAGCCGCGGTAAGTCTTGGAACAGACAGGGCCCCTGCTGTAGCAGGTCCTGTCTGAGCGGCAGAGGCCACGGGTCCTCTGAGATCATCTCTTGAAGATCCGGGTACCACGCTCGTCTTGGCCAATCCGGAACCACGAGAATTGTGTTTACTCCTCGCTTTCTTATTATTCTCAATACCTTTGGTATGAGAGGCAGAGGAGGGAACACATAAACCGACTGGTACACCCCACGGTGTCACTAGAGCGTCCACAGCTATCGCCTGAGGGTCCCTTGACCTGGCGCAATATCTTTTTAACTTTTTGTTGAGGCGGGACGCCATCATGTCCACCTGTGGTTTTTCCCAACGGTTTACCAGCATCTGGAAGACTTCTGGATGAAGTCCCCACTCTCCCGGGTGGAGGTCGTGTCTGCTGAGGAAGTCTGCTTCCCAGTTGTCCACTCCCGGAATGAACACTGCTGACAGTGCTAGTACATGATTCTCCGCCCATCGGAGAATTCTTGTGGTTTCTGCCATTGCCATCCTGCTTCTTGTGCCTCCCTGTCGATTTACATGGGCGACTGCCGTAATGTTGTCTGACTGGATCAGCACCGGCTGGTGTAGGAGCAGGGATTTTGCTTGACTTAGGGCATTGTAAATGGCCCTTAGTTCCAGAATATTTATGTGAAGGGAAGTCTCCTGACTCGACCATAGTCCTTGGAAGTTTCTTCCCCGTGTGACTGCCCCCCAGCCTCGAAGGCTGGCATCCGTGGTCACCAGGACCCAGTCCTGTATGCCGAACCTGCGGCCCTCTAGAAGATGGGCACTCTGCAGCCACCACAGTAGAGACACCCTGGTTCTTGGAGACAGGGTTATTAAGCGATGCATCTGAAGATGCGATCCGGACCATTTGTCCAATAGGTCCCACTGAAAGATTCTGGCATGGAACCTGCCGAAGGGAATTGCTTCGTAAGAAGCTACCATCTTTCCCAGGACCCGCGTGCAGTGATGCATCGATACCTGTTTCGGTTTCAGGAGGTCTCTGACTAGTGATGACAACTCCCTGGCTTTCTCCTCCGGGAGAAACACTTTTTTCTGGACTGTATCCAGAATCATACCCAGGAACAGTAGCCGTGTCGTCGGAACCAGCTGTGACTTTGGGATATTCAGAATCCAGCCGTGCTGGTGCAGCACTTCCTGAGATAGTGCTACTCCCACCAACAACTGTTCCTTGGATCTCGCCTTTATTAGGAGATCGTCCAAGTACGGGATAATTAAAACTCCCTTTTTTCGAAGGAGTATCATCATTTCCGCCATAACCTTGGTAAATACCCTCGGTGCCGTGGACAGTCCAAACGGCAGCGTCTGGAATTGGTAATGGCAATCCTGTACCACAAATCTGAGGTACTCCTGGTGAGGATGGTAAATGGGGACATGCAAGTAAGCATCCTTGATGTCCAGGGATACCATGTAATCCCCCTCGTCCAGGCTTGCAATAACCGCCCTGAGCGATTCCATCTTGAACTTGAATTTTTTTATGTATGTGTTCAAGGATTTCAAATTTCAAATGGGTCTCACCGAACCGTCCGGTTTCGGCACCACAAATAGTGTGGAATAGTAATCCCGGCCTTGTTGAAGTAGGGGTACCTTGATTATCACCTGCTGGGAATACAGCTTGTGAATTGCCGCTAGCACCGCCTCCCTGTCTGAGGGAGCAATCGGCAAGGCAGATTTTAGGAACCGGTGGGGTGGAGACGCCTCGAATTCCAGTTTGTACCCCTGAGATACTATTTGAAGGATCCAGGGATCCACCTGTGAGCGAGCCCACTGATCGCTGAAATTCTTGAGGCGGCCCCCCACCGTACCTGGCTCTGCCTGTAGAGCCCCACCGTCATGCGGCGGACTTGGAAGAAGAAGCGGGGGAGGACTTTTGCTCCTGGGAACCTGCTGTTTGTTGCAGCCTTTTTCCCCTACCTCTGCCTCTGGACAGAAAAGACCCGCCTTTTCCACGCTTGTTTTTCTGGGTCCGAAAGGACTGAACCTGATAAAATGGCGCCTTCTTAGGCTGTGAGGGGACATGGGGTAAAAATGCTGACTTCCCAGACGTTGCTGTGGAAACTAGGTCCGAGAGACCATCCCCAAATAATTCCTCACCCTTATAAGGCAAAACTTCCATGTGCCTTTTAGAATCTGCATCTCCTGTCCACTGGCGAGTCCATAAGCCTCTCCTAGCAGAAATGGACAATGCACTTACTTTAGATGCCAGCCGGCAGATTTCCCTCTGTGCATCTCTCATATATAAGACTGAGTCTTTGATATGGTCTATGGTTAGCAGGATCGTGTCTCTGTCTAGTGTGTCAATATTTTCTGACAGTTTATCTGACCACGCGGCGGCAGCACTGCACATCCATGCTGACGCAATAGCTGGTCTAAGTATAATGCCTGAGTGTGTGTATACAGACTTCAGGATCGCCTCCTGCTTTCTATCAGCAGGTTCCTTGAGGGCGGCCGTATCCGGAGACGGTAGTGCCACCTTTTTAGACAAACGTGTGAGCGCTTTATCCACCCTAGGAGGTGTTTCCCAACGTGACCTATCCTCTGGCGGGAAAGGGAAAGTACCTTCTTAGGAATTACCAATTTTTTATCAGGGAAAGCCCACGCTTCTTCACACACTTCATTTAATTCATCTGATGGGGGAAAAACTACGGGTAGTTTTTTCTCCCCAAACATAATACCCTTTTTAGTGGTACCTGTATTTATATCAGAAATGTGTAACACCTCTTTCATTGCCTCAATCATGCAGTGAATGGCCTTAGTGGGCATCAGGTTAGACTCATCGTCGTCGACACTGGTGTCAGTATCAGTGTCGACATCTGGGTCTGCGGTCTGAGGTAGCGGGCGTTTCAGAGCCCCTGATGACCTTTGAGACGCCTGGACAGGCACGAGCTGAGAAGTCGGCTGTCCCACATTTGGCATGTCGTCAAATTTCTTATGTAAGGAGTCTATACGTGCACTCATTTCTTTCCATAAGCTCATCCACTCAGGTGTCTGCCCCGCAGGGGGTGACATCCCTTCTAAAGGCATCTGCTCTGTCTCCACATCATTATCCTCATCAAACATGTCGACACAGCCGTACCGACACACCGCACACACACAGGGAATGCTCCAACAGAGGACAGGACCCACAAAAGCCCTTTGGGGGGACAGAGTGAGAGTATGCCAGCACACACCAGAGCGCTATATAATGCAGGGACTAACTGAGTTATGTCCCCTATAGCTGCTTTTTCTATATAAATGTATACTGCGCCTAAATTTAGTGCCCCCCCTCTCTTTTTTACCCTTTTCTGTAGTGTAGACTGCAGGGGAGAGCCAGGGAGCTTCCTTCCAGCGGAGCTGTGAGAGAAAAATGGCGCCAGTGTGCTGAAGGAGATAGCTCCGCCCCTTTTCCGCGGACTATTCTCCCGCTTTTTCCTATATTCTGGCAGGGGTATTTTCCACATATATAGCCTCTGGGGCTATATATTGTGGTATTTTTGCCAGCCAAGGTGTTATTATTGCTGCTCAGGGCGCGCCCCCCCCCCCCCCCAGCGCCCTGCACCCTCAGTGACCGGAGTGTGAAGTGTGTGTGAGGAGCAATGGCGCACAGCTGCAGTGCTGTGCGCTACCTTGGTGAAGACTGATGTCTTCTGCCGCCGATTTTCCGGACCTCTTCTTGCTTCTGGCTCTGTAAGGGGGACGGCGGCGCGGCTCCGGGACCGAACACCAAGGCTGGGCCTGCGGTCGATCCCTCTGGAGCTAATGGTGTCCAGTAGCCTAAGAAGCCCAAGCTGGCTGCAAGCAGGCAGGTTCGCTTCTTCTCCCTTTAGTCACTCGCTGCAGTGAGCCTGTTGCCAGCAGGTCTCACTGAAAATAAAAAACCTAATTTCTATACTTTCTTTCTAAAGGCTCAGGAGAGCCCCTAGTGTGCATCCAACCTCGGCCGGGCACAAAATCAAACTGAGGCTTGGAGGAGGGTCATAGTGGGAGGAGCCAGTGCACACCAGGTAGTCATAAATCTTTCTAGAGTGCCCAGCCTCCTTCGGAGCCCGCTATTCCCCATGGTCCTTACAGAGTTCCCAGCATCCACTAGGACGTCAGAGAAACTATGTACAATTATTGCAGACAATCCGCACTTGGGACGGGCGCCCAGCATCCACTACGGACTACGAGAAATAGATTTACCGGTGAGTAAAATCTTATTTTCTCTAAAGTCCTAGTGGATGCTGGGAACTCCGAAAGGACCATGGGGATTATACCAAAGCTCCCAAACGGGCGGGAGAGTGCGGATGACTCTGCAGCACCGAATGAGAGAACTCAAGGTCCTTCTCAGCCAGGGTATCAAATTTGTAGAATTTTGCAAACGTGTTTGCCTTGACCAAGTAGCAGCTCGGCAAAGTTGTAAAGCCGAGACCCCTCGGGCAGCCGCCCAAGATGAGCCCACCTTCCTTGTAGAATGGGCTTTAACTGATTTAGGATGCGGCAGTCCAGCCGCAGAATGCGCCAGCTGAATTGTGCTACAAATCCAGCGAGCAATAGTCTGCTTAGAAGCAGGAGCACCCAGTTTGTTGGGTGCATACAGGATAAATAGCGAGTCAGTCTTCCTGACTCCAGCCGTCCTGGAAACATAAATTTTCAAGGCCCTGACTACGTCCAGTAACTTGGAATCCTCCAAGTCGCTAGTAGCCGCAGGCACTACAATAGGTTGGTTCAAGTGAAAAGCAGATACCACCTTAGGGAGAAACTGGGGACGAGTCCTCAATTCTGCCCTATCCATATGGAAAATCAGATAAGGGCTTTTAAATGACAAAGCCGCCAATTCTGATACACGCCTGGCCGAAGCCAAGGCCAATAACATGACCACTTTCCACGTGAGATATTTTAGATCCACGGTCTTTAGTCTCAAACCAATGTGATTTTAGGAAATTCAACACCACGTTGAGATCCCAGGGTGCCACTGGAGGCACAAAAGGGGGCTGAATATGCAGCACTCCTTTTACAAATGTCTGAACTTCAGGTAGTGAAGCTAGTTCTTTTTGGAAGAAAATCGACAGAGCCGATATCTGTACCTTAATGGAGCCTAATTTTAGGCCCATAGTCACTCCTGCCTGTAGGAAGTGCAGAAATCGACCCAGCTGAAATTCCTCTGTTGGGGCCTTATTGGCCTCACACCAAGCAACATATTTCCGCCATATGCAGTAATAATGTTTTACAGTTACATCTTTCCTGGCTTTAATCAGCGTAGGAATGACATCCTCCGGAATGCCCTTTTCCTTTAGGATCCGGCGTTCAACCGCCATGCCGTCAAACGCAGCCGCGGTAAGTCTTGAAACAGACAGGGCCTCTGCTGCAGCAGGTCCTGTCTGAGCGGCAGAGGCCATGGGTCCTCTGAGATCATCTCTTGAAGTTCCGGGTACCACGCTCTTCTTGGCCAATCCGGAACCACGAGTATTGTCCTTACTCCTCGTTTTCTTATTATTCTCAGTACCTTTGGTATGAGAGGCAGAGGAGGGAACACATAAACTGACTGGTACACCCACGGTGTCACTAGAGCGTCCACCGCTATCGCCTGAGGGTCCCTTGACCTGGCGCAATATCTCTCTAGTTTTTTGTTGAGGCGGGACGCCATCATTTCCACCTGTGGCCGTTCCCAACGATTGATAATCAGTGTGAAGACTTCTGGATGAAGTCCCCACTCTCCCGGGTGGAGGTCGTGCCTGCTGAGGAAGTCTGCTTCCCAGTTGTCCACTCCCGGTATGAACACTGCTGACAGTGCTAGCACGTGATTTTCCGCCCATCGGAGAATCCTTGTGGCTTCTGCCATTGCCGTCCTGCTTCTTGTGCCGCCCTGTCGGTTTACATGGGCGACCGCCGTGATGTTGTCTGACTGGATCAGTACCGGCTGGTGTAGAAGCAGGGGTTTTGCTTGACTTAGGGCATTGTAAATGGCCCTTAGTTCTAGAATATTTATGTGTAGGGAAGTCTCCTGACTCGACCATAAGCCTTGGAAGTTTCTTCCCTGTGTGACTGCCCCCCAGCCTCGAAGGCTGGCATCCGTGGTCACCAGGACCCAGTCCTGTATGCCGAATCTGCGGCCCTCTAGAAGATGAGCACTCTGCAGCCACCACAGCAGAGACACCCTGGTTCTTGGAGACAGGGTTATTAGCCGATGTATCTGAAGATGCGATCCGGACCATTGGTCCAACAGGTCCCACTGAAAGTTTCTGGCATGGAACCTGCCGAAAGGAATTGCTTCGTAAGAAGCCACCAACTTTCCCAGGACTCGCGTGCAGTGATGCACCGACACCTGTTTTGGTTTCAGGAGGTCTCTGACTAGAGATGACAGCTCCTTGGCTTTCTCCTCCGGGAGAAACACTTTTTTCTGGACTGTGTCCAGAATCATTCCCAGGAACAGTAGACGTGTCGTCGGAACCAGCTGTGACTTTGGAATATTCAGAATCCAACCGTGCTGGTGTAGCACCTCCTGAGATAGTGCTACTCCTACCAACAACTGCTCCCTGGATCTCGCCTTTATTAGGAGATCGTCCAAGTACGGGATAATTAAAAATCCCTTTTTTCGAAGGAGTATCATCATTTCCGCCATTACCTTGGTAAACACCCTCGGTGCCGTGGACAGTCCAAACGGCAGCGTCTGGAATTGGTAATGGCAATTCTGTACCGCAAATCTGAGGTACTCCTGGTGAGGATGATAAATGGGGACATGCAGGTAAGCATCCTTGATGTCCAGGGATACCATGTAATCCCCCTCGTCCAGGCTTGCAATAACCGCCCTGAGCGATTCCATCTTGAACTTGAATTTTTTTATGTATGTGTTCAAGGATTTCAAATTTAAAATGGGTCTCACCGAACCGTCCGGTTTCGGTACCACAAACCGTGTGGAATAGTAACCCCGTCCTTGTTGAAGTAGGGGCACCTTGACTATCACCTGCTGGGAATACAGCTTGTGAATTGCCTCTAGCACAGCCTCCCTGCCCGAGGGAGTTGTTGGCAAGGCAGATTTGAGGAAACGGCGGGGGGGAGACGCCTCGAATTCCAGCTTGTAACACTGAGATACTACTTGAAAGATCCAGGGATCCACCTGTGAGCGAGCCCACTGATCGCTGAAATTTTTGAGGCGGCCACCCACCGTACCTGGCTCTGCCTGTGGAGCCCCACCGTCATGCGGCAGACTTGGAAGAAGCGGGGGAGGACTTTTGCTCCTGGGAACCTGCTGTTTGTTGCAGCCTTTTTCCCCTACCTCTGCCTCTGCACAGGAAAGACCCGCCTTTTCCTCGCCTGTTTTTCTGGGTCCGAAAGGACTGTACCTGATAAAACGGTGCTTTTTTAGGCTGTGAGGGAACATGGGGTAAAAATGCTGACTTCCCAGCTGTTGCTGTGGAAACTAGGTCCGAGAGACCATCCCCGAATAACTCCTCACCCTTATAAGGCAAAACTTCCATGTGCCTTTTGGAATCTGCATCCCCTGTCCACTGCCGAGTCCATAAGCCTCTCCTAGCAGAAATGGACAATGCACTTATTTTAGATGCCAGCCGGCAGATCTCCCTCTGTGCATCTCTCATGTATAAGACTGAGTCTTTTATATGCTCTATGGTTAGCAGAATAGTGTCCCTGTTTAGGGTGTCAATATTTTCTGACAGGGAATCTGACCATGCAGCGGCAGCACTGCACATCCATGCTGACGCAATAGCTGGTCTAAGTATAATGCCTGAGTGTGTATATACAGACTTCAGGATCGCCTCCTGCTTTCTATCCGCAGGCTCCTTCAGGGCGGCCGTATCCGGAGACGGAAGTGCCACCTTTTTAGACAAACGTGTGAGCGCTTTATCCACCCTAGGAGGTGTTTCCCAACGTGCCCTATCCTCTGGCGGGAAAGGGAACGCCATTAGTAATTTTTTAGAGATTACCAATCTTTTATCGGGGAAAGCCCACGCTTCTTCACACACTTCATTTAATTCTTCAGATGGGGGAAAAACTACGGGTAGTTTTTTCTCCCCAAACATAATACCCTTTTTAGTGGTACCTGGGTTTATATCCGAAATGTGTAACACCTCTTTCATTGCCTCAATCATGCAACGAATGGCCCTAGTGGACATTAGATTAGACTCATCGTTGTCGACACTGGTATCAGTATCCGTGTCGACATCTGCGTCTGCCATCTGAGGTAGCGGGCGTTTTAGAGCCCCTGATGGCCTTTGAGACACCTGGGCAGGCACGAGCTGAGAAGCCGGCTGTCCCGCATTTGGCATGTCGTCAAATTTTTTGTGTAAGGAGTCGACACTTGCACGTAATTCCTTCCATAAAACCATCCACTCAGGTGTCTGCCCCGCAGGGGGTGACATCACTTCTATAGGCATCTGCTCCGCCTCCACATAATTTTCCTCATCAAACATGTCGACACAGCCGTACCGACACACCGCACACACACCGGGAATGCTCTAACAGAGGACAGGACCCCACAGAAGCCCTTTGGGGAGACAGAGAGAGAGTATGCCAGCACACACCAGAGCGCTATATAATGCAGGGACTAACTGAATTATGTCCCCTATAGCTGCTATAATATTTACTGCGCCTAAATTTTGTGCCCCCCCTCTCTTTTTTTAATCTTTTCTGTAGTGTAGACTGCAGGGGAGAGCCAGGGAACTTCCTTCCAGCGGAGCTGTGAGGGAGAAATGGCGCCAGTGTGCTGAGGGAGATGGCTCCGCCCCTTTTTCGCTGACTTTTCTCCCGCTTTTTTAAGGATTCTGGCAGGGGTAATTATCACATATATAGCCTCTGGGGCTATATATTGTGATTGTTTTGCCAGCCAAGGTGTTTTTATTGCTGCTCAGGGCGCCCCCCCCCCCCAGCGCCCTGCACCCTCAGTGACCGGAGTGTGAAGTGTGTATGAGGAGCAATGGCGCACAGCTGCAGTGCTGTGCGCTACCTTGGTGAAGACAGAAGTCTTCATGCCGCCGATTTTCCGGACTTCTTCTTGCTTCTGGCTCTGTAAGGGGGACGGCGGCGCGGCTCCGGGAACGAACACCAAGGCCAGTTCCATGCGGTCGATCCCTCTGGAGCTAATGATGTCCAGTAGCCTAAGAAGCCCAAGCTAGCTGCAAGCAGGTAGGTTCGCTTCTTCTCCCGTTAGTCCCTCGTTGCAGTGAGCCTGTTGCCAGCAGGTCTCACTGTAAAATAAAAAACCTAAAATATACTTTCTTTCTAAGAGCTCAGGAGAGCCCCTAGTGTGCATCCAGCTCGGCTGGGCACAAAAATCTAACTGAGGCTTGGAGGAGGGTCATAGTGGGAGGAGCCAGTGCACACCAGGTAGTCTAAAAGCTTTCTTTTAGTTGTGCCCAGACTCCTGCGGAGCCGCTATTCCCCATGGTCCTTTCGGAGTTCCCAGTATCCACTAGGACGTTAGAGAAAAATGTTTTCCCCCCAGCCGCGCTGTATAATATGTTATCCGCCAATTATGTGCCCCCCTCTCTTTTAAACACCCCTTCCCCGTGTGTAAGCAGGGGAGAGTCCGGGGAGCTTCCTCTCAGCGGTGCTGTGGAGAGAAAATGGCGCTGGTGAGTGCTGAGGGAGAAGCCCCGCCCCCTCGGCGGCGGGCTTCTGTCCTGCTCAAACTTACTAAAATATGGCGGGGGCTCTTTTATATACATGTACAGTGCCCAACTGTACATGTATATTGTCTTTGCCCATAATAGAGGTGTTATATTGCTGCCCAGGGCGCCCCCCCCCCCCCCCTGCACCCTTACAGTGACCAGAGTATGTGAGGTGTATGGGAGCAATGACGCACAGCTGCAGTGCTGTGCGTTACCTCAGTGAAGCTGAAGGCTTCTGCCGCCTGACGTCTTCTGACTTCGGTTCTTCTGGCTCTGTGAGGAGAACGGCGGCGCGGCTCTGGGGGTGGACGCCCAGTAAGAACCTGTGTTCACCCCCTCTGGAGCTAATGGTGTCCAGTAGCCGAGGAAAGCAGAGTCCATCTTAGACAAGAAGGTATGCCCCTCTCTCCTCAGTCCCTCGATGCAGGGAGCCTGTTGCCAGCAGTGCTCCCTGTAAAAAAGTAGAAAAAAATCCAAACAAAAATGCTTCTAGGCAGAGACCTCAGGAGAGCGCTCTGCAGTGCACCCATCTTGCTCTGGGCACAGTGTAAAACTGAGGTCTGGAGGAGGGGCATAGAGGGAGGAGCCAGTGCACACCGAGAGTCCAAAGCTTTCTTAAAGTGCCCTATCTGCTGCGGAGCCAGTCTATTCCCCATGGTCCTTACGGAGTCCCAGCATCCTCAAGGACGTTAGAGAAATATGTTTTTTAGAAAACCATCCACTCTCCTATCCGTGACATAATTTAATGATGTTGAAGGCAAAGGTAATGTATATTTTCGCACTAATCGAATCACATGCATATCTACTTTAGGAGCCACCTCCCTTTTTAAACAATCCCCAGTTGGAAGAGGATAATTGGAATCCCATTTTTTGGGAATTCTAAACTTCTTATTGGGTGTAGCGCAAGCCTCTTCCATGATTTCCGTCACCTGATCTGACCCTGGAAACTCAGTCTTAACTGTTTTGGGACTTTTAAACACAGGTGCCTTGGTTTTTAACACAGGCTCTGCTGAATCCTCTAAGGATAGAATGGCTATCATTGCTCTAATTAACTCAGCTATATCCACTGAGCTGAGACCTTCTTCCTCCTCTTCGTATGCCGAAGTAGAATTAATTGAGCTTTTATCTTCCGATGAATCCTCCTCTGCCTCATGTGTAGCCTGTGAAGGCGAAGATTTACTTACCATCGGTTTATCAGCTTGTTTCTTTTGAAAGGCTGCTGGTGGAAGTGATATACCGTAGGTAGGGAGCTGCATGTAAGGGTTAATAGTGTAACCTATTCCTGGTACAGAAGCTGTAGAAATCATCCGTTCAGCTATACTGGATAAGGGGGGGGGGTCATTCCGAGTTGATCGCTCACTAGCAGTTTTTAGCAGCCGCGCAAACTCATAGTCGCCGCCCACGGGGGAGTGTATTTTCACTTTGCAGGAGTGCGAAAGCCTGTGCAGCAGAGTGCCTGAAAACACATTTTGTGCAAAACAAGACCAGCCCTGTAGTTACTTATCTTGTGCGATGATTGCTGCAACGAGTGACACGGTAATGACGTCAGATATCCGCCGAGCAAACGCCCGGCCACGCCTGTGTTTTTCCAAACACTCCCAGAAAACGGTCAGTTGCCACCCATAAACGCCTTCTTTCTGTCAATCTCCTTGCGGTTGGCTGTGCAATTGGAATCGTCGCTACAACCAGTGCAAAACCACAATGGACTTTTTACCCGCACGACGCGCGAGCGCATTGCGGTGCATACGCATGCGCAGATTAGCCATTTTTTTCACAGATAGCTACGCAGTGAACAACGGCAGCTAGCAAGCAACTCGGAATGACCCCCAAGGTCTGTGCAAACATAGCTCAAGGTGAATCCATCTGTACCGGACGTTGTACAGGAATCTGCCTTGTATTTTGCTGAAAACTAAAACAATTAGCACACAAACCACCCTGAACCAGATCCTGAGAGGATAATACAGTTTCGCAAGACAAACATGATATGAGTGTTGGTGTTGCTGTGAGTGTACCTTCCTCACTTTTGCTGCTCTTAGACATGATAAATAATCAACACTTCCACAGTGTACTACACAATTTGTGACTGTAATCACTTTAAACTTTCGAAAAAGACATACAATCTGACCCTACCCATGCACCAGCATTGAGGATCAGAAAACAAACTGACAGACATAGTAAAGTCAGCAATCACACTAGCAGTCAGTCACATGTTATACATTAGTATAAATTAGCAATATGAGCACATCAACTACAAACACATTTTTAAGTATGTAGGAGAACATATTACTGATCATGTTTGAACAGGTCTAACGTATTCAGACGCAAATGAGAAAGAAACAGTAAATGTATACAGACTCATAAGCAATAGGCACTTATCTAACTATTCATACTCAAAAAAGTAGATAGAGATTTAGTGCTGTATAGCCCGTACTCAGTAGAGTGGGATACAGGGAGACTCGCCTCGCTTCCAGGATCGGTCAATACGTTGGCGAACGCTGAGTGGATCCAGACGCTACTAGTGTACACTGCCGCTCCATGAACCTACACAGTAGAACACAGACGCACCAGTCACACAGCCGCCTATGCTGTGACCGGGTCCCTTCGTGCACAGCGTCTGGGACGGAAGCGAGGAAACATCTCATGGCGGGAGACTCGGAGGAAACTGGTCATGAACCGGGGGAAGGGGCGACCAGGAGAGCGTCTGACTCCCCCTGCTGACATCAACCCTAGGGATCGCGACCTCATGCTATTCCTGGCGCCTATGATCCCTAAGGCCTAGCGCTGGTTCACCCACGGTGGCAGCCGCGTCAGCTACTGTTTGGTAGTCTCCTCCCAAAACAGTGCGGCTGTGTCCGTATTCCTCTAGCTAAGCGGAACTGATGCCTTACCTTCTCCCCGTGCTCCGGCCACAGCCTGGTAATGTCTGCTGGACCTGCTAGTATATCCGACACAGACGCCCGCCAAAACAGCACTGTACTCGTGGGTAAGCGTTGTCGCGACCCGGCAGAGAGTTGTTGGAGCGACTCTTTCTACTATACGTATAAGACGCAGTTTAGAAAGATCACTCAAAAAACTAATAAGACTATAAAAATAAAATAAGAAAGCTTAGGGCTGCTAAAAAGCATAAGCCCTCTAACCATGGTCCGGCTCCTGCCGCACCAAACAAAAAACTGATTTGACTGAGCAAGGAGGCGGGGTTATAGGTACGGGCCCGTTGCATGCTGGGAGGCCGGAAAGCTTTGATCGATTGGTGCCAATCCGCTGTCGCTTCATCAAATCCCATTGTTATCCTGTGGATAACCTGTGGACCCTGCCGGAGAAACCCCTGTTAAGCTAGGTTATACCAGGGACGCTTCCTGGCAATATTGATAGGCATCTTCGGGAAACATTAAATGCAATTGTTATTTTCATAACTTAAAAATAAAAAAGCATCCATATTCCCTCATTATATACACAGTGTCACATTTAATATTACTATAAAATCTTACCTTGAGATTGGATGTGTATTTTATATTTTGCTTGCGGCTAAGAAATAATGAAAGAGGAAATCAGCCTTTTACTACAGAGCGGAAACATCAGAAAGCCAACACACTCAAACTTTTTTTTTTCCGCAGCAAGTCACATTTTAGTCTTCAGCAGGAATACATGTTAATATAAAAAAAAATATATATATATATATATATATATATATATATATATATATATATATATATATATATATAGATAGATAGAGAGAGAGAGAGAGAGAGGCTATACTGATCAACCTGAACCAAGGCTGTGGGGCAGATATTGTGTAGACCATGAAACGCTTGCCTTAAGGCCCGTACACACTGGCCGATATATCGGCCGTTCTCTTGAACGGCCGATATATCGCGGGTCTGTCGGCCAGTGTGTACGGCCGATACTCCGTCGTTCACAGACGTATTGCGTCGGCCCCGCAGCACAGCCGACGGCTAATATATCTACCGATATATTGGCGCGTCGCTGTGTGTGTACGGGGCGGTCGGCCGACCGCCCGTACACATGCTGAGGCGGCCGGCGGTGATTGACAGCTAAACTGGGCGGGTGTGTACACGCCCGCCCAGTTCATGACGTCAGTCCCCGACGGATCAGCCAGTGTGTATGCACAGCACACTGCCCGATCCGTCCATAGATATATCTTTCCAGTGTGTACCCACCTTAAGATTCCAATGATAAGAAATTGACACTATGCAGTCTACAGGCCTTTTTTTTTTTTTTTTTTCAATCAGTAAGTCTATTAGTCAAAGCCTAGAGCCATAACTTACTACTTGGACTGTGTGACATTAAGTGCTGGTGCTGAAATGTTATAATCAGTGGGACGGTTACAAACAAGGCTTACAGAGCAGATCCCCTTAAGAATCAGCTGCCAATAGTGTTAAACAGTTAAAAATTGTAAAATGCATTTTCAATACCTAAACCAGGTCATGCTGGCCAAGGAAAGTCTCATTCAAAATTCAGAGCAGGGATCAGGACCTGCACTGCAAACATACAACAGGCTGTGAAGGAAGAAGGGACCTCATGAAACACACAGTATATCATGCCTTGAGCAATATTTTTTTTTTTTTTTAATTTCATGAAAATTGTTCTTCTAAATCCCATGAAACTATACATGGCATATCTAAAAGATTGATGCTATAACATACTGTATTATTACTGCGATCAATAACCACAGACTACGTATTGTGCTAAGTAAACTAGGATACCGGGAAACCACTTTTCAGGTTATGCAAATACTCCAGGGATAGAAAAGAAACTACACCCATACAGATATGTCCTCATACATGTAGCCTCAATACGCCACAGAGTATTGAGGAGTAATTTCCTCATATAAACTAGAACATTCAATTTTAGTGCTTTATGAAATTATTCTGTATTGGATTGTAAAAGTGCTGGACCAAAGCTGCCCTATACTTGGATGCCAAATAAATAGGAGTGTCATACCCAGTGTTTTGCTGCAACATCTTTCATCTTGCAAGTAAATGCCACTGCAAACCTGTAAAACAAATTGAAGGATCACTATAAAACAGCGAAAAACATTACCAAACTAATTCTGCATGTCTTACAACAGTGAATCGTTAAATATAGGGTTTTTGTGTTTTTTGTTTTCGCTTCTATACAATAGAAGCTAGAGTAACACAAGATGTTTGGGATCACAACAACGTGTCTAAGGGCAGTATCTCAACAGGAAGAAGAGGGAACATTCTTTGACAGCAGTTCTCAACAACTGGCACAGTAACCCCTACGGGTCTTGCTTTAACGTTCAGGAATATGTGAAAAATGTACAGATGTAATTGTGGGGTGGTATGGGGGACTTCCAGGTATAATTAAAAATCTAGGGAAAGCCAGGATCTCTGACCCCAAAAATCACAGATGACTCTGATAACAGTCAGGTAAATACATGATCATTAATGTTTCCTACATAAAAAAATAAGAATTTACTTACCGATAATTCTATTTCTCGTAGTCCGTAGTGGATGCTGGGGACTCCGTCAGGACCATGGGGAATAGCGGCTCCGCAGGAGACAGGGCACAAAAGTAAAAGCTTTAGGATCAGGTGGTGTGCACTGGCTCCTCCCCCTATGACCCTCCTCCAAGCCTCAGTTAGGATACTGTGCCCGGACGAGCGTACACAATAAGGAAGGATTTTGAATCCCGGGTAAGACTCATACCAGCCACACCAATCACACTGTACAACCTGTGATCTGAACCCAGTTAACAGCATGATAACAGCGGAGCCTCTGAAAAGATGGCTCACAACAATAATAACCCGATTTTTGTAACAATAACTATGTACAAGTATTGCAGACAATCCGCACTTGGGATGGGCGCCCAGCATCCACTACGGACTACGAGAAATAGAATTATCGGTAAGTAAATTCTTATTTTCTCTGACGTCCTAAGTGGATGCTGGGGACTCCGTCAGGACCATGGGGATTATACCAAAGCTCCCAAACGGGCGGGAGAGTGCGGATAACTCTGCAGCACCGAGTGAGAGAACTCCAGGTCCTCCTCAGCCAGGGTGTGCCCCTGACCAAGTAGCAGCTCGGCAAAGTTGTAAAGCCGAGACCCCTCGGGCAGCCGCCCAAGATGAGCCCACCTTCCTTGTGGAATGGGCATTTACATATTTTGGCTGTGGCAGGCCTGCCACAGAATGTGCAAGCTGAATTGTACTACACATCCAACTAGCAATCTTCTGCTTAGAAGCAAGAGCACCCAGTTTTTTGGGTGCATACAGGATAACAGCAAGTCAGTTTTCCTGACTCCAGCCGTCCTGGAAACCTATATTTTCAGGGCCCTGACAACCTCTAGCAACTTGGAGTCCTCCAAGTCCCTAGTAGCCGCAGGTACCACAATAAGCTGGTTCAGGTGAAACGCTGACACCACCTTAGGGAGAAACTGGGGACGAGTCCGCAGCTCTGCCCTGTCCGAATGGACAATCAGATATGGGCTTTTGTGAGACAAAGCCGCCAATTCTGACACTCGCCTGGCCGAGGCCAGGGCCAACATCATGGTCACTTTCCATGTGAGATATTTCAAATCCACAGATTTGAGCGGTTTAAACCAATGTGATTTGAGGAATCCCAGAACTACGTTGAGATCCCCCAGTGCCACTGGAGGCACAAAAGGGGGTTGTATATGCAGTACTCCCTTGACAAACTTCTGGACTTCAGGAACTGAAGCCAATTCTTTCTGGAAGAAAATCGACAGGGCCGAAATTTGAACCTTAATGGATCCCAATTTGAGGCCCATAGACACTCCTGTTTGCAGGAAATGCAGGAATCGACCGAGTTGAAATTTCTTCGTGGGGCCTTCCTGGCCTCACACCACGCAACATATTTTCGCCACATGTGGTGATAATGTTGTGCGGTCACCTCCTTCCTGGCTTTGACCAGGGTAGGAGTGACCTCTTCCGGAATGCCTTTTTCCCTTAGGATCCGGCGTTCAACCGCCATGCCGTCAAACGCAGCCGCGGTAAGTCTTGGAACAGACATGGTACTTGCTGAAGCAAGTCCCTTCTTAGCGGCAGAGGCCCTGAGTCCTCTGTGAGCATCTCTTGAAGTTCCGGGTACCAAGTCCTTCTTGGCCAATCCGGAGCCACGAGTATAGTTCTTACTCCTCTACGTCTTATAATTCTCAGTACCTTCGGTATGAGAAGCAGAGGAGGGAACACATACACCGACTGGTACACCCACGGTGTTACCAGAACGTCCACAGCTATTGCCTGAGGGTCTCTTGACCTGGCGCAATACCTGTCCAGTTTTTTGTTCAGGCGGGATGCCATCATGTCCACCTTTGGTTTTTCCCAATGGTTCACAATCATGTGGAAGACTTCCGTGTGAAGTCCCCACTCTCCCGGGTGGAGGTCGTGCCTGCTGCGGAAGTCTGCTTCCCAGTTGTCCACTCCCGGAATGAACACTGCTGACAGTGCTATCACATGATTTTCCGCCCAGCGAAGAATCCTTGCAGCTTCTGCCATTGCCCTCCTGCTTCTTGTGTCGCCCTGTCTGTTTACGTGGGCGACTGCCGTGATGTTGTCCGACTGGATCAGAACCGGTTGACTTTGAAGCAGAGGTCTTCCTGGCTCAGAGCATTGTAAATTGCCCTTAGCTCCAGTATATTTATGTGGAGAGAAGTCTCCAGACTTGACCACACTCCTTGGAAATTTCTTCCCTGTGTGACTGCTCCCCAGCCTCTCAGGCTGGCATCCGTGGTCACCAGGACCCAGTCCTGAATGCCGAATCTGCTGCCCTCTAGTAGATGAGCACTCTGCAGCCACCACAGAAGAGACACCCTTGTCCTTGGAGACAGGATTATCCGCTGATGCATCTGAAGATGCGATCCGGACCATTCGTCCAGCAGATCCCACTGAAAAATTATTTCGTGAAATCTGCCGAATGGAATCGCTTCGTAAGAAGCCACCATTTTTCCCAGGACTCTTGTGCATTGATGCACTGACACTTGGCCTGGTTCTAGGAGGTTCCTAACTAGCTCGGATAACTCCCAGGCTTTCTCCTCCGGGAGAAACACCTTTTTCTGGACTGTGTCCAGAATCATCCCTAGTAACAGCAGACGTGTCGCCGGAATCAGCTGCGATTTTGGAATATTTAGAATCCACCCGTGCTGTCGTAGAACTACTTGAGATAGTGCTACTCCGACCTCCAACTGTTCTCTGGACCTTGCCCTTATCAGGAGATCGTCCAAGTAAGGGATAATTAAGACGCCTTTTCTTTGAAGAAGAATCATCATTTTGGCCATTACCTTGGTAAAGACCCGGGGTGCCGTGGACAATCCAAACGGCATCGTCTGAAACTGATAGTGACAGTTCTGTACCACGAACCTGAGGTACCCTTGGTGAGAAGGGCAATTTGGGACATGGAGGTAAGCATCCTTGATGTCCAGGGACACCATATAGTCCCCTTCTTCCCGGTTCGCTATCACTGCTCTGAGTGACTCCATCTGGATTTGAACCTTTGTAAGTGTTCAAATATTTCAGATTTAGAATAGGTCTCACCTAGCCTTCTGGCTTCAGTACCACAATATAGTGTGGAATAATACCCCTTTCCTTGTTGTAGGAGGGGTACTTTGATTATCACCTGCTGGGAATACAGCTTGTGAATTGTTTCCAATACTGCCTCCCTGTCGGAGGGAGACGTTGGTAAAGCAGATTTCAGGAACCTGCGAGGGGGAAACGTCTCGACATTCCAATCTGTACCCCTTGGATACTACTTGTAGGATCCAGGGGTCCTGTACGGTCCTAGCGTCATGCTGAGAACTTGGTAGAAGCGGTGGAGGGCTTCTGTTCCTGGGAATGAGCTGCCTGCTGCAGTCTTCTTCCCTTTCCTCTATCCCTGGGCAGATATGACTCTTATAGGGACGAAAGGACTGAGGCTGAAAAGACGGTGTCTTTTTCTGCAGAGATGTGACTTAGGGTAAAAAACGGTGGATTTTCCAGCAGTTGCCGTGGCCACCAGGTCCCATGGACCGACCCCAAATAACTCCTCCCCTTTATACGGCAATACATCTTTGTGCCGTTTGGAATCTGCATCACCTGACCACTGTCGTGTCCATAAACATCTTCTTGCAGATATGGACATCGCATTTACTCTTGATGCCAGAGTGCAAATATCCCTCTGCGCATCTCGCATATATAGAAATGCATCCTTTAAATGCTCTATAGGTCAATAAAATACTGTCCCTGTCAAGGGTATCAATATTTTTAGTCAGGGAATCCGACCAAGCCACCTCAGCTATGCACATCCAGGCTTAGGCGATCGCTGGTCGCAGTATAACACCAGCATGTGTGTGTATACTTTTTAGGATATTTTCCAGCCTCCTATCAGCTGGCTCCTTAAGTACGGCCCTATCTGTAGATGGTACCGCCACTTGTTCTGATAAGCATGTGAGCGCCTTATCCACCCTAAGGGGTGTTTCCCAACGCGCCCTAACTTCTGGCGGGAAAGGGTATACCGCCAATAATTTTCTATCGGGGGAAACCCACGCATCATCACACACTTCATTTAATTTATCTGATTCAGGAAAAACTACAGGTAGTTTTTTCACATCCCACATAATACCCTTTTTTGTGGTACTTGTAGTATCAGAAATATGTAACACCTCCTTCATTGCCCTTAACGTGTGGCCCTAAAGGAAAATACGTTTGTTTCTTCACCGTCGACACTGAAATCAGTGTCCGTGTCTGGGTCTGTGTCGACCGACTGAGGTAAATGGGCGTTTTACAGCCCCTGACGGTGTTTGAGACGCCTGGACAGGTACTAATTTGATCGCCGGCCGTCTCATGTCGTCAACCGGCTTGCAGCGTGTTGACATTATCACGTAATTCCATAAATAAGCCATCCATTCCGGTGTCGACTCCCTAGAGAGTGACATCACCATTACAGGCAATTTGCTCCGCCTCCTCACCAACATTTTCCTCATACATGTCGACACACACGTACCGACATACAGCACACACATAGGGAATGCTCTGATAGAGGACAGGACCCACTAGCCCTTTGGGGAGACAGAGGGAGAGTTTGCCAGCACACACCAAAACGCTATAATTATACAGGGACAACCTTTATATAAGTGTTCCTCCCTTATAGCATTTAATATATATTCATATCGCCAAATCAGTGCCCCCCCTCTCTGTTTTAACCCTGTTTCTGTAGTGCAGTGCAGGGGAGAGCATGGGAGCCTTCCCACCAGCATTTCTGTGAGGGAAAATGGCGCTGTGTGCTGAGGAGAATAGGCCCCGCCCCCTTTTTGGCGGGCTTCTTCTCCGGAGTTTGTGATATCTGGCAGGGGTTAAATACATCCATATAGCCTCAAGGGCTATATGTGATGTATTTTTCGCCATACAGGTATTATACATTGCTGCCCAGGGCGCCCCCCCCCCCGCGCCCTGCACCCTCCGTGACCGCTGTGTGAAGTGTGCTGACAACAATGGCGCACAGCTGCAGTGCTGTGCGCTACCTGATGAAGACTGAAAGTCTTCTGCCGCCTGGTTCCGGACCTCTTCAATCTTCAGCATCTGCAAGGGGGGTCGGCGGCGCGGCTCCGGGACGAACCCCAGGGCGAGACCTGTGTTCCGACTCCCTCTGGAGCTAATGGTGTCCAGTAGCCTAAGAAGCCAATCCATCCTGCACGCAGGTGAGTTCACTTCTCTCCCCTAAGTCCCTCGTAGCAGTGAGCCTGTTGCCAGCAGGACTCACTGAAAATAAAGAACCTAAAAACTTTTTCTAAGCAACTCTTTAAGAGAGCCACCTAGATTGCACCCTGCTCGGACGGGCACAAAAACCTAACTGAGGCTTGGAGGAGGGTCATAGGGGGAGGAGCCAGTACACACCATGTGATCCTAAAAGCTTACTTTTTGTGCCCTGTCTCCTGCGGAGCCGCTATTCCCCATGGTCCTGACGGAGTCCCCAGCATCCACTAGGACGTTAGAGAAATATATATAGTCATATCGCCAAATAAGTGCCCCCCCTCTCTGTTTTAACCCTGTTTCTGTAGTGCAGTGCAGGGGAGAGCCTGGGAGCCTTCCCACCAGCATTTCTGTGAGGGAAAATGGCGCTGTGTGCTGAGGAGAATAGGCCCCGCCCCCTTTTCGGCAGGCTTCTTCTCCCGTTTTTCTGAGACCTGGCAGGGGTTAAATACATCCATATAGCCCCCAGGGGCTATATGTGATGTATTTTTAGCCAGAATAAGGTACTATCATTGCTGCCCAGGGCGCCCCCCCCCCAGCGCCCTGCACCCTCAGTGACCGCTGCTATGAAGTGTGCTGACAACAATGGCGCACAGCTGCAGTGCTGTGCGCTACCTTATGAAGACTGAAAAGTCTTCTGCCGCCGGTTTCTGGACCTCTTCACTTTTCGGCATCTGCAAGGGGGTCGGCGGCGCGGCTCCGGGACGAACCCCAGGGTGAGACCTGTGTTCCGACTCCCTCTGGAGCTAATGGTGTCCAGTAGCCTAAGAAGCCAATCCATCCTGCACGCAGGTGAGTTCACTTCTCTCCCCTAAGTCCCTCGATGCAGTGAGCCTGTTGCCAGCAGGACTCACTGAAAATAAAAAACCTAACAAAACTTTTACTCTAAGCAGCTCTTTAGGAGAGCCACCTAGATTGCACCCTTCTCGGCCGGGCACAAAAATCTAAATGAGGCTTGGAGGAGGGTCATAGGGGGAGGAGCCAGTGCACACCACCTGATCCTAAAGCTTTTACTTTTGTGCCCTGTCTCCTGCGGAGCCGCTATTCCCCATGGTCCTGACAGAGTCCCCAGCATCCACTTAGGACGTCAGAGAAAAAAAAATTATATACTCAATTTATGGGCATAGGGCCTTATTCAGGTTGGTCACCAAACAAAAAAAAGATAGAAAATGGGCAAAACCACGTTGCACCAAAGGTGGGGCAGATGTAACATGTTCAGAGAGGTTTAGATTTGGGTGGGGTGTGTTCAAATCTAAACTGCAGTGTACAAATAAAGCAGCCAGTATTTATCTTGCACAGAAACAAAATAACCTACCCAAATCTAAATCTATTTGCACGTTACATCTGCCCCAACTGCAGTGCATTCGAATTCATTGAAATCAGTATACTATCCTTACTGGCTGAATAAAGGATTTGAACAGCTGAAATAAATGTATTTATTGACTTAACAATAACTTAGATCACAGTAAAAATTCAGCGATTAAGGATAGAATACTGATTTCATTTACTGAAGGGCATAGTGACACATAACAGTGAAAAGGAATATGAAAATTATTTCCATGTAACAATGTACCCAACAATAAAAGACAAACGGAGCACACAATTCTTTTAATCTATCTTAGAGCACGTATATCTAACTTGTGTAATTGGTTTTAAATATATATTTATATATACACCAAGACACAGTTTTTGCGCAAATACCAGTCCACCTTGCAAGTCCTTTGTGGAACAACAAGCCCCAGCTTCAGTTGTTAAAAAGGTAGGCCATCCACAATATCCAATGGATTCCAATCAGTCTCCTTTTGCACTCAGATTCTTAAAATCGGCAGCTCCCTTTACACACCAGTATCCACAGTTGGTAGTTAAATCTGTGATACAATCAAAAAGAGGAGCGCTCCATAGTGCATAACTGTATTTAAAAATTAGATTTTTTTAAAAAGATTAGACACACACAGGGTAGAAAATGTACAGCAAGCGGCGGTATCAACCACAGAGCCCTCTGATGAAGTCTGTAGTGGCGAAACCGGTAGGGATCAGGCCTAGTGCGAGGATCACCGTGCAGCAGGAAAGCACCCTTCAGATGTGAAGTCCGGTTTATTTTATGCATATGTGTTATACTTACGGTGGTTGATACTGCCGCTTGCGGTACGTTTTCCAACCTATGTGTGTCGAATCTTTTAAATAAATCAAATTTTAAAATACAGTTATGCACTATGGAGCGCTCTTCTTTTTGATTGAATTACAGATATTTATATATATATCAACCCCTAGATAGCATCTTAATGTAAATAATAAAGGTTATATTTTAATAACATTAGTGTGCATCTTATTTACACAAGCCTATTTCTCTGACGTCCTAGTGGATGCTGGGACTTCCGTAAGGACCATGGGGAATAGCGGCTCCGCAGGAGACTGGGCACAAAAGTAAAAGCTTTAGACTAGCTGGTGTGCACTGGCTCCTCCCCCTATGACCCTCCTCCAAGCCTCAGTTAGATTTTTGTGCCCGAACGAGAAGGGTGCATGCTAGGAGGCTCTCCTGAGCTGCTTAGAAGTAAAAGTTTAAATAGGTTTTTTATTTTCAGTGAGTCCTGCTGGCAACAGGCTCACTGCATCGTGGGACTAAGGGGAGAAGAAGCGAACTCACCTGCGTGCAGAGTGGATTGGGCTTCTTGGCTACTGGACATTAGCTCCAGAGGGACGATCACAGGTTCAGCCTGGATGGGTCCCGGAGCCGCGCCGCCGGCCCCCTTACAGAGCCAGAAGAGCGAAGAGGTCCGGAGAAATCGGCGGCAGAAGACGTTCCTGTCTTCAAATAAGGTAGCGCACAGCACTGCAGCTGTGCGCCATTGCTCTCAGCACACTTCACACTCCGGTCACTGAGGGTGCAGGGCGCTGGGGGGGAGCGCCCTGAGACGCAATAAAACACTGTAAAAACCTTATATGGCTAAAGAAATGCATCACATATAGCTCCTGGGCTATATGGATGCATTTAACCCCTGCCAGTTTTCCTGAAAAAAGCGGGAGAAAAGGCCGCCGTGAAGGGGGCGGAGCCTTTCTCCTCAGCACACAAGCGCCATTTTCATTCACAGCTCCGCTGGAAGGACGGCTCCCTGACTCTCCCCTGCAGTCCTGCACTACAGAAACAGGGTAAAACAGAGAGGGGGGGCACTATTGGCAGCTAATATATAAATACAGCAGCTATAACAGGGAGTAACACTTATATAAAGGTTATCCCTGTATATATATATATATATATATATATAGCGCTCTGGTGTGTGCTGGCAAACTCTCCCTCTGTCTCCCCAAAGGGCTAGTGGGGTCCTGTCCTCTATCAGAGCATTCCCTGTGTGTGTGCTGGGTGTCGGTACGATTGTGTCGACATGTATGAGGAGGAAAATGATGTGGAAGCAGAGCAATTGCCTGTGTTAGTGATGTCACCCCCTAGGGAGTCGACACCTGACTGGATGGTCGTATTTAAAGAATTACGTGACAATGTCAGCACTTTGCAAAAAACTGTTGACGACATGAGACAGCCGGCAAATCAGTTAGTGCCTGTTCAGGCGTCTCAGACACCGTCAGGGGCGCTAAAACGCCCGTTACCTCAGATGGTCGACACAGACCCAGACACGGATACTGAATCCAGTGTCGACGGTGAGGAGACAAACGTAATGTCCAGTAGGGCCACACATTACATGATCACGGCAATGAAGGAGGCATTGAACATTTCTGACACTACAAGTACCACAAAAAAGGGTATTATGTGGGGTGTGAAAAAACTACCAGTAGTTTTTCCTGAATCAGAGGAATTAAATGAGGTGTGTGATAAAGCGTGGGTTTCCCCCGATAAAAAACTGCTGATTTCTAACAAATTATTGGCACTATACCCTTTCCCGCCAGAGGTTAGGGCACGTTGGGAAACACCCCCTAGGGTAGATAAGGCGCTCACACGCTTATCAAAACAAGTGGCGTTACCGTCTCCTGATACGGCCGCCCTCAAGGAACCAGCTGATAGAAGGCTGGAAAATATCCTAAAAGGTATATACACACATACTGGTGTTATACTGCGACCAGCAATCGCCTCAGCCTGGATGTGCAGTGCTGGAGTGGCTTGGTCGGATTCCCTGACTGAAAATATTGATACCCTGGATAGGGACAGTATTTTATTAACTATAGAGCATTTAAAGGATGCATTACTATATATGCGAGATGCACAGAGGGATATTTGCACCCTGGCATCGAGAGTGAGTGCGATGTCCATTTCTGCCAGAAGGGCGTTATGGACGCGACAGTGGTCAGGTGATGCAGATTCCAAACGACATATGGAAGTATTGCCGTATAAAGGGGAGGAGTTATTTGGGGTCGGTCTATCAGACCTGGTGGCCACGGCAACGGCTGGAAAGTCCACCTTTTTACCCCAGGTCACCTCTCAGCAGAAAAAGACACCGTCTTTTCAAACTCAGTCCTTTCGTTCCTATAAGAACAAGCGGGCAAAAGGCCACTCATTTCTGCCCCGGGGCAGAGGAAGGGGAAAAAGACTGCAGCAAACAGCCTCTTCCCACGAACAGAAGCCCTCCCCCGCTTCTGCCAAGTCCTCAGCATGACGCTGGGGCTTTACAAGCGGACTCAGGCACGGTGGGGGCCCGTCTCAAAAATTTCAACGCGCAGTGGGCACACTCGCAAGTGGACCCCTGGATCCTGCAGGTAGTATCACAGGGGTACAAATTGGAATTCGAGACGTCTCCCCCTCGCCGATTCCTGAAGTCTGCTCTTCCAACGTCTCCCTCCGAGAATCACTCAGAGCAGTGATAGCGAACCTGGAAGAAGGGGACTATATGGTATCTCTGGACATCAAAGATGCTTATCTCCATGTCCCAATCTTCCCTTCTCACCAGGGGTACCTCAGGTTTGTGGATCAAAACTGTCATTATCAGTTTCAGACGCTGCCGTTTGGATTGTCCACGGCACCCCGGGTCTTTACCAAGGTAATGGCCGAAATGATGATTCTTCTTCAAAGAAAAGGCGTCTTAATTATCCCTTACTTGGACGATCTCCTGATAAGGGCAAGATCCAGGAAACAGTTAGAGTTCGGAGTAGCACTGTCTCAGGTAGTGCTACGTCAGCACGGGTGGATTCTAAATATCCCAAAATCACAGCTGATTCCAACAACACGTCTACTGTTCCTGGGGATGATTCTGGACACAGTCCAGAAAAAGGTGTTTCTCCCGGAGGAGAAGGCCAGGGAGTTATCCGAGCTAGTCAGGAACCTCCTAAAACCAGGCCAAGTGTCAGTGCATCAATGCACGAGAGTCCTGGGAAAAATGGTGGCTTCTTACGAAGCAATTCCATTCGGAAGATTCCATGCAAGAACTTTTCAGTGGGATCTGCTGGACAAATGGTCCGGATCGCATCTTCAGATGCATCAGCGGATAACCCTATCTCCAAGGACAAGGGTGTCTCTCCTGTGGTGGTTACAGAGTGCTCATCTTCTAGAGGGCCGCAGATTCGGCATTCAGGATTGGATGCTGGTGACCACGGATGCCAGTCTGAGAGGCTGGGGAGCAGTCACACGGGGAAGAAATTTCCAGGGCTTGTGGTCAAGCATGGAAACGTCTCTTCACATAAATATTCTGGAACTAAGGGCCATTTACAAGGCCCTAAGTCAAGCAAGGCCTCTGCTTCAGGGTCAGTCGGTATTGATCCAATCGGACAACATCACGGCAGTCGCCCACGTCAACAGACAGGGCGGCACAAGAAGCAGGAGGGCAATGGCAGAAGCTGCAAGGATTCTCCGCTGGGCGGAAAATCATGTGGTGGCACTGTCAGCAGTGTTCATTCCGGGAGTGGACAACTGGGAAGCAGACTTCCTCAGCAGACACGACCTCCACCCGGGGGAGTGGGGACTTCACCCAGAAGTCTTCCAAGTGATTGTAAACCGTTGGGAAAAACCAAAGGTGGACATGATGGCGTCCCGTCTCAACAAAAAACTGGACAGATATTGCGCCAGGTCAAGGGACCCTCAGGCAATAGCGGTGGAAGCTCTGGTAACACCGTGGGTGTACCAGTCGGTGTATGTGTTCCCTCCTCTGCCTCTCATACCCAAAGTACTGAGAATCATAAGAAGGAGAGGAGTAAGAACTATACTCGTGGCTCCGGATTGGCCAAGAAGAACTTGGTACCCGGAACTGCAAGAGATGCTCACGGAGGACCCGTGGCCTCTACCTCTAAGAAAGGACCTGCTCCAGCAGGGACCTTGTCTGTTCCAAGACTTACCGCGGCTGCGTTTGACGGCATGGCGGTTGAACGCCGGATCCTGATGGAAAAAGGCATTCCAGATGAAGTCATCCCTACCCTGATCAAAGCCAGGAAGGATGTAACCGCGAAACATTATCACCGCATTTGGCGGAAATATGTTGCGTGGTGTGAGGCCAAGAAGGCCCCCACAGAGGAATTTCAACTGGGTCGTTTCCTGCATTTCCTGCAAGCAGGACTGTCTATGGGCCTAAAATTAGGATCCATTAAGGTTCAGATTTCGGCCCTGTCGATCTTCTTCCAGAAAGAACTGAAGTTCAGACGTTTGTCAAGGGGGTACTGCATATACAGCCTCCTTTTGTGCCACCAGTGGCACCTTGGGATCTCAATGTAGTTTTAGGGTTCCTAAAATCACATTGGTTTGAACCACTCACCACTGTGGAATTAAGATATCTCACATGGAAGGTGGTCATGCTGTTAGCTCTGGCGTCAGCCAGGCGTGTCTCAGAATTGGCGGCTTTGTCATATAAAAGCCCTTACCTAATTTTTCATTCAGACAGGGCAGAATTGAGGACTCGTCCTCAATTTCTCCCTAAGGTGGTTTCAGCGTTTCACATGAACCAACCTATTGTGGTGCCTGCGGCTACTAGGGACTTGGAGGACTCCAAGTTGTTGGACGTAGTCAGGGCCCTGAAAATATATGTTTCCAGGGCGGCTGGAGTCAGAAAATCTGACTCGCTGTTTATCCTGTATGCACCCAACAAGCTGGGTGCTCCTGCTTCTAAGCAGACGATTGCTCGTTGGATTTGTAGCACAATTCAGCTTGCACATTCTGTGGCAGGACTGCCACAGCCAAAATCTGTTAAAGCCCATTCCACAAGGAAAGTGGGCTCATCTTGGGCGGCTGCCCGAGGGGTCTCGGCTTTACAACTTTGCCGAGCAGCTACTTGGTCAGGGGCAAACACGTTTGCAAAATTTTACAAATTCGATACCCTGGCTGAGGAGGACTTGGAGTTCTCTCATTCGGTGCTGCAGAGTCATCCGCACTCTCCCGCCCATTTGGGAGCTTTGGTATAATCCCCATGGTCCTTACGGAAGTCCCAGCATCCACTAGGACGTCAGAGAAAATAAGAATTTACTTACCGATAATTCTATTTCTCGTAGTCCGTAGTGGATGCTGGGCGCCCATCCCAAGTGCGGATTGTCTGCAATACTTGTATATAGTTATTGTTACAAAAAAATCGGGTTGTTTATTGTTGTGAGCCATCTTTTCAGAGGCTCCTACGTTTATCATACTGTTAACTGGGTTCAGATCACAGGTTGTACGGTGTGATTGGTGTGGCTGGTATGAGTCTTACCCGGGATTCAAAATCCTTCCTTATTATGTACGCTCGTCCGGGCACAGTATCCTAACTGAGGCTTGGAGGAGGGTCATAGGGGGAGGAGCCAGTGCACACCAGCTAGTCTAAAGCTTTTACTTTTGTGCCCAGTCTCCTGCGGAGCCGCTATTCCCCATGGTCCTTACGGAAGTCCCAGCATCCACTACGGACTACGAGAAATAGAATTATCGGTAAGTAAATTCTTATTTTTCTCTTCTTGTGTTTTTGAATGTATCATTGGTTGTTATAGGTAGCATCCCCCGTCAATATAGAATAAAATGAGTTATACTAATCGGGGTAGCTCTCTCTAATTTTTGGTGTCCATAATTAATTTAATCATTATAGTGTGCAGATTAACTTTAGCTCTACCCACCTGCAGTGCAACATGGTTTTTACCAATTGCTAACTTTTTTGGTTTGCTAACAAATCTGAATAATCTGCCTAGATAATAGTTATTTTGAGAGTAATCCCACCAAAACAGCTATTTTCAAAGAATCGTTGCAACGCACCTACTTTAATAAATGGATGCAATTATTTTCATGACAGCATTGAGATTTGGGGCAAAATTTACATGCCACAACATGGGCATTGGTTTTATGGCCCTTAATATATCCATATCATCTCTTGCACAGTGCCACTAATGTCAGAATGTCTTATTAATATATAATACCTGTTTCTAAGTTAATTCCAAATAAAAAAGTTGCAAAAGAATGTAATAAAAGGAAGAAAAAAAAGTTTGTCCCCTGTAATTGTTACAACAATATTATTATTATAGTTTATTTATAAAGACACAAAATATTTTCTACAGCACCGTACAAGGGGTAATAATCAAAACACAAAAGAATCACAAAGCGAAAGCACAATACATAGAAATAAGTACAAAGCAGAGAACAAAACATACAGTAACATTATAGTCGTTGAGAAGAGGGGCGTACAAGACTCCAAAATAAGGGACAACAACAAGTAGGTAGACTAAAACTGAGAGGAAGCGATTTCAAACAAATTGCATGGCAGACAGAACAATTCAGCCTACGTAGAAGACTGACAGACATGAACATAACAGTAATGCAGAAGATGAAAAGATGCAGTTTAAGGGAAGTGCAAACAGAACTAATTCAGCATCCCGCCTGCGAGATCTTACATTCTAAAAAGAAGGGAGCCGTCTCAGATGCAGTAATACAGTAATGGGGTGGAAACTCAATGGTGAGAAGGTTGTAAGTAGCGAAAAGGCAACATATGAAGTAATGACAAATGCTAGATGAAAAAAGTAGGCAAAATAAAAATTGCAAAAACAATAGGAAGCATAAGCTAAACAAAATAAACCTTGGGGAGAATACAGAAGAATAGACATGGTAATACTGATTAAAAAAAAACGGTAATAGAGTGAATATTAATAGTAGATTGACTAAAGCAATCAGCAGATGGAATAGAAAGTGCATGTAGGCCAGAGAAACAGGAGGCCTGGATGGTTAAGAAGCATGTTTTGTGATGAGGCCTGGGTGGCAGAGGGAGAATCCTGATGTTGAGGCCCAAATGAGAAAGGGATAGTTTGGTGCATGGGCCAAAGAGGTACGTGTGCAGTTAGAACCCTGCTGGCCTAGGTGGTGGCCTGGAGGTCAAGAGATCGAGAGTCAGGTTAATGTGGTGGCCTGTGTGCAGCCAGATCCCTGCTGATCTAGATCGTGTAAAGACCAATAAGAAGTTAAGACATGGACTTTACTTGAAGATGGTCTTGGATGTGGAGGGACAAGATAGCACAACAGATCTGGAGTTGGCACAATGCATTTCATCTGGATTGCGGGTGTGACTAGTCGCATGTGCCAGAGAATGGCACACTAATAGCAACAAACTAGTCGCACCTGCAAATAGTCACGGGTGCAATGACAATGGGACACATCTGTATGAACATACCATACTGCAGCTTGAAAAAATAAATAAATATGAAATCATATGTGGTCTTTAGCTTTTGTCACACACAAGCCCTGTTACCTCACACTGTGCTGCCGCTTCCTGGCATTGGAGGCTCCCACAGGCCGCTGAAGACATCACTGAGCCTTGTGTGCTGCCAACCAGCCGAGCAGTTAGCATGTTTCATAGTTCTTCTCTCATGTCAGTGGTGCATGGATGTCCCCATCTGGATACCTATCAGCTGACACACCATTCTCCAAACGCAAGCCGCTTGGGATAAGCTGGCTTTGCTAGGGAGGGGCCTATCAACCCAGAAGGTGTTCTATTTAAGGCTGTTTTGGTGTACAGACCAGAGCCAGAACAGCTTCACCCTGTGACCTGCTCCTGCCCGCTACTCCATGGAGTGTCCTTGATCCTAGTGTATTCCTGTTTGCGGTTCTTGACTCCAGGATCATTCCATGTCAGTTCAACCAGGTGTATCCACCACCCATCTCAGATTTTTGTAAAAATTTTTAGTTGAGAGGATGTGAAAAAAAACAAACCTATTTCTGCAAAATATCTCGACTGTCTGACAATTTGTTTATTAAATATTGATTTTTCAATTTATTAAATTATTTACTAATCTCGGCTTCTTTATCCAGTTTAGTTGTTTATTAAGGAATCACCACAAAATTTGCACCACTAAGGTAACTCTTCCTCCTGAATACAAAAATCCAAACAAATTCAATCAACATTAGATATCCCAAATTTTTTTAGGTGCTTAACAAAAGTTATACATTATTACCACACAAAAATTAGGCATGATACTCTGTTTAATAGTGGAGAGAAAAAAATCATGAAGTAGACGTTCAATTACTGTTGTACAGCATACATAATGAACACAAGAAACCATGAAATTTAAAAACGTAAACATTACTTGAGTCTGTAACTTAAGTTGAGTCAACAATCACATTATCTTTCCCTTGTTTGGAACCTGTTGTAGTGCTCTATAATTTTTCTTAAAGTGTCAGCAGACAGTGCTTTCCAGTACTTCATTGGATAGTGGGCACTTCCATTACACTGGGGATGTGAGTAAAAATAGGATTTTAATACCTACCGGTAAATCCTTTTCTCTTAGTCTGTAAAGGATGCTGGGGATGCTTCAAGAACCATGGGGTATAGACGGGATCCGCAGGAGACATGGGCACTTTAAGACTTTAAATGGGTGTGAACTGGCTCCTCCCTCTATGCCCCTCCTCCAGACTCCAGTTATAGGAACTGTGCCCAGGGAGACGGACACTTCGAGGAAAAGGATTTATTGTTAAACTAAGGGTGAGATACATACCAGCTCACACCACAAACACGTCGTACAACCTGGCATTAAACAGAAATCTAGTCAACGGCATGAAAAAAATCAGCCACAGGCTGACCATAACTGAAACATGGGTGGTCTTCTGTTTGCCGGCGGTCGGGCTCCCGGCGCTCAGTATACCGGCGCCGGGAGCCCGACAGCAGGAATACCGACAATTATTTTCCCTCGTGGGGGTCCACGACCCCCATAGAGGGAGAATAAAATAGTGTGGCGCGCGTAGCGCGCCACCGTGCCCGTAGCGTTGCGAGCGCAGCGAGCCCGCAAGGGGCTCATTTGCGCTCGCCAAGCTGTCGGTAAGCCGGCGGTCGGGCTCCCGGCGCCGGGATGCTGGTCGCCGGGAGCCCGACCGCCGGCCAGCCGTAGTGAACCCCTGAAACATAACCTTTGTGTAACACAAGCAATTACTATTAAACAAGTACCTGCAGATAGTGTCCGCACAGGGACAGGCGCCCAGCATCCTCTACACACTAAGAGAAAAGGATTTACCGGTAGGTATTAAAATCCTATTTTCTCATACGTCCTAGAGGATGCTGGGGATGCTTCAAGAACCATGGGGTTTATACCAAAGCTCTAGAACGGGCGGGAGAGTGCGGATGACTCTGCAGCACCGATTGACCAAACAAGAGGTCCTCCTTAGCCAGGGTATCAAACTTGTAGAACTTCGCAAAAAAGTGTTTGATCCCAACCAAGTAGCAGCTCGGCAAAGCTGTAATGCCGAGACCCCTCGGGCAGCCGCCCAGGATGAGCCCACCTTTCTGGCAAAATGGACCTTCACCGATTTCGGTAACAGCAATCCTGCCGTAGAATGAGCCTGCTGAATCGTATTACAGATCCAGTGTGCAATAGTCTGCTTGGAAGCAGGAGCCCCAATCTTGTTGGGAGCCTACAGGACAAACAGAGCCTCTGTTTTCCTAATTTGAGCCGTTCTGGCGACATAGATTTTCAAAGCTCTGACCACATCGAGAGACTTTGATTCCGCCAAGGCGTCAGTAGCCACTGGCACCACAATAGGCTGGTTTACGTGAAACGATGAAACCACTTTGGGCAGAAATTGCTGACGAGTCCTCAACTCCGCTCTATCAGCATGGAAGATTAAATAGGGGCTTTTGTGAGACAAATCCGCCAATTCAGATACCCACCTTGCAGATGCCAAGGCCAACAACATGACTACTTTCCAAGTAAGGAATTTTAACTCAACCTTACGTAAAGGTTTAAACCAATGAGATTGCAGGAACTGCAACACCACATTAAGATCCCATGGTGCCACTGGGGGCACAAAGGGAGGTTGGATGTGCAGTACGCCTTTCACGAAGGGAGGCCAATTCTTTCTGAAAGAAAATTGATAAGGCCAAAATTTGTACTTTAATGGGGCCTAACTTCAGGCCCGCATCCACACTTGCTTGCAAAAAATGGAGCAAACGCCCCAGCTGAACATCCTCCTGATAAAACTGAATATTTATCGTATATAATACCCTTTATGAGGTCTAAGAACACTGTACGCTATCTACGTATGAAGTACCGTAAGGGTACGCACGTTGCGTAACAATCGCTTAGCCGTAGTCGAGACTCTCAAGCGTCACGTTCGCTCACGGCCAAGAGATCACAGGCAGGCACGCTATTGGCTGCTGACTAACTTAATGATTCGCTATAGCGTAGCGGACGCTCGGGACCACGAGGAGATCACCAGCGGCGCTGACGCTAACAATGTTAAACCTTTGTATCTAAACCATAAACAGTGTAATATGCTGTAAAACCTTAGTATATAAATAGAGTGTAAATGTAACACAGTGTAACCTTATTAACTCAAAAGCTGTATGAGCGTCAAAGACGCTCTGAGAATACTTAACACTATAAGAAATACACAGATACCTGGGCTTAGGGTCCAACGCCTAATATATATATATTATGAATGATATACTTGCAAAAGAATTAATACAAATACAAATCATACACTACAATATAACATAGACTACCTAACCAGATAACTACACAGGAAATATAATACAATTGCTATTTAAGGGAAAATAAGAGAGAAAGAGGAGAAGAGAGAGAGAGAGATTGGCCCACAATAACAAGAAGATCAATATAGTTGCGGAGAAAAACTTACGCACAAAGGAAACGATCGCATGCGCCTCTGGACATCCAGCTCCCGATTTTCAGCAATGATAACCGTTGAAGAGTGAGAGCTGGATGTGATCGGCCTGTCTATTTATGCCCCACACACAATGCAATTCAATGGTCCCTACAATCTCATTGTTCATTGGACACAGGAATTCCTCCTCGCATTATAACAAAAGGTCATAGGTTGATTCATACAGGTGGGCCGTGACTATTTCCAACAGCTCAGGTGGGAGGGAAACTGGGTTTCCCGCCGCATGGATAAGTAAGTGCAAATACAGTAAATGTTCATAAACTTCTTATGTCCATAACTATTCGCACGAGCGATTAATCCGCTTCAAACCAACACCGGAATATTGCTAATTAAATACTCTTCCGATGGGTACTAAACACCACTGTATTACTCCTGTCTGACCCTTCGTATCAAACAAAGAGGGATTTCTCTGTTCACGAACATTCTATATTAACCAAACTTTCAGAATCTATCAAAGGGACCATGATCTACAAAATACATTATATAGTGAAAATATGTAACGATTGAGTCGCACGCTACGATCACATAAACTCTACCGTAAATACGCATACCGTGCGCCTGCGGGTGCCCGCGACTGTGAGTATGCGCACGTACGGGAGAGCGTACGCATGCGCAGCACGGACCTGTGTGAGGTGCAAATATGGTAGTGTGCATAGAGATATTTTTCTGACTTTGACACTCCGTAGGAGCCTTCTTGGATTCACACCAAGATACATATTTTCTCCAAATACGGTGGTAATGCTTAGCCGTTACTTCTTTTCTAGCCTGAAGAAGTGTGGGAATGACTTTACTGGGGAATACCCTTTCGAGCTAAGATTTGGCGTTCAACCGCCATGCCGTCAAACGCAGCCGCGGTAAGTCTTGATACACGCACGGTCCTTGTTATAACAGGTCCTCTCGTAGAGGAAGAGGTCAGGGATCTTCTATGAGCAACTCCTGAAGATCTGGATACCAGGCCCTCCTTGGCCAGTCTGGAACAATGAGTATCGCCTGAACCATTGTTCTTCTTATGATCTTTATCACCTTTGGAATGACTGGAAATGGAGGGAACACATAGACCGACGGAAACACCCATGGTGTCACTAGGGCGTCCACCGCTATTGCTTGAGGGTCCCTCGACCTGGAACAATATCTCTGAAGTTTCTTGTTGAGGCGAGACGCCATCATGTCTATTTGAGGAATTCCCCAACGACTTGTCACTTCTGCAAAGACCTCTTGATGAAGACCCCACTCTCTTGGATGGAGATTGTGTCTGCTGAGGAAGTCTGCTTCCCAGTTGTCCACGCCTGGAATGAAGACTGCTGACAGAGTGCTTGCATGTCTCTACGGCCAGCGAAGAACGTTCTTGGCCTCCGCCATCGCCGCTCTGCTCTTTGTTCCGCCCTGGCGGTTTATGTACGCCACTGCTGTTATGTTGTCTGACTGAATCAAGACGGGCAGACCGCGAAGATGTTCCGCTTGCCGAAGGCCGTTGTAAATGGCCCTTAATTCCAGAATGTTTATGTGCAGACAAGCTTCCTGGCTTGACCATTTTCCCTGAAAATGTCTCCCCTGTGTGACTGCTCCCCAGCCGCGGAGACTTGCATCTGTGGTCACCAGGATCCAATCCTGAATCCCGGACCTGCGTCACTCTAGGAGGTGAGAGCTGTGCAGCCACCACAGAAGAGAGATTCTGGTCCTGGAAGATAGGATTATTTTCCGGTGCATGTACAGGTGAGACCCAGACCACTTGTCCAACAGGTTCCACTGAAACACTCTGGCATGGAACCTGCCAAACTGAATGGCCTCGTAGGCCACCACCATCTTCTCCAGCAACCGAGTGCATTGAAGAATCGACACTCTTGCCGGTTTCAGAATCTGTTTTACCATGTTCTGTATTTCCAGAGCCTATTCCCCTGGAAGAGAAACTCTCTGTAATTCTGTATCCAGAATCATACCCAGGAACGACAGCCGTGTCGTCGGAACAAACTGTGATTTTGGCAAGTTTAGGAGCCAACCATGTTGTTGCAGAATCGTCAGCGAGAGTGCAACGTATTTCAGCAATTGCTCCTTGGATCTCGCCTTTATGAGGAGATCGTCCAGGTACGGGATAACTGTGATTCCCTGCTTGCGCAGGAGTACCATCATTTCCGCCATAACCTTGGTGAAAATCCTCGGAGCCGTGGACAGACCAAACGGCAACGTCTGAAATTGGTAATGACAATCCTGAACAACAAACCTCAGGTAAGCCTGATGTGGACGTGCAAGTAGGCATCCTTTATGTCGACCGACACCATAAAATCCCCCTCCTCCAGACTGGAGATCACTGCTCGGAGAGATTCCATTGAATTTGAATTTTTTCAGAAAGAAATTGAGGGATTTTAGGTTCAGAATCGGTCTGACTGAGCCATCCGGCTTCGGGACCACGAACAGACTCGAATAAAAGCCCTCCCCCTGTTGTGACGGTGGTACCGTGACAATGACTTTATTTTGACACAGCTTTAGTATTGCAGCGCATACTACCTCCCTTTCTGGAAGAGAAGCTGGCAAGGCCGATTTGAAAAATCGGTGAGGGGCACACCTTGAAACTCTAATTTGTACCCTTGGGTTACTATTTCTAATATCCAAGGATCCATGGCCGAGTGAACCCAGACCTGACTGAAGAGTTTGAGACGTGCCCCTACCGGTGCGGACTCCCGCAGAAGAGCCCCAGCGTCATGCAGTGGATTTGGTAGAAGCCGGAGAGGACTTCTGTTCTTGGGAACTTGCCACAGCCTGTGACCTCTTTCCCTTTCCTCTCGCAGCAAGGAAGGAGGACCCTCGTCCTTTTTTGTATTTATTGGGCCTAAAGGACTGCATCTGATAGTGAGGCATTTTCTTTTGTTGTACAGGAACATAAGGTAAAAATGATGACTTACCCGCGGTAGCCGTAGATACCAGGTCAGTGAGGCCGTCACCAAACAAGACACTACCATTAAACGGTAGAGACTCCATAGTCTTCTTAGAGTCCGCATCAGCATTCCATTGATGAATCCACAATGCCCTCCTAGCCGAGACTGCCATGGCATTGGTCCTTGATCCCAAAAGGCCAATATCCCTTGCAGCTTCTTTTAAATATGCTGCAGCGTCCCTGATATGATCCAGAGTCAAAAGCATGCTATCCCTGTCCAGGGTATCTATCTCAGATGACAAGTTATCTGCCCACTTTCAATAGCGCTACTCACCCATGCCGAAGCAACTGCAGGCCTGAGTAGCGAACCTGTAGTGACATAAATGGATTTTAGTGTATTTTCCTACTTACTATCCGCAGGATCCTTTAGGACTGCCGTGTCAGGAAACGGAAGCGCTACCTTCTTGGACAGACGCGATAAGAGCTTTGTCCACCGTGGGGGTTGACTCCCACTTTTCCCTGTCCCCAGAGGGGAACGGATATGCCACTGGAATTCTTTTGGGAACCTGTACCTTCTTGTCAGGATTTTCCAAAGCCTTTTCAAAAAGAGCGTTTTGTTCATGAGAGGGAGGAAACGTTACCTCAGGTTTCTTTCCTTTAAACATACAGACCCTTGCATCAGGAACAGCAGGGTCCTCCGTGATATGTAATACGTCTTTTATCGCCACAATCATGTACTGAATGCTCTTAGCCAGTTTAGGATTCAATCTGGCATCACTATAGTCGACACTGGAATCAGAGTCCGTGTCGGTATCTGTATCTGCTATATGGGTAAATGCACGTTTCTGTGACCCCGAAGGGGTCTGAGCTTGCGACAATGCATCCTCCATGGATTTCCTCCATGTCTGGTTCTTAGACTCAGATTTATCTAATGTCTCAACAGAGTCACATTCAAAACACTCAACATATTTACCCAATCAGCCGTCGGCGGTGCCGACACGGTCACTCCCACAGCTTTTTCTGTCCCCACTGCAGCCTCCTCCAGGGAAGAGCATTCAGCCTCAGACATGTCGACACACGTGTACCGACACCCACAACCACAATGGGGCTATAGGGGACAGACCCACAGAAAAGCCTGTTAGAGAAACACAGAGGGAGTTCTGCCAGCTCAAAACCCAGCGCCTATCCCGGTAGCGAGTAATATACTGCCCAGACCTGTTAGCGCTTTTAAATTCAATAAAATAGCACCAAAATTACTTGGTCTCCTGAAAATAATAAACCTAGCAAAAAGTATTTTTTCTGAGAAACTCTGGAGAGCTCCTCAGTGTGCATTCAGTCTCACTGGGCACAGAATCTAACTGGAGTCTGAAGGAGGGGCATAGAGGGAGGAGCCAGTTCACACCCATTTAAAGTCTTAAAGTGCCCATGTCTCCTGCGGATCCCGTCTATACCGCATGGTTCTTGAAGCATCCCCAGCATCCTCTAGGACATATGAGAAAGGAACAAAACACTGAAGGACAACACATTTGTTGATTGGTTTCGACACTAAAGGGGTTATGCAATTAGCCATGGTAAATTAACGCAGCTAGTTGTCCCATCAGGGGCTATCCAATTGGCCCTGTAAAGCCGCGGCTCGCACCGGCTTATCAGGAATTTTGTTTCACCTGCCTCAGGCAAGCAAAACCAAAACCACAGAAGTTTCACTGAACCTGTGTGTTTTTGGGAGATAATGTATTTTTTACAGGCGACCAAATTTGATAGCCTGTAAAAATAAGAATTTACTCACCGGTAATTCTATTTCTCGTAGTCCGTAGTGGATGCTGGGGACTCCGTAAGGACCATGGGAATAGACTAGCTCCGCAGGAGACTGGGCACACTAAAAGAAAGATTTGGTACTACCTGGTGTGCACTGGCTCCTCTTTCTATGCCCCTCCTCCAGACCTCAGTTAGGATACTGTGCCCGGAAGAGCTGACACAATAAGGAAGGATTTTGAATCCCGGGTAAGACTCATACCAGCCACACCAATCACACCGTATAACTCGTGATATTTAACCCAGTTAACAGTATGAAATACAACTGAGCCTCTCAACAGATGGCTCAACAATAACCCTTTAGTTAGGCAATAACTATATACAAGTATTGCAGACAATCCGCACTTTGGATGGGCGCCCAGCATCCACTACGGACTACGAGAAATAGAATTACCGGTGAGTAAATTCTTATTTTCTCTGACGTCCTAGTGGATGCTGGGGACTCCGTAAGGACCATGGGGATTATACCAAAGCTCCCAAACGGGCGGGAGAGTGCGGATGACTCTGCAGCACCGAATGAGAGAACTCAAGGTCCTCCTCAGCCAGGGTATCAAATTTGTAGAATTTAGCAAACGTGTTTGCCCCTGACCAAGTAGCAGCTCGGCAAAGTTGTAAAGCCGAGACCCCTCGGGCAGCCGCCCAAGATGAGCCCACCTTCCTCGTGGAATGGGCTTTCACTGATTTAGGATGCGGCAATCCAGCCGCAGAATGCGCCAGCTGAATTGTGCTACAAATCCAGCGAGCAATAGTCTGCTTAGAAGCTGGAGCACCTATTATGTTGGGTGCATACAGGATAAAAAGCGAGTCAGTTTTCCTGACTCCAGCCGTCCTGGAAACATACATTTTCAAGGCCCTGACTACGTCCAGTAACTTGGAATCCTCCAAGTCCTTAGTAGCTGCAGGCACCACAATAGGTTGGTTCAAGTGAAAAGCTGACACCACCTTAGGGAGAAACTGGGGACGAGTCCTCAATTCTGCCCTATCCATATGGAAAATCAGATAAGGGCTTTTACATGACAAAGCCGCCAATTCTGACACACGCCTGGCCGAAGCCAAGGCCAATAACATGACCACTTTCCACGTGAGATATTTGAGATCCACGGTTTTAAGTGGTTCAAACCAATGTGATTTTAGGAAACTCAACACCACATTGAGATCCCAAGGTGCCACAGGAGGCACAAAAGGGGGCTGAATATGAAGCACTCCCTAAACAAAAGTCTGAACTTCAGGCAGTGAAGCCAGTTCTTTCTGGAAGAAAATCGACAGAGCCGAAATCTGGACCTTAATGGAACCCAATTTTAGGCCCATAGTCACTCCTGACTGTAGGAAGTGCAGAAAACGACCCAGCTGAAATTCCTCTGTAGGGGCCTTCCTGGCCTCACACCACGCAACATATTTTCGCCAAATGCGGTGATAATGGTTTGCGGTTACTTCTTTCCTGGCTTTTATCAGCGTAGGAATGACTTCCTCCGGAATGCCCTTTTCCTTTAGGATCCGGAATTCAACCGCCATGCCGTCAAACGCAGCCGCGGTAAGTCTTGGAACAGACAGGGCCCCTGCTGTAGCAGATCCTGTCTGAGCGGTAGAGGCCATGGGTCCTCTGATAACATTTCTTGAAGTTCCGGGTACCAAGCTCTTCTTGGCCAATCCGGAACCATGAGTATCGTTCTTACTCCTCGCCTTCTTATTATTCTCAGTACCTTTGGTATGAGGGGCAGAGGAGGGAACACATAGACCGACTGGTACACCCACGGTGTCACTAGAGCGTCCACAGCTATCGCCTGAGGGTCCCTTGACCTGGCGCAATATCTCTTTAGCTTCTTGTTGAGGCGGGACGCCATCATGTCCACCTGTGGCCTTTCCCAGCGGTTTACCAACAGTAGGAAGACTTCTGGATGAAGTCCCCACTCTCCCGGGTGTAGGTCGTGTCTGCTGAGGAAGTCTGCTTCCCAGTTGTCCACTCCCGGAATGAACACTGCTGACAGTGCTAAGACGTGATTTTCCGCCCATCGGAGAATCCTTGTGGCTTCTGCCATGGCCACCCTTGCTTCTTGTGCCGCCCTGTCGGTTTACATGGGCGACTGCCGTGATGTTGTCTGATTGGATCAGAACCGGCTGGTTTTGTAGCAGGGGCCTTGCCTGACTTAGGGCATTGTAAATGGCCCTCAGTTCCAGAATGTTTATGTGTAGGGACGACTCCTGACTTGACCAAAGTCCCTGGAAATTTCTTCCCTGTGTGACTGCGCCCCAGCCCCGAAGGCTGGCATCCGTGGTCACCAGGACCCAGTCCTGTATGCCGAATCTGCGGCCCACTAGAAGATGAGCACTCTGCAGCCACCACAGCAGAGACACCCTGGTCCTTGGAGACAGGGTTATCAGTTGATGCATCTGAAGATGCGATCCCGACCACTTGTCCAAGAGGTCCCACTGGAAGGTCCTTGCATGGAACCTGCCGAATGGAATTGCTTCGTACGAAGCCACCATTTTTCCCAGGACTCGTGTGCAGTGATGCACCGATACCCGTTTTGGTTTTAGGAGGTCTCTGACTAGAGATGACAGCTCCTTGGCTTTCTCCTGCGGGAGAAACACTTTTTTCTGTTCTGTGTCCAGAATCATTCCCAGGAACAGTAAGCGTGTGGAAGGAACCAGTTGTGACTTTGGAATGTTTAGAATCCAGCCATGCTGTTGTAGCACTTCCCGAGATAGTGCTACTCCGACCAGTAACTGCTCCCTGGACCTCGCCTTTATTAGGAGATCGTCCAAGTACGGGATAATTAAAACTCCCTTTTTTCGAAGGAGTATCATAATTTCCGCCATTACCTTGGTAAACACCCTCGGTGCCGTGGACAGTCCAAACGGTAGTGTCTGGAATTGGTAATGGCAATCCTGTACCACAAATCTGAGGTACTCCTGGTGAGGAAGGTAAATTGGGACATGCAGGTAAGCATCCTTGATGTCCAGGGATACCATGTAATCCCCCTCGTCCAGGCTTGCAATAACCGCCCTGAGCGATTACATCTTGAACTTGAATTTTTTTATGTATGTGCTTAAGGATTTCAAATTTAAAATGGGTCTCACCGAACCGTCCGGTTTCGGTACCACAAACATTGTGGAATAGTAACCCCGTCCTTGTTGAAGTAGGGGTACTTTGACTATCATCTGCTGGGAATACAGCTTGTGAATTGCCTCTAGCACAGCCTCCCTGCCCGAGGGAGTTGTCGGTAAGGCCGATTTGAGGAAACGGCGGGGGGGAGGCGCCTCGAATTCCAGCTTGTACCCCTGAGATACTACTTGAAGGATCCAGGGATCCACCCGTGAGCGAACCCACTGATCGCTGAAATTTTTGAGGCGGCCCCCCACCGTACCTGGCTCCGCCTGTGGCGCCCCACCGTCATGCGGCGGATTTGGAAGAAGCGGGGGAGGACTTTTGTTCCTGGGAACCTGCTGCGTGGTGCAGCTTTTTTCCCCTTCCTCTGCCTCTAGACAGAAAGGACCCGCCTTTTCCCCGCCTGTTTTTCTGGGGTCGAAAGGACTGTACCTGATAGTACGGCACTTTCTTAGGCTGTGAGGGGACATGGGGTAAAAATGCTGACTTCCCAGCTGTTGCTGTGGAAACAAGGTCTGAGAGACCATCCCCGAATAACTCCTCACCCTTATAAGGCAAAACTTCCATGTGCCTTTTAGAATCTGCATCCCCTGTCCACTGCAGAGTCCATAAGCCTCTCCTAGCAGAAATGGACAATGCACTTATTCTGGATGCCAGCCGGCAGATCTCCCTCTGTGCATCTCTCATGTACAAGACTGAGTCTTTTATATGCTCTACGGTTAGCAATATAGTGTCCCTGTCCAGGGTGTCAATATTTTCTGACAGGGAATCTGACCAAGCAGCAGCAGCACTGCACATCCACGCTGAAGCAATAGCTGGTCTCAGTATAACACCAGTGTGTGTATATATAGACTTTAGGATAGCCTCCTGCTTTCTATCAGCAGGTTCCTTTAGGGCGGCCGTATCCGGAGACGGTAGTGCCACCTTTTTAGACAAACGTGTGAGCGCTTTATCCAACCTAGGGGGAGTTTCCCAACGTTACCTATCCTCTGGCGAGAAAGGGAACGCCATTAGTAATTTTTTTGAAATCACCAATTTCTTATCAGGGAAAGCCCACGCTTCTTCACACACTTCATTTAATTCTTCAGATGGGGGAAAAACTATTGGTAGTTTATTCTCCCCAAACATAATACCCTTCTTTGAGGTACCTGGGTTTATATCAGAAAGCTGTAAAACCTCTTTCATTGCCTCAATCATGCCACGAATGGCCCTAGTGGACATTAAATTTGACTCATCGTCGTCGACACTGGTATCAGTATCCATGTCGACATCTGTGTCTGCCATCTGAGGTAGTGGGCGTTTTAGAGCCCCTGATGGCCTTTGAATTGCCTGGGCAGGCATGAGCTGAGAAGCCGGCTGTCCCGCATTTGGCATGTCGTCAAATTTTTTAAGTAAGGAGTCGACACTTGCACGTAATTCCTTCCATAAGTCCATCCACTCAGGTGTCTGCCCCGCAGGGGGTGACATCACATTTATAGGCATCTGCTCCACCTCCACATGTCTCCTCATCAAACATGTCGACACAGCCGTACCGACACACCGCACACACACACAGGGAATGCTCTTAAAGGAGACAGGACCCCACAAAAGCCCTTTGGAGAGACAGAGAGAGAGAGTATGCCAGCACACACCAGAGCGCTATATAATGCAGGGACTAACTGAATTATGTCCCCTATAGCTGCTATAATATTTACTGCGCCTCAAATCTGTGCCCCCCCCTCTCTTTTTTACCCTTTTCTGTAGTGTAGACTGCAGGGGAGAGTCAGGGAGCTTCCTTCCAGCGGAACTGTGAGGGAGAAATGGCGCCAGTGTGCTGAGGGAGATGGCTCCGCCCCTTTTTCGGCTGACTTTTCTCCCGCTTTTTTCTGTATTCTGGCAGGGGTAATTACCACATATATAGCCTCTGGGGCTATATATTGTGGTTATTTTGCCAGCCAAGGTGATATTATTGCTGCTCAGGGCACCCCCCCCCCCAGCGCCCTGCACCCTCAGTGACCGGAGTGTGAAGTGTGTATGAGGAGCAATGGCGCACAGCTGCAGTGCTGTGCGCTACCTTGGTGAAGACTGAAGTCTTCTGCCGCCGATTTTCCGGACCATCTTCTTGCTTCTGGCTCTGTAAGGGGGACGGCGGCGCGGCTCCGGGAACGAACACCAAGGACGGGTCCTGCGGTCGATCCCTCTGGAGCTAATGGCGTCCAGTAGCCTAAGAAGCCCAAGCTAGCTGCAAGCAGGTAGGTTCGCTTCTTCTCCCCTTAGTCCCTCGTTGCAGTGAGCCTGTTGCCAGCAGGTCTCACTGTAAAATAAAAAAACTAATATATACTTTCTTTCTAGGAGCTCAGGAGAGCCCCTAGTGTGCATCCAGCTCGGCCGGGCACAGAAATCTAACTGAGGTCTGGAGGAGGGGCATAGAGGGAGGAGCCAGTGCACACCAGGTAGTACCAAATCTTTCTTTTAGTGTGCCCAGTCTCCTGCGGAGCCCGTCTATTCCCATGGTCCTTACGGAGTCCCCAGCATCCACTAGGACGTCAGAGAAAGAAAAAGAAAAATATGGGTGAAACATTGGTAAAAATCGCCCAATGCATTTTCACCTGTAATTGGATACCCACCAAACTGTGGTTCCTGCTATCTTCATGTCGTCTGATGCAACCGGAATATGTCTAGTTCATCATATGATGATCTCATCTTTGCGCCGCCTCTCCCTATGTAGTGAACGGGTCCCGGGTCGCATCGTCCTGGGAAATTATTCATGCTGCTGTATTCAACCCGGGAATAACACTGCTTTATTCACGGGTTGAATTACCGGGTCAGGCGACCTGGGAATTCAACCATGGCCCTTTCACACTGCACACCGACCCGTGTTGACCCGGCAATATGCCAGGTCGATACCGGGTTATTTGTGCGGTGTGAAAGGGCCATGGTCGAATTCCTGGGTCGCGTGACCTGGTAATTCAACCCGGGAATAAAGCAGTGTTATTCCCGGATTGAATAAAGCAGTGTGGCAGCGTGCAACCCGGGACCCGTTCACTACATAGGGAGAGGCGGTGCGGAGATGAGCTCATCTCCCAGCAGCGCCTCTGCAACTGCCCCCGCTGCTGGCTCCAGCCCTGCCACTATGGCAACCGACGCGGCAAACTGCCAGGTCGGTTAGCCTGCTGATAGGGTTCAATGCCAGATCCCACCCGGGAAGGACCAGTTTCCAATTCCCAGGTGGGATCCGGCACTGGCGGTGTGAAAGGAGTATTATAGGCCAAAATTGGTGATGAGCAAGTGTTCCTACCACAGTCTTTGCCGTTTCTAAATGGCTATGCAGCTTGGTTTTGTGGTCTTGTATTTCATTTTGTGACACGTAGAAAAACTTTATGCCATGTATCTTTTCAGCCCAGCTATACAGGTCCAAAGGTGTCAAGATTTGATGAGTTTCGACTGCTTGCAGACTGGTGCAGGTGGCTAGCTGTTTACTAGCACCATCACTAAAGTAGTTAACATACTCCAATTTTATTAATAGTTCCGCTAAGTGTTTCATAACTACCGTAATGAAGGTATGCACAGTGACGACTACATGGACATGGGTATCACTTATAAAACACAGGCTCACACAGTTTAAAGTGTCCCGCAATCATCTTGCCTATTAAACAGATGTGGCCACTCTATGCCGCGATGTGTATGCCATGCGCACGCATCGTAGCATAAGATGAGTGTGGCTCTGTTTGTATACAGCAAATGGGTGAAGTGTTGCTTGTGAAGTGTCCCAGGGGAATCCTTGAATTGCATCCTGACACACACATTAATAATTTTCTGCACGGAATTGTTCCACAGTATTAGTGATTGTAACCAATTTACTTTGGTCAGTGTGGACACACTACTTATAAACAACTGTGTCCTCATCATCCATGTCACGATCGTGAAAAAGTTTTTCAACTATTTTCTAGAGTGCTTCCAGACCTGGGCATTTATCACATCGATGAAGCATACAAGTTTTTGAGACTGAAGAACAAATGAGGATTTCAGTTAGGTCTTTGTAGTTCATTTTTAGTGGTAGAGCAGAAACCAATAATTTTTTACGTTTTGGTGAGTTTCGCAAACACACACAGAATGCATACCTCTTGCATCAACACTAACACACCATGTAGGTCATAAGGAACAAACCTTAGACAATCCAACTTGAATGTCTGGAAAATGGTATTTGAAAACAAGATGAAGTTCTTTCAAGTTTACTAGAAGGAGCCTGTTCTGTTTGAATTATTTTTCCTCCTGGAACTTTTACAGAAACAGACCTTCTTTCCAGGGCACATCCGAGAATGTTCATCTTCGTAAAACTGCTGTACCTGATAAACAATTTGTACAGGAAAGGCTTTCCCTCTATATTTTTCAGGTTCTGCCAGTATGCTATGGTTTTTTTTGTTTGTTAAGTTATCTTGATTGTTTTACCATGCATTCTGTGACATTAAATAAGTTAGGGACTCAAGTTATGTTTACGTTTTTAAATTTCATGATTTCTTGTGTTAATTATGTATGCGGTACAACAGTAATTGAACGTCAACTTCATGATTTTTCTTCACTATGAAACAGAGTACCATGCTGATTTTTTGTGTGGTAATAATGCATACCTTTGTTAAGCACATAAAAAAATTGGGATAACTAATGTTGATTGAACCTAGCTTTTTTAAGTCTTTTCTAAAAACATGCGTTTTTACCGTAACTCGAAACGTAAAGCAGATAAAGTAATTTGGTTTTGATTTTTGGATTCGGGAGGAAGAGCCAAATTTCATGCTGATCGCTTAATAAACACCCGTGATACTTTATATAAATTGGATAAAGAAGCTGCGATTAGTAAATAATTTCATAAATTGAAAAAACAATATTTAATAAACGAATTGTCAGACAGTCAAGATATTTGGCAGAAATAGTTGTTTGGACATCCTCTCAACTGGGGGAAAAAAAAAAAAACTACTGTAAAAATCTGAGATGGGTGGTGGACATTTTAATTTTTTGGGGGTGATTTGATGTGGAATGACCCTCCAGTCTGATAGAATCTGTATCCAATATACACTGTGCTCTCCAGACTGCAAACATCAGCATTTATTCTGCAATCAATATACACAGTGCACGTCAGACTAAAATCACCTGCATGTTGTGTAGTCCAGACTGCAAACTGTAGTGCACTGTCATTCTACACAGTGCACTTCAATCTACAGTCACTAGAATTATTTCTACACAGTGCACTCCTCCCGGCAAGCTCAAGCAAATCATTCCACAAAGTGTACTGCAGTCTATTAGCACCAAAATCCATTCCTCGTGGTGCACTTCATACGGCAACAATCGGTACCTATTGATGCTGAGCCTTACTCACTCTCTGCAACAGTGTGTGGCACTCTCCACTTGCAAGTGCCTACTTCAACTATATGTAGTGTCTTTAAACCAGTTTGAGACGCATCCAGGACTGTGTGCTGGCTTGTAGCCTTTCTTCACTGTATACCAGTCTATACAGCGCTACAGAAACATGTTGACATAAACAATGTCCATTTACAAAATATCAACACTGAGAAAATGTCAACATGTTCAAAATGTTGACAAGTACATAATGCCACCATCCAATTTTAAGCCTAACCCTAAATTTTAACTGCTAAAACTTAAATTGTTGACAATTTGACTGTGTAGACATTCCATGTTGATAGTTAAACTCTGTTGACATTTTGACTAGGTCTTTATTTTAACATTTAACATTATGGTGTCAACATTGTGACTGACGACATGTTGACTACATCCCATACAGAATTAAGTATCAGTTATTTATCAAGATTACAAATAATATGAAAAAGACGCCCCTCCTCTGGTGCAATCTTACATGTTGGCAGCCCGTTTAAAGCGGACTGCGAACTCCTCCAGCCATTTATTTCTTCTTCGTCAATGGCAATTGCACATGCAAGACAAAAAGGCAGAGCATGCACAGTAAAAACTGCTGTCACTGCTGTAGTGATAAGTGTGCATTCACAAGCCTACAGAAGAAGTTATCGGAGACGTCAGATGCAAGACTGCAGTGGACAGTACACATAATGCCATCCAGAGTTGGCATTCTGTTTTTCCTTCAAACCGTGATAAGATTAGCTTAATAAATTGATTGCTCATCACAGTTCCCATAGTGGGCTATAAGGCTGCAATGCATAAATGAGACTGCAGGAAAAATCTGTGATCGCTCTTCTTAAAGACTGATCACCCATTTCTTTCAGACCCCCAACACTCCACAAAAGATGATATCTGTGCTTCATAAACTGAGCCCAAAATGTTTTAGGGGTAGAAAATAGAACACTACTTTGCTACTCAAACTAGATACAGTATACTGTATGTACAAGTAGTTTAGCTTAGTAGCAGTCACTACTATACACAACTACACTGGTATCTTTAGAATACAGATTGGAAAAACCTGCTACCCTCTACTAGTAACAAAATGGTGGCCAAAATCCCAGTTTAGTTTTGAAATGGACACACTGGGAAGATTTTAATGGAGGGCGATTTGCACGATAGTTTGGGAAAGTTTAATAATATAAAATTCCCTGGAAATTGCTAAAACTCATTTTTCAAGTGAATACTTATCCAAATTGTTTAAATGTTCTGAAAATAACCTGACAGTTCCAAGGTGCAGCCAGAACATTATGGGCACCATAGCAAACATTTTAAAGGGGGCCCAGCTCCAATGCATCTAGGAGACATCTTTCACTGCAGTGTTCTTTTATGGCCCACAGTAGTGCCCTAGTTAATCTTTTACCTCATGGTAGTGTGCTATTTCACGTTATACCCTACAGTATTGCCCTAGTTAATGACCTATCCCGCTCCAGATAGCGAAGTGCCTAGAGGTGCCATCAGCACAAATGATGATGGCACCTACAGTTGCCTTGCTACCTGAAGAGGCGTATGGACCTTGGCTTCCCCAGAGCACAGCACCTTCAGTCTAATGCTCCCTATGACTCTTAGCTGTGGCATTAAGCATGTGCAGGAAGCTTGGGCAATGAAGGTGGTGCCCCTTCCTCCATTATTTCATATAGCCTTGTTCCTGGTGACAGGGCCAACCACCAGGAACTAGAATCCCAGGATAACCAGTATGTTTGCAATTCAGGCAAGAGGAGAGGGCAACAGGGCTTAGCCACAATACTGTTGTATCACTCAGTCACATTGATGATTGGAGTGGAGTGATTCGCCAACTACTTGACCTGACCCCCAGTTATTTCTGGAATAAATCATAATGTCTACAGTCATGGCCAAAAGATTTGAGAATGACACAAGTATTGTTATTCAAAGTTTTCTGCTTCAGTGTTTTCAGACCTTTTTGTCAGATATTACTATGGTATACTAAAGTAAAATTACAAGCATTTCATAAGTGCCAAAGGCTTTTACTGTCAATTACATTAAGTTTATGCAAAGAGTCAATATTTGCAGTGTTGACCCTTCTTTTTCAAGACCTCTGCAATTCGCCCTGGCATGCTGTCAATCAACTTCTGCACCACATACTGACTGATGGCCACCCATCCTTGCCTAATCAATGCTTTGAGTTTGTCAGAATTTGTGGGTTTTTGTTTTTCCACCGACCTCTTGAGGATTGACCACAAGTTCTCAATGGGATTAAGGTCTGGGGAGTTTCCTGGCCAAAATTTCAATGTTATGTTCCCCGAGCAAACTTAGTTATCATCATGCTGGAAACGGCATTGTTCATAACCAAACTACTCTTAGGTGGTTGGGAGAAGTTGCGCTTGGAGTATGGTTTTGGTACCATTCTTTATTCATGGCTGTGTTCTTAGGCAAAATTGTGAGTGAGCCCACTCCATCGGCCGAGAAGCAACCCCACACATGAATGGTCTCAGGATGCTTTACCTTTCCTTCTCCGGACAAGTGTTTTTCCAGATGCCCCAAACAATCTGAAAGGGGATTCATTAGAGAAAAATACTTTATCCCAGTCCTCAGCAGTCCAATCCCTGTACCTTTTAAAGAATATCAGTATGTCCCTGATGTTTTTCCTGGAGAGAAGTGGCTTCTTTGCTGCCCTTCTTGACACCAGGCCATCCTCCAAAAGTCTTCGCCTCACTGTGCATGCAGATGCACTCCCACCAGCCTGCTGCCATTCCTGAGCAAGCTCTGCACTGGTGGTGCCACCATCCCGCAGCTGAATCAACTTTAGGAGATGGCCCTGATGCTTGTTGGACGTTCTTGGGCACCCTGAAGCCTTCTTCACAACTATCGAACCTCTCTCCTTGAAGTTATTGCTGATCCGACAAATGGTTGATTTAGGTGCAATATTGCTAGCAGCAATATCCTTGCCTGTGAAGCCATTCTGTGCAAAGCCATGATGACTGCTTATGTTTCCTTGCAGATAACCATCGTTAACAGAGGAAGAATAATGATTTCAAGCACGACCCGCCTTTTAAAGTTTCCAGTCTGTTATTCTAACAAAATCAGTATGACAGAGTGATCTCCAGCCTTGTCCTCGTCAACAATCTCACCTGTGTTAATGAGAGGATCACTGACATGATGTCAGAGGGTCCTTTTGTGGCAGGGTTAAAATGCAGTGGAAATGTTTTTTGGGATTAAGTTAATTGTCATGACAAAGAGGGACTTTGCAATTAATTGCAATTTATCTGATCACTCTTCATGACATTCTGGAGTATGTGCAAATTGCCATCATAAAAACTGAAGCAGCAGACTGTGAAAATTTATATTTGTGACAGTCTCAAAACTTTTGGCCATGGCTGTATATTCTTTTTTTCTAAAAAGGAAAAAAAGTGTATTAACTATATGTACGGCCTGTAGTTCACCAGCACTGCGCCACTTTTTCCACTTACACTTTTGTTTTCAAATTTCCTGCAGCCTAAAGTCGGTGATTGACACCATATTACCCAGGCAGTGGGAGATTTAAAAACAATGGTACAGGTGGAAATAAAGGTGCAATGCTTCTGAGTGCAGTGACATCTTTATAATACACAACAGAAAAGCAAAGTTTATACATTTTAATACGTTTTTTTGTTTAAAAAACAAAAAAAGAACATGACAGAGTGCAAAATTCTGGAAGTGAAACTGCATTTTTTTTTTTTAATCCTAAAATACAAAATAATAATTGTAAAATACAGTACAAGTACTTTGCTAGATTAAAGTTAATGAACTCTCTTTCTCTTATTCTCTGATATGTCTTAGGTCTCCGGCAAAGGGGGTGGAAGGAGGAGGAGGAGGGGGACTGTAGGTTCCCAATTCTTTTTGGCAGATGAAAGATAGATAAATAGATAAATATCACACTTTGAGTCTGTGGTATCATGAGCCTAATGCACGTAATTGTAAACATGGCTGAGTATATTTCTGTACTGTAAGAACCACAATACAAAAAATATAACAAATTAAACTTACACTTTGCTGATGTATTATAAATTAGCTATATCTAAAGCCAGGGCCAGATTAGCAATGGGGCAGATGGAGGTACGGCTCCAGGCCTTCACATAAAAATAGGCCCATCATAAATGACATCGCTGGTCACACTGTCAGTCATAAATTCTAAGTATAAAAATATTTTATTTCGGTCTCCTCTTTCTCACAAAATTATGCAATTGCTCTATATTATTTAGGGTCTGGGATGGCCAGACTATTGGATCTGGTGATCAAATATAAAAGGATGAACATCTTTCACAATCTACCATATTGAATGGTGCAAAACCTTTTAGGGCTACGAGGAGAGCAGCGTTACAGTAGCGCTGCAGAAGGACGTCTCATAGCCACCCAACCTCACGGCAGTGTCCACCCGGCTCCAGCAAGCGTGACCTCACTTGCTGGAGCCGGGTGGACGCTGCCGTGAGCGGCACTGCTGTGAGACATCCTGCTGTAGCGCTTCTCTTCCCTGTATGCCCGCAGCTGTCCCCCACCCCATCTCCTCCTCTGGGTCCCACATCTCAGTCCGACATTTATTTTTTTATGTCGGACTGAGATGGTCGGAAACGGGGCCAAATCCTATCGAATTTGGCCCAGTTTCACTCAAAGGTACGTGAATCGGCAGCTATACCGCCGATTCACGTACTATTCGACAAGTCGAAATCCCAGACTTGTCAAAAACAGCTGGGATTGAATAGGTCATATCACGATTCGACCTTAAAAAGTCGAAAACTGCCGTCTTTTCAACAGACGCCAGTTTTCGACCCTAATTGAATATACCCCTTAGTCTGCGACCCGGCTAAGCTTGGCATTAGCGATAAGGGCGCAGTGTGCTGGTTCCATACTCTCTCTGGTTATCTCTGGAAGGGCTCTTTGTGGGTTAATTGTGCTTTTAACCTTTTCCTGTGTGTGTGTAGTCACTACTGCAGTATGTCAGGCAGAGAGTGTGTTTCATGTAAGGCACAGTGTTCCTCTACTCCAGGGGGTTCACTAGTGTGTACTCAGTGTAGTATCCCTTCCCAGGCTAATGGGACAGAACCAGCTTGACTGGACTCCATTAGGGGAATGATTTCAACCACTTCTACTAAATTATCTCATAATGAGAAAGACACAATACTTAAGACAGTCTATGGCTGAGTTAATGATAAAGTACCCAGACCAGCGTCTCAGTCCTCTACCATGTGTCCGCAAAAGCATACTTTGGCCCATATTCTGCAGTCTGACTCTGATGATGAAGGGTCAGAAATAGAGGAAGGTGAGGTGGACATAGACGTGGGGGAGGGTACTCTGTCGCAGGGTGTAGAGGCTCTGATAGACGCTATCAGAAGTTCTAAATATACCTGATAAGGTGACAGAAGAGACTGAGGAATCTTACTTTAATATAAAGAAAAAATCCTCAGCCACTTTTCCTGTGTCAAAGGAACTAAATACCCTGTTTGAAAAACCATGGGTAAATCCTGATAAGAAATTTCAAATTCGTAGGCGGTTGTTATCTTTTACTTTTCCTCCTGAGGATAGGAAATAATGGGAAACGCCATAGATAGTGGATGCGTCAGTCTCCAGGGCTATCGCGTAAAATTGTTTTACCTGTCCCTGGTGCAGCCTCACTGAAGGATTCGGCTGATCGCAAGATTGAGACTACACTCAAACCTCTGTATACAAATGCTGGGGTAGCCCAGAAACCCATTATAGCATGTGGGTGGATTACACGAGCTACTGCAAAATGGTCAGGTAATTTGCTTGAGGGGTTAGACACCTTACCTCAAGAGGAAATTGTTTTGCTCCTGCACACATACAAGACTCTGCAAATTGTATGGTGGAAGCCGTAAAGGAGATAGGTTTGCTTAATGCACACACTACGGCTATGGCAGTGTCGGCAGGCAGGGGATTATAGCTACGTCAGTGGACTGCAGACGCAGACTCCAGAAAAGGAGTGGAAGGCCTGTATTCACAGGTGAGGCCTTATTTGGAGATGAACTTGACAAATGGATCTCCAAAGCTATTGCGGGTAAGTCCACATACATACCTTCTGCAGCTCCGCCAGCTAGAAAGGCCTACTCAGGTCTCATTTTACAGTCCTTTCGGACTGCCAAGTTTAGGGGCAAGGCCAGAGGTTCCTCTGCTGCCGGCAGAGGTGCTAGAGGGAAACCATACAAACCAGCGCCTGCTGGTTCACAGGAACAAAGCTAAGGCTCTGCCTCCTCAAAGCCTTCCGCATGATGGTGGACTGCGATGCCTGGGAGAAAGGCAGGTGAGAGCCTGGCTACAATTCTTCAGTCACACCTGGACAAGATCTTGCCAGGATTCCTGTGTCAGAGACCTTATTTCCCGGGGCTACAGACTGGAGTTCCAGGAACTCCCACCTCACAGATTAGTCAAATCAGGCTTACCAGTTTCACAAGAGGCAAGACTAACCTTACAAGATGCCATTCAAAAACTGTTGTTACAGACCCAGGTCATTGTTCCAGTTTATCTACAAAACAAGGGTTACTATTCCAGCTTGTTTGTAGTACTGAAACCAGACGGTTCAGAAGACCGATTCTGAACCTCAAGTCGTTGAACCCGTACTTACGAGTGTTCAAATTCAAGATGGAGTCTCTGAGGGTGGTGATCTCAGGTCTGGAGAAAGGGGAATTCCTAGTGTCTTTGGATATCAAGGATGCATACCTTCGCTTTCCGATTTGGCTGCCTCATCAGGCTTACCTACGGTATGCACTGCAGGACGGTCACTACCAGTTCCAGGCCATACCATTTGGTCTCTCCACGGCACCGAGGGTGTTCATCAAGGTGATGGCAGAGATGATGGTACTAGGGTCCTCATTCCGAGTTGTTCGCTCGCTAGCTGCTTTTAGTAGCCGTGCAAACGCTAAGCCGCTGCCCTCTGGGAGTGTATCTTAGCAGAAGTGCAAACTAAAGGATCGCAGCGCAGCTACAAAAAAAAAAAAAAAAAGAAGATTGTGCAGTTTCTGAGCAGCTCCAGACCTACTCAGCGCTTGCGATCACTTCAGACTATTTAGTTCCTGTTTTGACGTCACGAACACGTCCTGCGTTCGGCCAGCCACGCCTGGGTTTTCCCAGGCACACCTGCGTTTTTCCACACACTCCCTGAAAACAGTTACCTCCCAGAAACGCCCACTTCATGTCAATCACTCTGCGGTCAGCAGTGCGACTGAAAAGCGTCGCTAGACCTTGTGTGAAACTACTTTGGCTGTTGTGAAAGTACGTCGCGCGTGCGCATTGCGCCGCATGCGCAGAAATGCCGCTTTTTTGGCTGATCGCTGCGCAGCGACCGAAAACAGCTAGCGAACAACTCTGAATGACAACCATAATTCCGTACCTGGACGATCTGATAAAAGCACCGTCCAGGAAGCAGTTATTGGAGAACATTGGTTTCTCAACTAGACTTCTCCTGGATCATGGGTGGATTCTGAACCTACCAAAATCTCACCTAGAACCAACGCAAAGGCTGCATTTCTTGGGAATGATACTGGACACAGTCTCAGAGTATTCCTTCCCTTGGAAAAGGTAATGGTAATCCAGTCGATGGATCGGGCTGTCCTGAAGCCAACCCAGATCTCGGTGCATCTCTACATACGCCTTCTAGGGAAAATGGTGGCCACTTGCGGGGCGTTTCAGAACAGAAGGTTTCATGCGAGCCCCTTCCCGCTGGATCTGTTGGACAAATGGTCCTGATCGCATCTTCACATTCATCAAATGATTCGTCTGTTCCTAAAAGCCAGGCTCTCCCTCCTGTGGTGGATACAAACTTCTCACCTAGTCGAGGGTCGGAGGTTCGGTATTCAGAATTGGATTCTGCTAACCACAGACGCAAGCCTCAAAGATTGGGGCGCAGTCACCCAGGGGGTACAGTTTCAGGGAAGATGGTCAAGTCAGGAAGTCATCCTTCCAATAAACATCCTGGAACTCAGGGCTATCTACAATGCCCTTCTGCAGGCCTCATTTCTTCTTCAGAACCAGGCCATTCAGGTCCAGTCGGACAATGTGACGGCGGTGACGTACATAAACTGACAGGGCAGAACGAAAAGCAGAGCTGCAATATCAGAGGTGTCAAGAATTCTCCTCTGAGCGGAAAAACACGTTGTGGCATTGTCGGCGGTCTTCATTCCAGGAGTAGACAACTGGGAAGCAGACTTCCTCAGCAGACACGACTTGCACCCGGGGGAATGAAGCCTTCACCTGGAGGTGTTCCAGTGGTTGACACGTCGGTGGGGATATCCACAAACCGACATGATGGCCTCCCGACTCAACAAGAAGCTCAAGCGGTATTGTTCCAGGTTGAGAGACCTACAGGCAGTGGCGGTAGATGCCCTGACAACTCCGTGGGTCTACCAACTGGCGTACGCATTTCCTCCACTTCCTCTCATCCCAAGAATTCTAAAAAGAATACAAAGGAAAAAAGGTTCAAGCAATCCTCATTGCTTCGGACTGGCCATGAAGGGCCTGGTATGCGGATCTTCTCGAGATGCTGATTGAAGATCCGTGGCCTCTGCCTCTTCGCGAGGATCTTCTGCTACAGGGCCCGTTCCTATATCAAGACTTACCGTGGCTACGTTTAACAGCATGGAAGTTGAACGGCTGATTCTAACCAGGAGAGGGATTCCTGATAAGGTCATCCAGACTATGATCCACGCCAGGAAGGGGGTAATGACTAAACATTACCATCGTATCTGGAAGAAATATGTCTCTTGGTGTGGGAGCAGATGATATTCTGCGTGGAATTTCATCTGGGACGTTTCCTGCTTTTTCTGCAGTTGGGAGTGGATGTGGGCCTACGTCTACGCTCCATAAAAGTCCAGATTTCAGACTTGTCTATTTTCTTTCAGAAACAACTGGCTTCTCTCCCTGAGGTCAAGACGTTTTAAAAGGTGTTCTGCACATCCAATCTCCTTTGTGTCTCCCACGGCACCTTGGGGTCTCAAATTGGTGCTGCAGTTCTTCCAATCGGACTGGTTTGAACAGTTACAGGAGGCAGGCTTAAAGTACCTTACGTGGAAGACCGTCACACTATTGGCCTTGGCTTCAGCAAGACGTGTGTCGGAACTGGGGACGTTGTCTTACAAGAGCCCCTACTTGATTTTACATGAGGACAGAGCTGATCTCAGGACTCGGCAGAAATTTATTCCTAAGGTGGTGTCCGCGTTTCACATCAACCAACCTATTGTGGTTCCGGTTGTTACAGATACCTCTGCTACTTCAAAGTCTTCGGATGTTGTGAGGGCTTTGAAGGTGAAGGTCAAGAAAACAGTTTGTCACGGGAAGTCGAACTCGCTGTTCGTTTTATATGATCCCAATAAGATTGGGTGTCCTGCTTCAAAGCAGTCAATTTCACGCTGGATCAGGCTCACTATACAGCATGCTTATTCCATGGCAGGTTTGCAGATTCCAAAATCTGTCCAGGCCCACTCTACTAGGTCGGTGGGTTCTTCCTGGGTGGCTGCCCATGGTGTCTCGGCTTTACAGCTCTGCAGAGCAGCTACGTGGTCGGGAACGAACACGTTTGCTAAGTTTTACAAGTTCGATACTTTGGCCTCTGAGGACCTACAGTTTGGTCAATCAGTTCTGCAGGAACCTCAGCACTCTCCCACCCGGTTTGGGAGCTTTGGTACTCCCCCATGATACTAAATGGATTCCCAGTATCCCCTAGGACGTAAGAGAAAAGAGGATTTTAATTACCTACCGGTAAATCCTTTTCTCGTAGTCCGTAGGGGATACTAAGCACCCACCCGGTGCTTCGTTCTTCCTGCACGGTTACTTGGTTAAGTAATGTTGTTTGGTTCAAGCTGTTGCTGTTTACAAGTTTTGGCTAGCATGGCTTTCCTCTTGCTATGGTTGTGCTGGTTCGAAATCTCACAACTTTCCTTTTCTATATCCTTCTCTCAAAGTATGTCAGTCTCCCCGGGCACAGTTTCCTAGACTGAGTCTGGTAGGAGGGGCATAGAGGGAGGAGCCAGCACACCTAATCAAACTTCTATAGTGCCCATGGCTCCTAGTAGACCTGACTATACCCCATGGTACTTAATGGATTCCCAGTATCCCCTACGGACTACGAGAAAAGGATTTACCGGTAGGAAATAAAAATCCTATTTTTTCAACAGAAGACTCAGATGCCGCAAACACAGCACACATGAAGAGTTATCATCCATCCATATCATTGCTAGATAAAGCAGATAAAACTTTTCACAAAAGAAAGTATCAAAAAAATAACAAAAATGGAAAAATGTATTATATTATTTGGCAAGTAGCGTCCTCATACATCTAGGGGTATACTCAATTGATATCATATCTTTTCTGACAGAAAGGAGCAGACATCTCAGTATTTGGCCATTCACGACAATGCTAATCCGACCTTTTTTAAAGTCGGATTGACAGTGTCGGAAACAAGGCTAAAACCGGTCGTATTTGGCTGCAAATCCGACAAAACACGTGGATCCGCAGCTAGGCTGCACGATCAACGTGTCTTCCGACAAGTCGGAATTGCCAACTTCTCTGGGAAAAAGCAGGACCACTAAATAGGTCGGAACAGGTTCCAACCTAATAAAGTCAGAAACTGCCGTCTTTCCTTCAAGACTGCAGTTTCTGACTACAATTGAATACACCTCCTAGCCTCATCACACATTGCGACTAGGAAGCATTTTTTGGCAAAAAAGACACCAGACAGTAGCAGAGTCTCAAGGGACCTGGCGCTCCTAGAGGGGCTGTTTGGCGCGACTGCAGCACAGATGTATGAAGACACATCTGTATAGTTAGACTGTTATATACTAATGATTTAGAAAAATAGAGTCTTGGTAGACTTACTATTGTTAACTCTTTCTGCGAGGTACATTGGTTACACAGGAAAACATTGGGGTGTCGACTGGATCTTGATCCAGAGGCACCAACAGGCTAAAGCTTTAGGCTGTCTATGGATGCATTGGAGCCTCCCCTATAAATCCCACCTCCAGGCACTGAGAGTTCAGTTTCGCTAACCAGTCCAATGCAGGAGCAGGCAAGAGAGAAGGTAGCTGTTACTGACATAGAACCACATTCTCACGACAGGAGACGGTACCAGCGGCTAATGTCATACAAACCCATAGAAGCAAGATGCGTCAGGGTGCGCGCCCTGTGGAACCAATGTACCTCGCAGAAAGAGAGTTAACAATGGTAAGTCTACCATAACTATTTTCTGCAGTAGGATACATTGGTTTCCACAGGAAAACATCAGGGATGTCCTAAAGCAGTTCCTTAAGGGAGGGGACGCGCCTTAGCGGGTATAAAAACCCGGTGTCCAAAGGAAGCATCCTGTGAGGCTGGAGTATCAAAGGAATAGAACGCCTTGCACATTGTTCCGCGGACGCGCCACAGCGGGTAGCCGAGAAGGTCCAACAGACTGAGTAGAATGGGCTTACCAGGACTGACTGATTTTGTGAATCCGTTAACCTTGGACCAACTGAAGGTGTTGGTGCCGAAGTATGGTGGAAACAGGGAGGACGAAGAAAGTTCTGTTTCATATATTTATTAGGAAGCTACAATTCCAGTAAGGAGTTAAATGACAATCATAAGACACCACATTTAAACTGAGGTACTGCAATGAATGGCATAACAATAAGCAGGATATGTATTAAAGATGCATTGAAGAAATGTTCATATGAATAAGATAAAACGTGCCTGAACATTAGTGAAGAATTGACCAATATGAAGCAAAGATTGGTGCCAAACTGTAAAGAAGTGTTATCTGGATATTGTAGACAAAGATGAATAACTGTGAAGACTTGTTGCTGACGCTTAAAGGCTGAACTGGAGAACTGTGAAGAATTGTCTTTGAATGATGCAAAAACGTAGATAGAAAACTGAAAGAAGTACTTGCAGGTTGTGAAGATTATACTTGAAACACAGAAGAGCTGCAGCAGGAGACAACGGTGAAGAATGGGTTAACAGAGATGAATAAACGAGGACCAGGATTAAGTAGAAACTTCCACAGGCTGTGTGATTAGAGCAGACAGTCACTGAACGAACAGGGTAAGCTCTCACGGGACTCCGGGAATCCACTTGTTGCCACTTGGAGAGCGATTCACTGACAGCACAGCAGGGAGCTGGTGGATCACTTGCGGTGAAGGCTGCAGGCAGATCTCTGGGAGCGGAAGCGATATCCGGACTACTGGAATCACACAGAAATCCACAGGGATAGCACAGAGATAGGGTACAGAGTAGCTACAACAAAGCACTGGCCAAGAGTGAAATAATCCCAGCCTACCTATAGGCAGCACAGCCACGGGATTGGCTAACACATACCCACAGGTGCTGCATTTGGTCTCCAACATGGCCACCTCCTATACTGCAAACATACAGAGTCGCCTCCGGCCATTAGGTCCCCGCACTCTCGACTCCCAGAACCTGCACCACCTCTGCCACGACCCTGCCGCGTCCCCACACGGCCACACAGCACCGCGAGCAACCGCGCCGGCAACGGACAGACCCCAGAACCCGCAACGGCGAGTGACCATTTCGTGACAGGGCTTTATTAGCAGCAGAAGATGGGAGTCCAGCCTGTGCATAAGCTTGTGCAGTCACCATTCTAATCCATTTGGCCAAGATTTGCTTATTTGCAGGCCAGCCATGTTTGTGGAAACCAAACAGTACAAAATATGACCTCCTGATAGAATCAGTCCTCTCCACATAAATACGGAGAGCCCTTACCACATCCAAAAAACAAACAAACGCTTTTTGGAAGACAAGTCTGAAGAGATAAAGGCCAGAACCACAATCTCTTGGTTAAGGTGAAAAGATGATACCACCTTAGGCAAATAACCTGGTCGAGTTTGTAGGACTGCCTGGTCATGTGAAAAATCAAATAGGGTATACGATAGGACAAGGCACCTAGGTCAGACAACAGTCTTGCCGGGGCAACAGCCAGCAAGAACAGGACCTTGGCAGTGAGCCATTTAAGGTCAGACGACTCAAAAGGTTCAAATGGAGACTCTTCCAGGGCTTTCAGTACAATAGTCAAATCCCATGGAGCCACCGGAGGGACATAGGGAGGCTGAAGCCTAAGTACGCCCTGAGTGAAAGTATGAACGGCAGGTATAGATGCAATTTTTCTCTAAAACCATAACGACAAGGCAGATTTGTGAACCTTGAGGAAGGCCTCGTTGCAGAAAAGCCAGAATTCTGGAAGTTCTGAACGTAGAGACATCATAATTCTCATCAGCACACCATGTGAAGTAAGAATTCCAAACCCTGTAATAAATCCGGGCAGAGGCCGGTTTGCGGGATTTTAACATAGTCTGGATAACCGCCTCAGAGAAACCTTTGGCCCTCAGGAGTGATGCTTCAAAAGCCACGCCGTCAAAGCCAGTCTGGCGAGGTCGGGGTAGAGACAAGGGCACTGCAAGAGGAGGTCCGGGCACTGAGGAAGTAGAGGAGGACGCTGTCAATAGACCCTGCAGGTCTGAGAACCAATGCCGTCTGGGCCACGCTGGAGCGACTAGAAGTAGAAATCCTCCTTGTTTGAACTTCTGCAGGACACTGGGCAGGAGTGACATTGGAGGGAACATGTAGGGCAGCCAAAAGTTGCATGAAACTGCCAGTGCATCCACGAACACTGCTTGATGAGCCCTGTTCCTTGATCCGGAGACCAAAACCTTCAGATTGTGTCAAGATGCCATGAGGTCTACATCAGGTAGACACCTCCTGTCCACTAAGGCTTCTGGATGAAGACTCCAATCTTAGGCGTTCACGTCCTGGCGACTGATGAAGTCCGCTTCCCAGTTCAGGACACCCGAAATGAACACTGCCAATATGGCTGGAGGATGGCATTCTGCCCCACAAAGAATTTTTAACACTTCCATCATTGCTATGCGGCCTTGAGTGCTGCCCAGATGGTTTATGCATGCCACCGTGGTGGCGTTGTCTGATCATACTTGAACAGGCCTGTTCTGTACTAGAGGTAGGGCGAGAAATGTGCATTAAACACTGCCCTCAGCTCCAGATTTTTTATTGGAAGGAGCGATTCCTCCTTGATCTAACAACCTTGAAAAGAGTGTTGCTCCAATACCTCTCCCCATCCCATCAGACAGGCGTCCTTTGTCAGCAGATCCCAGTCGGGGACAGCCCCTGCTCATGCTGATCCTGGATTCACCAGGTCAGCGACAGACGTACGTCCGGAGTCAAAGAGATCATGTGAAATCTGATCCAATGAGGCAGGCCGTCAAACTTGGCAAGGATTAACCTGTGTAGTGGGCGGGAATGAAAAGGAGAGTACTTTACCATGTCGAAGGCAGATAACATCAGACCAAGTACTTGCCTCGCCGAGTGTATAGACACTCTGGGACAACTAAGGAAGCATCTGATCCTGTCCTGAATCTTCAAGACTTTTTCTGGAGACAAACAGTCTCTGACTGTGTGTACCCAGGAGTGCCCCCCAGGTGCACCATGCTCTGAGCTAGGACCAGCAAGGACTTCTTCCATTTGATAAGCCACCCAAGGGCTTGCAGGAATGTTACCTTCAGTTGCAGATGACAGAGGAGGACTTCATAGGCATTTTCCAGAATCATCAGGTCGTCTAGATACAGCAGAATGCTGACCCCTTGGCGATGGAGATGAGCTGTCATAACAGCCATGACCTTGTGAAGATTCTAGGATCCGTAGCCAGTCCAAATGGCAGAGCCTAGAATTGGAATGGAGGTATCCATTAGCGAACCGCAGAAACTGCTGATGCGATATGGCAATAGGTAAAGTATATGCAGAAATCCATCCTGTATATCTAAGGATACCATATTAGTCTCCGGGTTAGCTAGCCAGTACAATGGAGCGCAGTGTTTCCATGTGAAACCTGGACACTCTCACAAGCTTGTACAAAGATTTGATATAGGCCGGAAGGACCCACTGAGTTTCGGACAGAAACAGGGTCAATTAATAACCTCTGCCTTCTGGGACTGAGGTACCGGCACAATCACTCCTGTACTCAGGAGAGAACTCACCACAGTTTGTAGAGTTTGCCCCTATAACGGATCCGAAAGGAGGGCCGTAGTGCAAAACTGGCGAGGGGGACGTCTCTTGAATGAGAGAGTACCCGTGAGAGACAACTTCCAGTACCCATGCATCTGAAGTAGTTTTTAACAAGAAGTAAACTGTAGAAGTCGGCCTCCCTCCCTGGGATACCCCAGAGGGAGACCCGCCCCATCATGCAGCAGGCTTGTCATGTTTTGAAGCAGGCTGATGGGCTGCGCAGGATTGTTTGGCCTTGGGCTTTGTGGTTTTAGGAGCACAAGATTGTCTCGGGTATGCCTGACCTATTGCATTCCCTTGAGGCCGAAAAGGAATGAAAAGTGGTACCTATTGCCTTCTGCAGAAGGATTAGTAGTAGGGACAAAAGCCGTCTTAGCGGCTGCTATTTCAGAAACTATTTTATTTAGGTCTTCCCCAAACATAATGTCTCCAGTGAAGGGGAGTACCTCCAAGGTCTTTTAGGGTTCGGGTCCACTTTCTATGACCTCAACCACAGTATGCGGCAAGCCAGGACAAACGTGATCGACGCCGAGGCTGCAAATACACCCGCCTCAGAGGACACCTCCTGAACGTATTAGGTGGCGGTGGCATTGTGAGACAGGTATTGTCTGGCATTGTCAGATATATCCTCGGGCAGCTCTTCCTCTAATGCCTGAAACCACGCCTCAATACCTTTTGCAGCCCAGTAATGGAGTATACAGACTTCAGGCATCCCTCCACACGCTTATCTCTCTGTTCCTTCAGTGAGGTGACGGTGGTAACAGGCAGAGTGAATGCACCACCCTGACATACAGCGCTGACAGCCCAGTTGAATAAATCTTCTTATGAAAGCTTTTTCAGGGCTGCCCAGTACAGCCCTCCTGTTAGGTGACCTGCTGCTACAGGCACCAACTCAAAAACGGAGTTCTCAGTGCCTGGAAGCGGGGTTTATAGGGGAGGCCCCAATGCATCCTGGAACAGCCAAAAGCTTTAGCCTGTTGGTGCCTCAGGATCAAGATCCACTCTACACCCCAATGTTTTCCTGTGGAAACCAATGAATCCTGCTGCAGAAATGTGACCAGTGCACTTTAAGACAGTTTATAACTTGCACAATATTTTGTCACCTCAGAGAAGGAAAGGGGTGTCCCCCTCCAGAACAAGAGCACTTTCAATTCCTCATTTAAACACATCTCTTCATGAAAATAATGTCTCTTGTATGAATGGCTCATGGCTTCCGGGATCACTTCGTGTTGTGTGAAGCACTACCTCTATATGTCACTACCCTATTACACATAATGCGCTGACCCACATTTTCACAGGCATCATTCAGACATAACTAGAGTGAATATATTACACTACAAAAAACTTCTTAGATTCTTTAAATAAATAAAATCCCCCCTTCCCCCGAGTAACATAACCCTGCCAGGCACAGGATACATTGCAGCCTTTGGCAGGTAGTCTGTTCTCTTGATGGAAACCCAGCAAAACTTTTAAGCAATACAAAAACCAATGTAAGTGTATTTACAGCACAGATTAGGTAGGTTGCCCAAGTCATATCAGCATGTTTAATAAACTTGCTCCATTCAAGGAGTTCACTCCGTGTTTTCCAGAGGTTTGATGCCTGGCAAATGGACTGTTTACTGGCTGTGGCGAGTACTAAAGAAACCACAATTCTGCTATTCTGGAGTGGGATTCTTTTTTTTTTTTTTTTTTTTTTAATCCAATATATGTGATGCAGTTGCTCACAGTCCCTGGGAGTGCACTGCAAGGTGACCTCATCACTGTGTGCGGCATGATCCCAGCCAATCAGTGACTAAGAGCAGCTGCATCATGGGACTGCATCTATTCAACAGCAACTGGAAGAGATTAAGGGGACCAGATAATGCGTCTGGAACCGAAAAGGTAAGTATTATCCCACCGGCCCAACGCACAGTGTGTTTAAATCCCAGGTTTTATGGTATTCCAATGATTATAGTTCCGACTATTTTTGGGACTGAAAAACGTCCAGGATCCCAGGATTGGCTCCAGCTCTTCTACTGCAAATGAGCATGGAAGAGGACAACACGAGGGGGAAGGGGCAGGCTATCTTTGTACAATTCAATCCCAGGAAACCTGGGATTTAGTTTTTTTTTTAAACCAGAATCACAGGATTACAAAAATAGGACAGGAATGGCTTCCCTAATTTCAGGGTCACTTTTTAGTGTTTATCATGTATCCTTACAGATTATGGGGTATATTCAATTGAAGTCGAAAGCTGCCGTTTGTCAAAAAGACGGCAGCTTTCGACTTTTTTAGGTCGAAAGGGATTCCGACCTATTCAATCTAACCCCATATTATTCGTCAAGTCGAGGAATTCGACTTGTCGAAAAGCACGTGGATCAGCGGAATAGCTGCCGATCCGCGTGCTTGTCTCAAAAGCAGGGTGGCCCCTTTTTCGTCAGGGCCGTCTTTTCGTATGGGCCCAATGGGCACTTGCCCAAGGGCCCCAGGAGTATAAGGGCCCTAGGCTGATAGCTGAGGGTCCCCTCTTTCCAGGGGTACCAGATTTTTGAAAATCGCCCTGGGGAACCGGAGATATCCGACTTAAAAGCAATGGTCCCCATCCAAGCATGTTAATTGCTCTTCCCCACCAGATATCTCGGGCTCTACCTGACTTAGAGTTGTTCTGAGGGTATACACCAAAAGCTGGGACTCTCCCCTTTCACTGCACACTGGCATCTTATCTCTCCTATGCGCAGAACCAGAGATATCCGCCTTCTAGCAGCTGGTCCCTGCTCCAGCTTCACATGCCTGGTATGCAGTTTTATAATTTCGTTGGTGGATTACTCTGGTTCCTGATCTCTGATCCCCAAGTCCCCAGTACCTCCTGAAAGGTGGAACTCCCTAGTTTTATATCCAATTGAAAGCTAAGAAATCTATTTACAAAAATTTGAGCTATCTGCAGTCAAGCAAGCTGACAGCTCACCAGAAAATTATGAATATGAAGCCCACTCCACTATCTACCCCTCCCCTGCACATTAAACACCCCCTACCACCCTGGAAGTCAAGTACTGGGGCTCCATCATTCAGCCCAATGCCCCCTTCTACAGTTTAATGTTCTCCCTCCCGTCCCATCTCCCACCATCTGTGCAGTAAAGAAGTCATTAGCAGAAATGACTGCTCCATGTCCTACATGCTGAGTGGAAGATAGAACACCCACTACCGCCCGCGGGTCATCAAAGCTGCCGCTGATACCCCCTACTGCTGGAGTGCATTGCTGTACCCTACTGTTAAAACGGCCCTGCTTTTCGATTCTCAATTCTACTCTCAATTCGACTTTAAAAAAGTCGAAGTGAGATGCGGGAGCAGAGACAGGGAGAGCCGCAGGCAGCCAGACTGGGAGAGCAGCGCCGGAGGATGTATCAAAGCAGTCACTCACAGCAGCATCCACCCGGCTCCTGCAAGCGAGACCTCCCTTGCTGGAGCCGGGTGGCCGCTGCCGTGAGCGGCGGCTGTGATGCGGGGACGGGGAGAGGCAGAGAGATGGGGGGGGGGGACCAGCGGGCAGACGAGGGAGAGCAGCGGCTATACAGCCATTGCTGTAGCGCTGCTCTCCCTAGTCTGCCCTCGACTTGACGAATAATTTGGGGTTAGATTGAATAGGTCAGAACCCCTACCGACCTAAAAAAGACGAAAACGGATGTGTTTTCGACAGACGGCAGCTTTCGACTTCAATTGAATATACCCCATAAGTCTTTATGCCTACAATTCCGGTACTACACTGTGATTTTTTTTTGTCACCCGAATCCTTTCATTTATTGTAAATGCATTTTGCATTGTCAACTTTTTTTCAATAAACAGTTTGCATAAAAAAAGTTTTATATAGGGATTAAGTCAAACATTTCCATAAAAAAAGGGAAGAAAACCTTCAGTAAACATTAAGATGTACGAATTTGATAATTAAAACATGCAGCTATTTCAGCTAAGACATATTGGAACTTTTCACCTTGCACTATAATTCTAGGCCTTGATGGCAATCTTTGACACAGAGAGGAGCATTCTCTCAGTAAATTCCAATTCATTTATTTATGTAGCGCTGGTTCTGTGAAACTGGTACTGGCACTAGAGTCTATGAGAGAAGATGATACAGTAGAGTTGGTGGAGGAAGCATGGAGCTGAATACTGAGGGAAGGACGGCAGATTGCTTCTCATCATTAGGTCTCATGCTCACATGGAGCAATGCTACACATCACGAGTCGATGAAGAAGGGATGAGACGAAGGGCCAAATTCAATTTGCGTTTTTCAGTGCTCGCCTACTTCTACAAAGTCATCATGTTCATCATTGCCCGAGCTACTCCAGTCAGCCCAGCGGAAGGATCAGTGCTGGATCAGTCCTGCACTGAGTGTCTGCATCACTAGTTTCACCACCGTGATCAACCCACTACAACAGCAGCACCTCCAGTATCCCCTGCAAGCATGAGTCGTCATCCCCCATCCACCCAGTGCGGTCACCTCCCCAACAGAAGCACCTTCAGTGTATCCTGCAAGTACAATATCCCCACCCCTGCAGCGACTGACTCCTGCCTCTCCCCTTGATCAGGAGCACCCCCGTGACTGACCCCCTACCCCCATCAACAGGAGGCACCCCGCTACCAGGACCAAGGGAGTGCAAGCTCTGGCCGCAGGGGCATCCCCACAGTGCTCAAGCACTCCTTTCCTCTTCTTCCTGCCCCTAAGGCGCCTCAGTCCCAGTGGAGTAGCCAGGACTTCTGCTGCTTCCACCATGTCCGTGTAAAGCTGAGTACACACTGGCATTTATTCCTGCAGTTCAATTGATCTGCAGATACATCAGAAAAAATAAGAATTTACTTACCGATAATTCTATTTCTCGGAGTCCGTAGTGGATGCTGGGGTTCCTGAAAGGACCATGGGGAATAGCGGCTCCGCAGGAGACAGGGCACAAAAGTAAAGCTTTCCGATCAGGTGGTGTGCACTGGCTCCTCCCCCTATGACCCTCCTCCAAGCCAGTTAGGTACTGTGCCCGGACGAGCGTACACAATAAGGGAGGAATTTTGAATCCCGGGTAAGACTCATACCAGCCACACCAATCACACCGTACAACTTGTGATCTAAACCCAGTTAACAGTATGATAACAGCGGAGCCTCTGAAAAGATGGCTCACAACAATAATAACCCGATTTTTGTAACTATGTACAAGTATTGCAGATAATCCGCACTTGGGATGGGCGCCCAGCATCCACTACGGACTCCGAGAAATAGAATTATCGGTAAGTAAATTCTTATTTTCTCTATCGTCCTAGTGGATGCTGGGGTTCCTGAAAGGACCATGGGGATTATACCAAAGCTCCCAAACGGGCGGGAGAGTGCGGATGACTCTGCAGCACCGAATGAGAGAACTCCAGGTCCTCCTTAGCCAGGGTATCAAATTTGTAGAATTTAGCAAACGTGTTTGCCCCTGACCAAGTAGCTGCTCGGCAAAGTTGTAAAGCCGAGACCCCTCGGGCAGCCGCCCAAGATGAGCCCACCTTCCTTGTGGAATGGGCCTTTACATATTTTGGCTGTGGCAGGCCTGCCACAGAATGTGCAAGCTGAATTGTATTACACATCCAACTAGCAATAGTCTGCTTAGAAGCAAGAGCACCCAGTTTGTTGGGTGCATACAGGATAACAGCAAGTCAGTTTTCCTGACTCCAGCCGTCCTGGAACCTATTTTCAGGGCCCTGACAACATCTAGCAACTTGGAGTACTCCAAGTCCCTAGTAGGTGCAAGGCACCACAATAAGCTGGTTCAGGTGAAACACTGACACCACCTTAGGGAGAGAACTGGGGACGAGTCCGCAGCTCTGCCCTGTCCGAATGGACAAACAGATATGGGCTTTTTTGAGAAAAAACCACCAATTTGACACTCGCCTGGTCCAGGCCAGGGCCAAGAGCATGGTCACTTTTCATGTGAGATGCTTCAAATCCACAGATTTGACTGGTTGTAAACCAATGTGATTTGAGGAATCCCAGAACTACGTTGAGATCCCACAGTGCCACTGGAGGCACAAAAGGGGGTTGTATATGCAATACTCCCTTGACAAACTTCTGGACTTCAGGAACTGAAGCCAATTCTTTCTGGAAGAAAATCGACAGGGCCGAAATTTGAACCTTAATGGACCCCAATTTGAGGCCCATAGACACTCCTGTTTGCAGGAAATGCAGGAAACGACCGAGTTGAAATTTCTTTGTGGGGCCTTCCTGGCCTCACACCACGCAACATATTTTCGCCACATTTGGTGATAATGTTGTGCGGTCACCTCCTTTCTGGCTCTGACCAGGGTAGGAATGACCTCTTCCGGAATGCCTTTTTCCCTTAGGATCCGGCTTTCCACCGCCATGCCGACAAACGCAGCTGCGGTAAGTCTTGGAACAGACATGGTACTTGCTGAAGCAAGTCCCTTCTTAGCGGCAGAGGCCATAAGACCTCTGTAAGCATCTCTTGAAGTTCCGGGTACCAAGTCCTTCTTGGCCAATCCGGAGCCATGAGTATAGTTCTTACTCCTCTACGTCTTATAATTCTCAGCACCTTAGGTATGAGAAGCAGAGGAGGGAACACATACACCGACTGGTACACCCACGGTGTTACCAGAACGTCCACAGCTATTGCCTGAGGATCTCTTGACCTGGCGCAATACCTGTCCCGTTTTTTGTTCAGACGGGACGCCATCATGTCCACCTTTGGTATTTCCCAACGGTTTACAATCATGTGGAAAAAACTTCCCGATGAAGTTTCCACTCTCCCGGGTGGAGGTCGTGCCTGCTGAGGAAGTCTGCTTCCCAGTTTCCATTCCCGGGATGAAACACTGCTGACAGTGCTATCACATGATTTTCCGCCCAGCGAAAAGTCCTTGCAGTTTTTGCCATTGCCCTCCTGCTTCTTGTGTCGCCCTGTCTGTTTACGTGGGCGACTGCCGTGATGTTTTTCCCACTGGATCAATACCGGCTGACCTTGAAGCAGAGGTCTTGCTAAGCTTAGAGCATTATAAATTTACCCTTAGCTCCAGTATATTTATGTGGAGAAAAGTCTCCAGACTTGATCACACTCCCTGGAAATTTTTTCCTTGTGTGACTGCTCCCCAGCCTCTCGGGCTGGGCTCCGTGGTCACCAGCATCCAATCCTGAATGCCGAATCTGCGGCCCTCTAGAAGATGAGCACTCTATAAACACCACAGGAGAGACACCCTTGTCCTTGGATATAGGGTTATCCGCTGATGCATCTGAAGATGCGATCCGGACCATTTGTCCAGCAGATCCCACTGAAAAGTTCTTGCGTGAAATCTGCCGAATGGAATTGCTTCGTAGGAAGCCACCATTTTTACCAGGACCCTTGTGCAATGATGCACTGTTTTTAGGAGGTTCCTGACTAGCTCGGATAACTCCCTGGCTTTCTCTTCCGGGAGAAACACCTTTTTCTGGACTGTGTCCAGAATCATCCCTAGGCACAGCAGACGTGTCGTCGGGATCAGCTGCGATTTTGGAATATTTAGAATCCACCCGTGCTGTTGTAGCAGTATCCGAGATAGTGCTACTCCGACCTCCAACTGTTCCCTGGACTATGCCCTTATCAGGAGATCGTCCAAGTAAGGGATAATTAAGACGCCTTTTCTTCGAAGAAGAATCATCATTTCGGCCATTACCTTGGTAAAGACCCGGGGTGCCGTGGACAATCCAAACGGCAGCGTCTGAACTGATAGCGACAGTTCTGCACCACGAACCTGAGGTACCCTTAGTGAGAAGGGCAAATTTGGGACATAGAGGTAAGCATCCCTGATGTCCCGGGACACTATATAGTCCCCTTCTTCCTGGTTCGTTATCACTGCTCTGAGTGACTCCATCTTGATTTGAACCTTTGTAAGTGTTCAAAAAAAATTTTTAGAATAAGTCTCACCTAGCCTTCTGGCTTCAGTACCACAATATAGTGTGGAATAATACCCCTTTTCTTGTAGTAGGAGGGGTAAATTAATTATCACCTGCTGGGAATACAGCTTGTGAATTTTTTCCCATACTGCCTCCTTGTCGGAGGGAGACCTTGGTAAAGCAGACTTCAGGAGCCTGCGAAGGGGAAACGTCTCGACATTCCAATCTGTACCCCCGGGATACTACTTGTAGGATCCAGGGGTCCTGTACGGTCTCAGCGCCATGCTGAGAACTTGTCAGAAGCGGTGGAACGCTTCTGTTCCTGGGAATGGGCTGCCTGCTGCAGTCTTCTTCCCTTTCCTCTATCCCTGGGCAGATATGATCTTATAGGGACGAGAGGACTGAGGCTGAAAAGACGGTGTCTTTTTCTGCAGAGATGTGACTTAGGGTAAAAAACGGTGGATTTTCCAGCAGTTGCCGTGGCCACCAGGTCCGATGGACCGACCCCAAATAACTCCTCTTCCTTTATACGGCAATACACCTTTGTGCCGTTTGGAATCTGCATCACCTGACCACTGTCGTGTCCATAACATCTTCTGGCAGTTATGGACATCGCATTTACTCATGATGCCAGAGTGCAAATATCCCTCTGTGCATCTCGCCTATATAGAAATGCATCCTTTAAATGCTCTATAGTCAATAAAATACTGTCCCTGTCAAGGGTATCAATATTTTTAGTCAGGGAATCCGACCAAGCCAACCCAGCTCTGCACATCCAGGCTGAGGCGATCGCTGGTCGCAGTATAACACCAGTATGTGTGTGTATACTTTTTATGATATTTTCCAGCCTCCTGTCAGCTGGTCCTTGAGGACGGCCCTATCTATAGACGGTACCGCCACTTGTTTTGATAAGCGTGTGAGCGCCTTATCCACCTTAAGGGGTGTTTCCCAACGCGCCCTAACTTCTGGCGGGAAAGGGTATACCGCCCATAATTTTCTATCGGGGGGAACCCACGCATCATCACACACTTTATTTAATTTATCTGATTCAGGAAAAACTATGGTAGTTTTTTCACATCCCACATAATACCCTCTTTTGTGGTACTTGTAGTATCAGAAATATGTAACACCTCCTTCATTGCCTTTAACGTGTGGCCCTAATAAGGAATACGTTTGTTTATTCACCGTCGACACTGGATTCAGTGTCCCTGTCTGTGTCTGTGTCGACCGACTAAAGTAAACGGGCGTTTTAAAACCCCTGACGGTGTTTTTGAGACGTCTGGACCGGTACTAATTGTTTGTCGGCCGTCTCATGTCGTCAACCGACCTTGCAGCGTGTTGACATTATCACGTAATTTCCTAAATAAGCCATCCATTCCGGTGTCGACTCCCTAGAGAGTGACATCACCATTACAGGCAATTGCTCCGCCTCCTCACCAAAATCGTCCTCCTACATGTCGACACACACGTACCGACACACAGCACACACACAGGGAATGCTCTGATAGAGGACAGGACCCACTAGCCCTTTGGAGAGACAGAGGGAGAGTTTGCCAGCACACACCAAAAACGCTATAATTATATAGGGACAACCTTATATAAGTGTTTTCCCTTATAGCATCTTAATATATAAGCATATCGCCAAATTAGTGCCCCCCCTCTCTGTTTTAACCCTGTTTCTGTAGTGCAGTGCAGGGGAGAGCCTGGGAGCCTTCCCTCCAGCCTTTCTGTGAGGGAAAATGGCGCTGTGTGCTGAGGAGATAGGCCCCGCCCCTTTTTCGGCGGCCTCGTCTCCCGCTCTTAACGGATTCTGGCAGGGGTTAAATATCTCCATATAGCCTCCGGAGGCTATATGTGAGGTATTTTTAGCCAAAATAGGTATTCATTTGCCTCCCAGGGCGCCCCCCTCCCAGCGCCCTGCACCCTCAGTGACTGCCGTGTGAAGTGTGCTGAGAGGAAAATGGCGCACAGCTGCAGTGCTGTGCGCTACCTTTAGAAGACTGAGGAGTCTTCTGCCGCCGATTCTGGACCTCTTCTTACTTCAGCATCTGCAAGGGGGCCGGCGGCAAGGCTCCGGTGACCATCCAGGCTGTACCTGTGATCGTCCCTCTGGAGCTAATGTCCAGTAGCCAAGAAGCCAATCCATCCTGCACGCAGGTGAGTTCACTTCTTCTCCCCTAAGTCCCTCGTTGCAGTGATCCTGTTGCCAGCAGGACTCACTGTAAAATAAAAAACCTAAGCTAAACTTTTCTAAGCAGCTCTTTAGGAGAGCCACCTAGATTGCACCCTTCTCGGCCGGGCACAAAAATCTAACTGGCTTGGAGGAGGGTCATAGGGGGAGGAGCCAGTGCACACCACCTGATCGGAAAGCTTTACTTTTGTGCCCTGTCTCCTGCGGAGCCGCTATTCCCCATGGTCCTTTCAGGAACCCCAGCATCCACTAGGACGATAGAGAAATAGGATTTTGATAACCTACCGGTAAATCCTTTTCTCCTAGTCCGTAGAGGATGCTGGAGATGACGACATCAAGACCATGGGGTATAGACGGTATCCGCAGGAGACATGGGCACTCTAAAGACTTTTCATTGGGTGTGAACTGGCTCCTCCCTCTATGCCCCTCCTCCAGACCTCAGTTGTAGGAACTGTGCCCAGGGAGACTGACATTTCGAGGAAAGGAATTACTTAACTAGTGGTGAGATATCTACCAACTCACACCCTCAACCATGCCGCACACATGGCATTCAACATAACACACGCCAACAGGCATGAACTAATTGCAGCAACATGCTGAAACCCAGATAACACAACTTGTGTAACTGTAATAACTAAACTGCAGGTACAGTACGTACAGGGATGGGCGCCCAGCATCCTCTACGTACTAGGAGAAAAGGATTTACCGGTAGGTTATCAAAATCCTATTTTCTCATACATCCTAGAGGATGCTGGGGATAACATCAAGACCATGGTGTCTATATGAAAGCTCCAGTACGGGCGGGAGAGTGCGGATGACCTTGCAGCACCGATTGACCAAACTTTAGGTCAAGGTGTCAAACTTGTAGAACTTAGCAAATGTGTTTGACCCTGACCAAGTAGCTGCTCGGCAAAGTTGCAATGCCGAGACCCCACCGGGCAACCGCCCAGAATGAGCCCACCTTCCTAGTGGAGTGGGCCTTTACCGACGTCGGTAACGGCAATCCAGCCGTAGTATGAGCTTGCTGAATCGTATTTCTAATCCAACGTGCAATAGTCTGCATGGAAGCAGGACAGCCAATCTTGTTGTGATCATACAGGACAAACTGTTAGGGTCTCCTGCCCTGTGCTGCCACGTCGTCATGGCAACCGGGAGACAAGTGCTAGCGGAGTGACCTGAGCGCAGCTGATACTCCGGTTCGGGTCTTTTGCTGTGCAGTGGTTATAGGCTCTGTGCATGGCAGGGGATCCGGTGCTGGTTTTTGTGCTCACAGTCTGTGAGGTCTGAGTGGGGCGTGAACAGCACCTGCTTTATAAGGCCTCTTCTCAGGGTAAGCAGATGCTGCTGAATCTTTGTTGGTTAGTCAGTTTCTGAAAGTTAGCCAGTACTGTGTAGCTTTGTATTTGTTTGTTGCTTACTGCAAATAGGCCTGGGGATTTGGTATTACACTCTGCCAATCCAGACCTAGCAGTAAGACTGGAGTCAGTCGTTTAGCTTGCTGGGGTTCTGTTACTACTCTGTGAACTTAGCAAGTTTGCGGCTGTATTCTAAGACTTGCCTGTCTAATCCTGTCTCACTTTGCTAGGTGTCAGGGGTCAGTTTAGTGGCAGTAAGCTGAACCTGTGCACTGCAAGTGAGAATTAGGATTGTGGAGACTCTCCTTGTGTCTATCATTCCATCTCTGACCAAGGAGTTTACTGCCACACCCGTTGGTAACCCTTTAGGGTTTTGCTGTTGCCCTTAGCAACAGCATTTCGGGTTCTCTACGTATTAAAACACAACATCTTGCTTTTCTCATCTGAGCAGTTCTAATACAAGGGAGATACCCAGTTCCTTAGCCTCTGGGCTTCTCTGTTCACTTTGTGTGTATTTTGTTACCCTATCACCTTCTGTGTACGTTATGTCATATTCCCCAGTCTGTCTGTAAGTCCATTTGTTTTGCATAACAGTTCAAACACCAGTACATTCCTGCAGGCACTGGAGTGCATAACAGTCCTGACACCAGTACTTTCCTGCAGGCACTGGTGTGCATAACACAAACAGAGCAGCTTGTGAACTCAAGAGTCAAATATCCTTCATTGCTTCCAGCAAGGCGGCAGCGTCCTTGATATTCCCTAACTTAAGGAGTATCTCATCTTTATCAATCGTGTCAATTTCTGATGACACGCTTTCTGACCATTTTTCAATAGCGCGAATCACCCATGCGCAGGCAATAGTGGGCCTGAGCAGTGTACCATTGGTAACATAAATGGATTTCAATGTCGTTTCCATTTTGCGGTCTGCCGGCTCTTTAAGAGAAGCCGTGGCAGGAGCAGGGAGAATTACCTTCTTTGTCAACCTGGAAAGTGCACTGTCTAACAAAGGGGGTGACTCCCATTTTATCCTGTCTTCAACCGGGAAAGGATAAACTATGTTAATCCTTTTGGGAATATGAAATTTTTTATCAGGATTCACCCACATCCCTTCAAACAGAGCATTTAGTTCGTGTGAAGGAGGGAACGTGACTTTGGATTTCTTTTCCTTACATAAATAAGCTTTCTCCTGAGGTACAGGAGTGCTTTCTGTAACTTCCAACACGTCCCTTATAGCCACAATCATATATTGTATACTTTTTGCCAATTTATGATCTATCTATCTGGATTCACTATTGTCGACACAAGAATCAGAATCCGTGTCGGTATCAGTGTTTACAACATTTGCAAATGGTCTCTTATGTGACCCAGAGGGGCCGCCCGCATAAGGAATAACAGCATCCTGAAAAATCACATTTTCCACAGATTTTCTCCAGCATGCAGCCTTAGATTCTGACTTATCCAATCTACGGTTAATCAGATGCATACTGTCCCGTAGCTCTTTCACCCATGCAGGCTCTTGGTGTGCCGGTAGCGCCACCACATTACAACTCTGTGTCCCTAAATTGGCTTCCTCCGGGGAGGAACTCCCTGCCTCAGACATGCCTCACACGTGTACACCACACTCACAGACACACTGGGACTTATTTTGGGGACAGACCCACAGTAAAATCTGTCAGAGAGACAGGATAGGAACAGCCAGTTCACAATCCCAGCGCCAGTATTGCCTGTGAACACAGTATGTCCACAGCCCAAAAGTGCTTTTAAATAGTAATATACACTATCAAATGCACCACAATCGCTTTGTGCCCCCCCTTTATAGCACCCTGTACTTGTCAGAAGTGGAGGAGAGGACCAGCGTGTTCTCTGCAGCCTGAGGAGAGAGAGAAAATGGCGCTGAGTAGTGTGCTGGCTGCCTGAGGAAGAAGCTCTGCCCCCACAATGGCGCGTCCTTTCACTCAATATATTGACTTATTATTTATACAGGCGGGGGTAGGGCTGTGTCAGCAGCATCTTATATCCCCTTATAGCCAGTTTGAGGTATTTTTCTTGCTGCCCAGGGCCCCCAGGTCCCCCCGCACCCTGCAGTGCGTGAGTGCGCGTGTGTGTGTGTGTGTGTGTGTGTGTGTGTGTGTGTGTGTGTAGCAATGGCGCACTGTGCTCCCGCCAGCCGCGCCGCACCTCAGACGTCACTTACTTGATTGAAGATAATTCTTCTCATACTCACCTGTCTTCTGACTTCTGGCTCTGTGAGGGGGGTGACGGCGTGCTGTGGGAGTGAGCATCTAGACACGGCTAGCGTTCAGTTCCCTTCAGGAGCTAATGGTGTCCTGTCAGCCAGAAGCAGAGCCATGAAACTGAGGAAGTTGGTTCTGCTTCTGCCCCCTCAGTCCCACGAAGCAGGGAGTCTGATGCCAGCAGATCTCCCTGAAAATAAAAAACCTAACATAAGTCTTTTTAGAGAAACTCAGTAGATCTCCTCAGAGTGCATCCAGTCGACCTGGGCACATTTCTAAAACTGAGGTCTGGAGGAGGGGCATAGAGGGAGGAGCCAGTTCACACCCAATGAAAAGTCTTTGGAGTGCCCATGTCTCCTGCGGATCCTGTCTATACCCCATGGTCTTGATGTCGTCCCCAGCATCCTCTAGGACGTATGAGAAATTTTGGTTGCTCATACACACAGAAAGATACACCAATATATCTGTGAAAGACATTGTTCACAGACATATTGCTTGTACACACCTGCAGATCAGCAAAACATATATTGGCAGATCAATTGATTGGCCAATATATCTGCCAGTGTGTACCCAGCATTAGGGGTTAGCACTGCCTGACTATGGGTTCTTAGTTTTTTCCGCCCGTCTCTCCCTCCGTGGTGCTGACAATGAAGAGGCTGCAGAGGAGGAGGAGTTGGAGTGGGCAGTGGCCTGGGGCTGAGAGAGGGCTGAGCTCCCCTGCATCGGGGGACATAGAAGATAAAACATCACTCCACACTGATTACCTCACCCTGCCTATGTGACCCCCGTGTGCCCCTGGAACCCAAAACCAGTGTACCGGTCCTACTCTGCCCCGGGGTCGTTGCACTCACTCCCTGAGAGGGACAATTTATAATAATAAACAGTATCTGTGCAAAGTAATCTACCTTCTATAATGTACAGTATACCTAAAATAAAACTATAGTTCACTAAAAAAGAATTGTAAAAAACAATACCCTAGTTTTAGTAAAAACAAAAAATATGCAAAGTTTTTTTTATATATAAAAATACATATTCAAAATATGCAGAAGTAGACAGACACTGTCTTTCTACTTAGGTGTCATCACAAGTTGGAAAGGTTGGATGGTCTGATGAAAAAGTTGTTAGGTGAATGGGACAGTGTTTTAGTTGGACAGACTAGTTGGACGGTTGGATGAAAGTTGGTCTGACGCATGGCTCACATTAGTCATTCTCTGTGGTTCCTACTTTCAAATCTGCAGTTTTCTTACCATTTTCTACCTCCGCTCAGCTCTATCTTCCACACTGAGGTGAATCCCCCCCCACCCCCACCCCAAACACACCCTCCTGCCCCACTGTAGAGTCTGTAGCACAGGGAGAAATCCCAATTCTCCTTTGTCAAAGTCGAAAATATTGCAGCCATACGCACCAAGTACAAACACCACACAGATGGCCTCCGTGCACGTACTTTCTCTATCGTCCTAGTGGATGCTGGGGTTCCTGAAAGGACCATGGGGAATAGCGGCTCCGCAGGAGACAGGGCACAAAAAGTAAAGCTTTCCGATCAGGTGGTGTGCACTGGCTCCTCCCCCTATGACCCTCCTCCAAGCCTCAGTTAGATTTTTGTGCCCGGCCGAGAAGGGTGCAATCTAGGTGGCTCTCCTAAAGAGCTGCTTAGAGAAAGTTTAGCTTAGGTTTTTTATTTTACAGTGAGTCCTGCTGGCAACAGGATCACTGCAACGAGGGACTTAGGGGAGAAGAAGTGAACTCACCTGCGTGCAGGATGGATTGGCTTCTTGGCTACTGGACATCAGCTCCAGAGGGACGATCACAGGCACAGCCTGGATGGTCACCGGAGCCTCGCCGCCGGCCCCCTTGCAGATGCTGAAACATGAAGAGGTCCAGAATCGGCGGCAGAAGACTCCTCAGTCTTCTAAAGGTAGCGCACAGCACTGCAGCTGTGCGCCATTTTCCTCTCAGCACACTTCACACGGCAGTCACTGAGGGTGCAGGGCGCTGGGAGGGGAGCGCCCTGGGAGGCAAATGAAAACCTATTTGGCTAAAAAATACCTCACATATAGCCTCCGGGGGCTATATGGAGATATTTAACCCCTGCCAGAATACACTAAAGAGCGGGAGACGAGCCCGCCGGAAAAGGGGCGGGGCCTATCTCCTCAGCACACAGCGCCATTTTCCTTACACAGCTCCGCTGGTCAGGACGGCTCCCAGGTCTCTCCCCTGCACTGCACTACAGAAACAGGGTAAAACAAGAGAGGGGGGGCAAAATAGTGGCAAAAATTATATTATAAAAGCAGCTATACAGGGAGCACTTATTATAAGGCTATCCCTGTCATATATAGCGCTTTTGGTGTGTGCTGGCAAACTCTCCCTCTGTCTCCCCAAAGGGCTAGTGGGGTCCTGTCTTCGTTAAGAGCATTCCCTGTGTGTCTGCTGTGTGTCGGTACGTGTGTGTCGACATGTATGAGGACGATATTGGTGTGGAGGCGGAGCAATTGCCAAATATGGGGATGTCACCTCCTAGGGGGTCGACACCAGAATGGATGCCTTTATTTATGGAATTACGGGATAGTGTCAACACGCTAAAGCAGTCGTTTGACGACATGAGACGGCCGGACAATCAGTTAGTGCCTGTCCAGGCGCCTCAAACTCCGTCAGGGGCTGTAAAACGCCCTTTGCCTCAGTCGGTCGACACAGACCCAGACACAGGCACTGATTCCAGTGGCGACGGTGACGAATCAACCGTATTTTCCAGTAGGGCCACACGTTATATGATTTTGGCAATGAAGGAGGCGTTACATTTAGCTGATACTACAGGTACCACTAAACAGGGTATTATGTGGGGTGTGAAAAAACTACCTATAGTTTTTCCTGAATCAGAAGAACTAAATGATGTATGTGATGAAGCGTGGGTTGCCCCCGATAAAAAGATGCTAATTTCAAAGAAGTTATTAGCTTTATACCCTTTCCCGTCGGAGGTTAGGGCGCGCTGGGAAACACCTCCTAGGGTGGACAAGGCGCTCACACGCTTATCTAAACAAGTGGCGTTACCCTCTCCTGAGACGGCCGCACTTAAAGATCCAGCAGATAGGAGGATGGAAAATATCCAAAAAAGTATATACACACATACAGGTGTTATACTACGACCAGCTATAGCGACAGCCTGGATGTGCAGTGCTGGAGTAGCTTGGTCAGAGTCCCTGATTGAAAATATTGATACCCTGGATAGGGACAATGTTTTACTGTCTTTAGAGCAAATAAAGGATGCATTTCTTTATATGCGTGATGCACAGAGGGATATCTGCACACTGGCATCACGGGTAAGTGCTATGTCCATTTCGGCCAGAAGAAGTTTATGGACGCGACAGTGGTCAGGCGATGCGGACTCAAAACGGCATATGGAAGTTTTGCCGTATAAAGGGGAGGAGTTATTTGGAGTCGGTCTATCAGATTTGGTGGCCACGGCTACAGCCGGGAAATCCACCTTTTTACCTCAAGCTACTCCCAAACAGAAAAAGACACCGACTTTTCAACCGCAGCCCTTTCGTTCCTTTAAAAACAAGAGAGCAAAGGGATATTCATATCTGCCACGAGGCAGAGGAAGGGGGAAGAGACACCAACAGGCAGCTCCTTCCCAGGAACAGAAGCCCTCCCCCGCTTCTACAAAAGCCTCAGCATGACGCTGGGGCTTCTCAAGCGGACTCGGGGGCGGTGGGCGGTCGTCTCAAGAATTTCAGCGCGCAGTGGGCTCACTCGCAGGTAGATCCCTGGATCCTGCAGATAATATCTCAGGGGTACAGGTTGGAACTAGAGACAGATCCGCCTCGCCGTTTCCTGAAGTCTGCTTTACCAACGTCCCCCTCAGAAAGGGAGACGGTTTTGGAAGCCATTCACAAGCTGTACTCTCAGCAGGTGATAGTCAAGGTACCTCTTCTACAACAGGGAAAGGGGTATTATTCCACTCTATTTGTGGTACCGAAGCCGGACGGCTCGGTAAGACCTATTCTAAATCTGAAGTCCTTGAACCTGTACATAAAGAAGTTCAAGTTCAAAATGGAGTCACTCAGAGCAGTGATAGCGAACCTGGAAGAAGGGGACTTTATGGTGTCCTTGGACATCAAGGATGCGTACCTCCACGTTCCAATTTACCCCTCACACCAGGGGTACCTCAGGTTCGTTGTACAAAACTGTCACTATCAGTTTCAGACGCTGCCGTTCGGATTGTCCACGGCACCTCGGGTCTTTACAAAGGTAATGGCCGAGATGATGATTCTTCTTCGAAGAAAAGGCGTATTAATTATCCCATACTTGGACGATCTCCTAATAAGGGCAAGGTCCAGAGAACAGCTAGAGAGGGGATTAGCACTGTCTCAAGAAGTGCTAAAACAGCACGGCTGGATTCTGAATATTCCAAAATCCCAGTTAATGCCGACAACTCGTCTGCTGTTCCTAGGGATGATTCTGGACACGGTTCAGAAAAAGGTTTTTCTCCCGGAGGAAAAAGCCAAGGAGTTATCCGAGCTTGTCAGGAACCTCCTAAAACCAGGAAAGGTGTCTGTACATCAATGCACAAGAGTCCTGGGAAAAATGGTGGCTTCTTACGAAGCAATTCCATTCGGCAGATTCCATGCACGAATTTTCCAGAGGGATCTGTTGGACAAATGGTCAGGGTCGCATCTTCAGATGCACCAGCGGATAACCCTGTCTCCAAGGACAAGGGTATCTCTTCTGTGGTGGTTGCAGAGTGCTCATCTATTGGAGGGCCGCAGATTCGGCATACAGGATTGGATCCTGGTGACCACGGACGCCAGCCTGAGAGGCTGGGGAGCAGTCACACAAGGAAGAAACTTCCAGGGAGTGTGGACGAGCCTGGAAACGTCTCTTCACATAAACATTCTGGAACTAAGAGCAATCTACAATGCTCTAAGCCAGGCAGAACCTCTGCTTCAAGGAAAACCGGTGTTGATCCAGTCGGACAACATCACGGCAGTCGCCCATGTAAACAGACAGGGCGGCACAAGAAGCAGGAGTGCAATGGCAGAAGCTGCAAGGATTCTTCGCTGGGCAGAGAATCATGTGATAGCACTGTCAGCAGTGTTCATCCCGGGAGTGGACAACTGGGAAGCAGACTTCCTCAGCAGACACGACCTTCACCCGGGAGAGTGGGGACTTCATCCGGAAGTCTTCCACATGCTGGTAACCCGTTGGGAAAGACCAATGGTGGACATGATGGCGTCTCGCCTCAACAAAAAACTGGACAGGTATTGCGCCAGGTCAAGAGATCCGCAGGCAATAGCTGTGGACGCGCTGGTAACGCCTTGGGTGTACCAGTCGGTGTATGTGTTTCCTCCTCTGCCTCTCATACCAAAAGTATTGAGAATTATACGGCAAAGAGGCGTAAGAACGATACTAGTGGTTCCGGATTGGCCAAGAAGGACTTGGTACCCGGAACTTCAAGAGATGATCACGGAAGATCCGTGGCCTCTACCTCTAAGGAGGGACTTGCTTCAGCAGGGTCCCTGTCTGTTTCAAGACTTACCGCGGCTGCGTTTGACGGCATGGCGGTTGAACGCCGGATCCTAAAGGAAAAAGGCATGCCGGAAGAAGTCATTCCTACTTTGATTAAAGCAAGGAAGGAAGTAACCGTGCAACACTATCACCGCATTTGGCGAAGATATGTTGCGTGGTGCGAGGTTCGGAGTGCTCCGACGGAGGAATTTCAACTGGGTCGATTCCTACATTTCCTGCAATCAGGATTGTCTATGGGTCTCAAATTGGGATCTATTAAGGTTCAAATTTCGGCCCTGTCGATTTTCTTTCAAAAAGAATTGGCTTCAGTTCCTGAAGTCCAGACTTTTGTTAAGGGAGTGCTGCATATACAGCCTCCTGTGGTGCCTCCAGTGGCACCGTGGGATCTCAATGTGGTTTTGGAATTTCTAAAATCTCATTGGTTTGAACCACTAAAAAAGGTGGATTTAAAATATCTCACATGGAAAGTGACCATGTTACTAGCCCTGGCTTCGGCCAGGAGAGTGTCAGAACTGGCAGCTTTATCTTACAAAAGCCCATATCTGATTTCCATTCGGACAGGGCAGAACTGCGGACTCGTCCGCATTTTCTCCCTAAGGTGGTGTCAGCATTTCATCTGAACCAGCCTATTGTAGTGCCTGCGGCTACAAGTGACTTGGAGGACTCCAAGTTACTGGACGTTGTCAGAGCATTAAAAATATATATTGCAAGGACAGCTGGAGTCAGAAAATCTGACTCGTTGTTTATATTGTATACACCCAACAAGATGGGTGCTCCTGCGTCTAAGCAGACGATTGCTCGTTGGATCTGTAGCACAATCCAACTTGCACATTCTGTGGCAGGCCTGCCACAGCCTAAATCTGTAAAGGCCCACTCCACAAGGAAGGTGGGCTCATCTTGGGCGGCTGCCCGAGGGGTCTCGGCATTACAACTTTGCCGAGCAGCTACGTGGTCAGGGGAGAACACGTTTGTAAAATTTTACAAATTTGATACTCTGGCTAAGGAGGACCTGGAGTTCTCTCATTCGGTGCTACAGAGTCATCCGCACTCTCCCGCCCGTTTGGGAGCTTTGGTATAATCCCCATGGTCCTTTCAGGAACCCCAGCATCCACTAGGATGATAGAGAAAATAAGAATTTACTTACCGATAATTCTATTTCTCGGAGTCCGTAGTGGATGCTGGGCGCCCATCCTAAGTGCGGATTATCTGCAATAATTGTACATAGTTATTGTTAACTAATTCGGGTTATTGTTTAGGAAGCCATCTTTCAGAGGCTCCTCTGTTATCATACTGTTAACTGGGTTTGATCACAAGTTGTACGGTGTGATTGGTGTGGCTGGTATGAGTCTTACCCGGGATTCAAAATTCCTCCCTTATTGTGTACGCTCGTCCGGGCACAGTACCTAACTGAGGCTTGGAGGAGGGTCATAGGGGGAGGAGCCAGTGCACACCACCTGATCGGAAAGCTTTACTTTTTGTGCCCTGTCTCCTGCGGAGCCGCTATTCCCCATGGTCCTTTCAGGAACCCCAGCATCCACTACGGACTCCGAGAAATAGAATTATCGGTAAGTAAATTCTTATTTGTTCTGCCGTGCGTGCACATACTCGCAGGTTGCGTATGACCGCTCACGCGGTAGTGCGTATTATCGCGTGGTATGAGTAATTACGGTAGCATATGTTTTTGCATGGAAAAGCCACATTTCATATTTAATTCACATAGTGCACGATTTACACACAGCCTACATGCACCACACCAGCAAGTTACACTTTCTTAAAAGGTACAGTAACAAAGGAATTCACCTTTACAGGATATGAGGGGACAGAATTAGGTTAGGAGGTGGTGTTTGGTATCCAGTTGTACAGTATTTTAAGAGCAATATTCCGGTAGCAGTTTGCAGAAGATAGCACGCTCCTGCGCATAGATATGCGCAGGAACAGAATATTAATATTACACTGTATTTACTGTACTTTGATATTCGGCGGGAATCCAGTGGAGACCATCTGCAAGTGCACCTGAGCCAGGCATCACCCACCTATTCAAACCGACCTATGACCCCTCCTGTACTGTAAATGACCAGCCCTGTGACCTATGGGTGAAGAGATTACAGTTTCTATTGTATCATGAAATGGACAAATGTATAAAAAGCCAAGCTGCCTGGCCGGCCACAAATTCTCTGAAAGTCATCTATCCTGACTGACCGAGGACCGGGACCGGGTGGCGTTTGCGGACAAACGTATGTATCATTGATTGTAGCCTGCATCTCTTATTGTGAATTGCATTACTATTGTAACCCCCTGCTAGTAAATAACTGTTGGTGGGTCGGATCCCAACATATTTAAATACAATTGGTGTCGTGTCCCTTTCCTGCTAAGGTTTAAGGTGTATTTCAGCCACACGTGTAGCTGCATTGTGCTTACAGCGTGTCGGTGTGTACGCAAAGTGTGTACTTTGTACGACCGTTGCGGCGTGTGTACCCAAAGTGCTTACACGGTACGGGCCTGTGTACGCTAACTGGGTAAAAAGTACGTAGGTTAAGGATTACATCCAGCAGCCGCAGCGGCTAAGGTTTTAGTGTAAAAGGTATAGCTTTTCTGTCCTGTAAGTTAATCAACATTAACATCTTCATACAACTTCTCAGCCATTTTTTAACCCTCCTAAACTCCCACTCACTTTCAGGTGTAGCAAAAGGTACAGATAGTATATCAGAAAATAATTAGGGGTATATTTACTAAAGTGCGGGTTTTAAAAAGTGAAGATGTTGCCCATAGCAACCAATCAGATTTTAGCTATTATTTTCTAGAAGGTGCTAGATAAGTTACATAAATTCTGATTGTTTGCTATGGGCAACATCTCCACGTCTTAAAAACTGCACTTTAGTAAATATACCCCATAGAGACTATTAATTTAACTTTACATCCTCATTTAGAAAAAAAAAAAAAAAAAAGTGTTGTTTCATTCATCTACCTTTTTCTTTGTTAGTGGTATAAATATGTGCCTTGACCGCTGTGTCGTCCTAATAATGGAAAGCTCTTCCACATGCAGCTGTTTGACCATCATATCACTTCTGTTTACTGGAACATTCATTTCCCTTGTGGTCCTTATTGAGGTCAAAGGCAGGTAAACTTAATGTGGTCACATGCCGATAATGGTGTTATGGTGGTCACAGAAAGGCAGTACATGTAGGGCATAGGCTGGTCATGTGTCATGGTGGTCACAGACCAGTGAAATATGTATGGTAACTCTATGCTGCCCAGGATGCCATGTTGCCTGCCTGCTTATGCAACATAGGTATGGACCCTTACAGTATTTAGTTCCCAAGTTTAGGTGCCAGCTGCTAATTTTGGGAACAATTGTCCCACCTTCTATAAAGTGAAGTATGTGCAGCTTTTAAGAAAATATACATTACACAAAATGTGCTGCCACTAATCCAAACTAAATGGCTCCGCAGAACTCTCGCGTCACTCACATGGTAAATCCACCAACTGCACAAGCAACAGAAAGCAGAAGCACACATTTTCTTTTGCAATTATCAAAAGGAGAAGTATTTTTATTTTTTATTTTTTTACTTTAGTGGGAGAACGGGTGATTAATTGAATATGAGGAAGCTAAGACATCACAGGCTAGGTCGCAGACAGACAATGGACGTGTCATGTGAAGATAAGTAATCACCAACCACTTTCAAAGTCAACACTAAACTTTACAGCATTATGTGGGGCTGGGAAATGTGCATGATGTGAAGCAACATACAGTAGCTGTGTCAGTAAGACACTGTGTCAGTACCTGGCATCTGCAAGCACATCTCCCATAATTCTGTATTTTTCTTCATTCTTCACATCTTCATTGATGTCTGTCCCACCAAAGACTGCCCCAAAGGGGATCTTGTTGCCTAAAAATAGAATACAAAAACCAGTCACAACTCTGTGGTCTATTTGATATTATTTGAAATATAAGACCTAAGTAAATCTATAAAACCAGAAGAGACCACTTAATTTTTTTTTTATTATCGTGTTTAAAGAAACAGTAAATAGGGAATTTACAGTAATGAAAAGGTCCAATCACTTTGGGTCATGCGATGCCTTTGTTCTGTATAAATATGCGCTGCCAGTAAGATTTTCTTCCATGGTTTACCACTGCTTCTTAAGCTACGAAGAGATAGAAATTCATAGAAAAAAAAATGTGTGATATCCCACAATAGTAAGCATTTCAAATCTTATTGGTCCCAAAAATGTAAAACTTACCAAGCTCCGAAATGCAAAGCATTCATGGAATGTAAACAGATAGGAACACCAACTTTCAATAGCAATAACCATTGCAGTCTATAGGCTACACTGCACCAACTTTTACTGACCGTACTTGCACAGAAGTACTGTCCAGACCAGGATTTGCAAACACTTTACTTCTTACAGATCTGGCTGCTGTCAGAGCTCTCAACCCTGTATGTGTTTCTTTATATAATCAGTTAGTAGAACCAAGTCCCAAAAGAGTGAGAGTGTGAGAGAGGGAGAAGAAAAAAGAAAAGAAAAAGAGAACAGAAAAAGACAAAAAAAGAAAGAAAAAGAGAAAAATGAAAAAAAAAATAAAAAAAAAATAGGATTTTAAAATTACCTACCGGTAAATCCTTTTCTCGTAGTCCGTAGAGGATGCTGGGGTCCACATTAGTACCATGGGGTATAGACGGGTCCACTAAGAGCCATTGGAACTTTAAGAGTTTGAGAGTGTGGGCTGGCTCCTCTCTCTATGCCCCTCCTGCCAGACTCGGTCTAGAAACTGTGCCCGAGGAGACCGACATCTTCGAGAGAAGGATTTTACGCAGATAGTGGCGAGATTCATACCAGCTCACACACAAGGCAAACCAAGCTAACTAGCTTGAAACATCAGCAACGGCTGATCAAGATTACTTACCAAGTAACAAAACAGTACTTAACCAAGAACTAAGCAGTACTGAACTAAGTAATCACAGCAGGATCACGAAGCACTGGGCGGGCGACCAGCATCCTCTACGGACTACGAGAAAAGGATTTACCGGTAGGTAATTAAAATCCTATTTTCTCTTACGTTCTAGAGGATGCTGGGGTCCACATTAGTACCATGGGGATGTACCAAAGCTTCCAGAACGGGAGGGAGAGCACGGAGGCTCCTGCAGAACCGACTGACCACACTTGAGGTCCTCAGAGGCCAAAGTATTGACCTTGTAGAACTTTACAAACGTGTTCGACCCAGACCAAGTAGCCACTCGGCAAAGCTGAACAGCAGAGACACCCCGGGCAGCCGCCCAGGAGGCACCCACCTTACGAGTAGAGTGTGCCTTTACAGACATAGGACACGGCAATCCTGCCATAGAATACGCATGCTGGATAGTGAACCTGATCCAGCGAGAGATTGTCTGCTTAGAAGCAGGACACCCAAGTTTCTTGGGATCATACAGGACAAAGAGAGAGTCCGATTTTCTGTGACGAGCAGTCCTCTTCACATAGATCTTCAGAGCCCTTACAACATCCATGGACTTTGATGAAATTGAGGAGTCAGTAGCAACTGGCACCACAATAGGTTGGTTGATATGAAATGCCGACACAACCTTCGGAAGGAACTGCGGACGTGTCAGGAGCTCAGCTCTATCTTCATGGAAGATCAAGTAGGGGCTTTTACATGACAAAGCCCCCAACTCCGACACATGTCTAGCAGAAGCCAAGGCCAACAAAGTGACAGCCTTCCACGTGAGAAACTTGACCTCAACCTCCTGTAGAGGCTCAAACCAGTCCGACTGGAGGAACTGCAACACCACGTTAAGATCCCAGGGAGCCGTCGGTGGCACAAAGGGAGGCTGGATGTGCAGAATTTAAAAAGGTCTGAACCTCAGGGAGGGCAGCCAACTGTTTCTGGAAGAAAATGGATAGGGCCGTAATCTGGACCTTTACGGAACCTAATCTCAGGCCCATACCCACAACTGCTTGGAGGAAGAGGAGAAATCATCCAAGTTTAAACTCCACCGGAGGAAACTTCCTGGATTCACACCAAGACACATACTTTTTCCAAATGCGATGGTAATGCTTTGACGTTACTCCTTTCCTAGCCTGTATCAGGGTAGGAATAACCTTGTTCGGAATGCCCTTCCAAGCTAATATCTGGCGTTCAACCTCAATGCCGTCAAACGTAGCCGTGGTAAGTCTTGATAAGCAAACGGCCCCTGCTGTAGCAGGCCCTCCCAAAGAGGAAGAGGCTTCAGCTCTTCTAGCAGTAGATCTAGAAGATCCGTGTACCAAGCCCTTTTTGGCCTGTCCAGAGCAATGAGGATCGCCTGAAATCTTGTTCTCCTTATGAGTTTTAGAACCCTTGGAATGAGTGAAAGTGGAGGAAACACGTACACCGGCTGGAACACCCACGGAGTCACTAGGACGTCCACCGCCACGGCTTGCAGGTCCCTCGACCTGGAACAATACCGCCAAAGCTTCTTGTTGAGACAAGAGGCCATCATGTCTATTTGAGGCACACCCCAAAGATTTGTCACCTCCGTGAACACCGCCGAATGGAGTCCCCACTCTCCTGGATAGAGATCGTGTCTGCTGAGGAAGTCCGCTTCCCAGTTGTCTACTCCCGGAATGAAGATCGCTGACAGCGCCAACGCGTGTAATTCCGCCCAGTGGATGATTCTTGTTACCTCTGACATTGCAGCTCTGCTCTTCGTTCCGCCCTGTCGGTTTATGTAAGCCACTGTCGTTACATTGTCCGACTGCACTTGAATGGCCCAATTTCTCAGAAGATGGGCCACTTGGAGAAGCCAGTTGTAGACGGCTCTTAGTTCCAGAATGTTTATCGGCAGGCCGGCTTCCAGACTTGACCACCTTCCTTGGAAGGTTTCCCCTTGAGTGACTGCGACCCAGCCCCAAAGACTTGCATCCATGGTTAGAAGGAAACAGTCCTGAATCCCGAACCTGTGGCTCTCCAGAAGGTGAGGTAATTGCAGTCACCAGAGGAGTGAGATCCTGGCCTTTGGCGACAGACGTATTCTCCGGTGTACGTGTAGATGAGATCCCGACCATTTGTCCAGGAGATCCAGTTGGACGGGCCGAGCATGAAACCTCCCGTACTGCAGAGCCTCGTAAGAGGCCACCATCTTCCCCAGAGGGCAAATGCACTGATGAATCGACACCCGGGCTGGCTTCAAGACATCCCGGACCATTGTTTGGTATCACCAGCTCTTTTTCCTCTGGAAGAAACACCCTCTGCACTTCTGTGTCAAGGATCATTCCCAGAAAAGACAACCTCCTGGTTGGTTCCAAATGTGATTTTGGAAGATTCAGGATCCAACCATGTTCCTCGAGAAGCTGGGTCGTAAGTGCTATGGTATGAAACAGCTTCTCCCGGGACGAAGCCTTTATCAGTAGATAGTCCAGATATGGAATTATGTTCATCCCGTTTGCAAAGGAGAACCATAATTTCCGCCATCACCTTGGTGAAAACCCTCGGTGCTGTGGAGAGGCCGAACGGCAGGGCCTGGAATTGAAAATAACAGTCCAACAGTGCGAATCGGAGATAAGCTTGATGCGGCTGCCACATCGGAATGTGGAGGTATGCATCCTTGATATCCAGGGATACCAGGAATTCCCCCTCCTCCAGACCTGATATCACTGTCCTTATAGACTCCATTTTGAACTTGAACTCCCTCAGAAAAGGGTTTAGTGATTTTAAGTTCGAATGGGCCTGACCAAACCACCCAGTTTCGGTACCACGAAAAGGTTCGAATAGTAACCTTTTGTTTGCATCTGGGGAGGAACTGGTACAATAACCTGTGCCTCCACCAACTTCTGGAAGGCTCCCTGCAGGGTAGCCCTGTCTGCCGGCAAGCATGATTTGAAGAACCGGTGAGGAGGGAGATCTTGAAATTCCAGCCAGTACCCCTGGGACACAATATCTTGTACCCAGGGATCAAGGCCGGACGACCCCCAGACGTGGCTAAATGCCAGAGTCTCGCCGCCACCGGCCCTACCTCTGGGCCACGCGGTCCACCGTCATGCTGAGGACTTTGGCGTACCTGAAGCAGGCTTCTGTTCCTGGGAACCCGCAGCAGCAGGTTTCTTGGATTTTGGTCGACCTCCTCTAAAGAAGGTGTTGGACGGTTTGGCCTTCGTTTTAGCAACCCGAAAGGACTGTGATGTAGCTGAACGTTTCTTCGTAGCAGGTGCAACTGAGGGGAGAAAAGGTGACTTACCCACTGTAGTCGTGGAGATCCACGCATCCAACGCTTCCCCAAAGAGAGCGTGACCTGTGTAGGGTAGGGTCTCCACACCTCTCCTGGATTCCGCATCGGCAGACCACTGGCGCAGCCACAGTCCTTGACGAGCTGAGACCGACTTGGAAGATATTCGTGCAGCCATTGAACCCAGGTCTTTCATGGATTCCACCATAAATTCTGCAGAATCCTGAATGTTACGTAAAAATAATTCATGTCACTTTTATCCATTGCATCCAAATCCTCGAGTAACGTGCCTGACCACTTTACTATAGCTTTGGAAATCTATGCACAGGCAATAGTAGGACGTAGTATCAACCCTGAAGCCGTGTATATGGATTTGAGCGTAGTATCAATTTTGCGATCCGCCGGGTCCTTTAAGGCAGTAGATCCTGGAACAGGCAAAACCACCTTTTTCGAGAGTCTGGATACAGACGCGTCCACTATGGGTGGGTTTTCCCATTTTTTCCTATCCTACTCAGGGAAGGGGAAAGCAACCAGAACCCTTCTAGGGATCTGGAATTTTTTCTCCGTGTTTTCCCACGCTTTATCAAAAACAGCATTTAATTCTTTGGACGCAGGGAAGGTTAGCGAGGCTTTCTTATTGTCAGTGAAGTAAGCCTCCTCAAGCTGCTCAGGTGTTGTATCAACAATATTCAACACATCCCTGATTGCCTCTATCATCCACTGCACCTAGGGAGGCCAATCCCGGGATCGGAATCGGCGGGATCCCGGGATTTGGGCCCAAAAATGCCGGGGATTTGAATCCCGGGATTGGAGCATCCAATCCCGAGATTCACGGGATTATACTGCGCATGCGCGGGAGGGTGGGCGTAAGTAATACTACTTACTAATATTAGGCGGGCGGCAGCCATGAACAAGTTGAACGCGGCGGCACTTCAAATGTAGCGCCGGCCGCCAGCCAATCAGAGCTGGCGGACCGGCAGCCAATCAGGGAAGCTGCAGTGGCAGCCAATCAGGTGCGACTGCTGCGGCCGCTTCCCTGATTGACTGCCGGTCCGCCAGCTCTGGTTAGCTGGTGGCCGGCGCTTCATTTGAAATGCCGCCGCGCTCAGTGTGTTCATGGTTGCCGCCCGCCTAATAGTAAGTACTATTACTTACACCCACCCTCTCTCCCTCCGTGCAGTCAGTGGTGCTCTCTACAGCCTTCCTCCCTCCCGCACCGCTACCAACCCTCCCTGCCGCTACTTACACCCTCCCTCCTGAGTCCCGCACCGCTACCTACACACTCCCTACCTCCCGCACCGCTACCTACACCCTCCCTCCAGAGCTGCTCCCTACAACTTTCACTGATCCCTACTGCAATCCCGGGATTGACCGTTTTTCAATCCCGAATCCCGGGATTGAAAAAATGGCCCGGGATTGGCCTCCCTAACTGCACCCCTTTAGCAAGAGATGCGGCCCCTCACAGCACATCCCCATCACCATATGCCGTGTCTGAATCGGTATCCGTGTCATCTTGCATAATCTGGGCAAGAGCACGTTTGTGGGAACCAACAGAGGAGGGCCCTGAGGTAACAGAACCGGACCAAACTGCCATAGAATTCTGTAAAACCTGAGTTGCAGATTCATTCTGTGCAACCCTAGTAGAAATTTGAGTTATCATAGATTTGATCGAATGGCAAGAGAGAAACAGAGATTGGAGCCAACCCACACACAGCACTTTCAATGGTATAGGGAGACCCCAACCAGCGCTGACTGTGTATCTTAATAGGTTACACAGTCTTTACACAGCCTTCCCCTCCCCCCTCCTACAACCCCCTGTTACCGTAAGAGATAGCTGGAGTTGCTCTGGAGGGACTACACTTCACAGACAGTGTTTCTGCAGGCAGGAAAATGGCACTGAACGCTGCTGGGTCCACTCTGAGGAGAAGCTCCGCCCTCCTCAGTCTTCTCGCTGTCTTCTCGCTCTTCAGAAGATTATACTGGCCTGAGGATTCAAGCTGGCAGCGATCCCGGTACCCTGACAGGCTTTAGAGGTCAGTGTAGGGTGTAGGCGCTGGCTCAGAGCGCCCCTCAAAGTGCCGCACTATGTACAGCTGAGCCACGGAGCGCAGTTAGTACTGCGCTCCATACCCGTTTCTGCCATCTTCTCAACGGCTCCCTGCTTGTTGGGGGGCTGATGACTCATTCGCCACTGATCTTCTGGATCTGTAAGGGGGTGGCGGCATGCTGCCGGGGTGAGCGATCCCGGTGGCAGGGAACTTTCTATCCCCTCAGGAGCTCAGTGTCCTGTCAGCGGAGATAGTGGCTCAGACCCCGCAGGGCGGACACTACTCCCCCTCCTTAGTCCCACGATGCAGGAAGGCTGTTGCCAGCAGCTTCCCTGTAAAATAATAAACTCTAAAATAAACTTTTACTGAAGAAGCTTTGTAGAGCTCCCCTAGCTGTGACCGTCTCCTCCAGGCTCATTTTCGAAACTGAGTCTGGTAGGAGGGGCATAGAGGGAGGAGCCAGCCCACACTCTCAAACTCTTAAAGTGCCAATGGCTCCTAGTGGACCCGTTTATAACCTATGGTACTAATGTGGACCCCAGCATCCTCTAGGACGTAAGGAGGAAAGGAAAAAGGAAAAAGAAAGAAAAGAAAAAGAAAAAGAAAAAGAAAAAGAAAAAGAAAAGGAAAGGAAGAGAGAAAGAAAGAAAGAAAGAAAGAAAAGAAAAAAAGAAACAAACAAACAAAGAATCAAACTTGGAGGACAGAGCCACATAATGTGGGGACACTGAATTGTACAGAAACTTAAATATAGCATACGGGAAGAAAACCTTCCAGATACCAGGTAATAAGAAAGTACATAGAAGTGACTAATAATATTTCTTTACTGTAAAGCTAACAATCTAAATTAGGAAAATGATATGACAAATCACTGAATGCATATGAAAATTGAAATTGTAGGAAGGAAAGGAAGCTTCTAATTGCCAGTGAACAGTCAAAATTGAAAAATGTATTTTTTTACCAACTTATGTACAATAATGGATTCATATATTGCTTGTAAATACAGGTCTTGGCCAAGAGCAATATTAGTACAATATTCTGAAACAACAAAATGAGGCATTCCATTCCTCAACAATTTCATGTCTCCTAATTAATGTAGTGGAAGTTCTTCACTAAAAGTAATTTCTAAATAAATTAAAATTATGCCTTCCTTTGACAGTCAGGGCATCGTAAAGATGAAAATATCTTTCATTGATAATACTTCAACTATTGCTCAAATGATAACTGCATATATGAACTGGTGTTTTTAAACGGAAGGTCATTGAGGACAGATAAGTTGAAGGCACTTCCGTTTTGTTCATTAGCATGATAATCACTAAGGAAACCTAGGAAGGGGGTTTTGTGTAGCTTCATTAAAATTTACATCACTTATGGCATCATATGAGCAGTAAAACAATTACTTGTGCAGACCAGGTGTCCCAGGGAGATTAAATTTATAAACAATACCTTTTGTCCAGGTCTGAGTATAGATTATTTGAGGATGGGATGGTTAGTTGTCTCCAAACTCAGCAGGGGGTATTCAAAGAGCTGCCTAACCAAAAATAATATTTCTAGAATAGCTAGAAGTTCCTTAAATCATAAAAAAATATCTGAGGTCTGTAAACTGGTCTGATGTGATTTGGGAGTCACTAGGATGTACAGTTTGAAGAAATTAGGTATCTATCCAACCGCACATTATAGCGCAAATCTTGTTTACACCACAATTAGTTTATATAATAAGAGAGTAATGTGAACATAACAAATTTTATGTGGCTATTACACAGGGGGAATTATGTACAGCTAGTTGAAGTTACATGAGCAGTCCTGGGTTAATTACCAAGCCAGTCAGTAATCACGGACTTTGTGAGGGGGAACAGGTGATAAACGGTATAGGACTCTTTGTTCTGTTTCAGACTTGGGGGAGCAATTCTAAGTTGAAGTATGGACTTGCATTTTCTTGCTCTTGTCCACAGCCTCAGAATAAGCACAGTAATTATTTAAGTTTCTCCTTTTATTTTTAAATTGCAACATGTCTGTGCTATTTATATCATCTGCAACTAATCCTGTAAATAAAATGTTCCTTTATTAGTCTAATTTCATATATGCTTCAGAACCAAGTCTTCGAAGAAGCTATTACATTGCTAAGGATATGATAATAGGATTTTGGTACTTACCAGATAAATCCTTTTCTTTGAATCCATAGGGGGCACTGGAGTACTCTTGGGATATGGACGGTTCCACTGGAACTAGGCACTGAACAGTTAAACTTTGACTATATCTCCCCTTTTACTGAGCCGAACTGGAGCTATAGAGGTTGACAATGGAGACATATATATAACAAAAAAAATGGACAACAATAAAGTTGACACAAACAAAAAATGACAACTAACAGTTGACACCAACCCGACAGAATTTCTAATTTGAAACAGTCGGTAAGAGTGTGTTACCATAATATTCCCTGCACTCACCACAACCAGGTAACAACTGCTCTGGGTGGGCGTCCAGTGCCCCCTATGGATTCAAAGAAAAGGATTTATCTGGTAAGTACCAAAATCCTATTTTCTTTTTCATCCACTAGGGGTCACTGGAGTACTCTTGGGACGTACCAAAGTTTCCCCCGTGGGCGGGAGAGCTATTTGGCACCTGTAACCGTAAACGGCCAAAGCTAGATGCTGATGCCGCAAAAGTATCAAACTTATAAAAGCGCACAAACGTGTGCACTGACAACCATGTAGCCGCCCGGCAAAGCTGTGTCGTAGAAACTCCCCGACCAGCTGCCCATGAAGTTCCCACAGAACGTGTGGAATGAGCTGTTACCGAAGTAGGCGGCTGTAACCTAGCCTGAAGATAAGCCTGACGTATGGTCAGTTTTATCCATCTGGATAAGGTCTGCTTAGAGGCTGGCCAACCCCTCTTGGCAGCATCATAGAGAACAAACAACGTATCCGTCTTACGAACCGTGGACGTTCGAGACACATAAACGCGTAAAGCGCGTACCACATCCAGAGTTTCAGAATGTCCTGATAACACAGGAACTACTATTGGTTGGTTGATGTGAAAAGATGACACTACCTTTGATAAGAAAGCGGAATTCGTCCGAAGTTCCGCTCTGTCATCATGAAACACCAAATATGGCGGCTTGCATGACAAGGCACCCAAATCTGAAACCCGCCTTGCCGAAGCCAAGGCTAGAAGAAAAAATAAGATTTTACTTACCGATAAATCTATTTCTCGTAGTCCGTAGTGGATGCTGGGACTCCGTAAGGACCATGGGGAATAGCGGCTCCGCAGGAGACAGGGCACAAAATAAAAGCTTAAGGATCAGGTGGTGTGCACTGGCTCCTCCCCCTATGACCCTCCTCCAAGCCTCAGTTAGTATACTGTGCCCGGACGAGCGTACATAATAAGGAAGGATATTGAATCCCGGGTAAGACTCATACCAGCCACACCAATCACACCGTACAACTTGTGATCTGAACCCAGTTAACAGTATGATAAACGCAAAGGAGCCTCTGAAAAGATGGCTCACAACAATAATAACCCGAATTTTTGTAACAATAACTATATACAAGTATTGCAGACAATCCGCACTAGGGATGGGCGCCCAGCATCCACTACGGACTACGAGAAATAGATTTATCGGTAAGTAAAATCTTATTTTCTCTGACGTCCTAGTGGATGCTGGGACTCCGTAAGGACCATGGGGATTATACCAAAGCTCCCAAACGGGCGGGAGAGTGCGGATGACTCTGCAGCACCGAATGAGAGAACTCCAGGTCCTCCTCAGCCAGGGTATCAAATTTGTAGAATTTAGCAAACGTGTTTGCCCCTGACCAAGTAGCTGCTCGGCAAAGTTGTAAAGCCGAGACCCCTCGGGCAGCCGCCCAAGATGAGCCCACTTTCCTTGTGGAATGGGCTTTTACTGATTTTGGCTGTGGCAATCCTGCCACAGAATGTGCAAGCTGAATTGTACTACAAATCCAACGAGCAATCGTCTGCTTAGAAGCAGGAGCACCCAGCTTGTTGGGTGCATACAGGATAAACAGCGAGTCAGATTTTCTGACTCCAGCCGTCCTGGAAACATATATTTTCAAGGCCCTGACAACGTCAAGCAACTTAGAGTCCTCTAAGTCCCTGGTAGCCGCAGGTACCACAATAGGTTGGTTCATGTGAAATGCAGAAACCACCTTAGGTAGAAATTGAGGACGAGTCCTCAATTCCGCCCTGTCAGAATGAAAAATTAAGTAAGGGCTTTTATATGATAAAGCCGCTAATTCTGACACACGCCTGGCTGAAGCCAAGGCTAACAGCATCGATACCTTCCATGTGAGATATTTTAAGTCCACAGTGGAAAGTGGTTCAAACCAATGTGACTTTAGAAAACTCAACACCACATTGAGATCCCAAGGTGCCACTGGAGGCACAAAAGGAGGCTGTATGTGCAGCACCCCTTTTACAAATGTCTGAACTTCAGGTACTGAAGCCAGTTCTTTCTGGAAGAAAATCGACAGGGCCGAAATTTGAACCTTAATGGACCCTAATTTTAGGCCCATAGACAGTCCTGTTTGCAGGAAATGAAGGAAACGACCCAGTTGAAATTCCTCTGTAGGGGCCTTCTTGGCCTCACACCACGCAACATATTTACGCCAAATGCGGCGATAATGTTTTGCGGTTACGTTCTTCCTGGCTTTGACCAGAGTAGGGATGACTTCTTCTGGAATGCCTTTTTCCCTCAGGATCCGGCGTTCAACCGCCATGCCGTCAAACGCAGCCGCGGTAAGTCTTGGAACAGACAAGGCCCCTGCAGTAGCAGGTCCTTTCTTAGAGGTAGAGGCCACGGTTCGTCCGTGAGCATCTCTTGAAGTTCCGGGTACCAAGTCCTTCTTGGCCAATCCGGAACCACGAGTATAGTTCTTACTCCTCTCCTTCTTATGATTCTCAGTACTTTTGGTATGAGAGGCAGAGGAGGGAACACATACACTGACTGGTACACCCACGGCGTTACCACTGCTATTGCCTGAGGGTCCCTTGACCTGGCGCAATATCTGTCCAGTTTTTTGTTTAGACGTGACGCCATCATGTCCACCTTTGGTTTTTCCCAACGGTTTACAATCAGGTGGAAGACTTCTGGGTGAAGTCCCCACTCTCCCGGGTGAAGGTCGTGTCTGCTGAGGAAGTCTGCTTCCCAGTTGTCCACTCCCGGAATGAACACTGCTGACAGTGCTATCACATGATTTTCCGCCCAGCGAAGAATCCTTGCAGCTTCTGCCATTGCCCTCCTGCTTCTCGTGCCGCCCTGTCTGTTTACGTGGGCGACTGACGTGATGTTGTCCGATTGGATCAACACCGCCTGACCCTGAAGCAGAGGTTTTGCTTGACTTAGGGCATTGTAAATGGCCCTTAGTTCCAGAATGTTTATATGAAGAGATGTTTCCATGCTTGACCACAAGCCCTGGAAATTCCTTCCCTGTGTGACTGCTCCCCAGCCTCTCAGGCTGGCATCCGTGGTTACCAGGATCCAATCCTGAATGCCAAATCTGCGGCCCTCTAGTAGATGAGCACTCTGCAGCCACCACAGGAGAGACACCCTTGTCCTTGGCGACAGGGTTATCCGCTGATGCATCTGCAGATGCGATCCGGACCATTTGTCCAGTAGATCCCACTGAAACGTTCTTGCATGGAATCTTCCGAATGGAATCGCTTCGTAAGAAGCCACCATTTTTCCCAGGACCCTCGTGCACTGATGCACTGAGACCTGGCCTGGTTTTAGGAGGTTCCTGACTAGCTCGGATAACTCCCTGGCCTTCTCCTCCGGGAGAAACACCTTCTTCTGGACTGTGTCCAGAATCATTCCTAGGAACAGTAGACGTGTCGTTGGAATCAGCTGCGATTTTGGAATATTTAGAATCCACCCGTGCTGACGTAACACTACTTGAGATAGTGCTACTCCGACTTCTAACTGTTCCCTGGATCTTGCCCTTATCAGGAGATCGTCCAAGTAAGGGATAATTAAAATGCCTTTTCTTCGTAGAAGAATCATCATTTCGGCCATTACCTTGGTAAAGACCCGAGGTGCCGTGGACAATCCAAACGGCAGCGTCTGAAACTGATAATGACAGTTTTGTACTACAAACCTGAGGTACCCTTGGTGAGAAGGGTATATTGGGACGTGGAGATAAGCATCTTTGATGTCCAGAGACACCATATAGTCCCCTTCTTCCAGGTTCGCTATCACTGCTCTGAGTGACTCCATCTTGAATTTGAACCTTTTTATGTAAGTGTTCAAGGATTTCAGATTTAAAATTGGTCTCACCGAGCCGTCCGGCTTCGGTACCACAAACAGCGTGGAATAATACCCCTTTCCTTGTTGCAGGAGGGGTACCTTGATTATCACCTGCTGGGAATACAGCTTGTGAATGGCTTCCAAAACTGCCTCCCTGTCGGAGGGAGACTTTGGTAAAGCAGACTTCAGGAACCGACGAGGGGGAAACGCCTCGAATTCCAGTTTGTACCCCTGCGATACTACCTGTAGAATCCAGGGATCCACTTGCGAGTGAGCCCACTGCGCGTTGAAATTCTTGAGACGGGCCCCCCACCATATCTGAGTCTGCTTGTAAAGCCCCAGCGTCATGCTGAAGACTTGGCAGAAGCAGGGGAGGGCTTCTGCTCCTGGGAAGTGGCTGCATGGTGCAGTCTTTTTCCTCTTCCTCTGCCCCGGGGCAGAAAGGAGTGGCCTTTTGCTCGCTTGTACTTATGGGAACGAAAGGACTGAGTTTGAAAAGACGGTGTCTTTTTCTGCTGATGTGAAGTGACCTGGGGTAAAAAGGTGGATTTTCCAGCCGTTGCCGTGGCCACCAGGTCCGATAGACCAGCCCCAAATAACTCCTCCCCTTTATACGGCAATACTTCCATGTGCCGTTTGGAATCCGCATCCCCTGACCACTGTCGCGTCCATAACGCTCTTCTGGCAGAGATGGACATAGCACTTACTCTTGATGCCAGGGTGCAAATATCCCTCTGTGCATCACGCATATATAGTAATGCATCCTTTAAATGTTCTATAGTTAACAAAATATTGTCCCTATCCAGGGTATCAATATTCTCAGTCAGGGAATCCGACCATGCGACTCCAGCACTGCACATCCAGGCTGAGGCGATTGCTGGTCGCAGTATAACACCAGTATGTGTGTATATACTTTTTAGGATATTTTCCAGCCTTCTATCAGCTGGTTCTTTGAGGGTGGCCGTATCAGGAGACGGTAACGCTACTTGTTTAGATAAACGTGTGAGCGCCTTATCTACCCTAGGAGGTGTTTCCCAACGCGCCCTAACCTCTGGCGGGAAGGGATATAATGCTAATAATTTTTTAGAAATTAGCTGTTTTTTATCGGGGGAAACCCACGCTTTATCACACACCTCATTTATTTCCTCTGACTCAGGAAAAACTATTGGTAGTTTTTTCACACCCCACATAATACCCTTCTTTGTGGTACTTGTAGTGTCAGAAAGGTTCAATGCCTCTTTCATTGCCGTGATCATGTAACGTGTGGCCCTACTGGACATTACGTTTGTCTCGTCACCGTCGACACTAGACTCAGTATCTGTGTCAGGGTCTGTGTCGACCCACTGAGGTAACGGGAGTTTTAGCGCCCCTGACGGTGTCTGAGACGCCTGGACAGGCACTAATTGATTTGTCGGCTGTCTCATGTCGTCAACAGTTTTTTGCAAATTGCTGACATTATCACTTAATTGTTTAAATACAATCATCCAGTCAGGTGTCGACTCCCTAGGGGGTGACATCACCAACACAGGCAACTGCTCCGCCTCCACATCATTTTCCTCCTCATACATGTCGACACACGCGTACCGACACACAGCACACACACCGGGAATGCTCTGATAGAGGACAGGACCCCACTTAGCCCTTTGGAGAGACAGAGGGAGAGTCTGCCAGCACACACCCAGCGCTATATATATATATATACAGGGATAACCTTATATAAGTGTTATTCCCTTATAGCTGCTGTTATTATCGTTATTTGCTGCCAAAAATGCCCCCCCTTCTCTTTTTTACCCCGATTCTGAAGCAGGACTGCAGGGGAGAGTCAGGGAGCCGTCCTTCCAGCGGAGCTGTGAGGGAAAATGGCGCTTGTGTGCTGAGGAGATAGGCTCCGCCCCTTCACGACGTCCTTATCTCCCGCTTTTTTGTGTAAAAATGGCAGGGGTTAAAATACATCCATATAGCCCCAGGAGCTATATGTGATGTATTCTTTTTGCCACCTAAGGTATATACTGTTATATTGCGTCTCAGGGCGCTCCCCCCCAGCGCCCTGCACCCTCAGTGACCGGAGTGTGAAGTGTGCTGAGAGCAATGGCGCACAGCTGCGGTGCTGTGCGCTACCTTAGTCTGAAGACAGGATGTCTTCTGCCGCCGATTTCACCGGACCTCTTCGTCTCTTCTGGCTCTGTAAGGGGGACGGCGGCGCGGCTCCGGTGACCCATCCAGGCTGAACCTGTGATCGTCCCTCTGGAGCTAATGTCCAGTAGCCTAAGAAACCCGATCCACTCTGCACTCAGGTGAGTCCGTTTCTTCTCCCCTTAGTCCCACGATGCAGTGAGCCTGTTGCCAGCAGGACTCACTGAAAATAATAAAACCTAAACTAAACTATTATTCTAAGCAGCTCAGGAGAGCCACCTAGATTGCACCCTTCTCGGCCGGGCACAAAAATCTAACTGGGGCTTGGAGGAGGGTCATAGGGGGAGGAGCCAGTGCACACCACCTGATCCTTAAGCTTTTATTTTGTGCCCTGTCTCCTGCGGAGCCGCTATTCCCCATGGTCCTTACGGAGTCCCAGCATCCACTAGGACGTCAGAGAAATTGTTTTCCAAGTGAGAAATTTAATATCCACTTGTTGTAAGGGTTCAAAATGAAAAGACTGTAAGAAATCTAAAACCAGATTCAAGTCCCATGGCGCTGTAGGTGGAATGAATGGAGGCTGTACTCTGTGTACTGATGGCAAAAGAGCAATCGTCTTTGAAAGTAAATTGACAAAGCAGATATCTGCACTTTTAGTGTGGATAGACGTAGACCTCCATCTAACCCCATCTGCAGAAATAACAAAAGACGGGATAACTTGAAAGAAGATGTCGGAAATTTGCGAGCTTCACACCAACCTATATAGGCACGCCAAATACTGTAATAATGAGCTGCCGTAACCGGCTTTCTAGCTCGTAACATGGTTGGAATGACTGATTCTGGAATGCCCTCTCTTCTTAAGAGGGAGGTCTCAACAGCCACCCCGTCAAACGCAGCCGCGCTAAATCGGGGTAAAGAAACGGACCCTGTTGTAACAGGTCCGGACGTAGTGGGAGCGGCCAAGGATCGTCTGCGAGTAATCCGCGAAGATCCGAGAACCAAGCTCTCCGTGGCCAATGAGGCGCCACTAGTATGACTGTGACGAACTCTCTTTTGATCCGTTTTAGCAATAGAGGGAGCAGCGGAAACGGTGGGAACAGATACACTAGACTGTATGGCCACCGGACTGTGAGAGCATCCACCGCCACTGCCTCTGGATCTCTCGTTCTGGATACATACTGGGGCATTTGATGATTGTGGCGAGATGCCATCAAGTCCACCTGCGGGTAACCCCACCTCTGGACCAGCATGAGAAATACTTCTGGATTTAATGCCCATTCTCCTGGATGAAAATCCCGACGACTGAGATAATCCGCCTCCCAGTTGTCCACTCCCGGAATGAACACTGCCGACAATATGACCTGGTGGTATTCTGCCCAATTGAGAATTCGAGCTACCTCCCGCATTGCCATGCGGCTTCTCGTTCCGCCTTGTTTGTTGATGTATGCGACCGCCGTCGCATTGTCTGATTGCACCTGAACCGCCTGCGCCTGCAGGATGTGCACTGCCTGTCGCAATGCATTGTAAATTGCCCGGAGTTCCAGGACATTTATGGACAGCAATCTTTCGTGATCCGCCTAGAGACCCTGGAGCTAAAGATTCTGAACTACAGCTCCCCAACCTCTGAGACTTGCGTCTGCCGTGAGAATTATCCAATTCCAGGTGCCGCACTGTTTCCCTGCGGTTAGATTCTGTACCCTGAGCCACCAGAGTAGAGACACTCTGGTCCTTGGAGACAACCTTACCCTGTGGTGAATCTGTAAGTGTGAGCCCGACCACTGTGCGAGCACATCCAGTTGAAAAGGACGTGAGTGAAATCTCCCGAACTGAAGTGCTTCGAAAGCCGCCACCATTGTGCCTAAGAGGCGAATGCACAAATGAACCGAGACTGTGCGTGCCTTGAGCACTAATTGTACCAGATGACGAATGACCCGTACTTTCTGTTCGGGTAGGTAAATCCTTTGGTCTACCGTATCGAGAATCATACCTAGGAATTGAAGTCGTTGGGACGGAACTAGATGTGACTTCTTGAAGTTGACAATCCAACCGTGGTGAACCAGAACATTGTATGTCAGCAATGCCTGTTGAAGGAGTATTTGTTGAGACGGAGCTTTGATGAGCAGATCGTCCAAGTATGGAACTATTATCACTCCTAGAGATCTGAGATGAGCTATCAACACAGACATCACCTTGGTGAATACCCGAGGTGCTGACGAGAGGCCAAACGGTAGAGCCTGAAACTGATAATGGTTCTGTCGTATTGCAAACCACAAAAACCTTTGATGAGGAGGCCAAATCGGAATGTGTAAGTACGCATCCTTGAGATCCAGCGCAATCATAAACTCCTGTGGCTCTAGACCTGCAATTACTGATCGTAGAGATTCCATCTTGAATCTGTAGTAAGTGACGTACTGGTTGAGGCCCTTTAAGTTCAATATTGGCCTGACCGAGCCATCCGGCTTCGGTACTACAAACAGACTGGAATAATAACCCTGACCCTGTTGGTGCACAGGGACCGGAACAAAAACTGCTGCGTCCAGCAAAGACTGAATGGCAGTCTGCAGAATCGCCCTCTTGTCGTCCGACCGAGGCAGTCCTGTCCTGAAAAACCGCATTGGCGGGAGACAGTCGAACTCTATTTTGTAACCTGTTAAAACTAAATTGCGGATCCACCCATCTGTGGACGTCTGAAGCCACGCCAACTGGAATGACTGAAGACGTGCTCCTACAATAGGAGATCCGAGATGGGCTGGGAGCCCGTCATGCCACTGGCTTACCGGTGACTTTAGTATCCTGACGAGTGGTATTGGCTCGTTGGAAACTACGTCCCCGACCTCGTCTACCTGGTGTGGCCGTTCCCCTGCCACGCCCGCGAAAAGACTGAGGTGTAAAAGATTTGAACGCCGGTCCAGAATATCTTTTTCTAGGCACTGTTGGAGGAAATGGTAAGAAAACCGACTTTCCTCCCGTGGCCTCAGAAATCCATTTGTCCAATTCAGGACCGAATAACCTCTCGCCCTCATAAGGTAATGCTTCTATTCCTTTTTTTACCTCTGCCTCAGCTCGCCAAGAGCGTAGCCGGAGCGCACGTCGTGCTGTGACTAGTGATGAAGAAAGGCGAGAAGTAAGCTGACAGACGTCAGTAGAAGCTGTACATAAATAGTCAGCCGCTTCCCAGATTTGATCAGCGAGAAGTATAAGATGATCATCAGTTAAGGCAGATCTGAGTTCTGTTATCCATACCATTAGTGCTTTAGTTACCCAAATGCCACTCAACCCAGGTCTAAGCAGCACTCCTGCCGCTGTATACATGGACTTCAGCATAACCTCTATTTTACGGTCCGAAGGGTCCTTGAGTGTAGTTGCAGCTGGTACTGGTATGGTTAATTTCTTTGTAAGTTTAGACACGGATGAATCCACCAACGGCGGATTCTCCCATGTAGCCGTCATAGACTCTGGAAATGGATAGCTAGACCTAACTCTGTGAGGTACAGAAAACCGTTTATCCGGATTCTTCCTTGTTTCTAGTAACATTTTATTAAGAGATTCTGACACAGGAAAACAAACTGGAGTTCTTTGTCGTTTAGTAAAAACGACCTCATCATTTGTCAGAGGCTCCTCAGTTTCTGTAAAATTCAGAGACTGACGCACTGCTCTGATGAGATTATCAATACCTGGCCTGTCAAAATTGTCACCCTCTGACTGCTGGTCTACTTCGCCCTCCTCACCCATATCTTGTAAAGTGAGGTCTGGCGAAGAATCATCAGACATTAACATAGCAGCCGGTAGCTTATAGGAAAAATGAAACTTATCCCCTTTAGTCAAAGAAGATCTGGACCTTTGGTAAGGCTGAGACCCCTCAGGAAGTTCTAGCGGTCTCACCCTAGATTCAGATCTTGCCGCCTCTCGCTCTTGCCGAGAGGCGGCCAACTCTGATTGCAATCCAGCTAAAATATCTGCTAATATAGCCCATGGCGGGTCCGGGGTTGAAATGGGATTTGAAACCGGAGCAGGAATTGTATTTGTTTCAGAATTTACAACACATACTTTACATGTGGTAAATCCATCAGGTAATACACACTTACAGGCATTGCAGTAAACCTGCTTCTTGGACTTTGCTGGTGTCTTACTCATTATGCCAAAAAAAAAAAAAAAAACAATACAAAGACAAAGAACCTGTGCGACTCAGTAAATAGCACTATGGTGTCTCTATATCTCTGGCCAAATGTGCCGGTAATATGTCTGATCCCAAAATCCCCCTAACACCCAGCGCCTTCAATGGTGGAGAGATGTGTACAGGAAATTCTGAAAAGAAACAGGAAAAACAGGAAGCATGGTTTATATATGTCCCCATGCTCACAGAATATCACATAGTGCACACATTAATCTATGTAGCAGATTATACTTAAATGCATATATTCCTGTTACTTATCTATACAGCGCTGCTGGCACTGTGTTAGGTCATACATACTTTCAAAGAAGTGTGCCCCCCCCCTCTCCCCCGTGCTCCGTGTACCGCTACTCTGTACACGGAGACCGGCCTTGTGCGCCCTCCGGAAGTGCATCGGAGCAGACGATATGCCGCGTGGAGCGGCCTCCAAAGACCAGCGTGGCTCAGCGCAGCGGAAGAGACATTAACACAGCGGCGCTGGAAGCAGCGGCGGGCGGCTGCGGGCAGCGGCGCGGCACAAATACACACATAGTAATCCCACACAGCGGGGCGGCAGCTCAACAACATACCTGGACCCTGTGGTGAGGGCAATGACGGGGCTTCTCTGTAAGCACTGTCAGCCTTTTACTGCAGGTGACCTGCACGTGGAAGTGAGGGAGCTCTTTTTAGAGAGGTCCGACACCCACAGCTGCAACAGCAGCTTTCACTATCCCAAACCCTCGCCTTCTTGGAAGGGGGAAAGGGATGTTTTCAAAAAATAATCAAAGAAAAAATCAATAATTGTGGATCCACTTCCACAAGCCTAGTTGCTCTGTGAGCACCGAAAAAACACTGAGGTACTCTGGGATATGGAGGGGAGATATAGTCAAAGTTTAACTGTTCAGTGCCTAGTTCCAGTGGAACCGTCCATATCCCAAGAGTACTCCAGTGACCCCTAGTGGATGAAAAAGAAAATAAGAATTTACTTACCGATAATTCTATTTCTCGTAGTCCGTAGTGGATGCTGGGAACTCCGTAAGGACCATGGGGAATAGCGGCTCCGCAGGAGACAGGGCACATCTAAAGAAAGCTTTAGGATCACCTGGTGTGCACTGGCTCCTCCCCCTATGACCCTCCTCCAAGCCTCAGTTAGGATACTGTGCCCGGACGAGCGTACACAATAAGGAAGGATTTTGAATCCCGGGTAAGACTCATACCAGCCACACCAATCACACTGTACAACTTGTGATCTGAACCCAGTTAACAGCATGATAATAGAGAAGCCTCTATAAAAGATGGCTCACTACAACAATAACCCGAATTTTTTGGTAACAATAATTATGTACCAGTATTGCAGACAATCCGCACTTGGGATGGGCGCCCAGCATCCACTACGGACTACGAGAAATAGAATTATCGGTAAGTAAATTCTTATTTTCTCTGACGTCCTAGTGGATGCTGGGAACTCCGTAAGGACCATGGGGATTATACCAAAGCTCCCAAACGGGCGGGAGAGTGCGGATGACTCTGCAGCACCGAATGAGAGAACTCCAGGTCCTCCTCAGCCAGGGTATCAAATTTGTAGAATTTTACAAACGTATTTGCTCCTGACCAAGTAACTGCTCGGCAAAGTTGTAAAGCCGAGACCCCTCGGGCAGCTGCCCAAGATGAGCCCACCTTCCTTGTGGAGTGGGCATTTTAAGATTTTTGGCTGTGGCAGGCCTGCCACAGAATGTGCAAGCTGAATTGTACTACAAATCCAACGAGCAATCGTCTGCTTAGAAGCAGGAGCACCCAGTTTGTTGGGTGCATACAGGATAAACAGCGAGTCAGATTTTCTGACTCCAGCCGTCCTGGAAACATATATTTTCAGGGCCCTGACCACGTCAAGCAACTTGGAATCCTCCAAGTCCTTAGTAGCCGCAGGTACCACAATAGGTTGCTTCATGTGAAATGCAGAAACCACCTTAGGTAGAAATTGAGGACAAGTCCTCAATTCTGCCCTGTCAGAATGAAATATTAAATAAGGGCTTTTATATGATAAAGCCGCCAATTCTGACACACGCCTGGCTGAAGCCAGGGCTAACAGCATCGTCACCTTCCATGTGAGATATTTTAAGTCCACAGTGGTGAGTGGTTCAAACCAATGTGACTTTAGGAAACTCAACACAACATTGAGATCCCAAGGTGCCACTGGAGGCACAAAAGGAGGCTGTATATGCAGTACCCCTTTTACAAATGTCTGAACTTCAGGCACTGAAGCCAGTTCCTTTTGGAAGAAAATCGACAGGGCCGAAATTTGAACCTTAATGGACCCTAATTTTAGGCCCATAGACAGTCCTGTTTGCAGGAAATGGAGGAAACGACCCAGTTGAAATTCCTCTGTAGGGGCCTTCTTGGCCTCCCACCACGCAACATATTTTCGCCAAATGCGGTGATAATGTTTTGCGGTTACGTCCTTCCTGGCCTTGACCAGGGTAGGGATGACTTCATCTGGAATGCCTTTTTCCTTCAGGATCCGGCGTTCAACCGCCAAGCCGTCAAACGCAGCCGCGGAAAGTCTTGGAACAGACAAGGCCCCTGCTGGAGCAGGTCCTTTCTTAGAGGTAGAGGCCACGGTTCGTCCGTGAGCATCTCTTGAAGTTCCGGATACCAAGTCCTTCTTGGCCAATCCGGAACCACGAGTATAGTTCTTACTCCTCTCCTTCTTATGATTCTCAGTACTTTTGGTATGAGAGGCAGAGGAGGGAACACATACACTGACTGGTACACCCACGGTGTTACCAGAGCGTCCACCGCTATTGCCTGAGGGTCCCCTGACCTGGCGCAATATCTGTCTAGTTTTTTGTTTAGACGGGACGCCATCATGTCCACCTTTGGTTTTTCCCAACGGTTTACAATCAGGTGGAAGACTTCTGGGTGAAGTCCCCACTCTCCCGGGTGAAGGTCGTGTCTGCTGAGGAAGTCTGCTTCCCAGTTGTCCACTCCCGGAATGAACACTGCTGACAGTGCTATCACATGATTTTCCGCCCAGCGAAGAATCCTTGCAGCTTCTGCCATTGCCCCCCTGCTTCCCGTGCCGCCCTGTCTGTTTACGTGGGCGACTGACGTGATGTTGTCCGATTGGATCAATACCGCCTGACCCTGAAGCAGGGGTTTCGCTTGACTTAGGGCATTGTAAATGGCCCTTAGTTCCAGAATGTTTATATGAAGAGATGTCTCCAGGCTTGACCATAAGCCCTGGAAATTCCTTCCCTGTGTGACTGCTCCCCAGCCTCGCAGGCTGGCATCCCTGGCCACCAGGACCCAGTCCCGAATGCCGAATCTGCGGCCCTCTAGAAGATGAGCACTCTGCAACCACCACAGGAGGGATACCCTTGTCCCCGGTGACAGGGTTATCCGCTGAAGCATCTGAAGATGCGACCCGGACCATTTGTCCAGTAGGTTCCACTGGAAAGTCTTGCGTGGAATCTGCCGAATGGGATTGCTTCGTAGGAAGCCACCATTTTTACCCAGAACCCTTGTGCATTGATGCACTGAGACTTGGTTCGGTTTTAGGAGGTTCCTGTCGGATAACTCCCTGGCTTTCTCCTCCGGGAGAAACACCTTCTTTCTGGACTGTGTCCAGGATCATCCCTAGGAACAGAAGACAAGTCGTCGGAACCAGCTGCGATTTTGGAATATTGAGAATCCAATCGTGCTGCCGCAACACTACCTGATATAGTGCTACACCGATCTCCAACTGTTCCCTGGATCTTACCCTTATCAGGGAATCGTCCAAGTAACGGATAACTAAAATTCCCTTCCTTCGAAGGAATATCATCATTACGGTCATTACTTCAGTAAAGACCCGGGGTGCCGTGGACTATCCCTACGGCAGCGTCCGAACTGATAGTGACAGTTCTGTACCATAACCTGAAATACCCTTGGTGAGAAGGGTAAATTTTGACATGAAGGTAAGCATCCTTGATGTCCCGAGACATCATGTAGTCCCCTTCTTCCAGGTTTGCAATCACTGCTCTGAGTGACTCAATTTTGAATTTGAACCTCTGTATGCAAGTGTTCAAAGATTTTAGATTTTAAAATCGGTCTCACCGAGCCGTCTGGCTTCGGTACCACAATAGTGTGGAATAATACCCCGTTCCCTGTTGCAGGAGGGGTACCTTGATTATCACCTGCTGGGAATACAGCTTGTGAATGGTTTCCAAAACTGCCTCCCTGTCAGCGGGAGACGTCGGTAAAACAGACCTTTGGAAACGGCGAGGGGGATACGTCTCGAATTCCAATTTGTACCCCTGAAATATTACCTGAAGGATCCAGGGGTCTACTTGCGAGTGAGCCCACTGCGCACTGAAATTCATTGAGAACGGGACCCCACCGTGCCTGAACTTGTAAAGCCCTAGCGTCATACTGAGGGCTTGGCAGAGGCGGAAAAGAGTTTCTGTTCCTTGGAACTGGCTGATCTCTGCAGCCATTTTCCTCTCCCTCTGTCACGAGCAGAAAAGAGGAACCCTTTTGTCCGCTTGCCAACCAGGCCTGCGCCTGATAATACGGCGTCTTATTTTGAGAGGCGACCTGGGGTACATCCCCTCTTTTAAGGCAATACTTCCAAATGCCGTTTGGAATCCGCATCACCTGACCACTTTACTGGTATAATTGGACAACGCACTTATACTTGATGCCAGTCGGCAAATATTCCGCTGTGCATCATGCATATATAGAAATGCATCTTTTAATTGCTCTATAGGCAATAATATACTGTCCTTATCTAGGATATCATATTTCCAGTCAGGGAATCCGACCACGCCAACCCAGCACTGCACATCCAGGCTGAGGCGATTGCTGGTCGCAGTATAACACCAGTATGTGTGTAAATACATTTTAGGATACCCTCCTGCTTTCTATCAGCAGGATCCTTAAGGGCGGCCATCTCAAGAGAGGGTAGAGCCCATGTTCTTACAAGCGTGTGAGCGCCTTATCCCCCCTAGGGGGTGTTTCCCAACGCACCCTAACCTCTGGCGGGAAAAGGTATACTGCCAATAACTTTTTAGAAATTATCAATTGTTATCGGGGGGAAACCCACGCATTTTATTTCTCAGATTCAGGAAAACTACAGGAAGTTTTTCCTCACCAACATAATACCCCTTTTTTTTTGGTGGTATTCATATTATCAGAAAAGTGTAAACTTTTTTCATTGCCTCAATCATGCAATGTGTGGCCCTATTTGGAAATCACGGTTGTCTCTTCACCGTCGACACAAGAGTCAGTATCCGTGTCGGCGTCTGTATCTGAGGTAACGGGCGCTTTAGAGCCCCTATATGAGACGTCTGGACATGCACAAGCTGAGTAGCCGGCTGTCTCATGTCAACCACTGTCTTTTATACAAAGCTGACACTGTCACGCAATTTTCACAGTACATCCACTCAGGTGTCGACCCCCCAGGGGGTGACAACCCTATTACAAACACTCTACTCCGTCTCCTCATCATTTTTCTCCTCATACATGTCGACACAAACGTACCGACACACAGCACACACACAGGGAATGCTCTGATAGAGGACAGGACCCCACTAGCCCTTTGGGGAGACAGAGGGAGAGTTTGCCAGCACACACCAGAGCGCTATATATATATATACAGGGATAACCTTATATAAGTGTTTTTCCCTTTATAGCTGCTGTATTGTTTATACTGCGCCTAATTTGTGCCCCCCTCTCTTTTTTGACCCCTTTCTGTAGTGTAGTGACTGCAGGGGAGAGCCAGGGAGCTTCCCTCCAACTGAGCTGTGAGGGAAAATGGCGCCAGTGTGCTGAGGAGATAGGCTCCGCCCCTTTCTCGGCGTCCTTATCATCCGTTTTCTTGTATGTTTTGGCAGGGGTTAAATGCATCCATATAGCCCAGGAGTTATATGTGATGCATTTATTTTAGCCATAAAAGGTTTTCTAACGATTTATTGCGTCTCAGGGCGCTGCCCCCCCAGCGCCCTGCACCCTCAGTGACCGGAGTGTGAAGTGTGCTGAGAGCAATAGCGCACAGCTGCGGTGCTGTGCGCCTACCTTTATCTGAAGACAGGAAAGTCTTCTGCCGCCGATTTTTCCGGACCTCTTCGCTCTTCTGGCTCTGTAAGGGGGACGGCGGCGCGGCTCCGGTGACCCATCCAGGCTGAACCTGTGATCGTCCCTCTGGAGCTAATGTCCAGTAGCCTAAGAAGCCCAATCCACTCTGCACGCAGGTGAGTTCGCTTCTTCTCCCCTTAGTCCCTCGATGCAGTGAGCCTGTTGCCAGCAGGTCTCACTGAAAATAATAAACCTAAACTAAAACTTTCACAAAGAGCTCAGGAGAGCCCCTAGTGTGCACCCTTCTCGTCGGGCACAGAAAATCTAACTGAGGCTTGGAGGAGGGTCATAGGGGGAGGAGCCAGTGCACACCAGGTGATCCTAAAGCTTTCTTTAGATGTGCCCTGTCTCCTGCGGAGCCGCTATTCCCCATGGTCCTTACGGAGTTCCCAGCATCCACTAGGACGTCAGAGAAATAACCTTAATTAACTGGTAAAAGCAGATGGGAGACCACCTAACTGCACGGTAGTTTGAAGTGCCGAGCTTACACAATTGTGAGTGTTAGGGGACCTGCGGCCCCTTTGTGCATATGCTACAGGTGGTGGCAACAGAGTGGTGTATGGTTGAACAGGCAAAGTGACAGAAAATGCATAGTTATTACATTTGGCTCTGCCTGACTACGCAAGTACTTGGGGATCTGTGCGATTACAGTCCTGAGGCTATTGTAGTACCTAGTATTTGTCGGGGTGTTACTACTGGCTCTGGCCATAATCAATGCATACCTCAGGAATAACTTCTGGGGTCCTTGACATCTCTACGCAAGTCTTACAATATTGTTTTGTTGTTATTGACTGGGTTTACTTAGAAACTGGTCCTATGTATAGGAAACAATAGTACCAAGCCATTTATCACGTGTCCATGCTTCTATCCCTACTTAAAATTTTTGCATCTGAACTTGATGCACCTTAACCTTTATCCTAGTCTCAGTCCTGGTGTGGCCATGTACATTAAGGGGCAGATTCTAAGGCACATGGATCTCTGTTTATGGACGCAAATGGCAAGTGCACATGCAAGTTTAGCACATTTGTATGTCTGTTATTTCGGGGACACCTTTTCTTTATGTGAAATAGGATATATTGGGGTGTGAACTGAGCAGTGACAACACGATCGCAAGTACACACCCTCACTTGTGGGAGTGTCATGGGACTGTTATGGGAATGTATCAAAAGCCCTGGTCAATTCTGACTTATGTATAAGGGGAAGGGAAGCCTGTTTAAGAACTATTTATTGCGCCTAGTATGAGGCTGGTGCAAGTGCACATACTGTACTAATGATGACTGCAACAGCCAGCATAAAGATCAATGGGCAGTACAGGTTTCCACGTGCATGCATGCGCACACACACACACATTATATATATATATATATATATATATATATATATATATATATATATGCAGTAAAATGTTTTTCCTACATACATGAAATGTATCTGTAGTTGAATATGTGCTCGTATTGCTAATGTATACTAAAATATAACAATGTGACTGATTGCTAGTGTGGCTGCTGACTTATACTTGGTTTCTGTCAGTTCTGCTTTCTCATATATCCGATTCTCAATGCTGGTACAAGGCAGGGAGGGATCGAATTGTATATCACTTTAGCATTCTTAAAGTGAATAGGGTCACTAATTGTGTAGTTAACACCAGATAGGTGTGTGTGATTTGTATATCATCATGTCTAAGAGAGGCAAGGGTGAGGAGGATACATTATCCACAGCTGTACCCACATTGATATCATGTTTGTCATGCAAAGCAGGGTTAACCTCTCAAGATCTGGTTCAAAATGGGTTATGGGCAAATTGTTTTAGCTTCCATCAAAGCCTCCTTAGTATGCCAAGGCAGGGTCAGATTCAGGCAGAACCTCTATGAGCATCATTTGCACAAACCTTATCTAACATAGCTGAGCGAATTGGGCCAGCTCCAGTACCAGGTATAGGTTACCCTATTAATCCTTATGTGCAGCATTCCTCCTGGGTTATGACACATCCAGTTCAGGAAGATGCAGCCTTTCAACAAAAGCAGGCTGAAAGGCCTGTGGAAATTAAATCACACAGACATGATACATCTTCACAGTCTACACATGTTTCGGAAGGGGACACTTCGGAGAATTATTCCTCACATTCTGGGTCTGCATACAGAGAGGAGGATGAAGGTCCCAGCTCGGTAGCTATACCTGAGCTAATTAATGCTATGAAAGCCATTATATGCTTAGAGGAGAGCCTCTGTTAAAATCCAAGGCACCTGCAGTTAAACGTCCCAAAACAGTCAGAACTGAATTTCCGGAGTCAGAGCAGCTGACGGAAATCATGCAAGAGGCTTGTGTCACACCCAGTAAGAAATTTAGAATTCCTAAAAAATTAAGTTCTCATTACCCTCTTTCGGCTGGGGATTGTTTAAAAAGGCATGTTGCTCCCAAAGTAGATACGCATGTGATTCGGTTGGTGCGTAAATCTACATTACTTTTGCCTTCAACATCTTTAAATGTTTTAATGGATAGAAAAATTTATGGTTTTCTAAAAACTGTTTTTTCCTTATCAGGGGCAGTGGTGAGAATGGCCATGGCTTCAGCCTGCATGGCAAGAGCAGTGGCGGCCTGGGCTGATGCATCAGAAATGGACCTTTCATTGGTGTCTACAAATACATTTGGATGCCTCAGTTTTATATGGAGACTTACGTTCCATTATCTTGGTCATGAAGCAGGTGGATTTTATGGTATCCCAAGATATCCAGGATGCTTACCTGTATATACCTATAGCACCGTCTCATCAGTGCTATCTCAGGTTTGTCCTCTGGCAACATTTTCAGTTTCAGGCCCTACCATTTGGACTGGCTACAGCTACAAGAGTGTTTACCAAAATTATGGTGGTGGTGGTGGCTTATCGCCGTAGTCAGGGAATAAGAATTTTCCCACACTTGGACAACCTGTTAATCCTGGCTCAATCCCAGGAAACGCTCCAGTGCCATCTGCAACTGCCAACAGCCTGTTTACAAAGTTACAGCTGGCTCATAAATTGGGCAAAGTCATCCCTGGTTCCATCACAATGCATGACACACCTGGGGGCTGAATTGGATTCCAGGCTTCAGAGAGTTTTTCTACCTCTGAACAAAATATCCACAATACAGACAAAGATTCAGGAGCTACTACACAGTCGAAGAGTATCCATTCATGCAGCAATGCGAGTGATGGGAGCTATGGTGTCAACATTCAACATGGTGGAATATGCTCAACTCCACTCGAGGCCCCTTCAACGTCTGATTCTTTTCAGATGGAATGTACATCAGACAATAAAAACTAAGACTATGGTCCTTCCTCAGGAAGTACGGAGGTCGTTAGCCTGGTGGCTGCAGACATCCCATCTGGACAAAGGACGACCCTTTTGGATCTCGGAGTGGGAGGTTCTGACAATGGACGCCAGTGTTCAGGGCTGGGGAGCAGTGTCAGAAAAGTGCTGCTTTCATGGGTCAGTTGACCAAGCAAGAAAGTTGCCTGCCGGTAAAGATTTTGGAACTTCGGGCCATATATATGGAACTCACTCAGGCAAAGGACATACTTCAAGGAAAACCAGTTCAGATTCGCTCATACAATGCGACAGCAGTAGTGTACCTCAGTCATCAGGGAGGAACTCGCCACCAAAAGACAATGAAGGAGGTAAGCCGCACGTTAAGATGGACAGAACTTCATCATCCGACCTTGTTCGCAGTGTTTGTTCTGGGAGTCCTAAACCGGGAAGCGGATTTTCTCAGTCGACACGCCATTAATGCAAACGAACGAGCTTTACACCCAGAGGTCTTCCAGATTCTAGTAACCAAGGGGGGGCTGCCAGAGATAGACCTCATGGGGTGTCGTCATAACAACAAAGTTCCTGTATACGGGTCAAGGACAAGGAATCCCAAAGTGATATTCGTGTATGCTCTGTCAGTGATATGGGACTTTCATCTAGCCTATGTGTTTCCACCAGTCGCCCTGTTACCCAGGGTGATCCGGAAAGTCAAACAAGGAAAGGGCACCATGATACTAATAGCGCCGGCATGGCCCAGAAGACATTGGTACACAGATCCGCAGAGGCTCTGTGGAGACTCCATTTCTACTGCCTCATCATCCAGATCTACTGTCTCAGGGTCTTTGTCATTACAAGCATCTGGATCAAACTTTCTTTGACGGTGTAGCTCTTGAGACATCAATACTGAAAGCAAAAGGGTTTTCACAACAGGTATTCAAAGAAAGCTTAGAACAAGGAAACAATCTTCGGCTCGCATTTATAACCAGATATAGCATGCATATTTTCAATGGTGCAGTGCCAGGATGCTTGACCCTAGGTCTTTTAGAGTTTCTAGAATCCTAGCATTCGTTCAGGCAGGAATGGACAAAGGTCTCCATGTTGCTTCCTTGAGATTTCAGGTGTCAGCGTTAACTGTTTGGTTTCAAAAGAAAATTGCTAACCTACAGGATGTTCGCACCTTTTTCCAGGGAATACTTCACATCCAACCTCCTTTTGCTCCTCCTACAGCTCCTTGGGATCTACATTTAGTCCTAAAGGCACTTGAAGTTGCTCCATTTGAACCACTGAGTCAAGTGGATCTTAAATGACTGACAGCTAAAGTTCTTTCTACTGGTTATTGCTTCAGCTAGAAGTGTACAGGGGAGGGGTCCTGGGGTGCACACCGGTAATGAGAGGTGCGACCCTGCGGAGACCTTTCAGTAGAACTGCATACAAAGAAAAAGGTTGCAGGTGCACAATTCAAACATTACCAATTTATTAATAATAATAATTGCAATAAAATTTTGCATTTTAAGCGAGGTTCTTCGCATAGTTATGGCCATAAGTAACGGCTTGCCCACCGCGTCCAGGTGACCTCATTAGTCGGGCAAGTCCCTAACATTTTGGGGGGTACAAATCTAGGGTGCGGGACCCCCCAAAATGAAGCAGCTGAGTGACCCCAGGGCAACACAAAAGTGAAAAAATATATAGTGAAAAAGTGAAAATAGGTTAGTGAGAGAGGCTGCTGAAAACAGCAGGGGTAAATTAGTGAGAGGTAGTGAAGGGGGAGATAAAGTAGTGAGAGGTAAAGTAGTGAAAAGTGAAGGTAGGAAATGAATTACATTGAAACAAAACACACGATAGGGATGAAAGTAAATATGAAAATAAGTGTTTTCAATGGTGCAGTGCCAGGATGCTTGACCCTAGGTCTTTTAGAGTTTCTAGAATCCTAGCATTCGTTCAGGCAGGATTGGACAAAGGTCTCCATGTTGCTTCCTTGAGATTTCAGGTGTCAGCGTTAACTGTTTGGTTTCAAAAGAAAATTGCTAACCTACAGGATGTTCGCACCTTTTTCCAGGGAATACTTCACATCCAACCTCCTTTTGCTCCTCCTACAGCTCCTTGGGATCTACATTTAGTCCTAAAGGCACTTGAAGTTGCTCCATTTGAACCACTGAGTCAAGTGGATCTTAAATGACTGACAGCTAAAGTTCTTTCTACTGGTTATTGCTTCAGCTAGAAGTGTTTCAGATTTAGGGGCATTGTTATGTCTCTCTGCACGTTATATCTGCCCAACCTGTCATGCACATGGTTTTGCCCATTAGAGAAACATTTTGCTGGTGTGATCAGGTCTGAATTAGGCCCTTAATTAGCGCCTTAGTCAATTTGATGTAACCATCCGTCATGGATATCCCTAAGGCCTGGACTATTTGGGAACCACTGTCCTAGCCTTTTCTTGGAAATATATCTTGTTTTAGCTCATTTTACTTGTTGTCTATAAATCATAATCTATTTTAGATACTGATAATGGTTCCTATACTGATCATTGCAGTCTTGTTACATTACCCTATTTTATAGGCTGAATGTATTATAAAAGGAATATATTACCCAGTAAAAACCTTCCTGCTTTGTACAAATGGATAGCCAGTGCTGCTTCAAACTTCTTTTGGGCAATCAACATCCCAACTTCAACTGGACTCTGCAAGCCAGCTGCATCGCGGAGTTCAACCTCATGGCCTGCAGCTTCAAGATGACCTCTAAATAATAAAAAAAATACAATAGCATAAATTTATTTGAGCAAAAAAAATATATATTTAAAAGTAAACCACAAGTGCTAACAAGGAATGGTAATCACGTCTATTAAACAGTGAAAACAATTACAGGACTAAATGTAATAGCCCTCGAGTTGCCAGAGGTGTGGGACTTTGAGAGTCTTGTTTTCTTTTAATGCAGCAATCCTTTACAAGGTCAAACCAAAGAGAAATCAACGCCAGGATGATTGCATATGGCTTACCTTATTGTGTATAGAGCAGAGGAGTCATTACATTGTTTTCATTTGTGTCCTGAAATTCCTTTTCTTCTTTGATAACATTGCAAAACAGTGTAATTTAAAAACTACAAAAAATGGATTCGCACTGACTTTTTTGCCCCTGATCTGGATTGTGACCCCAAACACAAGTTTTAGATACTGCCATTTTGTTTCTCAAATCTATGGGCTTAATCATAAAAATGGGTGATGTCACAAAACACAATTTGTACCACAGGTTGAGACTCCCATATCCAAAATGCCTGCGTCCAGAAGTATTTTGGATATTTACATATTTGCATACCATTATGAGATATCTTGGGAATGCAACAGTCTATAAATGCATTTATGTTTCATAACGGTCGGGATCCCGGCAGTTGGAATCCCGACAGCACTCTGAATGCCGGTGCCAGCATCCCAACTAGGATAACAATCCCAACCGCCAGGATCACGAATGAGTGTTTGCTGGGCCGCTGGAGAGGTAAGCCACACGGGGTGGGTAGGTTTAGGCTTCAGGTGGAGACTCTTTATGGTTAGGATGCTGGGAGGGTTAGGTTTAGGCTACAGGAAGGGAGGGTTAGGGGGAAGTTGAGGAAAGGTAAGTATACTTACCTTTACCCTGTAGGGATTATCACCACCGGGATGCCGCAGCCGGCATTACAGACCCAACCCTCATTCACACATTATACACAAAGCCTGAAGGTAATTTTATATAATATTTTCCTAATTTTGTGCATGAATCAAAGTTTGTGATGCTTCAGTGTACACAATCTTAGTCTCACTCAAAAAATAAAAAAATATGTGGATTTCGGAATATCTCACATTTTTGGATATGGGAAACAACTTGTACCTTGAAAATGCTTTGTTAAAGCCACATTCTTCCCAAGCGTCTCCTGGCTTCCATTCAACCTTACTTCCATTGAAATGGGAAGCTTTGCTCCCTGCTGCCTAGGTGGAGTTAGATCAGCATGTTTAAGCGGTGACAAGCACAGTGATCCCTACTGTTAATTTCTATTAGGTCAGTACTTTCTTTAAGCAGCCAACCTATACAATTTCATCAACTCTATAAAAGAGATGATGCAATTTACCTACGGGGCGTACAAATGCTAATTGTGAAATGGTCTCATGGTGAAGAAGCAATTCCTTCATTCACTTTGTAGCGCCGATATCTACTATGCCGTTAGACTTCCTGCAATACCATGGCAAGATTTAAAAAGAAATAAAAAAAATTTTGTTAACATTAGGATGTATTTACAGCAAACTAATGTATTCAAAATATACTTCCAGAATTATTATAGCTGGTTATTTTTGCCATCGTTAGCGGAGTGCTACTACATATAAAAATTTTACATTCTCCAAGTCTTACAACTTTATAGACCTAATGTTGCGAGAAAGCCTGCCAATAACATATTTTACTTAATCATTATTTATTCAACAAAGCATATGCCAATATGAAATAGGCCATGTGTGAGGAAGTAAGCACTCCCTGCAAATAAATAAGGAAAATCAATTGAACCTTGTGCACGTCACAAATTGTCAGAGCATAGCATTGGAGAGGCGATGATTTGCGATGGTTTTCATGTCTTAAGGCAGGCCTGGCCAACCTGAAGCTCCCCAGCTGTTGTGAAACTACACATCCCAGCATGCACTGCCACAGTACTGGTATTAGGAAATATTAAAACTGTGGCTGGGCATGCTGGGATGTGTAGTTTCACAACAGCTGGAGAGCCACAGGTTGGCCGGGTCTGCCTTAAGGCATGTCCGTCTCACAATCACTGAGCACTATAAATGCCCCTTTATATTGTAGAGGAATATGTCAAGCTATCTGTACAGACAGCTGAAGCTAGACCAGACTGGATAATGTAGCGAGAAAGTGGGAACACACTTGCCTATATATCCTTCATACAGCCAAAGAACATATCAGCTGAACCCTCCACTGATGTGTACACATGATATATCAGCGAACCACAAAATTCACAGAAATATCACGTCTACTTTGCAGCATGGCAAATGCAGATATATTGTTAAAACTGTGGGTGTGTACTGGTGACTAACCGAACGATATTTCGGCCCCAGAATCCATTGAATATGACATTACAAGTCGGCGGGCATATTCAAATCATGTCTGCTGGCCATTCATATCGGGCAGATGATTGGTAAGTATGTATGCACAAGATTGTTTGTGCATAACACTTAAGAATCATTCAATTGGAATCTTGGAAGCTATATAGTGTAGGGCTGGGCAAGTACCTGCAGGGAGACCCCCAGGGAATACCCAGTGTAGTAGGTTTGGGCTAACAGGATTTTCCAGGTCTAACGTTGAAAGCAGATTCACTACTAATTGATTCCTTTTCTAAAAACATCTACTTTAATTCCTATACGAGCACTTATTATCTTTTTTTTCTCTGGATCAGCACTTTGGAGATTAAATAAACATTCAGATTACCTCCTGTGGGAATAATTGTCAGTTTAGAAACTAGATAACATTTCAATATTTCCCCATGAGGGTGCTCTGGGTTTTAGTTCATAATCGGACCAGTAATTGAATTACTTCCTTGCTGCAAATAACCCATTTATGGATTAAACTGTGACGTAGACATTGTTTGCGTACTGACATGACTTAATAAGTTAGCAAATAATCAAAAGTCAAAATGATCTATGATACGAATATATTTTTAAAGAAATTTTTTTTTTCTTGTATGTCTTTTAGGGGATTAATTTTTTATAAAAACCAATAAATGTTATGTTTTAAACTTTTTTTCTTGATAATTCTCTTTCTCCGACAGGGTCCACAGGTTATCCACAGGATAACAATGGGATATGATGAAGCGACAGCAGATTTGCACCAATCGATCATAGCTTTCTGGCTTTCCAGCATGCAACGGACCTGTCCATATATAACTGCCTCCTGGCTCAGGCAAATCAGTTTTTTGTTTGGTGCGGCAGGAGCCGGACCATGGTCAGAGGGCTGCTGGTTTTAGCAGCCCTAAAGCTTTCTTATTTTATTTTTATAGTATTACTATTTTTTTTGAGCAATCTTTCTAAGGGTGGTGAGAAATAGAAAGTCGATCCAACAACTCTCCGCCGGGTTGCGACAACGCTTACCCACGAGTACAGTGCTGTTTCGGCAGGTCAGATATACTAGCAGGTCCAGCAGACGTTACCAGGCTGTGGCCGGACACGGGGAGTAGGTAAGGCATCGGTTCCGCTTAGAAGGGGAATACGGACACAGCCGCACTGTTTTGGGAGGAGACTACCAAACAGTCGCTGACGCGGCTCCAGGAATAGTATGAGGCCGCAATCCCTAGGGTTGATGACAGCAGTGGGGAGTCAAATGCTCTCCTGGTCGCCCCTCCCCCCAGTTCATGACTAGTTTCCTTCGAGTCTCCCACCATGAACTGTTTTCCCGCTTCAGTCTCAGACTCTGTACACGAGGGGACCCAGTCGCAGCATAGGCGGCTGTGTGACTGGTGCGTCCGTGTTCACTGAGCGTCTGTGTTCACTAGAAGTTCATGGAGCGACAGTGTACACTAGTAGCGTCTGGATCCACTCAGCATTCACTAACATATTGATCTGTCCTGGAAGCGAGGTGAGTCTCCCTGTATCCCACTCTACTGAGTACGGGTAATACAGCACTAAGTCTCCACCTACCTTTTGAGTATGAATAGTTAGATAAGTGCCTATTGCATACAAGTCTGTATACATATACTGTTGTTTCTTCACAATGCGTCTGAATATGTTAGATCTGTTTAAACATGATTCAGTAATATGTTCTCCTACATACTTGAAATGTAGTTGTAGTTGATGATGTGCTCATACTACTCATTATACTAATGTATAACATGTGACTGACTGTTAGTGTGATTGCTGACTTTACTATATTTTGTCAGTTTTGTTTTATTTCGATCCTCAATGTTTGTGCATGGGTAGGGTCGGATTGTATGTCACTTTAAAAAACTTAAAGTGATTACAGTCACAAATTGTGTAGTACACTGTGGAAGGGTTGATTATTTATCATGTCTAAGGGCGGCAAAGGTGAAGATACACTCACAGCAACACCAACACTCATATCATGTTTGTCTTGCAAAGCTGTGTTATCCTCTTAGGATCTGGTTCAGGAAGGCAGTTTCAGGTGCAGATGGATCTACCTTGGGCTATGTTTGCACAGACTTTATCCAGTATAGCTGAACGGATAATTCCTCCAACTCCTGTACCGGGGATAGGTTACACGATTAACCCTTACATGCAGCTTTTCACTTGTGGTGTATCACTTCCAGCAGCAGCCTCTCGGAAGAAATAGGTTGATAAGCCAGTGGTAAGTAAATCTTCATCCTCACAGGCTACACATGGTTCAGATGAGGATTCATTGGAGGATGAAAGCTCAATTAATTCTACTTCGGCATACGAAGAGGAGGAGGAAGGTCTCAGCTCAGTGGATATAGATGAGTTAATTAAAGCAATGAAAGCCATTCTATCCTTAGAGGATTCAGCAGAGCCTGTCTAAAAAACCAAGGCACCTGTGTTTAAACGTCCCAAAACAGTTCAGACTGAGTTTCCAGGGTCAGTTTAGCTGACATAAATCATGGAAGAGGCTTGGGCTACGCCTAATAAGAAGTTTAGAATTCCTAAGAAATGGAATACCAATTATCCTCTTCCAGCTGGGGATTGTTTAAAAAGGGAGGTGGCTCCTCAAGTAGATACGCATGTGATTCAATTAGTGCGAAAATCTACATTTCCTTTGCCTTCAACATCATTAAATGATGTCACGGATAGGAGAGTGGATGGTTTTCTAAAAAACATTTCTGCCATTTCTGGGGGCAGGCATAAGGCCAGCCATGGCTTCAGCTTGAATGGCAAAGGCAGTTGCTGCCTGGGCTGATGCATTGGAGTGTGATTTTTCAATAGCATCTAGAGAGCAAAAATCCCATATATCACATATAAAGCAGGCTACAATATTCTTGGAAGAAGCAGCATTGGATATGGGTACTATTGCCTCCAGGGCATCAGCTTCAACAATAGCTGCTTGCAGAGCAGTTTGGCTACGTATGTGATAAGCCGATTCAGAATCCAAGAAGGTTTTGGAATATTTGCCCTTTTCTGGAGATATTCTTTTTGGTAAAGAATGGACAGATATTTTGGAGTCAGAAGCAGACTCCAAGAAGGTCAAGTTTCCTTCCACATACAATTTCAAACCTAAAGTTCCGACCTTTTGGTCTCAAGGAAAAGCTAAAGACAAAAGTGATAGCAGGCAGTCCCAATACAAGTGCTACCAGAGGACCGGTTGGTAAAACAGATGATAAGCCATCAGCCTGATGGTGCGGGCCTCCACCTGGCAGACCCCAGGGTGGCAGGCTGACTTCTTCAGTTTGCACAGATATGGCACCAGTCTACAACAGATGCCTGGGTGCAGGAAACGGTATCTCTAGGTTATGCTTTTGCCTTTAAGAAGTACCCTCCTCAAAGGTTATTTGTATCAGGCCGTCTTGGGTAGAGACGAAGGCCAGGGCTATGTAAGAGGCAGTTCAGAAATTGCTTCAGTCAGGAGTAGTCATTCCAGTTCCTCCTGCACAAACAGAACAGGGTTTTTACTCCAACCTGTTATTAGTTCAGAAGCCAAATGGGTCATTTCAGCCCATCCTCAATCTCAAACTGCTGAACAAATACATTTGGGTACCTCGGTTTCACATGGAGACCTCACGTTCCATCATTTTGGCCATGGAGCCAGAGGATTATATGGTATCCCTGGATATACAGGATGCTTACCTACATGTTCCTATAGCACTGTCCCATCAGTGCTATCTCGGGTTCACTAACCTCCAACAGCATTTTCAGTTCCAGGCCGTACCTTTTGGGTTAGCCACAGCCCCAAGAGCATTTACCAAGATTATGGTGGTAATGGCAGCTTATCTCCGACAGCAGGGGATAAGAATTTTTCCATAACTCGACGATCGTTTAATCCTGGCACAGTCGCAGGAATTGCTCCTATGTCATCTGCAACAGACAATAGTGTTTCTGCAGAAACACGGGGGGCTCATAAATTGGGCTAAATCATCTCTGGTTCCATCACAGCGGATGACTCACTTGGGGGCTGTACTGGATTCAAGTCTTCAGAGAGTAATGATAAAAATATCCAAGGTACAGTCAAGGATTCAGGACTTGCTACACAGTCAAAAGGTATCCATTCACACAGCAATGCGTGTGATGGGTTTGATGGTGTCAACATTCGACATCGTGGAGTATGCACAATTCCACTCGAGGCCTCTGCAGAGTCTGATTCTTGCCAAATGGAATGGGCTGCATTAGACGATAAAAACACAGACTATGGTGCTTACGATAGAAGTAAGAAGGTCATTAGCCTGGTGGCTACAGACATCCCATCTGGACAAGGGGAGACCCTTGTGGATATCAGATTGGGAAATTCTGACAACGGATGCCAGTCTCCAGGGCTGGGGAGAGGTGTCTGGAAGGTTGTGTTTACAGGGGCAATGGACCAAAAAGAAGGTTGCCTGCCAATAAATATATTGGAACTTCGGGCCATATACATGGCACTGATTCAGGAAAAGGACATTCTTCGGGGAAAACTGGTCCAGATCCGCACGGACAATGCGACGGCAGTAGCGACACCTCAACCATCAGGGAGGAACTCGCAGCCGAAAAACGATGAAGGAGGTAAGTCACAAACTAAAGTGGGAGTGGCTCTTGAAACCTCTATCCTGAAGCCAAGAGGATTCTCACAACAGGTAATTCAAACTATGCTTAGAGTAAGGAAACCTTCCTCAGCTCGCATTTATCACCGAATATGGCAAACCTATATTCATTGGTGTAGTGAACGGAAAATGGACCCTAAGTCTTTTAGAGTTTCCAGGGTCTTAGAATTCCTTCAGGCAGGAATGGATAAAGGTTTGAAGGTGGCTTCCCTGAGAGTGCACATGTCAGCATTGACTGTATGGTTCCAAAAGAAAAATTGCCAACTTACAGGATGTGCGTACTTTTTTCCAGGGAATGCTGTGCATTCAACCTCCTTTTGTTCCTCCTATAGTGCCTTGGGACTTAAGTCTAGTCCTGAAAGCCATTCAAGTTGCCTCATTTGAACCACTTAATAAAGTGGATCTTAAATGGTTGACAGCTAAAGTTCTCTTTCTACTGGCTATGGCGTCAGCTAGAAGAGTATCAGATTTAGGGGCTTTATCATGTCGTTCCCCATTTCTGATTTTTTTTATCCAGATAAAGCAGTTTTAAGAACTAGATCTGGGTATCTTCCGAAGTTGGTGTCTAAATTCCACCTTAATGAAGAAATTGTAGTCCCGGCTTTCCAAGTACCGGGCCTTTCTGCGGGAGATGCATCGCTGGACTTGGTCCGTGCATTAAGGATCTACATGAATCGTACCAGTGCCATCAGAAAGACAGATTCTCTCTTCATTCTCTATGGATTTCACAAGAGGATGGCCTGCTGATAAGCAGACACTGGCAAGATGGCTTTGGATGACGATTTCAGAAGCATATTCTCAACTGATCTCCCTGTTCTGGCTAATGTCTCTGCTCACTCTACTCGTAAGGTAGGTCCATCATGGGCAGCACAACGTGGTGCTTCAGCAGAGCAGATCTGTAAGGCAGCCACATGGTCTTCCATTAAACACATTCATTAGATATTATGCCATGGATACCTTTGCCTCTCATGACGCTGAATTCGGGCGAAAGATTCTCCTGTCCAATCAGGAGCTTCCCCACCACTAAATTGCTTTGGGAAATTCTATTGTTATCCTGTGGATAACCTGTGGACCCTGCCGGAGAAATATACGTTATGGTAAGAACTTACCATTGATAACGGTATTTTTCCTAAGTCCACAGGATCCACAGGGATCCCACCCCGACGCACCTGATTTGAGGATCCTTTTACTCACTAACCTCTTCCTTCTTGTATGGAAGGGTGTGCATGTGTGTTCTTATCGCTGTCTACAATGCTCCTGCCTTGAGCTTTGGAATACAATGGATTTGCCTGAGCCAGGAGGCGGGGATATATCGACGGGCACATTGCATGCTGGAAGGCCAGAGAGCTTTGACCGATTGGTGCAAATCCGCTGTCGCTTCATCATAAACCATTGTTATCCTGTGGACTTAGGCGAAATACAGTTATCAACGGTACATTCTTACCATAACGTATATATTTCTCTAACGTCCTAGTGGATGCTGGGGACTCCGTAAGGACCATGGGGAATAGATGGGCTCCGCAGGAGACTGGGCACTCTAAGAAAGAATTAGGACTACTGGTGTGCACTGGCTCCTCCCTCTATGCCCCTCCTCCAGACCTCAGTTAGAATCTGTGCCCGGAAGGAGCTGGGTGCATTTTAGTGAGCTCTCCTGAGCTTGCTATTAAGAAAGTATTTTAGTTAGGTTTTTTTTATTTTCAGAGAGCTTCTGCTGGCAACAGACTCTCTGCTACGTGGGACTGAGGGGAGAGAAGCAAACCTACTAACTGCGGCTAGGTTGCGCTTCTTAGGCTACTGGACACCATTAGCTCCAGAGGGATCGAACACAGGAACCTAACCTTGGTCGTCCGTTCCCGGAGCCGCGCCGCCGTCCCCCTTGCAGAGCCAGAAGACAGAAGCCGGCGGGTTGAAGCAAGAAGACGTCAAAATCGGCGGCAAAAGACTCCTGTCTTCATATGAGGTAGCGCACAGCACTGCAGCTGTGCGCCATTGCTCCCACACTAACCCACATACTCCGGACACTGTAGGGTGCAGGGCGCGGGGGGGGGGGGGGGGCGCCCTGGGCAGCAATTGAGTACCTCCTGGCAAAAAGCAGCATATATACAGCTGGGCACTGTAATATGCATGAGCCCCCGCCATTATTTTTACCCAAAATCGCGGGACAGAAGCCCGCCGCTGAGGGGGCGGGGCTTCTTCCTCAGCACTCACCAGCGCCATTTTCTCTCCACAGCTCCGCTGAGAGGAAGCTCCCAGGCTCTCCCCTGCAGAAGAAGAGGGTGAAAAGAGAGGGGGGGCACATAAATTGGCGTAAAAACAATATATACAGCAGCTACTGGGTTAACACTACGTTACTGTGCGATTCCTGGGTCATATAGCGCTGGGGTGTGTGCTGGCATACTCTCTCTCTGTCTCTCCAAAGGGCCTTGTGGGGGAACTGTCTTCAAATAGAGCATCCCCTGTGTGTGTGGTGTGTCGGTACGTGTGTGTCGACATGTCTGAGGTAAAAGGCTCCCCTAAGGAGGAGATAGAGCAAATATGTGTGTGAGGGTGTCTCCGTCGACACCTGTTGGATATGTGTAATTAAGTGCTAAGGTGAATTTATTGCACAAAAGATCAGAGAACAGACAGGAAATCTACCCATGTCTGTCACACTGTCGCAGAGACCTTCAGAGTCTCTCAATGCTCACTATCCAAAATAATAAACACTGATGTCGACACGGAGATTGACTCCAGTGTCGACTACGATAATGCAAAGTTACAGCCAAAATGGCAGAAAAGTATTCAATATATGATTATTGTAATAAAAGATGATTTGCATATCACTGATGGCTCATCTGTCCCTGACACAAGGGTACACATGTTTAAGGGGAAGAAAGCTGAGGTAAATTTCCCTCCTATCATGAGGAAAAAGAGCGGGAATCTCCAGACAAGAGACTGCAGTTTCCCACAAAGTATTCTCAGGCAGTATCCTTTCCCCACTAGGGCCAGGATACGATGGGAATCTTCCCCTAGGTGTCACGTTTGCCCAAAAGGTAACCTGTCGTAACAGCTGTTCTCATCCTGCAGATAGCGTGCACATTCTGGTACACTACTCAGACCGGCGATTGTGTCGGCATGGGTTTATAGCGCTGGGGCAGTGTGGACAGGTACCTTATCAGCAGAAATTGAGACCCTAGTATGTAGATAGATATATATATATATATATATATATATAGATATATGTATATATAGATATACCACCGTTTCTGGGTCTGGCACTCCTCAATCCCACAGGGTATTCGCTCCGGTGCCCTCCTTAAGGGGGGATCGCTCAATGTATAGTCTGTAGAAGGCGGCACTCAGAGACTTTCACAATTTCTATAAAGTGCTTTTAATGTGCGTCAAAGTTTCGGGAGACGTGCTCCCTTCCTCAGGACACAGCAAACAAGTGGATATATAGATATATATATATATATATATATATATATTAATGCTGTCTTAAGAGAGACATGAGTATACTGGGTACTAGAGACAAAGCTATGTCGGTTTCTGCTTGACGTGTCCTGTAGAATATGCAATGGACAGATGATGCCGACTTAAGAGGCATATGGAAGGCTGAGGATTGTGTGGAGAAGGGTTCTCTGACCTGGTCTCCACAGCTATAGCTGGTAATTCTGTTGTTTTGCCTTATATTCCTGCACAGCCTAGGAAAGCACGACATTATCAAATGCAGCCTTTAGAACAAAGAAACAAGAAAGTCCGAGGTGCGTCCTTTCTTGCCAGAGGCGGGGGCAGAGGAAAGAAGCTGCACAACACAGCTAGGTCCCAGGAACAGAAGTCCTCCCCGGCCTCTACAATAATCCACCACATGTCGCTGGGGCTCCACAAGGCGGAGCTAGGCCCGGTGGGGGCACGCCTGCGTAAGTTCAGCCACAAGTGGGTTCACTCCCTGTTAGATCCCTGGGCAATAGATATTGTGTCTCAGGGATGCAAGCTGGACTTTGAGAAGATGCCACCTCACCGACGGCCCTGCCGGCTTCCCCCCCACGAGAGGGAAACAGTGTTAACTGCAATTCACATATTGTATCTTCAGCAGGTGGTGGTCAAGATTCCCCTCCTTCAACGAGGAAAGGGTAACTATTCGATCATGTTTGTAGTACCGAAACCGGTCAGACCCATATTGAATTTAAAATCCCTGAACATATACCTGAAAAGGTTCAAGTTCGGAAGGGGGGTATTTTATGGTGTCTCTGGACATAAAGGATGCATACCTTCATGTCCCCATTTATCCACCTCATCAGGCGTACCTCAGATTTGTGGTACAGGATTGTCATTACCCATTCCAGACGTTGCCGTTTGATCTGTTCACGGCACCGAGAATATTAACCAAGGTAATGGCAGAAATGATGGGCTTCTGCGAAAGCAAGGAGTCACAATTATTCCATACTGGGACGATCTCCTCATAAAGGCGAGGTCCAGAGAGCAGTTGCTGATCAGCGTAGCACACTCTCGGGAAGTGTTGAAACAGCACGGCTGGATTCTGAATATTCCAAGGTCGCAGCTGATTCCTACGACGCGTCTGCCCTTCCTGGGCATGATTCTGGACACAGACCAGAAGAAGATTTTTCTCCCGGCGGTGAAGGCTCAGGAGCTCGTGGTCAGAGGCCTCTTAAAACCAAAACAGGTGTCGGTGCATCAATGCACGCGAGTCCTGGGAAAGATGGTGGCGTCTTACGAAGCCATTCCCTTCGGCAGGTTCCATGCGAGGAACTTTCAGTGGGACCTGTTGGACATGTGGTCCGGATCGCATCTTCAGATGCATCGGCTGATCACCCTAACCCCCAGGGCCAGGGTGTCTCTTCTGTGGTGGCTGCAGAGTGCTCACCTTCTCGAGGGCCGCAGGTTCGGCATACAGGACTGGGTCCTGGTGACCATGGATGCAAGCCTCCGAGGAGGGGGGGCAGTCACTCAGGGAAGAAACTTCCAAGGGCTGTGGTCAAGTCAGGAAACTTGTCTATGACATCAATATCCTGGAACTAAGGGCCATATACAACGCCCTGAGTCAAGCGGAGCATCTGCTTCGCAACCAACCGGTGCTGATTCAGTCAGACAACATCACCGCAGTGGCTATTGTAAACCGCCAGGGCGGCACAAGAAGCAGAGTGGCGATGGCAGAAGCCACCAGAATTCTTCGCTGGGCGGAGAATCACGTGCAAGCACTGTCAGCAGTGTTCATTCCGGGAGTGGACAATTGGGAAGCAGACTTCCTCAGCAGGCACGACCTCCACCCGGGAGAGTGGGGACTTCATCAAGAAGTCTTCACACAGATTACAAATCGATGGGAACTGCCACAGGTGGACATGATGGCGTCCTGCCTCAACAAAAAGCTACAAATGTATTGCGCCAAGTCAAGAGACCCTCAGGCGATAGCTGTGGACACACTAATGACACCGTGGGTGTTCCAGTCGGTTTATGTGTTTCCTCCTCTTTCTCTCATACCCAAGGTGCTGAGAATCGTAAGGAAAAGAGGAGTGAGAACAATACTCATTGTTCTGGATTGGCCGAGAAGGACTGGGTATCCGGAACTGCAAGAAATGTTCACAGAGGACTCATGGCCTCTGCCTCTCAGACAGGATCTGTTGCAACAGGGGCCCTGTCTTTTCCAAGACTTACCGCGGCTGTGTTTGACAGCATGGCGGTTGAACGCCGGATCCTAACAGAAAAAGGCATTCCGGATGAGGTTATTCCTATGCTAATAAAGGCTAGGAAGGACGTGACGGCTAAGCATTATCACCGTATATGGCGAAAATATGTTGCTTGGTGTGAGGCCAGGAATGCCCCTACAGAGGAATTCCAGCTGGGCCGTTTCCTTCACTTCCTACAGTCGGGAGTGACTTTGGGCTTAAAATTGGGGTCCATTAAGGTCCAGATTTCAGCCCTATCCATTTTCTTTCAAAAGGAACTGGTTTCTCTTCCTGAAGTTCAGACGTTTGTTAAGGGAGTGCTGCATATTCAGCCCCTTTTGTGCCACCAGTGGCACCTTGGGATCTTAACGTGGTGTTGAGTTTCGTGAAATCACACTGGTTTGAGCCACTTAAAACCGTGGAGTTAAAATATCTCACGGCTAGGCGTGTCAGATTTGGCGGCTTCGTCATGTAAAAGCCCCTATCTGGTTTTCCATATGGACAGGGCAGAATTACGGACTCGTCCGCAATTTCTGCCAAAGGTGGTGTCATCCTTTCATTTGAACCAACCTATTGTGGTGCCTGCGGCTACTCGTGACTTGGAGGATTCCAAGTTACTAGATGTAGTCAGGGCTTTGAAGATTTATGTAGCCAGAACGGCTGGAGTCAGGAAAACTGACTCGCTGTTTATCCTGTATGCATCCAACAAGCTGGGTGCTCCTGCTTCAAAGCAAACTATTGCTCGCTGGATCTGTAACACGATTCAGCAGGCTCATTCTGCGGCTGGATTGCCGCATCCAAAATCAGTGAAAGCCCATTCCACAAGGAAAGTGGGCTCTTCTTGGGCGGCTTTGCCGAGCAGCTACTTGGTCGGGTTCAAACACTTTTGCAAAATTATACAAGTTTGATACCCTGGCTGAGGAGGACCTTGTGTTTGCCCATTCGGTGCTGCAGAGTCATCCGCACTCTCCCGCCCGTTTGGGAGCTTTGGTATAATCCCCATGGTCCTTACGGAGTCCCCAGCATCCACTAGGACGTTAGAGAAAATAAGATTTTACTCACCGGTAAATCTATTTCTCGTAGTCCGTAGTGGATGCTGGGCGCCCGTCCCAAGTGCGGACTTCTTCTGCAATGCTTGTATATAGTTATTGCTTACATAAGGGTTATGTTATAGTTGCATCAAGGTTGATCTGATGCTCTGTTGTTGTTCATACTGTTAACTGGGTAAGTTATCACAAGTTATACGGTGTGATTGGTGTGGCTGGTATGAGTCTTACCCTGGATTCCAAAATCCTTTCCTTGTAATGTCAGCTCTTCCGGGCACAGTTTCCTTAACTGAGGTCTGGAGGAGGGGCATAGAGGGAGGAGCCAGTGCACACCAGTAGTCCTAATTCTTTCTTAGAGTGCCCAGTCTCCTGTGGAGCCCGTCTATTCCCCATGGTCCTTACGGAGTCCCCAGCATCCACTACGGACTACGAGAAATAGATTTACCGGTGAGTAAAATCTTATTTTCTTTGAATCGTTAGAGTGGATAGACGATCCATTGGCCACGTATGTATCCAACATAAAGCTGAGTACACATTTGAACTATTTTACAAATTTTGAAATAGTCCTCCCAATTTCTCTAACTATGATACGATGCCAGAACATATGACTGAGCATACACACTCTGCAATCATCATTATAATCACAAGATATACTGTATTGTGCCCCAAGATCGTAGTCAATTAATCAGTTCAGATGATGTCCTCAAAAGGACTTGATTGTCCAACAAATTGTGAAATACACTATTTGTAAACACTCTCATACATCACATCTTCCCTCACATCTTCCCAACTGATGTGCAGCACATTCACTGAGACGATGTGACCTGAGTAGAGTTTACACAACTGGTTGTACATACTATAAGATGGTCTTGCAGATTAGTTGAATATTTTATTATTGCCCAGCAAATATGCAACAGAGTAGCTGAAAAATAATAACCAAGGTTTGGGAATGTGCAAGCAAAAATCCAGATCTCTTCCCCACTGGGATAATAGGGAGGGACCTTATGTGACCCAAACATCAAAGTATATTTGTGGCTATATCCCCAAAAAACACCCATTTTGGGGGGCTAGCCGCAAATATAAGGTATCTCTTGAATGTATGTAGGAGGGACCATAGTAGGTATCTCCAATATCTGCTGCAATCCCTCCACTGCCGCCGGCAGCTGCATTCCCCATAGGTTTCTATGGGGGAAGTGATGCTGCTAAATTTATCAATATCCGGGGTGCAAAGCATTTCCAATATTTTTTACCGGCGCTACTGCCACCTGAAGATGGCAGTAGAGTGGTGGTAGGCTTCTATGAATTGATGAGTTTTGAGAGTATGTTTAAAGGCTAGGAGGCAAGATTGAGTGTGAGGGCATTCCCGACAGTAGTGGAGTAGAAATATTGGAAACCTGGCTTAGCAGGAGGTTATTGGGAGGTGGAGAGGTACTGTAGCAGGTGTGTGATACATGTGCCCGGCGGACAGGATGCCAGCGGGTACATGACCGACACAGACATTCCGACCTTCAGAATACCGACAGGGGACATGGTAATTATTTTACCCCTAACCTACCTTGCGTGGCAGCTAGGGCTTAAGATAGTGGGGGTGGCGGCTAGGCCTAAGACAGAGGGAGTGGGGGCTACGGCTAACTGGCGGTGGTAGCTAGTGGTGACAGTGTTTCGGAGTGGGTCACCTGACCACCCGCATCCCGACTGCCGGGATGCTAACTGCATCCCATTTTGACAAGGGCAGCCAGAAAGTAGGCCAATTCAGTAACACTGATCTAGATACTATAAAGAAAGCAAGAAAACTTGTGTGACTTGTGTGCAATTCTGAATTAGGCTCATTCTTTAGAACAGTAGTTCTCAACCTTGGTCCTCAAGTACCCCCAACAGTTCATGTTTTCCAGGTCACCTAGCAGTTGAACAGGTGTATTCATTACTCACTGACACATTTTAAAAGACCCCCAAGGTGGAGCAAATTATTTCACTTGCAATCCTGTGAGGAGACCTGGAAAACATGAACTGTTGGGGGTACTTGAGGACTGCGGTTGAGAACCACTGCCTTAGTATATAAATGCATAAATTCCACTGAACAGTTAAATTCACTTTGTACAGTGCCTGCTGTAACTAGAGAGACCAGTAAAGAAATCTTCCTCACACAGCTTGGGCCAGATGTACTAAGCCTTGAAAAGTGATACAGTTCATGGTGATAAAGTACCAGCCAATCAGCTCCTAACTGTCATTTTTCAGACCCAGACTGTGACATGGTACTTAGGATTGGCTGGTACTTAATCATTGTGAAATATATCACTTTTCAAGGCTTAGTACATCTGGCCCACTTGAATAAGTTATCCCAATGATCTTGCAGTTCACACATTTAACTCCAATAAATGTCACTGTAAAATGAAAAGTGTTCGTAATAGGTTAATCAATCAATCAATACAGAAACATGATTTGCTTAGTTTAACAACAACAAAAAAAATTATCCTGGTCTTTTATTAATATTAAACAGAAATTAATGAAACGTGAATCCGTTATCTGTTATCTGTTTCATGATGGCCTACTCGGACATCCAAACACTACAGTGAAATAACACTGCTGCTGAAAACATGAAGTGTAAGTCACTGGTGAAAATGGAGCATGCACATGTGTGCACAATGGCCTCCGTGCCTGCAGGACTTTACCTCTGCCAGCTCCCAAAAAAAACTTCACAGGTGCGCTGCTTTCAATTCCCCGAATACTAACATCTGTTTTGTCTAGAAATACAACAATAAAATATTACTCATCTTTAACTCCCCCATGTGGTAAAAAAAGCCCCTAAAACATCAGCTAGTAGTTTTTATTACTATTCCTGGATTGCATTTTTTGTATACAAAAAAGTACCATTATTATCTATTTGCTACTAAAGAGCACTATTAATCAAGCTAGCCATAGACTTGAAAGTTATGCCATGTACAAAGCTACCTAATGGGAGAGCTTGGATAGCCGTTTGGTCATTCAATCACTCCAAGACAGTGTACAGTATACAGATAATGTCCAACATGTGGGTGGGCAGATCGGTCGACTGGTGCCATGAAGGAGCTCAGTATGAACCATGCTCACCCTGAAAAAGCAATATTATGACCCACTGAGCATCACTGATCACCGATAGCCTATTTACACTATTACATTACAGGCAGATTCAGAGCTCCTGGTATAAGACAAAGAAAACAAAAGTCTACAAGTAAAATTCCATAAGAGGGTAGAAGTAGTCGGCAGTGAGAGGTGATTACCAGAGATGAGGCAAGAAGCGGATCAGAGGGAGTATATTTTGATAAGGAGAATTGAGATGTATGGAGGGCTTGTGTTGTTAAAGTCTATGTATATAAGGGTGTCAAAGTCGAAAAATATCATGATACATATCCCTTGTACTAACCCCTCATGCACATGCACGCTGCTCGTGCACCTGGTCCCCCGTGCGTACACATACCCGCAAGTTGCGTAAGAGACGCTCCGGCGACTCGTGCGCATGATGTGTGTATTTACGGCGGAGTTTGTGAGCGTGTAGCGTGCGACTCGAACGTAGCATATTTAACCCAAATAGTGCATTTTGTAGATAATATTCCCCTAGACCATGTCAGCGAGTATGATTAGTTTAAACAGTTCCTGGACAGAGAGATTCCTCTTTGCATGATAGGAAGGGTCAGATAAAGGTTGAAAGGTGGTGTCTAGTATCCAGCTGTAGGGTATTTTAAGGGTAACATTCCGGTGTTAGTTAGGAAAGAACCGCATGTTCCTGCGTATAGTTATGTGCAGAAGTAGAATATAGATATAAATTGTATTTAAAAATATTACGAATGGGGCGGGAACTCCACATCCCAAGTCCTAGCCATCGCCCACTTCTTGAACTAACCAATGGTCCCCGATGCAGGACATGTCCCACCCCCTAACCAATGGAAGAAGAGCACACAGTGTCTATTGTATTATGTCTTGAGCTACTGAATAAAGAGCGAGCAGCAGGCCAGGTCACTATCAAAGACTCTGAAGGCTTTCTACCTGAATAGCTGAGGACTGGATCCAGGTTGCGCTTGCGAACGCACACGTATGTATATTCTCTGTAGCCATCATTATTCTCTGTTATTCTGTTAGATTTCCTCGTTAGCTTGTAGTGTATAACTTGCATCTGTTTTCCCCTTTTTCTCTGAATAATCCACTGCGGTGTTAGAGCCCTGTGGTTTACCAAAACCCGGTGTTGTGTTTTCACTTTCCTGCAAAGGGCTTTCTTAGCGTCTTAATCGCTCTAACAGCATACACATTGTTAAGGTTTTCAGGCGTCACATCGTTACAATATTTGACTACTAAGGTTTAGAGTATAAGCACATTGTTAGGTTCCTGGTGCTCAGAACAAGGGAGATGTTATGAAGCGAGTCCAGAGCACCAGGACGTAATGCTGGGAAAGGGGAATGGAAAGGGAATAGCCCCTGGCGCCCTAACTCCGTTGTCTCGCCCGTGTGGTCAGAAATCCCCTGCGAGACTATGGTTGCTTGAGCCCATGGCAGCCGCGTTTGAAGGGCGGATTATGTCTGCCCAACTCCGATGCCCCCTCAGGTCTTAATGGGAGACAAAGGGAAATCCGAGACAGGGTGATAACAAGGGGCCCTCTGACTAAACAACCAGGCCAGGGGCTACAAGCTAACTGACTAAACCTGAGGTATGTGCGGTAACCCGCCAGGGAAAAGGACAACCAAAATCCACTAGTCCGTACTCCTACCCAGCACCGCTGGATACCAGAGTGGATCTGTGGGAGCGGAATCCTCCGCAAAAGCTCCGGAACACAAATAATAAAAGATAAATAATTAAGCGGCCCAGCCGCAACACACGGCTACGCCGTGACTCACGAACACCACTGGATGTTCAAAGGTGCTCAGTCAGGACTCCAGGAACAGATGACGACTTCCGAGTACAGGACAACTGAGAACAGGAACGACCGGATACAGCAGGACTGGAAACACTTTCAGCAAACAGATTCAGCATTCAGGATGCTCAGGAACTAGCAGGAACCAAGCTCAGAACTCAAGCAGACTGAAAACCCAGAAATATCACCAGCATCTGCGAACTGCAATCAGCCAGCATATAACAGAGAGGCCTAATTAATAATCCAGTGCAGCTGGCCTATTGCAGGACTCCAAGCTGACAAGATGCAATTAGCAGCCAGATGAGGCTGAACACATGGGAACAAGCTGCAATTGCACAGACTCACCAGCGGCAGCAGACAAGAGTAATCTAAAACAGAGCAATGGGAAATCCTGGCATGCAAGACAACTAAATAAACATAAAATAGAAATGAACCACTACCTGTGGTTCATAACAGTATCCCCTCCTTAAGGGTGAGCTCCGAGCACCCCATGACACCCACGGGGAACATAAACAGAAGTATAACATAAAATACATAACAAAAATGCAAAACAGGAATGAGCCACAGCCGTGGCTCATAACACACATCCATACATTGTTTTGTTAACAAGGTTTACTGTATATCATTCTGTGAGCGTACGTGTCGCTCGTGCGTCGCGCCCACGGCTTAGCGTCTGCTACGCTAAGTGCGTACCCATACGTTACTCAGTGCGCAAATAGTGTACTTAGGGGTATATGCAATTGCGGTCAAATTCCCGAAATTGTTGAAAAACGGGACTTTTTCGCCAAAAAAAAAAATCGACAATGCAATTCAGTACTTTCCGTCAAAATTCGACTTTTTGAAATCCGACATTTGTCAAATTCGACTTTTCTGCAATGGTACAAATGCGGCAATTCAACAAAAGTATATTCAATTGAAGTTTGGAAATTCGACAACAGTGCTTTTAGACAGTAAATTCGTCATTTTCAATCCGCCACACTTTGGTGGGTGAATCTAATAAAAAAAAAATTAAAACATGTTTTTTGGGGTGTTTTTTTTTATTGGTAATAGCATATCTATTTATATTAGAAGGGATTAGGTACTTGGTTTGTCTTTTTGGGAGGCACAAGTATTATTTATATATTTTAAAAAATATTTATTTTTTTAATTTTTTTTAAATGGAATGGTAAAATCCCGAAAAAAAATGGCGTGGGGTCCCCCCTCCAAAGCATAACCAGCCTCTGGTTATATCTGGACACTAGATTGAGGTGAGTATAATTTTATTCACAGGTACCCCGGATCGTCGGATCAGGAGACGTGGCAGTCGGCGGGTCAACATAGGTAAGTATGTGTGTGTCGGCAGGTGTGTAATAAAGTTTTACTCTCAAGGTGTGTGTCTCCTGTTTTTATTTGGTCTTTTTTTTTCAGTAGTACTACAGGTACCAGCGGGCCCGTTTTTCTCCCGCATGCTGGTACTTGTGGTTCTCCAAGTACCAGCTTGCGGGGGAGGCTTGCTGGGACTTGTAGTACTACAGGAAAAAACAATATTCTTTACATTTTCTCAAGACTATCAGCCTCCCATAAGCAGCCCTTGGATGGGGGGGGGGGAGACAGCCTCGGGCTTCACCCCTGGCCCTTGGGTGGCTGGGGGGGTACCCCTTGATTGAAGGGGTCCCCACTCCCCCAGGGTACCCCGGCCAGGGGTGACTAGTTGGATATTTAATGCCACGGCCGCAGGGCACTGTATAAAAGTGACCCCCGGCTGTGGCATTATCTGTCCAGCTAGTGGAGCCCGATGCCGGTGTAAAAAATACGGGAGACCCCTACTCTTTTTGTCCCCCGTATTTTTTGCACCAGCGCCAGGCGCAGAGCCCGGTGCTGGTTTTAAAAATACGGGGGATCCCCTGTCCATTTTTCCCCTGGATTTTTAGAACCAGGACCAGCTCGAAGAGCCCGAGGCTGGTTATGCTTTGGAGGGGGGACCCCACGCAATTTTTTCCCGAGTTTTTACCCGTTTTTAAAAAAACGGAACAAATCCGTCAAATCGGCCGTTTTTCGGCAGCGGGACTGTCGAATCCGTTTTTTATTGCATATGGTCAATTTCGGCACCCACTTGCCGAAATTAGACTGTCGAATTGTGTCGAATTGAAAAACGGCCGATAATTTGCCGCGATTCGCCGCTAATTGCATATACCCCTTAGTCCGTAATGTGTGTAATAAGTCTAGCGGCCATACCGGCTCCACGGTAATAGTGTATAGCTTTATGTTTTAAGATAATAATTGACATTGTCAATTGGGGGCATCGTCCTGTTCTCCTCATATCCGCAGCCTAGCAGGACAAGGCAGACTTTTATCTATCAGCAAAGGGCGGGAAGGTAGTATCCCCTGTTACCTTTTTTGTGGTCGGGGATACATTGATGCTGATTAGATAAGCGTCTGCTCCGCATGGTTTGTAGGGATGCTGGTGAGATCTGAAAGGTAAGAACATAAAGCTATTTTTTTTTTTTTTTAAATCTGTTAAATTTCTGTTTGATGCCAACTGCGCACGCAAAACACGTAACACACACACACACCTGTATTTATTTGCGTATCCTGCATATCTATTCGCTTGTTGTCATTAGCATTGATTATTAGATGCATTTTGACCCGTGCTGAGAAATTTGTTGCTATTTAGTTAAAAGTATAGAGTAATATTTAAGGGAGTACATGTAAAACACACACGCAGCTTGGCCTAGTTATAAAGGTTTATACAGGAGATACTGTGTGGTATTTGTATTACTGCGGACGTATCCGGCCTTTGTACACGTGTCTCGGACAGCGTGCGAGACTGCGTACGCAACGCAAAGGCCTACACACGTGGCGTATTTTACGCAATGTGCGTACAGATACGCCCACTAAATACAAATCACACAATAGCATTGTTTCAGTTTAGGCGAGACGGTAGCCACGCGATAATAGCACAAATTGATCAGTGTCAAAAATTTCGTTTAAAATTTTTTTTTTCTGTATTACCTCTGGGGAAAGCTATCAGTTAACAGGAAAGGATTTTTTCTGATCAGAAAACTATAGAATGTTAGTGTGGGCTGAATAGGGTGTGAATATATTGAACCCCGCTTGGTGGTCTTGGTGGTCTTTGTAAAGCTTGGTGAAGCACGGTCTAGGTGTACACGTGCGACGGAGTGTGATAGAGTTTTCGTGGTATTACGCTCCGGCTGTTTTGGAGCACAGTAGGGAGACTCCAGTGATCCTACCACTTACAGATAGCAAGTGTCTATAAGCGGTACGATTGGACCGCACGGTTGTATGGGCAACACGTGACGCAACGTGATACGAGGTTTTGCATATTTGTGCGTAAATCTTGTTATCATACGCGTTGTAGGAAGCACATGCAAGCGTGATTTGTGTAAAGTAAAGGTTTAGGGAATTTTCGCTGGTCTCCCAGGAAAATCTCTAGAGGTAGGGCCTGCAACGGCTACACGTGTCTGCTAAAGAAGGCGGATCGGGGATACTCGGAGCAGTAGAAGTTCAGTGGAAGAGCTTTAAGGATTTCCACCGTAGACTACTGTGGTTGGTGCATTTTAGGAAGTTTTTCTGTGTTAAAAAGGTCCACAATGGAAGCCAAGTGCACAACACAGGGACGTTCAGCAGTCAGGGTGCAGACTGCAAAGTTCAGACCCCGGGGGTCAGCTCGGTTAGTAATGTGGGGGAAGTATGGTTCCCACACTGAGACCTTTTGTGATGAATGGACACGAATGACTGTAGGGGATAAAGCACCATTTCCTGGGATAGGTAGTTTTGACTCAGAGGTATTGCATAATCTAAGGCTTAGGATCTGTCTGATAAAATCCCAAAAACAGAGGATCAGACACACAAACTGTTTACATTTATGGCAACAAGAAAGTGATATGCAGAGGGAACTAGCTTACACAGCTGGTTCTAACCCTAGCAGGAAACTGATAGCAACTGCACAACCACCGTACACTACAGGAGAGATGATGGCTACAGAGAATGGCATACTGGTATATGACGATAACAGTGCACTTAATAAATGTATTAATGACAATAAGAGTAAACGTAATAAATGTATTAATGACGATAAGAGTAAAACTGATAAATGTATAAATTCTAACCCGTGCAAGTTGCACCCCATTTTAAACTTCCCCCAGGATTACAAGCAAGAAAGTGAGCCCAGCACGATGTCGGCACTTTCTCTAGCAGCCACCATACAGGACACCCAGGTGGGCACGGCCCAATCGGTAAGAGCAGTAGTAAAGCCCCCTAACGGAGGGTCAGGTGAGGTCGTGTCCACAGGTAAGTACGGTATTGTACATTATGCACAGACAATTGCACCTCACATTGTAGAGTCAACACAAAATGGTGTAATTGAACTAAATCCTGTCAGGGTGATCGCAGTCCCCAATGGGAGGACTGACGCTCAGGGAGTCACTCCAGTCAAGGACATTGCTATGCATTGTCCCTGGTCCCGGGCAGAATTGAGGACAATTATGTCAGAATTTCCCGATCCCAGGAAAAATCTAGTTGCATGCCAGAAGTTTATTAAAGAATTAGGTAATGCCACCGAACCCACAAACAAAGATTGGCGAACAGTGCTTACGAGTATGTCTACCCTCCAATATTGACCCTGCAAAATTCATAACTGATTGTAAATTAGACGCAGAGGTACCTCTCACTGAGGAATACACTCAGGAGAATGTACGACAAATCAATCTGCAATTAGGAATATATTTCCCAACTGTTGTCAAGTGGAATAAAATTTTCTCCATTAGATAAAAAGAAGGTGAAACTGCTTCTGACTATTTCCATCGAGCACTGCAGGAAATGGCTAGATATACTGGGATCGAAGACATTAAGAATAATGTGCATCATAGAGAGGTAGCTGTGTCCGTATTAATGGAAGGTTTAAAAGAAACGTTGAGAACCAGGGTACAAACCACTCAACCTAACTGGAGAGGTATCTCGGTGGCTGCATTAAGAGAGTCCGCTATCGAGCATGACCGTAATATCCAAAGAACCAGGGAAGCACAGGGAGAGCGGTTGATGGTGATGAGCATCCAAGCACTGAAAGAGGCATCAACTCGACAAAAACCCCAGGCCCCTGGCACATGGAGGAAGCCAAGAGTTTGTTATCTGTGTAAAAGGGAAGGGCATTATGCCAGCAACTGTAACAGCACACAAAGTCAGACCCTCCAAACAAGAACACGAGCAAAGTTATGACACACACGTAATTGGAATCAGGGATCATATAGGAAAAATTTTGGGCCGCACCTGTAGTCTGCAGCCAGTGAAGTATAGGTGGTAGATCATATCTTGTAGATACAGGGGCGGCCAGGTAAACTCTGTGATTTATCTTTAAATGTTTCCTCTTCATCTCGGACGTTCACCAGCAGAACTACAGCTCAAACGTCACATGTCTATTTGGTCTTTTCAGAGGTCTGCCCAACCCCAGTATATATTACCAGCATCATTGTGCCTGGCCATGCACAGAGGGTGGAGAGTGGAAATACTGGTGGGGGAGACTGTGCAGAGATACCGATAGACATATTGGTGTGACAGCCTGATGGTGAACGGAAATCTGACAATTTTTCTCTTTCCTATTATTCTCTCTCTCTTTGTTTTTTCATGTTCTACGGATGGTATGTCACACAACAGTTAAACAAATGGTAATGCAAGATTTATGCTCCCTACAGAAAAGTCGCTGATTCGGAAAGAATATCGTATCACTGGAGTGTCCGTTTCGGGAAGACTGAGAGGCAGCACTGTTGAGACGACATCTGAGCAAGGAGAACAACAAGACTAGAGGCAGTTATCGTACCAGTTTTCTTTCCCTTCTATTATTTTCTTTACCTCCCATTACCACTCTTTCTTTCTCCTCCTGCAAGATGGACTTACCCCAAGAGACTGCGTTCCGGGTTTTCCTGTTGACCCTGTTGTTGACCAGAACAGTCTATTTCGGTGAGAATACCAGAGAGGTCGAGAAAGGATCTGGAATGGGTTCTGATGACAAAGACGGATTAGTAGAATTCCAAGAGCAACATAGTCACCGAGCAAAGGCGAGTATCAGAAAACGATCTGGTAGTCATGACACTAGGAGACATTGTGAAGGATTGTTAGCTGAGGAGAATTGTATCTGTAGGAATTGTGAAAACATAGTTGACGACGGGTGCATCCAGAGATGTCAGTCCAGCCTTAATATCAACATGGACCGTCATCCATTGAGTGACTATCACTCATTAGTGGGTGAGGTTTTAAACCAAACGGAATGCTGGGTGTGCTCACAAGTACCTCAAGGTCAGAGCAAGTCAGGACTAGTACCATACCCTTTAACAATAGATGAGGTACTTGAATTAAGGGGTGGGAGACCGGTGGACAAGAAATTTAATATTTCTAGGCCTCCTAGTTTGAAGCTCCACCAATATCATGTGGATAGGTCCTTAGTATGTTTTAACATTTCCAATCCCCGAAAGCCGGGAAATTGGGAAGTGACATGGAATAACCAAACCATGGCATTTTCACACAGAGCCGATAGATTGCCCCAAACTCAGAGGGATTGTGTTACATTGGAAGAGTGTTGCCAGAAGTAATGACCATTACCCATGATAAGATGAAAGACGTTCACCGCAATGCTCAAGCTCCTTACACTCACACTCACTACGAACACATTGTTAAGAGATACCTTATAGATAGGACAGAGCACGCAGCCTCTGATTTGATCCACGAATCCACCGGGATTCAATTTCTACTCGCGTTAGATATCACCCATACCGCCAGAGGAATTATAAATTTTAGGTATATTACTGCGCTAGCGAACCTGATAGACAATATCACCGAGATGTATGATGACACCTTCAGGTATACTGGGAGGGAATTGCAAGCTTACAAAACGGAACTGATCCAGCACAGGATGGTTCTCAATTACATCACAGCGGTGACAGACGGGTATTGTGTCACCCTAGCAACTCAGTATGGTGTGAAGTGCTGTACATATATCACAAACAGCACCGATGACCCAACCGAGGTCATAGACCAGAAGATGGACGATATCTTGCAATTGAAGTGGGAGTTCCGAAGGAGACACAACCTTACCCTTACTGCTGTGAGTAATGAACTGACTGGCTGGGTTTCATGGTTGAACCCACGCAATTGGTTCTCAGGTTTAGGAGAATGGGCTCAAAATGTTATCGTGAATGTAGGAAAATTTCTCCTTTGTATCCTGGGAGTTGTCATAATGATTGGTTTGATATTTAGATGTGTTCGGATTTTAATGCAGTGCAAGCGCAGTACCAAAGTGATGAGTTTGAGGAGCGAGGGCATTGTTACAACAACTGGTTTAATTTATGATCCATCAATTGAGACAATGTTGTGATAAGACGTGATTCCACGGTCCGTTTCTTTCACCCGTTTCTCCTTTGTTTTTCTCCAAGGTAAAAAGACATCCACTCGGAAGAAGATTTTGATGAACATTTCTACAGACCTTTGATGAACATTTCTACAGACCTTTGATGGACATTTCCACAGACTTTGCGAGACACTTTAGAGACTTTAAAAGACTTCGAATGGACACTTGAAAGACTTTGCTCATCACCCACAGCAAGGATACACCTATCCGGACAAGACTTCAACAGACACCCAAGGACAATCACACACATTATCATATGAATGTATTTGTAACATATGTTTCTTATCTTCATCTCTACAATCTTCAGGTAGTGACACACATAGTCGACAGGTGATATAGGTACATATATTAGCACTCACATGTTTTTCCCCCCTCCATGTATCATCAACTAATGTGCACCCCATTTGTTGGAACAAGAAGCCGAAAAGAGCTCGGTAGTGTTTGTTGGCCCACTTACAGACCCTTAATACGGGATAAGAAGGATTTAATGTATACTTCGCAATACCTCGAAGCTTATCTAGAACATGTACGGCACGATGATACATGACCCCCCAGACATTAAGTTCATACATACATGCTTCTGCTATCCCACTAGGCCATACATTTCCCACCTTCTCCTCTCCTCCCTCTACCCAATCATTTATAGGTATTTCATTGTATTGTATATTTTTCTGCTTAATTGTTTAGATAGTGGCAGTTATTGATGACTGCCAAAGGGTGTACTGTCAAAGTCGAAAAATATCATGATACATATCCCTTGTACTAACCCCTCATGCACATGCACGCTGCTCGTGCAGCTGGTCCCCCGCACGTACACATACCCGCAAGTTGCGTAAGAGACGCTCCGGCGACTCGTGCGCATGATATGTGTATTTACGGCGGAGTTTGTGAGCGTGTAGCGTGCGACTCGAACGTAGCATATTTAACCCAAATAGTGCATTTTGTAGATAATATTCCCCTAGACCATGTCAGCGAGTATGATTAGTTTAAACAGTTCCTGGACAGAGAGATTCCTCTTTGCATGATAGGAAGGGTCAGATAAAGGTTAAAAGGTGGTGTGGGTATTTTAAGGGTAACATTCCGGTGTTAGTTAGGAAAGAATCGCATGTTCCTGCGTATAGTTATGTGCAGAAGTAGAATATAGATATAAATTGTATTTAAAAATATTACGAATGGGGCGGGAACTCCACATCCCAAGTCCTAGCCATCGCCCACTTCTTGAACTAACCAATGGTCCCCGGTGCAGGACATGTCCCACCCCCTAACCAATGGAAGAAGAGCACACAGTGTCTATTGTATTATGTCTTGAGCTACTGAATAAAGAGCATGCAGCAGGCCAGGTCACTATCAAAGACTCTGAAGGCTTTCTACCTGAATAGCTGAGGACTGGATCCAGGTTGCGCTTGTGAACGCACACGTATGTATATTCTCTGTAGCCATCATTATTCTCTGTTATTCTGTTAGATTTCCTTGTTAGCTTGTAGTGTATAACTTGCATCTGTTTTCCCCTTTTTCTCTGAATAATCCACTGCGGTGTTAGAGCCCTGTGGTTTACCAAAACCCGGTGTTGTGTTTTCACTTTCCTGCAAAGGGCTTTCTTAGCGTCTTAATCGCTCTAACAGCATACACATTGTTAAGGTATTTAGGCGTCACATCGTTACAATATTTGACTACTAAGGTTTAGAGTATAAGCACATCCATACATTGTTTTGTTAACAAGGTTTACTGTATATCATTCTGTGAGCGTAGGTGCCGCTCGTGCGTCGCGCCCACGGCTTAGCGTCTGCTACGCTAAGTGCGTACCCATACGTTACTCAGTGCGCAAATAGCGTACTTAGTCCGTAGTGTGTGTAATAAGTCTAGCGGCCATAGCGGCTCCACGGTAATAGTGTATAGCTTTATGTTTTAAGATAATAATTGACATTATCAAGGGTGAGACATTTGAGTTGTATTCTGGGGGACATAAGGAGCCAGCATAGGGATTTGCAAAATGGTGTGGCATATGTGTAGTGAAGAGTAAGGCTAGAATAGGCTTGCTGCAGCGCTGGATTGAAGCAGGGTGTGTAAAATGACAGATACTGTAGCAAGAGGTTGCAGTAGAAAAGGCAGGTGCTGATAAGTGAGTGGTTAAGAGTTTTGGTAGTATCTTGGGAAAGATTTTGAAGATTAAGGCAACAGGACTGGAATCAGAGACTGGATGTGCAAAATAAACCAAGGGTGATGCCAAAGCAGCTACCTTGAGACACTGAGGAAACTCTGCTGAGATTTGATAATAGCGTGTGACTCTGGGAGGAAGAAAAATGATGATGCTGTTTTGGGCCTATTGAGCTTTAGGTAGCACTGAGATGATCATGTGCTGATAGCAGAGACTGTTGCTTATGCACGACCATAAAGAAGAGAGGTTAGATTGGGACACCAAGACAAGAGGTGTCCAGTGAGGAAACCAGATGGCCAAAAACAAAGCATTATGGAAACCCAATAATTAACGTTGAATGGAGTATGGGTAGGAAGTAGACACTAAAGAAGCAGTTTTCTAAGTAAGAAGTGAACTAAGAACTGTGCCATTAAGGCCAATGGAAAGAAGGGAATGCATGAAACAAGGGTTAAACAGTGATGAAATCAGCAGAGAGGACTAGGCTGTAGCGTATAGAGAATTGACCTTTAGAATTTGTTTTAAGTGGATCATTGATCATTTTTGCGACTGTAGTATCAGTGGAAAAATGGGATGAGATAACAGAATGTGATAAAGTCAAATGATGTCAAAGAGAAGGAGAGAAATAAGGCAGTGTTTAGAGAGGGAGGGCAGTGTCGAGTGATTGTTTTTAAGAATTGGTGAGAAGTTATTTTTTAAATTAGGATGGATATGTGCAAGTGGAGGGACAGGTTAAAGCGGTGAGCTAGAGGTAGGCATGCAGCAAGCAAGAAGCAGCAGAGAAGTTGGTAGTGCATAGGGTTAAGGGACAAGTTTTAGGGCGAAATGATAAGTGATGAAACTTCATCTTTGGCTATTGGACAGAATTTACACAATTTGGCATTAATAAATATCTACTGTAGTTGCACGGTTTCCATTTGGTCTTTCAAATAGGAAAACAAATCACAGGTTAGAAAATTGGATGGATAATTGAAAAAGGAAGTATGCTTGTTTGACAAATGAAAAGGCAGTGCTGTAAGTATGAATTTTTAGTGCAGGAAACTGGAGCAGGAACATAAAGGAGCCCTGTGGTAAAGGATTTACACGGCTGACTCACTGCACATGGGTCAGGAGTTTGATTTGCAACCAGGGCAATATCAATGTGGAGTTTGTATGATTTCCCTGCATTTGTGTGTTTCCTGTAAGTCAGGCATGTCCAAACTGTGGCCCTCCAGCTGCTGAGAAACTACACATCCCAGCATGCCCTGACACAGCTTTAGCATTCTTTGAAACTGTGTTAGGGCATACTGGGATATGTAGTTTCACAACAGCTGGAGGGCCCAGTGGTGCACCCAGGGGGGGTTTCCGAGCACCCAGAAACCCCCCTCCACTAAAAAAAAAAAAAAAAAAGAATTTTTTTTTTTTTTTTTTTTTTTAGCTGCATGAGTATTATTAATGGCTGTCTAGAGTCCCCTGCAGCCTGCTGTCTTCCTGGTGGTACTTGTAAGTGCAATAAAAGTTTACTTTATTTTAATTATAGTACATATATATCCATGTGCATACATATATACACATGTATATACATATATATATATATACACACACACATGATATATATATACATGTGTACTGTATGTGTACATATATATATATATATATATATGTATGCATGTTTAATATGCTGTGTATGTGTGTGTGTGTGTGTGTGTGTGTGTGTGTGTGTATATATATATATATATATATATATATATATATATATATATATATATGTGTGTGTAGATATATGTGTATATATATATATATATATATATATATATATATATATATATATATATATATATATATATATATATACACACACACATACACATATACAGACACACTAGTTTTACGGACCCAGCATATACTGGGTCACCTCACTCCCCACCCCCATGATTGGCTCCGCCCAGTTCTGGAAACCCCCATGCAAATCCTGCGTTTGCCACTGGGGCCGCAGTTTGGACATGCCTGCTGTAAGTAATCCAGGTTCCTCGAATGCTTCCAAAACAAATACTAGTAGGTCAACTGGCTGCCAACTAAAAATGTACACTAGTGCGTGGGCATCAAGGAATTAAAAACTGTCAGGATTAATGGGGGAAGGGACTAAAGTGAATAACATTCTCTGTAGAGCACTGAGCAAATGGTGATAAATAATAATAAAAGGAGAGAGATATACACATATACTGTCAGAGGCTTATTTACTAGTGCAGTATTGGGTATGACTCCATTTGTTCTACGAACAGCCTGAATACTTGGTGGCATTAATCCAATAAGGTGCTGATTGCATTCATTGAGGATTCTGGTTCATGTTGCACATGGTAGAATCTGCATATTTATTGTCTACAAATTTATACCGCAAGTCTCCAGTTTCACCATATCCCAAAGAAACTCAACTGGACTGACATCTGGTGATGGTGGTGGCCCCTTTAGTACACTGAACTCATTGTCAAGTTCGTATAGCCAGTTTGGAAAGCCCTGTGCTTTGTGAAGGTATCCGGTCTATAGATCTACACTAAAAAGGTCAATAGGTCGACCACTAGTGGTAGACATGCATTAGGTTGACAGGGTCAAAAGCTAGACATGTAAAAGGTAGACCGTGTGATAAGGTCGATGTGACAATGGTCGACACACATATGATCAACACAAGTTTGTTTTAAATGGTTTCCTTTTTCATACTTTACCATCCACATGGACTATAATTGGGAATAGTACCCTGTGCAGTGCGCAGCCCAAAGCATGACGAGTGCAGCAAGCTAATGGTGCTTGTTTGTGGCATAAAAGTGACAAAACACAGGGGGGAAAAATGATGTCTATCTTTTTTGTGTAGACCACTTCCATGTCAACCTTTTGAACTGTCTACCTTTTACATGTCGACCTTTTGACCCTGTCAATCTAATCCATGTCTACCATTAGTGGTAGACCTACTGACTGTAGACCTTTTTTAGTGCAGATCTAATAATCCACACCCCTTTGTGAAGGCGTGTAAGCCAGTTGGAATCCATTTTATTATTATTTCAGGAGCCAGTGAACCACACACATACTTAAAAAAATAAGATTTTACTCACCGGTAAATCTATTTCTCGTAGTCCGTAGTGGATGCTGGGACTCCGTAAGGACCATGGGGAATAGCGGCTCCGCAGGAGACTGGGCACAACTAAAGAAAACTTTAGGACTACCTGGTGTGCACTGGCTCCTCCCACTATGACCCTCCTCCAGACCTCAGTTAGGATACTGTGCCCGGAAGAGCTGACACAATAAGGAAGGATTTTGAATCCCGGGTAAGACTCATACCAGCCACACCAATCACACCGTATAACTCGTGATACTATACCCAGTTAACAGTATGAAATATAACTGAGCCTCTCAACAGATGGCTCAACAATAACCCTTTAGTTAAGCAATAACTATATACAAGTATTGCAGACAATCCGCACTTGGGATGGGCGCCCAGCATCCACTACGGACTACGAGCAATAGATTTACCGGTGAGTAAAATCTTATTTTCTCTGACGTCCTAAGTGGATGCTGGGACTCCGTAAGGACCATGGGGATTATACCAAAGCTCCCAAACGGGCGGGAGAGAGCGGATGACTCTGCAGCCCCGAATGAGCAAACTCTAGGTCCTCCTTAGCCAGGGTATCAAACTTGTAGACTCTTGCAAAAGTGTTTGAACCCGACCAAGTAACAGCTCGGCAAATTTGTAAAGCCGAGACCCCTCGGGCAGCCGCCCAAGAAGAGCCCACTTTCCTCGTGGAATGGGCTTTTACAGATTTAGGGTGCGGCAGTCCAGCCGCAGAATGTGCAAGTTGAATCGTGCTACAGATCCAGCGAGCAATAGTCTGCTTAGAAGCAGGAGCACCCAGCTTGTTGGGTGCATACAGGATAAATAGCGAGTCAGTTTTCCTGACTCCAGCCGTCCTGGAAACATATATTTTTCAGGGCCCTGACTACGTCCAGTAACTTGGAATCCTCCAAGTCCCAAGTAGCCGCAGGCACCACAGGTTGGTTCACATGAAAACTGATACCACCTTAGGAAGGAATTGGTAACGAGTCCTCAATTCCGCCCTATCCATATAAAAAAATTAGATAAGGGCTTTTGCATGATAAAGCCGCTAATTCTGATACACGCCTGGCCGACGCCAAGGCCAACAGCATGACCACTTTCCACGTGAGGTATTTTAGCTCCACGGATTTAAGTGGCTCAACCCAATGCGACTTCAGGAAATCCAACACCACGTTGAGATCCCACGGTGCCACTGGAGGCACAAACGGGGGCTGACTATGCAGCACTCCCTTAACAAAAGTCTGAACTTCAGGCAGTGAAGTCAGTTCCATTTTGGAAGAAAATCGATAGAGCCGAAATCTGGACCTTAATGGAACCCAATTTTAGGCCCATAGTCACCCCTGACTGTAGGAAGTGCAGAAATCGACCTAGCTAAAATTCCTCCGTTGGGGCCTTCCTGGCCTCACAGCACGCAACATATTTCCGCCATATGCGGTGATAATGGTTTGCGTTCACTTCTTTCCTAGCTTTAATTAGCGTAGGGATAATTTCCTCCGGAATGCCCTTTTCCTTCAGGATCCGGCGTTCAACCGCCATGCCGTCAAACGCAGCCGCGGTACGTCTTGGAACAGACAGGCCCCCTGCTGCAGCAGGTCCTGTCTGAGCGGCAGAGGCCATGGGTCCTCTGAGATCATTTCTTGGAGTTCTGGGTACCAAGCTCTTCTTGGCCAATCCGGAACAATGAGTATAGTTCTTACTCCTCTCCTTCTTATTATTCTCATTACCCTGGGTATGAGAGGCAGAGAAGGGAACACATACACCAACTGGTACACGCACGGGGTTACCAGAGCGTCCACAGCTATCGCCTGAGGGTCCCTTGACCTGGCGCAATATCGTTTTAGCTTTTTGTTGAGGCGGGACGCCATCATGTCCACCTGTGGCCTTTCCCAACGGTGTACAATCATTTGGAAGACTTCTGGATGAAGTCCCCACTCTCCCGGGTGGAGGTCGTGTCTGCTGAGAAAGTCTGCTTCCCAGTTGTCCACTCCGGGAATGAACACTGCTGACAGTGCTAACACATGATTTTCCGCCCATCGGAGAATCCTTGTGGCTTCTGCCATCGCCACCCTGCTTCTTGTGCCGCCCTGTCGGTTTACCTGAGCGACCGCTGTGATGTTGTCTGACTGGATCAGCACCGGCCGGTGTTGAAGCAGGGGTCTAGCCTGACTTAGGGCATTGTAAATGGCCCATAGTTCCAGAATATTTATGTGTAGGGAAATCTCCTGACTTTTCCCTAGTCCTTGGAATTTTCTTCCCTGTGTGACTGCCCCCGAGCCTCGAAGGCTGGCATCCGTGGTCACCAGGACCCAGTCCTGTATGCCGAATCTGCGGCCCCCTAGAAGATGAGCACTCTGCAGCCACCACAACAGCGACACCCTGGCCCTTGGAGACAGGGTTATCCGCCGATGCATCTGAAGATGCGACCCGGACCACTTGTCCAACAGATCCCACTGGAAGATCCTTGCATGGGACCTGGCGAATGGAATTTCTTCGTAAGAAGCTACCATCTTTCCCAGGGCTCGCGTGCATTGATGCACCGACACCTGTATTTGTATTAGGTGGTCTCTGTCTAGAGACGACAACTCCTTGGACTTCTCCTCAGGGAGAAACCCTTTTTTCCCTGTTCTGTGTCCAGAACCATACCCAGGAACAGTAGACGCATCGTAGGAACCAGCTGCGACTTTGGAATATTCGGAATCCAGCCGTGCTGTTGTAGCACTTCCCGAGATAGTGCTACTCTGACGAACAACTGCTCCCTGGACCTAGCCTTTATAAGGAGATCGTCCAAGAACGGGATAATTATTTCGGCCATTACCTTGGTAAATACCCTCGGTGCCGGGGACAGACCAACGGCAACGTCTGGAATTGGTAATGACAATCCTGTACCACAATTTTGAGGTACTCCTGGTGAAGAGGGTAAATAGGGACATGCAGGTAAGCATCCTTGATGTCCAGTGATACCATAAAATTCTCCAGGCTTGCAATAATCGCCCTGAGCGATTCCATTTTGAACTTGAACCTTCGTATATAAGTGTTTAAGGATTTCAATTTTAGACTGGGTCTCACCGAACCGTTTGGTTTCGGTACCACAACATTCTGGAATAGTAACCCCGGCCTTGTGAAATCAAGGTACCCCTCCTTCAACCTGCTGGAAGTACAGCTTGTGAATTGCCGCCAGTACTACCTCCCTTTCACCGAGGGCAGCAGGCAAGGCTGATGTGAGGTAACGGCAAGGGTGAGTCGCCTCGAACTCCAGCCTGTATCCCTGTGATACTACTTGCAGAACCTAGGGATCCACCTGTGGGCAAGCCCACTGGTCCCTGAAGTTCCCGAGACGCGCCCCCACCGCACCTGTCTCCACCTGTGGAGCCCCAGCGTCATGCGGTGGACTCAGAGGAAGCGGGGGAAGATTTTTGATCCTGGGAACTGGCTGTCTGGTGCAGCTTTTTCCTTCTTCCCTTGTCTCTGTGCAGAAAGGAAGCGCCTTTGACCCGCTTGCTTTTCTGAAGCCGAAAGGACTGTACCTGAAAATAAGAATTTACTTACCGATAATTCTATTTCTCGTAGTCCGTAGTGGATGCTGGGGACTCCGTAAGGACCATGGGGAATAGCGGCTCCGCAGGAGACTGGGCACAAAAGTAAAGCTTTAGAACTACCTGGTGTGCACTGGCTCCTCCCCCTATGACACTCCTCCAAGCCTCAGTTAGGATACTGTGCCCGGACGAGCGTACACAATAAGGAAGGATTTTGAATCCCGGGTAAGACTCATACCAGCCACACCAATCACACCATATAACTTGTGATCTAAACCCAGTTAACAGCATGATAACAGAGGAGCCTCTAGAAAAGATGGCTCACTACAGCAATAACCCGATTTTTTTTGGTAACAATAACTATGTACCAGTGTTGCAAACAATCCGCACTTGGGATGGGCGCCCAGCATCCACTACGGACTACGAGAAATAGAATTATCGGTAAGTAAATTCTTATTTTCTCTGACGTCCTAGTGGATGCTGGGGACTCCGTAAGGACCATGGGGATTATACCAAAGCTCCCAAACGGGCGGGAGAGTGCGGATGACTCTGCAGCACCAAATGAGAGAACTCCAGGTCCTCCTCAGCCAGGGTATCAAATTTGTAGAATTTTACAAACGTATTTGCTCCTGACCAAGTAGCTGCTCGGCAAAGTTGTAAAGCCGAGACCCCTCGGGCAGCCGCCCAAGATGAGCCCACCTTCCTTGTGGAATGGGCTTTTACAGATTTTGTCTGTGGCAGGCCTGCCACAGAATGTGCAAGCTGAATTGTACTACAAATCCAACGAGCAATAGTCTGCTTAGAAGCAGGAGCACCCAGCTTGTTGGGTGCATACAGAATAAACAACGAGTCAGATTTTCTGACTCCAGCCGTCCTGGAAACCTATATTTCCAGGGCCCTGACAACGTCTAGCAACTTGGAGTCCTCCAAGTCCCTAGTAGCCGCAGGCACCACAATAGTTTGATTCAGGTGAAACGCTGAAAACCACCTTAGGGAGAAACTGAGGACAAGTCCTCAATTCCGCCCTGTCCGAATGGAAAATCAGATGAGGGCTTTTACAGGATAAAGCCGCCAATTCTGACACGCACCTGGCCCAGGCCAGGGCCAACAGCATGACCACTTTCCATGTGAGATATTTTAACTCCACATATTTAAGTGGTTCAAACCAATGTGACTTTTGGAACCCAAAAACTACATTTAGATCCCAAGGTGCCACTGGAGGCACAAAAGGAGGCTGTATATACAGTACCCCTTTCACAAAAGTCTGTACTTTAGGGACTGAAGCTAGTTCTTTTTGGAAGAAAATTGACAGGGCCGAAATTTGAACCTTAATGGACCCCCATTTCAGGCCCATAGACACTCCTGTTTGCAGGAAATGTAGGAATCGACCTAGTTGAAAATTCCTCCGTCGGGGCCTTACTGGCCTCGCACCACGCAACATATTTTCGCCAAATGCGGTGATAATGTTTTGCGGTTATATCTTTCCTGGCTTTGATCAGGATAGGAATGACTTCATCCTTCAGGATCCGGCGTTCAACCGCCATGCCGTCAAACGCAGTCGCGGTAAGTCTTGGAACAGACAGGGTCCTTGCTGGAGCAGGTCCCTTCTTAGAGGTAGAGGCCACGGATCCTCAGTGAGCATCTCTTGAAGTTCCGGTTACCAAGTCCTTCTTGGCCAATCCGGAGCCCGAATATAGTGCTTACTCCTCTCCATCTTATAATTCTCAGTACCTTGGGTATGAGAGGCAGAGGAGGGAACACATACACTGACTGGTACACCCACTGTGTTACCAGAGCGTCTACAGCTATTGCCGGAGGGTCCCTTGACCCGGCGCAATACTTGTCGAGTTTTATAAACATGTGGAAGACTTCTGGGTGAAGTCCCCACTTGCTGACAGTGCTATCACATGATTTTCCGCCCAGCGAAGAATCCTTGCAGCTTCTGCCATTGCCCTCCTGCTTCTTGTGTCACCCTGTCTGTTTACGTGGGTGACTGCCGTGATGTTGTCCGAATGGATCAACTCCGGGTGACCTTGAAGCAGAGGTCTTGCTGAGCTTAGAGCATTGTAAATGGCCCTTAGCTTCAGGATATTTATGTGAAGTGATGTCTCCAGGCTTGACCATAAGCTCTGGAAATTCCTTCCCTGTGTGACTGCTCCCCAGCCTCGCAGGCTGGCATCCGTGGTCACCAGGACCCAGTCCTGAATGTCGAATCTGCGGCCCTCTAGAAGATGAGCACTCTGCAACAACCACAGGAGAGACACCCTTGTGCTTGGTGACAGGGTTATCCGCTGATGCATCTGAAGATGCGACCCGGACCATTTGTCCAGCAGGTCCCACTGGAAAGTTCTTGCGTGGAATCTGCCTAATGGGATTGCTTCGTAGGAAGCCACCATTTTTCCCAGAACCCTTTCATTGATGTACTGAGACTTGGCTCGGTTATAGGAGGTTCCCGACTAGCTCGGATAACTCCCTGACTTTCTCCTCCGGGAGAAACACCTTTTTCTGGACTGTGTCCAGGATCATCCCTAGGAACAGACGACGAGTCGTCGGAATCAGCTGCGATTTTGGAATATTGAGAATCCAATCGTGCTGCCGCAACACTACCTGAGATAGTGCTACACCGACCTCCAACTGTTCCCTGGATCTTACCCTTATCAGGGAATCGTCCAAGTAAGGGATAACTAAAATTCCCTTCCTTCGAAGGAGTATCATCATTTCGGCCATTACCTTGGTAAAGACCCGGGGTGCCGTGGACCATCCATACGGCAGCGTCTGAAACTGATAGTGACAGTTCTGTACCATAAACCTGAGGTACCCTTGGTGAGAAGGGTAAATTGGGACATGAAGGTAAGCATCCTTGATGTCCCGAGACATCATGTAGTCCCCTTCTTCCAGGTTCGCAATCACTGCTCTGAGTGACTCAATCTTGAATTTGAACCTCCGTATGTAAGTGTTCAAGATTTTAGATTTAGAATCGGTCTCACCGAGTCGTCCGGCTTCGGTACCACAACAGTGTGGAATAATACCCCTTTCCCTGTTGCAGGAGGGGTACCTTGATTATCACCTGCTGGGAATACAGCTTGTGAATGGCTTCCAAAACTGCCTCCCTGTCAGAAGGAGACATCGGTAAAGCCGACTTTAGGAAACGGCGAGGGGGAGACGTCTCGAATTCCAATTTGTACCCCTGAGATATCACCTGAAGGATCCAGGGGTCTACTTGCGAGTGAGCCCACTGCGCGCTGAAATTCATTGAGACGGGCCCCCTCCGTGCCTGATTCTGCTTGTAAAGCCCCAGCGTCATACTGAGGGCTTGGCAGAGGCGGGAGAGGGCTTCTGTTCCTGGGAACTGGCTGATTTCTGCAGCCTTTTTCCTCTCCCTCTGTCACGGGGCAGAAATGAGGAACCTTTTGCCCGCTTGCCCACGAAAAGACTGCGCCTGATAATACGGCATCTTCTTATGTTGAGAGGCGACCTGGGGTACAAACGTGGATTTCCCAGCTGTTGCAGTGGCCACCAGGTCTGAAAGACCGACCCCAAATAACTCCTCCCCTTAATAAGGCAATACTTCCAAATGCCGTTTGGAATCCGCATCACCTGACCACTGTCGTGTCCATAACCCTCTACTGGCAGAAATGGACAACGCACTTAGACTTGATGCCAGTCGGCAAATATTCCGCTGTGCATCACGCATATATAGAAATGCATCTTTTAAATGCTCTATAGGCAATAATATACTGTCCCTATCTAGGGTATCAATATTTTCAGTCAGGGAATCCGACCACGCCAACCCAGCACTGCACATCCAGGCTGAGGCGATTGCTGGTCGCAGTATAACACCAGTATGTGTGTAAATACATTTTAGGATACCCTCCTGCTTTCTATCAGCAGGATCCTTAAGGGCGTCTATCTCAGGAGAGGGTAGAGCCCTTGTTCTTACAAGCGTGTGAGCGCTTTATCCACCCTAGGGGGTGTTTCCCAACGCACCCTAACCTCTGGCGGGAAAGGATATAATGCCAATAACATTTTAGAAATTATCAGTTGTTATCGGGGGAAACCCACGCATCATCACACACCTCATTTAATTTCTCAGATTCAGGAAAACTACAGGTAGTTTTTCCTCACCGAACATAATACCCCTTTTTGGTGGTACTCGTATTATCAGAAATGTGTAAAACATTTTTCATTGCCTCAATCATGTAACGTGTGGCCCTACTGGAAGTCACATTTGTCTCTTCACCGTCGACACTGGAGTCAGTATCCGTGTCGGCGTCTATATCTGCCATCTGAGGTAACGGGCGCTTTAGAGCCCCTGACGGCCTATGAGACGTCTGGACAGGCACAAGCTGAGTAGCCGGCTGTCTCATGTCAACCACTGTCTTTTATACAGAGCTGACACTGTCACGTAATTCCTTCCAACAGTTCATCCACTCAGGTGTCGACCCCCTAGGGGGTGACATCACTATTACAGGCAATCTGCTCCGTCTCCACATCATTTTTCTCCTCATACATGTCGACACAAACGTACTGACACACAGCACACACACAGGGAATGCTCTGATAGAGGACAGGACCCCACTAGCCCTTTGGGGAGACAGAGGGAGAGTTTGCCAGCACACACCAGAGCGCTATATATATACAGGGATAACCTTATATAAGTGTTTTTCCCCTTATAGCTGCTGTATTTTTAATACTGCGCGTAATTAGTGCCCCCCTCTCTTTTTTAACCCTTTCTGTAGTGTAGTGACTGCAGGGGAGAGCCAGGGAGCTTCCCTCCAACGGAGCTGTGAGGGAAAATGGCGCCAGTGTGCTGAGGAGATAAGGCCGCCGAGAAGGGGGCGGAGCCTATCTCCCGTTTTTCTGTGTATTCTGGCAGGGGTTAAATTCATCCATATAGCCCAGGAGCTATATGTGATGCATTTTTTGCCATCCAAGGTGTTTTTATTGCGTCTCAGGGCGCCCCCCCCCCCCCCAGCGCCCTGCACCCTCAGTGACCGGAGTGTGAAGTGTGCTGAGAGCAATGGCGCACAGCTGCGGTGCTGTGCGCTACCTTGTTGAAGACAGGACGTCTTCTGCCGCCGATTTTCCGGACCTCTTCTGTCTTCTGGCTCTGTAAGGGGGCCGGCGGCGCGGCTCTGGGACCCATCCATGGCTGGGCCTGTGATCGGTCCCTCTGGAGCTAATGTCCAGTAGCCTAAGAAGCCCAATCCACTCTGCACGCAGGTGAGTTCGCTTCTTCTCCCCTTAGTCCCTCGATGCAGTGAGCCTGTTGCCAGCAGGTCTCACTGAACATAAAAAACCTAAAACTAAACTTTTCACTAAGCAGCTCAGGAGAGCCACCTAGTGTGCACCCTTCTCGTTCGGGCACAAAAATCTAACTGAGGCTTGGAGGAGGGTCATAGGGGGAGGAGCCAGTGCACACCAGGTAGTTCTAAAGCTTTACTTTTGTGCCCAGTCTCCTGCGGAGCCGCTATTCCCCATGGTCCTTACGGAGTCCCCAGCATCCACTAGGACGTCAGAGAAAATACGGTGCTTTCTTAGGCTGTGAGGAAACCTGAGGTAAAAAATTTTCTTCCCAGCTGTTGCTGTGGATACGAGGTCCCAGAGACCATCCCCAAACAATTCCTCACCCTTATAAGGCAGAAACTCCATGTGCCCTTTAAAGGCAGCATCACCTGACCACTTCCGGGTCTCTAATACCCTCCTGGCAGAATGGACATTGCTTTAATTCTGGATGCCAGCCGGCAAATATCCCTCTGTGCATCCTTCATATATAAGACGACGTCTTTAATATGCTCTATGTTAGCAAATATTATCCCTGTCTTGGGTTATTAATAGTATCTGACAGGGTATCAGACCACGCTGCAGCAGCACTATTTATGCTGAGGCAAATGCAGGTCTCAGTATAGTACCTGAGTGTGTATATACAGACTTCAGGATAGCCTCCTGCTTTTTATCAGCAGGCTCCTTCAAAGTGGCCGTATCCCCAGACGGCAGTGCCACCTTTTTTGACAAACGTGTGAGCGCCTTATCCACCCTAGGGGATATCTCCCAACGTGACCTATCCTCTGGCGGGAAAGGGTACGCCAGCAGTAACTTTTTAGAAATTACCAGTTTCTTATCGGGGGAACCCACGCTTCTTTACACACTTCATTCACTCATCTGATGGGGGAACAAAACACTGGCTGCTTTTTCTCCCCAAACATAAAACCCCTTTTATGTGGTACTTGGGTTAATGTCAGAAATGTGTAACACATTTATCATTGCCGAGATCATGCAACGGATGTTCCTAGTGGATTGTGTATATGTCTCAACCTCGTCGACACTGGAGTCAGACTCCGTGTCGACATCTGTGTCTGCCATCTGAGGTAACGGGCGTTTTTTGAGCCCCTGATGGCCTTTGATACGCCTGGGCAGGCGCGGGCTGAGAAGCCGGCTGTCCCACAGCTGTTACGTCATCCAGCCTTTTATGTAAGGAGTTGACATTGTCGGTTAATACCTTCCACCTATCCATCCACTCTGGTGTCGGCCCCACAGGGGGCGACATCCCATTTATCGGCCTCTGCTCCGCCTCCACGTAACTTTCCTCACCAACATGTCGACACAGCCGTACCGACACACCGCACACACACAGGGAATGCTCTGACTGAGGACAGGACCCCACAAAGTCCTTTGGGGAGACAGAGAGAGAGTATGCCAGCACACACCAGAACGCTATATAATGCAGGGATTAACACTATAACTGAGTGATTTTTCCCCCAATAGCTGCTTGTATACACATATTGCGCCTAAATTTAGTGCCCCACCTCTCTTTTTAACCCTTTGAGCCTGAAAACTACAGGGGAGAGCCTGGGGAGCTGTCTTCCAGCTGCACTGTGAAGAAAAAATGGCGCCAGTGTGCTGAGGGAGACAGCCCCGCCCCTTTTTCGGCTGACTTTTCTCCCGCTTTTTTCATGGATTCTGGCAGGGGTAATTTATCACATATATAGCCCTGGGACTATATATTGTGATGATTTGCCAGCCAAGGTGTTTATATTGCCCTCAGGGCGCCCCCCCCCAGCGCCCTGCACCCATCAGTGACCGGAGTGTGAGGTGTGCATGAGGAGCAATGGCGCACAGCTGCAGTGCTGTGCGCTACCTTGTTGAAGACTGAAGTCTTCTGCCGTCGATTTTCCGGAACACTTCTTGCTTCTGGCTCTGTAAGGGGGCCGGCGGCGCGGCTCCGGGAACGAACACCAAGGTCGGGTCCTGCGGTCGATCCCTCTGGAGCTAATGGTGTCCAGTAGCCTAAGAAGCCCAAACTACCACCAGTTAGGTAGGTTCGCTTCTTCTCCCCTTAGTCCCTCGCTGCAGTGAGTCTGTTGCCAGCAGATCTCACTGTAAAATAAAAAACCTAAAATATACTTTCTTTCTAGGAGCTCAGGAGAGCCCCTAGTGTGCATCCAGCTCAGCCGGGCACAAGATTCTAACTGAGGTCTGGAGGAGGGTCATAGTGGGAGGAGCCAGTGCACACCAGGTAGTCCTAAAGCTTTCTTTAGTTGTGCCCAGTCTCCTGCGGAGCCGCTATTCCCCATGGTCCTTACGAAGTCCCAGCATCCACTTAGGACGTCAGAGAAAGTTTGTTAATGTGCAACCCCTTCCCCTTAGGCAAGTAATCATGAAAAAAAATATTTTTATTTAAAAAAAGTTCTATAAAATCAGGTTTAAAAGCAACATTTGCCATTTGCACATAACATCTCAGGGGAAATTTCTATGCCATCGGACCCAGCACATATCATCAGACTTCCCTCAAAAGTCCCTCACATCTACCCACATACCGATCACACCGTCTTTTAGCATCTGTAACCAAGGTCCATTCATCTAGAGTAGGGCAATTTGCCAACTTGTAATAATAACACCCAGTACCCTTAAGTGCAAGGCAGACAAGTAAATAATGAAAAGTCCAGTAGGGTGCAGGAGCCAAATAAGAACCGTTAAAATGTTATTCTGCAATGGTGGCACATACAGCAATTAGTAGCGGCTCCAAAAATAGTCCCCGATGGGATACTATAACATAGGTTAGTGGAAAAATTTTATGCAAACAACCAGATTATGAAACATGGACAATGCAAACTTCCCAGGAAATTAAAAAAAAAAAAAAAAAAAACAGCTGGTAGAGAGAGTAGGTCACTGCCCTCCCCAACTGAGCAGTCCCAAACAGCCAGCCACGTATGATAGCCACTCGAGGTGCAGTCAGTCCGTTAGGGAGAGCAATATAAGCATCTGACAACAGCTAGGGCTTCAGCGGAAAGTGTCACCGGAAACTCCTAGGGTACTGTACAGCCTTCAGCAGAATACATCCCCGAATCCAGAGGTTATGCAACATTTTATGGCTCTGCCACACACACACACCCCACTGTACATCTCCCATGTGGTCAGCAAACAACGGGCCCGATTCAATTCAGCGCGGATTGAATAGTGTCGGGAGGGAACCTCCAGAGCTATTCAATTCAGCATGCTGTCATCCCTGACTAGAGGATTTCTTCTTGCACCCCTCCGGGGGTGAAGGCAGAAATCAGTCAAAACTTAGGTCCACTATGCTGTTTTGTGTCGCAGCACAGACAAAACCACATTGTGGCGGGCACTTTAGACAAAGAATGCCCGTTCTCGCGCCTAAACACCCAGTTTAGTCCGCAAGTACGGGCATTCTCTGAGTTAGCATTGCGCTGAATTGAATAGCTCCGGGAGCTGCCTCCAAGTGCTATTCAATCCACTCTGAATTGAATCGAGCCCAGTGAGAGAAAAGCTGAATTAGGAGCTGTGACTTTTTTAGAAGCTACACTATCTAGCCATTAGGTCTAAAATCTTAACAACCATGATCATTGTAATTTGTCAAGCCCTGGATTAGTTTGAACTAGATGATGGATAAACTGTGGTTATAAAGGAATGCACATTGTCAGCAAGGTATGGCATTTTAACAATGCTCATTTGATATTAAGAGGCATAAGGGAAGATGTATCAACCCTTGGAGATAAAGTGAAATTACCCATAGTTGCCCTTAGCTTCTAGCGATCATTTCATTTATTTTATTGAGCAGCTTCTCCACTTTGGGGGTAATTCAGAGTTGATCGCAGCAGCAAATTTGTTAGTAGTTGGGCAAAACCATGGGGGTAATTCCAAGTTGGTCGCAGCAGGAAATTTTTTAGCAGTTGGGCAAAACCATGTGCACTGCAGGGGGTGCAGATATAACATTTGCAGAGAGAGTTAGATTTGGGTGGGTTATTTTGTTTCTGTGCAGAGTAAATACTGGCTGCTTTATTTTTACACTGCAATCTAGATTGCAGATTGAACTCACCACACCCAAATCTATCTCTCACTGCACATGTTATATCTGCCTCCCCTGCAGTGCACATGGTTTTGCCCAACTGCTAACAAAGTTCCTGCTGCGATCAACTCAGAATTACCCCCCATGTGCACTGCAGGGGGGGCAGATGTAACATTTGCAGAAAGAGTTAGATTTGGGTGGGTTATTTTGTTTCTGTGCAGGGTAAATACTGGCTGCTTTATTTTTACACTACAATTTAGATTTCAGTTTGATCACACCCCACCCAAATATAACTCTCCCTGCAAATATCTCCCCCCCCCCCCCTCCCCCTGCAGTGCACATGGTTTTGCTCAACTGCTAACAGATTTGCTACTGCGATCAACTCTGAATTAGACCCTTTATCTCTTAAAAGTTTGCTACAATACAATCATAAAGTGTCATAATAAAACATTCCCCATACCATTACACCACCAGCTTTAATTGTTGACACAGGGCAAGGTAGGCCCATGGATCAATGTTTACATCAAAATTGGACCCTACTATAGCAGAAATAGAGCTTAGGTAGATCAGACAACTTTTTCCATTCTTCAACTGTGAGTATTTGGTGAGCCTGTGCCTACTGTAACCCACACAATTTAAAGTTTGATGTGCTGTGCATTCTACTAATGCTCATATACATACCATTGTTGTAACATATACTGTATCAGTTATAGGCCCTACACACTGGCCGATTTTTTTAAAGATATGAACGATCTCGTTCATAAATGAACGAGAACTCGTTCATATCTTTCAGTGTGGAGACTCCTGCGATGAACGATGCGCGGCCCCGCGCTCGTTCATCGCTGGTCTCCCGTCGGCTGTGCATGCAGGCCAATATGGACGATCTCATCCATATTTGCCTGCACTTCAATGCAGCCGCGTGACGGGGGGAGTGAAGAAACTTCACTCCCCCCGTCACTGCCCCCCCGCCGCCGGGTCGCTCGTCGGCCGTATCCGCCGTCGGGCAGCTCGGCGGCGGGTCGGCCAGTGAGTAGGGCCCTTTAGTGTTGCCTACATGTCAGAGTCAGAGACACTCGCAATAGAAATAAATTGGGATGCAGTGATTGGTCAGAAACACTGCAAACTACGCAATTAACATTGAGAGTGCCCGAGTGAGCGCCCATTTGCGATATGGATCACTGAAGAACAGCAGTGTAAAGGGGGGTACACACGTAGCGATGTGTGCTTAAATTCTAAACAATCTGACTAGACTGCTTAGAAAAGAAGCACACATCTCTCCGTGTGTATGCCCCATGGCGATGCGTGGCCCCGCGCGTCGCTATTGCTCACACTAGATTGGCACTGTGTGAGCTGAGCGTTCTGTGCTAGATCACTCAGCACACATCTCTACCGTGTGTACCCCCCTTTAGTTTTTTGTTTTGCAATTTGGGGATGATACATGGAGGGTGTGTACCCCTACATTTTGTAAGTAATAAATGTGTCATTGAAGACAGTGTGGGAGTGTTTTTATTTATTAAAATAATACAGTGTATCATCAATTTGAGGTATAAAACTTCAGACCTCTGACAGCAAAAAGTTAATGCTTAGAGAAGTGTGTACAGAACAGGAACAGGGAAGTTGTAAATAACCCTACACTGATAAAGTACAGTAGCTGACGTGGAACAGACAACTGCAGGAGCATTCAGTGACCATAACTCAAGACAACAAAATACTGTAAATAACTCAAGATTTAACAGATCTTAAAAATGGGGTAAAGGTTTGTAGGTTTGGTAATTTTTTTTGAACACACAAAACTGTGACTATGAAATGCCTCAAGGTGCTTAAACAAAATTCCTTTAGAAGAATGCAGAAGTGCAACTACAGACAGTAAAACACATCACTGCACTTTCCAATATAAATACTCTGATCTCTCAGATGCCATCCGAAACGGGTGGTATTCATGTGACCGCCGGTCAGCTGACCGACAGTCACATGACCTCCTCCACCAGCCCGACGGGTCACTGTCCCGATGGTCGGCATGCCGACCAACAGGGACTATTTCCACTCGTGGGTGTCCACGACACCCATAGAATGGGAATAGAACCCGTGGGGACCACAGGTCGCCACCGAGCCCGCAAGGGGCTTGCTGCACTCGCCCCTCCCCGCCGGGATCCCGGCGTCGGTAAGCTGCCGGGATCCCGGCGTCGGTAAGCTGACCGGCGGTCAGGAGACCGCCGGTCAGCCGTACTACACCCTCAGAAACAGCTACAGTAGTGGAATGTCATATACACTGCAATATGAAACTACCAAGACTTCCACCACATACATACTGTAGATAACTTGGCTGTGCATAATTCACACACTGTAATTTGTATTTACAAGCCATGGTACTGCACTCTGCAATTTTGGGGACATTATAATATTTTACATTATAAACAGACTCAGCTGTAACTACAGTATGTTTCATCCTATTTTATTGCTGATCATGAGATTCCCATCACCACAGATGCAGGACTACTCATATGACCAGTGGCATCCAGGCACAGTACTTTGGATTTGGGACTCGCATACAGTAGCTGGAAAACATTTAATGGGAGTGAACCTGGGACAAGACTTGTTCTCTGTCCAATGCCAGCTGTGCATGTGATGCGAGTGCCTGCTGCATGCTTACTTGATCCTCTGTGCTGTGGTGGCATTGCCAGTGTGGGCTCTGAGGCAGGCCAGGAAGAGGAGCCTCATGGCTGTCAGTGCAGGGAGAGGAGGAGAGTCCCGATGCTGCTGCTGCTGCCGCCGCCGCCACCGCTGCTCCCTCCACTCACTCTGCTGCTGATGATGCCTCTCTCCTGCTGCAGCTGCTGGTATACATCCGGCTCGTCTGCGGCATCTGGAACCCGTGCATGGCCCACACCCAGCCAGGGGTAGGGAGCGATGGGGAGCCGGCGAGTACCTGCACACCGGCCGCACGCTTTCTTTCCTGGCTAATATTTATAAACAAACAGTCCGTCCCATAAACGTGTTAGTGACAAACCAGGCCGCGCTGCTAAGGTTCCTACCGGCAACACAGCCGCAGCTGCCGGACACATGACATTACCCTGGGCCAAGACTCAGGATGACAGGGAGCAAAGTGACTGTAACTACAGTATACAGTATTACACAGAGAATTATGCACATCCCGTGTATACACCGCCCGTGCAGCGAGCAGGCATAAAATATGCTGATTAGCAGCACGTTTGATTTGGGCCATAGACAAACAAAGTTGTTTTGATACAGTATAGGGCTAAAACACATGAGCCGGCATTTGCCGGCCGGGAAAAAGCCGTATATGGCTTTTTCCCGTGCTGGCATTGTAATGAACAGTGTGAGGTGTAGTGTCGTTACACACTGCATGGCCCCGGCCCAGCTGCCGGGTTGCAGCCGGAAATATCCACTGGAAGGTCCGGCTGCCGGGCCGTCTTTGCAGCCAGTAAACCGTATGTGTGAAGGGGAGCTTTCACACACAACATTTTTTTTCCAAACCGCGTCTAATGCTGCGCATGCGCACAGCATCACACACGGCTCAAAGCCGTCCTGTGTGAGAGACTGCCGGTTTCTCCCGGATGGCTAAAAGCCGGACGCCAGCGCGTGTGTTACAGCCCTATCTCTGACAATAATTACTATAGTACTATGGCTCACTGATACCTGTTCCTGATTTTCTGAATTACATATATACAGAAGATTTTAATAATTCGTATATATCTATCTATCTATATATATACAGAAATACAGTTTATCTATTATGAGGCTGAAGTTAGCTTCTTATTCGGCAAGCTTCTTATTAACTTTATTCTAGCTGCAGCTTCTTATTTAGAACATTGCAAAACGTCATGCTCTGATTAAAACCACTTAACTGACTATTTTTCCCTTCAAAACTGTTAATAACATTGTTTTTTAAAATTAATTTTATTTTAGTCAAAAGTTTAAAAATAATTTTTTATAATATTTAAACATTATATTATTCACATCTGCAGAATGGATCTCCTCATCAAAAACGGGGGGACAGGGTGGGACGGCGCAGTCGCATGAGATCTGACCATGCCAGTTAAGTGGTTAGGAGCTGGAGCTTGAATAAGAAGCTAACTTCAGCCTCGTTTATCTAATGTGATACAATAAGTTTTGTTACTACTTCGTGAATTCAGGGGCTAATTCAGTATAGATAAGTGTCGTGATCCTCTGCCCAGTTCGCGATTATTTGGAACTTATTACTGCACAGGGGCCTGAGCATGTGCAGAACGGTTCCTGCATGATCTCAGACAGCCCTCCGTAAGTCTCTGCCTTATGGACAGATTCCAGCTAGAGAATGGAGAGGTTAACCTCTCTTAGGGGGGCTATTTCTCAGATTTCTGAAAGGGTTGCAGGGACTGAGCATGCTACTCAGGTACTGCAGTCCTCTATGGCAATATGGTACGATACTGCTCCCGCAGGGCCCCCTGCGGTACATTCTCACAAACGTGCTCTTGCCCAGATTATGCAAGATGACACGGATACCGGATGACACAGCAGACGGTGATGGGGATGTGTCGAGGGGGTCGGCATCACTTGCTAAGGGGGTGCAGTTGATGATTGAGGCCATGCGGGATGTGTTACATATTTCTGACACACCTCCTGAGCAGGTTGAGGCGGCCTTTTTCGCGGACAGTAAGAAAGCCCCTCTCACCTTCACGGCATCTAAGGAATTAAATGCTATATTTGAAAAAGCCTGGGAAAACCCAAAGAAAAAATTCCAGATCCCTAAAAGGGTTCTGGTTGCTTTTCCCCTCCAGAAAGATGATAGAAAAAAAAATGGGAGTCTCCACCTATAGTTGACACCTCTGTCTCTAGGCTGTCAAAACAGGTAGTCTTACCAGTCCCGGGATCTACCGCGTTGAAAGACCCGGCAGATCGCAAAATGGATGCTATGCTCAAATCCATATACACGGCTTCACGGGCTATACTGCAGCCTACTAATGCCTGTGCATGGATTTCAAAAGCTATAGCAAAATGGTCAATCACTCTGCAGGAGGACTTGACTACGATGGATAAAGGTGACGTTGATTTATTTTTACATAACATACAGGATTCTGCAGGGTTCCTGGTACAACCCATGAAGGATCTGGGTTCCATGGCTGCAGGGATCTCCTCCATGTCCGTCTCGGCTCGCAGGGGTCTCTGACTGCGCCAATGGTCTGCAGACGCGAAATCCAGGAAAAGTGTGGAGAGCCTACCCTATACAGGTCAGGCTCTATTTGGGGAGCCGCTGGATGCGTGGATTGCCACGGCTACAGCGGGTAAGTCTCCTTTTCTCCCCTCAGCTGCATCGGCTACGAAGAAGCCTTTTACTCCCAACCCATCACAGTCCTTTCAGCCCACTAGGCCTAGAAAGAACAAGCCCTCTCACACCTTCTTTAGAGGTGGTCGTGCCAAATCCAAAAAGCCTACTCCCACAGGTTCCCAGGACCAGAAGCCTGCTTCTGGTACCCCAAAGTCCTCAGCATGACGGTGGACTGCAAAGCCTGGAGGAAGGTCAGGTGGGAGCAAGACTCCGGCATTTCAGCCACGTCTGGGTGTCGTCTGACCGACCCCTGAATACAGGATATTGTGTCCCGGGGGTACAGGCTGGAGTTTCAAACTCTCCCACCTCACAGATTCTTCAAATCAGGCTTGCCGGCTTTGCCGGCAGACAGAGCTATTCTACTGGATGCTATCCGAAAATTTATAGTGTCCGAGGTCATTGTTCCTTATCATTCATTGTACCTCATCAGTTGACCAAAGGTTACTTTTCAAACCTTCTTGTGGTTCCGAAGCCGGATGGTTCAGTAAGGCCAATTCTGAACTTGAAATCTTTGAACCCTTATCTCAGGGACTTCAAATTCAAGATGGAGTCTCTGAGGGCAGTTATCTCAGGACTGACGGAATATTCCGTATTTCAGAATATTTGGATATGGGATACTCAACCTGTATAAGGTTATTTTAAAATGTGAATTGCTTTTTGTGTTACACATTAAATAAAAAAAAGTAAATTCTATTATTAATATCATAAATCAGTACTGTTTTATTGAATAACCTTTATCAAAATGTGGAATCATTTGTTTTAAACAATAGCCTCAGTGTTTGGGGACTAAGGGGTACATTTCCTAAGCAGTGATAAGAGCGGAGAAGTGAGCCAGTGGAGAAGTGCCCATGACAACCAATCAGCACTGAAGTAACATCTATAATTTGCATACTATAAAACTATACAGAGCTGCTGATTGGTTGATGGGGAAATATCTCCACTGGCTCACTTCTCCACTCTTATCACTGCTTACTGCTTAGTAAATGTACCCCTAATGCGGAGCTGGCAGGGTAGAACTGATTCTGAACAGGAGTGAAGAAGCTAGTGTGCTGGGCTGAGCACAGCTGCAGGATACAGATTCCGGACTGTGATCAGTTGGACTTTTGGTGTTAGGCTGGGACCGCTATTGGATACTGAGACCAGGTGGTCCCGGTTAGACTTCTTGTGCCGGGCTGGGACTGGCCACTGTGTACAGATACCAGGCTGGAACTGGTTAGACTTTTGGTGCCAGACTGGTACCAGCTACTGGATACAGATACTGGCCTGGAACCACTTAGGTTTCTGGAGCCAGAGTGGGTCCAGCTACTGGATACAGATACCGGGCTGGAACCGGTTAGACTTCTGATGCCAGACTGGGACCAGATACTTGATACAGTCTGGTGCCAGGCTGGGTCCGGCCACTGGATATAGATACTGGGCTGGAACCGGTTAAGCAGATTGGAGTCAGCATTATCACTGGCTGATAAAGAAGCAGCTTAAGATGGTCAAGAAGTAGCAGACAGGCTTATAGAATACGCAGCTCTCCAATGCTGAGAATCAGAATACTGAGTATAGGGATCTGGACACAGAGTTCTGGAGCCTAAGGCGTATCGGTACAACAACGTTGCTCTGGCAATTTGCAAGCCTCTGGCAAGGAGCTTTATACCCCTGGTTAGCTGTGATTGATGCATGGTGCCTTATGACTGGAGTCCAGCCTCCTGTTGGTGATACGGTGGTCAGCTCAGCACCACCAAGATGGTTGCACCCAGGGCCTGTAGCCGGCAGGAGAAAGAGAGGGGATGCCAGGCCCATGTGGAAGTCGGGGGGCAACCAGTGCAGGAGAGCCAGGACCATTCAGAAGGGCAGTGCTGCAGCGGTAACCGGAGTCGTAGGCATCGCCAGGCTCATCCAGAAGGACAGGGACCTGACAATGAGCCAGCAACAGAAATATGTGCTGTGGCAGAAACCATGTGGATGTGGTTTATCTAGCATGGGCGTGGTTATGTATGGTGAATATACAGTATATGGAAAAGTATACCACAGAACTATGATCAAATACAACATACTGTATACAGAGAGTACATCACAGAGTACAGAGCATATAACTGCTTCACGTTACAAAGAAAATTCTTATGAATGCCACACACTACAGAGCGCATATTTGTGACACCACCCATGCCACATTATGCCCTCCCCAACCACATCACACAATGCCCTCTATACCACATCATGCCCTGTCAGCCATTCATGTCCACCCCCAGCACCACGGAGAGCACACCACACAGTACATGGTACCTGTTTCAGAGATTTACACAAATGCCATCTCAGCTACAAATTAGTACGCAGCTGCTGTGCAGAAATATGCAAATATTGCCATCGCAGGGACTTGTAGTGACACACTGGTGACATCTGAGATCCACCACTTGTGTATGAAGACGCAGACACACATCTACATTGGCCTTCTGAGTAACTGTATGGTCACGCTGCATGGCAGCAGGAAGAAAGATGTCAGAGCCATTGTGACTGTGTATGGGATTGTCGAAGTCAATAATATTACATAGAAAGAACATACAAACTCTACACACATATAAGTCGCTATACTTGCAAATACGCACAGCGAGCACAGCAATATATGGTAACACACACATTTACACGGACATGCCACAGAGATGGATTCGACACTTATTTCATACAGTACATAATTATAATAATATCAAGCGCCAGACATCATAATGATTTAAAATTATATAGTGAAGTAATGTCATGTATGTGTATTATTTGAACGAAGCAAGATAGGCCTGTCATATTCTGTATTAAATCAAGCAGATTAATGTGTAGATTCATTTGATACTTGTTATTAAGTTGTAGGACACTGCAACAAACAGTTATGATTAAATGTATGAAAGCTAAAATCACTCTTATTAGGACAGTGGACAGGAAGCTCAGGCCAGCCTCTTTTGATGTCTTCAAGGCTGAACCTGTTTAGCATACGAACAGACTAGTGACTCATCATGAATGAGAAAGTTCCCTCCCCCAAAACTAGATAACACATTGCTGATCAGACACACGGGAGTTGCTGTTTTTTCCCAGACGATGATGGAGATGCTGTCTGCCCAGTTCCTGCATGATTTTACAGAGAGAGAGAGTGTGATATGGAGGGACAAATTTATATGAGAAAGATACGGTAATTGTATCGCTGTAACTGTATGTATTTTGTATTAACTGATTACTGTGCTATTGTACAAGAATTTGAGAGGAAAAACAAGAGGAAATCTGCACTGTTGACGCACTGAACAGAATGAATTAATCATAAAATATAACCTTTATTAAGTATGTATTAAAATTGGATATATATTAGTGTTATTATCCCAAACTGCAGTGAAACATATAGGTTAAAACCACAAAACTAACATATATGTGAATAAAGAAAATAAAGAAATGTGAAGAAGAATTTAAAAAGCGTGTCCACGTGTGGTTATTTTTGAAGGCACAACCCTCACAAGGTTGTTTATATAAATATATATGTTGCTAATAATAACTTTTTAGTGTAATATTATTTAATAGCTGTTTATGTCTATATCGTCTGGTGCCACTGGGTCTTGTCCTATACACTCCCTTCACTCAATAGGGGTTACCTCCCGGGAAGCCATCCCCATTGGCGAAATTGTGGGGGTGAATGGGTATGACAGATAAGCTGACCTCCAATTGTGGGATATTTTGGTAATTGGGGATCACTATTTCTCTATGTCCCCTAAGGCCATATTCCTAAATCCAATGCCACTGGAGGATAACTTTCCATATATCAGATAAGGAATCACTTAATAAATAAATCTCCAGACAACATGGAAAAGTCATATTTATTAATATCCAGGAGGAAAAATGAATTGCTTTAATTTAGCCGTTTAGGTATAGTTAATTGGCAAGATATACCAATAGGTGGGGTTGCCTTAAGGAATATAGCAATTCCAATTCTCATATAAATAGCAACCTTCCTTCATATAAGCAGCCAGATCTTATTTAATCTGATCCAGATATAAGCAATATTGACTTCCGACTTTAACTATATGTATACTGTACATTGTAATATATTGAATCCATATCCTTTTAATAACAAATATATACATCAAATAGCTTTGGAACTCAGATAATGTGTGGGTGTATTGTTTTCTCTTATGGGATGCAGTGTTTCGCTATGTATAGCGCACATTCATGGCACATGGTAATAAGAGGTGCAGGCGTTTACAATATATATTAGAGCGGGCATTTGAAATATTTGTTAGAAAGCAATTTGGTATTTACAGATGAGGGCTCTTTCGGGATATCATGGTCTTAATGATGCACTGTACATTATAAACGCGACGCTGTGGTCGATCAGCTTGTGATGGACGCATCCTGACGCTGAAAAAAATCATATCCGAGTGTGTTCTGTTGTGTTATCAGTAAGCCAATGATATGAAAATTCAAGGGAAAATGTGTTTCTCATAATATTTAAGATGCTAAAATGTATTTTTATTGTTGCAAAACAAAGTTCAAATAAGTCATTTTGTGTTTGATTCAGATTGAATTGTTTATCTGTTAAGTAGATTTAAAAGTACATTTAAAAGTTGCTGCATAGCCTTGATATAGTTTTTTTTTTTTTTTTTACTCAGGCCTAAAATAACTTCTGGTGCTTGTATAATGTGTGATTTCTTTGTGACAAAGGAAGCCGCATAGTCTGTCCTCCATTTTGGACTAACCACATCGCCTGTCCACCATCTTGTGTAAACCTCATGGATGTGGAAGGGGGAGGAGCAGTGGCCATTTTAGGAAGGTCATTTTCTAAATAGCTGATTTTCAGTCTGCTCAGAACAATCAGTTTCCTTTGTCACATCAAGCACCATTTATGAGTTACCAATGCATTTATTTAACCCATGCCATAGTCAATTACAAATAGTTTCAATTGAGCCTAGTGAGAGTAAATGGTGAGATAAATGCTTGGCTTGGTGTAAGAAATTGCACACAGAAAAAAAAAGAAAAAATACTTTTTTTTTCTTCTTCTTTCCCAGGATTTAGTTAACTCTCTGTTTGCTATAAGATAGGCATTGAAATGTTAATTAACTGGTTCAACCACTAGTACAGGCAGGCAAAACATCTTTGATATGCAAATTAGAAGCACTGAATGGGTAAATGAGTCACATAGAAGGCCAGTGAATGATACATATATATAATATTATTGTAATTATGTGTATATTTATATCAGTGTATGTTCTGCAAGATAGCTATCCAATCTGAATCATATCATTTAAATGATAGATTATTGCAGTCATTATAGATCTGTGTGAAATCGGATACATTTGTTGCTATATAGGTAAATTTGAAATAACAGTATTTAAGGAAGTAAGTTTAAAGACACAAACGCAGTTCTGACCTGGTTGTTAAGAAAAAACTGGGTGTTGTGTTAAGTGAGCGATTATAGTTAGTATTGCTCACATTTATAGAGTTGTGTGATTTGTTTTATTGTGTACACACATTGGTACACGTGGTACGGAACGCGAGGACAGCGTACAAAAACGTGCACGTGGCGCAAGGCCGCACACGTGGCATAGAGGTGCGCACGGTTGCGTAATTACGCAAGTTTGCGTAGGGTTGTGTGCGCATAATAAAACCACACGATAGTTCATTTAGTTAAAAGGTGGGACAGTAGCCATGCTACAATAGCACAAAACTACCCGGTTTCTAAAGCAGATTAGTATAAAACTTTTGTTTAAACCGTATTGCCTCTGGGGGTAAAGCTGCCAATCAGAACAAGTGAAAATTTTCTGTACAGAAAAACAAAGTGTATTTGAGTGAGCAAACGTAGGAGTGAGTGGATTTGAACCCTGGAAATCGGGTCCTGTGGTACACCAAGTAAGTGAAGGCTTGGTGGCGTGAGGCGGCTGACTCACGTTAATATAGATTGAAATACGCAAATCGTGAGGAGATTTGCAGAGGAGCATAATAGGGAATTGTGCATTGTGTAGTATTGAAGTAAAAAGGTTTTTTGTTACGCTCCAGCTGAAGGGTCGCAGTTTGTACATCGGCCCGTGGTTGTACGGCAAATAGGTAACAAGTACCTATACACTGTGCAATTGGACCGCGCGTTTGTGGGTGCGATATATAGCGCAACTTGATACCCCTTTTACGAGCTTTTGCGTAAAATCGCGGTATCATTATCCCTGTGTAGAGCATACGCAAGTGTGATTTGTGTATAAAAAGTGTATAGGGAGTTTTCGCTGGTCTCTCTCAGGAAAATCTCCAGCGGTGGATATTTACTGGAAAAGGTAAGTCACTCCTAACACTTCCAGTAAATAGAAACCAATAGGGCCTCACTGGGTACGCGGTGTTCACTATTGGAGTGAGTCGTGGTACTCAGCTGAGAAGGAGCGAGTGAAAGCGCTAGGTGTCTTTCACCGTCTATTTGCGGTGTGCATTGGGGATTGCGTTTATTGGCAAAAAGTTCGCGATGGGATCCAATTGCACAAGCAGTGGGCGTTTGGTAGCTAGGGTTCAGGCTGGAGAAGTGGGACCGAAAAGGTCAGAATTGCGACCGAGACGGTCAGCAAGGTTTATTATGTGTGAAAAATATGGTTCACACACGGAGGCTTATGGTTATGTATGACTGACAAAGATAGGGTGCCATTCCCTAGGGTGGGCAGCTTTGAACCAGCGGTATTGCAGAACTTAAGGATAAAAATATGTCTGATAAAATCCAGAAAACAAAGGGTCAGACATACAAATTGTTTAAACCTGTGACAGCAAGAGGGGTTGGTGAGTTTTATCCTAAGGTACTGCAGGTGGTAGGTCTAACAAAAGTCATATAAGACAAGAATGGAAATATAAGAACTTGTAGCAACAATAAACAAGTAGGAAAAAAAAAAAGAGACTGCAAGTACACCGCCATATGTAGATGTGGAAGCAGTTACGGCCAGCATACAAACTATAGAAAATATGAAAAATATGACTGTAACCTATATATGTAATAATGAATGTTGAAGTTTTATTTAGGAGGAGAAGGTGACCTGATTGTTTTCAGCCATTTCTCATGCACCCAGAGGAGTATCCAACCGGTAAAAGAAGAGCAGTAGCCTGTGGGGGAAGTGGCTGAGACCAGTGGAACAGGTAAGTATGGTATCATTCTTGTACATATATAGTAAAACCCAAAAATAAAAAATAAAAATCAAGAAAGTAACGTCAGAAATGGAGAAAAACCTGTCCGCACATTAGTATTTGCCAGTAGGAAAGCGGACAGAGACAAGGTAACCCCCGGGCATTTCTTTCAGTTACCATATAAGAAGTATTCATTCCTAGTAATGCCCCTAGTCAAGATGAAAATGTTAGTTGGACCATGTACAGACCCTTATTACGGGATGAGAAGGATTGAATGAATACTTCGCATGACCTTTTTTTATTTTTATTTTTTGCAGTAATAGAAAACTCTCCATCTGGATAAGACCACTGCTAAACACTAATTCGGCAAATGGGAGGTGGCTGTCTCTGTGCTAATGGACGGGCTCAATAAGGCATTGAGGGTCAGGGTGCAGACTTCTTTGCCAAATTGGAAAGGGGTCACAGTAGCAAATCTTAGAGAGTGTGCTATTGAACATCACAAGAATAGTGCTAGGCGCAGAGAACAACAGGTGGAGAGGTTGAGGACGGTAAGTATACTGGCACATACAGGAAAGACCCATCAGTCCAAACCCCAGATCCCTAATGGTCAATAATATGTTACACTTGTAGGAAGGAAGGGCATTTTGCCAGAGATTGTAGGAGTAGAAGAACACATAGTCAATATAGACCCCGTAGACAGAAAACACAAGCCATATTATTAAACACATAGACGGGACCAAGGGACATATAGTAAGGAATCATAAGCCATATATAAAACAAAGATTCGGCTAATGGGAAGAACAAAATAAATGCAACATTACCCTTTGACAAAACTTGCTGGGGTTAAGATGGGGCCTCTAAACTTTTGCTTCTTTTTCCTAGCAGAAATGGCCCCTGATTAACTTAATTTTGTTAGATATGATATACATATACTGTGCTCCCGCTCAGGAAGTACAAAATAGGATTTTAGTACCTACCGGTAAATCCTTTTCTCCTAGTCCGTAGAGGATGCTGGGGACTCCAAAAGGACCATGGGGTATAGACGGATCCGCAGGAGCTTGGGCACACTTTAAAGACTAAAACTGGGTGTGAACTGGCTCCTCCCTCTATGCCCCTCCTCCAGACCTCAGTTCGAAAACTGTGCCCAGGAGAGACAGACATTTTGAGGAAAGAATTTATAATTTAAACACAGTAAGTGTTATACCAGCTCACACCACGAACATACCGCAAGACATGGCCTTCAACAGAATACCAGCCCACGGTATGAAAAACATACAGCCATATGCTGAGAGAATATGTAACACAACCTGTGTGTCAACCCAACCAATAACAAGAAACCACATGCCAAGGCATGAACAACGTCAGCGAAAGTCTGACAAAGAAGAAACACCACAAAGTGCAACCAAAAGCAATAACTGCAGACACCGTACGCACTGGGACGAGCGCCCAGCATCCTCTACGGACTAGGAGAAAAGGATATACCGGTAGGTACTAAAATCCTATTTTCTCTTACGTCCTAGAGGATGCTGGGGACTCCAAAAGGACAATGGGGTCTATACCAAAGCTCCAAAACGGGAGGGAGAGTGCGGACGACTCTGCAGCACCGATTGAGCAAACATGAGGTCCCCATCATCCAGGCTATCAAACTTGTAGAGCTTAGCGAAGGTGTTTGAAACCCGACCAAGTAGCCGCTCGGCAAAGTTAAACCGCCGAGACACCTCGGGCATCCGCCCAAGCAGAGCCCATCTTCCTAGTAGAATGGATCTCCCCCGACTCCGGTAACGGCAATCCAGCCGTAGAACTAGCACACCGAGTCGTATCACAGATCCAGTGTGTAACAGAATGCAGAGCCGCAGGCTCCCCAAGCACGCTGGGAGCATACCGAACAAACAGAGCCTCTGTCTGTTTTCCCAAACTGAGCCCAATTGGCGACATAAATCTTTAAAGTCCTGACTACATCGAGAGACATTGAATCAGCCAATGCTGAAGTTACCACAGGCATCAAACTAGGCAGATTTTTGATAAACCCTGAAAACCCTTTTCGGCAGAACTACTATCCGAGTTCTCAATTCTATCCACTTGGAGGATCAAACAGGGCTCTTGTGAGACAAAGCCGCTACTGCCGACAACCGCCCTGCGGCCGCCCAAAAAGCAAAAGCATGACCACTCTCCAAGAGAGAAATTATAACACAACCTTTAATAAAGGTTCCAATCAGTAAGACATAAGAAACGCAACACCACAGCAAGAGCCCACTGTGCCAATGGGGCACAAATGGAGGTTGGATGTGCAGTACTCCATTCACGCAAGTCTGAACTTCCGGAAATGTGGGCAATTTTTTATTTTTTTTTAAAGAAGATTTACAAGGCCAAAACTGCCATGAAACGGAGCCTAACTGTAGGCCTGCATCCACACCTGCTTGGAACGAATGGAGAAGAACGACTCAGCTGAAAGTCTGCCGTAGGAAGCTTCTTAGATTTACCCAAGACACATGAAAATGTGGGTGTGTTACACTGCGCTTACCATATAGCTTTACAAGTGGCAAATTTTAGTGAAAAACTGTATTCCAATATATACAAAATCAAGAGGAAGCATGGAAATATAAAAAAAATGTTTATTAATAATACGATAAAAGATTATAATAACCTAATACCGGTATACTATACAGGTAGGACAAAACATATAGACAAAAACACAAAACATAAAAAAGGATGGTATTTTGTGGGGTAGATACACAGAATTACGTTTTACTCGTCCCCCATAATAAAAGTCCAAATGGATTAACTGGAGAATGAGGCACGAGTATAAGTGCCTGAATGTTTCTATAAAACATCCTTTGCTGGGATGTAAATCTGTTTCTTATGTCCAGAAATCAAAGTAAATGTTGTATATGAGAGCAGTTTTACTCACAGTAATAACAGGTGTCACTACGGACACCTGTTATTACTGTGAGTAAAACTGCTCTCATATACAACATTGGGGTATATTTACTAAGCTCCCGATTTTGACCGAAATGGTGTTTTTTCTTCAACGTGTCATCTCGGGAATTTACTAAACTCAAATCACGGCAGTGATGAGGGCATTCGTATTTTTATTACGGCTGTGTAGTAAAATTACGAATGAATACACCATCGGTCAAACGCGGCTGTTTTGGTATTGAACACGGTCATTTACTAACCATTCGTATTTGAAATCTCTGCCGTTAAAATGCATTTGCGGCCGTGAAAAAATACAAATCGTAAAAAAAGGCTAAAAAAAAGTAGACCTGCTTTTGAGAAGCGTGTTTACATGTGTTTCCAATTATACATTACTCACACCTGAATTTTTGGCCCTTTAAAAGGGACCCTAGCACATTTTGAGCAACTCTCACTCTGAAATGGCTGCTGCCGTGTGTAGTACAGATTTCTTGTTTGCTGGGGGATACCTGAGACTGCTCCATGAGGCTACAATAAACCAGGGCCAGGAAACTGAACATGGTCAGCAGGTTGTACAGGTGCCGCGGAGGCTGTGCAGGCCTCATTTTTTTAGGGGGCGTTTAAACTTGAACGCATTGGCCGATGACCTGGTTATACAGATGTTCCGGCTAAATAGAAACAACATTTTCCGTCTGTATGACCTTGTCAAACTGGACCTAGACCCTGAGACAGCACGCTCTCGCTCTGTCTCAGGCCTGCACAAACTCCTGGCTGTGTTGCACTTTATGGCTACAGGCAGCTTCCAGGCTGTGACTGGCGATGTAATTAGTATCTCACCGGCCACCTTTTCAAAATATTTAAATCAGGTGAGTTAAAACATACATACATGTCTATGTCTAAGTGGTGCTTCTGTAATGTAATATAACACAGTATTGTATTGATTACAGGTCATGACACTCACCTTATATTTTGTAATGTCCACTCAGGTTTTGGATGTCTTCGAACCCCACATAGATGCCTCTATCTGCTTCCCTATCCAGGAGTCGCAGTGGCATGCAGTTGGGGTAGCTTTCTATGAGCTTGCTGGCATGCCCAATGTGCTGGGTGCCATAGATTGCACACAAGTTGAGCTGAGACCACCTAGGGGCAGGCAATATATTTTTACAAATAGACATATGGGACAATCCACTAATGTCCAGGTGGTTTGTGATGCAAATCTAAAAATTATGAGTGTTGTTGCGGGTTACCCTGGTGGCTGCCATGACTCCTTCATCCTCAGTCAGTCATCCCTCTTTGATAAGTTTGAGGACGGACAAATGCCTAATGGCTGGCTGCTGGGTATGTTCCAAGTGTGTTGCGTGTATGTGTGGTAACTTCAACCTCCTCATTTTTGTATGTTATTTACCATAATCCACATGTCCTAATGTTGCCTATATCTGTCTTTCAGGTGATGGTGGTTATGGCTGCTACTCTTGGCTCCTTACTCCATTGTCCCAACCTGATTCTCCTGCTGAACACAATTATAATAATGCACATAAGTCCATGCGGAATGTGATAGAAAGATGTTTTGGGGTGCTGAAATCTAGGTTTCGGTGTCTGGATAAGTCTGCAGGGCTTTTGTTGTATAGTCCCTCAAAGGTGACTAGGATTGTGTTCTGCTGCTGTTTTCTTCATAACATGTGTTTGCGGCAACATCTGCCACATGTTGTTGATGAAGAAAACAGTCAGCAAGTAGGTGAGTTAGAAACATCTGGTGACAGTGTGAGTACAGATGTAGGGAGGCAGGTAAGGCAAGAAGTGATTCTGCGTTATTTTAACGGTAAGTATTATTTAGTCATAAATAACCTTGCCTAACCACTATTCTAAAATGTTTTTTAGGTGTGAATTCTGTTTGTGTAGCGCTATTGTTTGTTATTTCTCATGTTGTTTACAGTTAGGCAATAAAATGTATAACTTACACTGTCACTCATTAGCAAATTAAACAATACACATATTGCGTGTGAAAAATGTATTACCTTGAACACAGGCATTTTTTGTGAAACAATTCCCAAAACATTATTTGTAAACAACTATTTGCTGCAGCCTTCATCATTTTTTATTTTTTTGTGTGCTGGGTGCAGAGGATTGGCCTGGTTCGTTGGTCCGTGTTCTGCTGGAGCGTCTAACTGGGGAGGTAACTGGGGTCTGGCTTGGTGTGGTTGTTCCCGAGCTTGAGCTTATTTGTTGGGATGCCAACACATTAAGGCTTTGGCTCAGGTTGTTTATGCTTGCAGTCAGTTGTGTTGTTGGCAATAATTCAGGAGAGGTTTTCGTTTATGAGTTGGTTGTGTTGAATAATTTGAATGAGGGCTTGTTGCTGCCGCTGTTGTTCATCCATGATTCGGAGCAAATTGGCTTGCATTTGGCTGTTGTCTGCCCTCATCTGCTCCATTGAATTGGCAATTCTGCCAACCTGAACTATCAGTCTGCCTGAGTTCCAACTGAGTCGAGGCAGATGATGGGGCAGACTGGCAAGGTATTGGGTGTGGGTGTTCAGGCAGGCATAGTGTTGCGCCTGTTGTGTGGCCCAACTGCTCCAAAACTCTGGGGCCATTTGTTGCTGGGGTGGTGCTGGGTTCAATTGGGGGCTGTGGGATGTTTGGGGTGGTTGGGTTATGTCCTGCGGCGTGGTTGGCTGGGTAGGATCTATCGCTTGCAGGTGTAGTGTGTACGTAGCCTGCAAGTCCGATTCCTGCTGGGCATCCTCGGCCATGATGGGTGGTTCTGTATGGGGTTGAAGACAGCCACTATTTAGTCAATATTTTGCATTGGTCTTTTTATAGGTTTACGTCAACATGCATTACTTCTTAATATTCATGTTGAAAATGATCAATAGATTGTGGCCTAAACTTAACTATGTAGCTCACCTTTTTGTAGAAATATGTGGCTTCTAACGTTCCCTACTCAGTTGAAAAATGTTTGAGGGAATTGTTGGACTCTGAGCCATAATTAATGTGCAAACACGAAGAACTCTAACAATTACAAATTACTACATTTACATATTGTGTATGAACCTTCCTTTTGTTAAACACACACAATACAATAAATGTGTTGAGCAATACACTCATACATTGTTCAAGGCAGTCAGTGGTCTGGCCAAAACTTTAGCAAATATAGTGAATAAAAAAAAAATCTTTAAAAATGGTTGAAAATGTCTTAAGGTGGCCTATGTTTAGAACTGGTGATGTTGGGCATGCAAAACAATTGGATTATAGTTAACATTTATGTAGCTGTTTTTAGCAAATTAAATAAAAAACAAAATTGGTTGCTATGGCCAACATCACAAAAAAATAACGTTACCCCCATGTGCTTGCTGTTGGTGATTATTACAAGGAAGAATTCTTATTTGTAACACATTATTTTTGGCTGTGCACAAACAGTGGGGCAGATGAATTAACCTGGAGAAGGCATAAGGAAGTGATAAACCAGTGATATGTGCAAGGTGATAAAGGCACAAGCCAAACAGCTCCAATCTGTAATTTAACAGTTAGGATCTGTTTGGCTGCTGCCTTTATCACCTTGCACATATCACTGGTTTATCACTTCCTTATGCCTTCTCCAAGTTAATACATCTACCACACTGTTTTTAAACTTATTTACAATTAATTTTTATGTTTACTCACCAGACAGCTGAGGGGATTGTGGATCCTCACTTTGTGGACTGGCCAAAATGGCTTGTGGTGGCAGGGACGACACTGTGGAGATGCGCCGTTGTGGTGGTGAGGATGCTGCTGGAGATTCAGCCTCAAGATGGCGTCTCTTGGTAGGCATCCTATGGAGAGTATCCGAGCCCTGTGATGGGCTCCTTAGTGGAGGGGGGTTTGATGAAGAAGGACCTATGTGATAACATAAACATTAACATTCTGCTTTTCTATGTGTTTTCCGAATATGTGTATAGACTACATTCTTACCTGCATCGCCAGCATCTGCATCTCTTGGCAGTGTGGGTTGTGGCCTGGCTGTGCTGCGTCTCTTTCGTACTGTAGAAATATGAAGAATGTCCTTATGAACATACTATTATGTTTATATGTTTATGCAAAATCCTTATTGTGATGTAAACAAATGAGGAACCTGATGAGAAGTAAACAAAACTATGCTTATGCTTTTCTGCCTAACTTCATTGGGCGTGTATAGTTCAATTATGAAACAATTACACCAACCAATCCATACAAAAAGGTGCATAATTCACAATATTATACTACTTAAAACTAGTGATGAGCGGGTTCGGTTTTACTCGGATTTACTCGGTTCTCAAAACGGCACCTTATTGGCTCACGGATGTCATGTGTTTTGGATAGCCAATAAGAAAAATCCGGATAAAACCGAACTGGCGTTAATTCTGGCGTTAAATCCGAACCCGCTCATCACTACTTAAAACCCAAACGTGGTAGCTTAACACAACCAGAATATTGCTCTGTTTTTTACATTTTTTTGCTGATAACAACCAAACACTATCCCCAAATCTATGCACAAAATTGTAAGCATCAAAAACAAATATGCATGACAAATCACATCAACCACACAAAGGACAACCCAGAACAACACACAATAACCATAAGTCCATTGAAAAAATTGTTTTTTTTATAAAAAATTGCTAAAAATCATGACTCACACTTCTTTTAAAGACACCAACAACAATTTACTTTTGTATTAAAAGTTTAAAACACCAGAAAAAGCCCAAGGCCACCTGCTAAATTGACAATACAAAGGATAAAAACATAACTATTTTTGATTAAAACTACATCACCAACACAGTAGAAGAATGAACCAACTTACAATCACAATTAGCTAGAAGACATTTCAGACAACTAAGGACAAAGCACAGATGTTTTTTTTTTTAATAAACAAAAAAAAAAAAACCTCACCATCCTGCCTTGGGCGATCCGAATCCCGGACATGAGTCGCACCAACCACTTCTGGCGGAATCAGAGTACGCACAGGCTCCTCCCAATCCCGATATGACACTCGGAAGGGGTGTCCACCCCCGGTTTGGCGGGCTGATTTAGCCTCCTTAGACATCTTAGCCTTGACACGGCGCTTGATGTCGTAGAATCGCTTACGACACGTGTCCTCGGTCCTCCTCACCACACCCTCACTATTAACAGCCGCAACGACCTTCCCCCACAGAGCAGTCTTCCTGCGTGACGACACCTTTGCAGCATCATGGCCAAACAACTGTCGATGATGCCTCATCAGCTCCCGCACCAATGCCATATTCTCTGCGTAGCTGAATTTAACATTGCGGCCCATCTTTGTAGTGCTGCGTGGCTGCGGAGCCACAACACCATCACTATCACTATTAGTGGAGGCCGCAGCAGCAACCTCACCCTCCTCCTCACTAACCTCCTCCACCTCACTCACCTCCTCCCTCTCACGCACCTCCTCCACCTCACTCACCTCCTCCACCACACTCACCTCTGACTGGGACATAATCAGGACAAACAACAAATAACACTGAGAAAAAAAACAGTAAACAAACTCCTCCACTACCACTACACACCACACACCAAACACACACACACACACTCACAAACAATGACAATAGACGTAAAAAAAAACCAATGACAAAAAACTAGACAGACTTTTAAATAACTACACAACAAGTATGACAAGACTACTTACACACACAGTACAGCACTCAACAATCGAAAAGAACCTCCTCAAATCCTCCACAAACTCCAAAAAACTCACCAACTCCTAACACACCTTCCTCTCACCTCTCCACTAGCTAAACCCACGAGGTGCTGACGGTTTGGGGCGTTTTTATAGTAATGAGCACAGACAGTCCTCCATCACGAATCAAACCAATCATGGACGAGTGACAAAAACGAAACTTAGAAAAAAAACGCGTCCGGGAACGGATAAACACTGCCGTAACAGAAATGTGACGCAGTCGTATAAAAACCTGAGAACACGGCCGCAAAACCACAAAATCGGCCGCATTCTAGCTTACAAAACCACGAATGACATCGACATCGGAAAACAAGAAAAATACAAATACGACAGCTTAGTAAATTAGGCGTAAAATTTTCAAAAAGTTGGAAAATCACACATTCGATGTCATTCGTGATTAATCTCCCTCCAAATCGGTACAAATACGAATTTTAGTAAATTTACCCCATTGACTTTGATCTCTGGACATAAGAAACGGATTTACATCCCAGCAATCCTCATGCCTCATTCTCCAGTTAATCTATTTGGACTTTTATTATGGGGGACGAGTAAAACACAATTCTGTGTATCTACCCCACAAAATACCATCCTTTTTTATGTTTTGTGTTTGTCTATATGTTTTGTCCTACCTGTATAGTATATCGGTATTAGGTTATTATAATCTTTTATCTTATTATTAATAAACATTTTTTTATATTTCCATACTTCCTCTTGATTTTGTATATATTGGAATACAGTTTTTCACTAAAATTTGCCACTTGTAAAGCTATATGTTAAGCGCAGTGTAACACACCCACATTTTCATTGTCTATATCGGAAGGGAGTGAGGATCCCCTCCATTTGCTTGCACAGCTGCTGCCTAAATATAGCTGGTGATTAAGCGCAGCCCTCACCTCTACCCATTCCAATTACCCAAGACACATATCTACGCCAAATACGGTGTTAAGGCTTCACCGTACTTCTTTTTTAGCCTGAAGAAGTGTGGAAATGACCTCACTGGGAATACCCGATCGGACTAGGATATGGCGTTCAACCGCCACGCCGTCAAACGCAGCCGCGGTAAGTCCTGATACACGCCCTGATCTTGCTGTAACAGTACTTCCCCTAGAGAAAGAGGCCAGGGATCTTCTATGAATAAATCTTGAAGAACTGGATACCAAGCCCTCCTTGGCTAGACCGGAACAATGAGGATCGCCAGAACCTCTGTTCTTCTTACGTTTATCACCTACCGTAGAGTGACAGCGGAGGGGACACATAGACCGACTGAAAACACCCAAGGTGTCTCGAGGGTGTCCACTGCTATAGCTTGAGTGTCCCCTGACCTGGAACCATATTCCTGAGGTCTCTCGTTGAGGCGAGACACCAACATGCCCAATTGAGGCACTCCTCCAAGACTTGTCACTTCTGTGAAACTTCTCGACGACGACAATATTACTCCCGGATGGAGAGTGCGTCTGCAGAGGAAATCTATTTCTCCGTCGTTTACGACCGGTACGAAGACTGCTAAAATAACGTTTACCAGTCTTTTCCCCAGCGGAAAACTATTTCAGCTTCTGCCATAGTGGCCTGAGTAACAACATCCCATTGAGAGCCATAAAAAAGAGGGCACGAAAACAAAGACTTCCCAGGATCCAACAACCCATAAAAGAATAAGAACAAGTAGAATGGGTACCCAGAACCCGCCACAAGGACAAAGGGAGAAAAGGGAAGTGAGAGAAAAGAAGGCCACAGAAGAAAAGTAAAGAAGAGCAAGAAGAAAGAAAAAGCCCATTTGGGCAAAAACCCTGTAGCAATGGGGCCCGTAACAGGGCCGCCAAACTAAAGAAAAACGTAGTCAAAAAAACAATCAAGGCAGGGAGCATGGGGGTAGTGGCACGAACCTGAAAGCAAAATGTACAATAGCAGACATAACAGGTGAAACGTTTAAAGAGCTATCATATATAGTGCCTGAGATAAACTAGGGGGTTCATGAAGCAGGGACCAGGTCAACCCGCTCCGTGGAGGGCCCCCAGTACTATAAAAAAAAAACACAAAACCACCAGCAACTATTGTCATTGGAAATAGAACAGTAAAGGCAAGATATCTAGCAACATATAGAAAGAAACAAAGGAGGTCCAAAGAACCGGGGATGGTCAGTCCAGGGGGAATCTCCAGCAAACCGGAACAATGGCATAGTGAAACCAATAGCAGAGAAGAGGGCAGGCAATCAGGGGTGAGCATCGTCTTCAGCTCTATGACGAGACACTTTCGTCCAGTCTGGCTGAGGCGGATGGGGACTGTCAGGAATCGGCATTCTCCGTCGCATCACTACTGTGGAACTACAGGTTCCAGCAGTTCAGTTCAGGTCCAGTTCCAGTTTTCAGTCTACTGCAGGCTGGAGTACACAGTGCTTCAGCTAACTCACAGCTGATCTGAACACCCAATCCAGCGGGGTGTGTTCTCACAGATGCAACATCCAATCATCACAGACCAAGGGGTATAAACTCCAGTTCCTGGCTCAGTCTCATCGTCTTGGACAACACGTCACATTCTGTGAACAGGCGTCTCCTGTTTGCAGTCCTCTGTCTGCAGAGATACCCCTGTGTATTGGACCTGTGGAACTACAGGTCCCAGCAGTTCCGTTCCAGTTCCAGGTTCCAGTCTGCAATCCCCTGTTTCCAGTGATCTCCTATTTCTGGCATTTCCAAGTTGTTTCCCTGTTCCAGTGTTCCTGTGGAACTACAAGTACCAGCATCCATTCCAGCTTTCCTACGAGTCGCATTCGGTGTACAAGTTCTCCTGGTTCCTGTGTTCCTGTTTCCAGTGGTTTCCCTGTTGTCATTCTTCAGTCTTCAGTTTGCTATGAACTCCAGCCACAGTTTGCCACAACAACTTGCAGTAAGAGACTTTCTTCAGGTGTTCTTCCATTGCTCAGCCTGTGCACCTGATTACCAGCATCTAGCATTGTGCATTGCATTCAGCACTTAACAACTTGCTGTGTTAGGACTGTCTCCTGCTAGGGCCTTGCTTGGCTTAAAGACGTGTGCTTCTACAGAGACTGTGTGCTTTGATTGCTGTTTGTTATATATCGGAGTTTTGTTTGCTGCATCTGATTTCATTATTGCCTTATCATTTATATCAAGTTACAAGTTCATCTTCATTGCTCATTTGTTACCAGTGACTTTTGAAATATTCATTTATCGGATTAAGTTATTATTCATTGTTCCTGTCATCCGTTATCCCTGTGTGATAATAAATATCAAGCGCACATGCGCGGAACTTTTCGTCAGTCTCCCCGTTTCCTCTATCACTCCTACACTGACCCACTAGTGCCCCCTCCGGGGACAGACAAAGTTACAGAATCCTGACAGTTTGTCCAAGGCCCATGGACCCGGATGGTGGTCAGAGTGTGGGGTCAGGGTCACTCCAAAGTTCAGTGTCACGACTCAATGATCAAGAGTCAAGTATCAATGGACCTAACCCGGTTCCAGCCGTCGGTCCAAAGACCCCACTGGTTCCAGCCAGCCCAAGTAGCTCTGTTTCCAATGATGGCTACCTCCTTCGGTTCCAGCCGATTCCAGTAAGCCTCCTTCGGTTCCAGCCGATTCCAGTAAGCCTCCTTCGGTTCCAGCTGATTCCAGTAAGCCTCCTCCAGTTCCAGCCGGTTCAAGCTCTTCCGGACCCAATCCGGTTCCATCCGTCAGTCCGGATTAGCCTCCTTCGGTTCCAGACGATTTCAGCATCTTCGGATCAAATCCGGTCCTATCCGTCAGTCCGAAGACGACTCCTCTGGTTCCAGCCGGTTCAAGCTTTTCTGGACCCAGTCCGGTCCCATCCGTCTGTCCAGATCATCCTCCTTCGGTTCCAGCCGATTCCAGTAAGACTCCACTGGTTCCAGCCAGCCTGAGTGGCTCCAATGATGGGCTACATCCTTCGGTTCCAGCCGATTCCAGCATCTTCGGATCAAATCCGGTCCTATCCGTCAGTCCGAAGACTCCTCCAGTTCCAGCCGGTTCAAGCTTTTGTGGACCCAATCCGGTCCCATCCATCTGTCCAGATCAGCCTCCTTCAGTTCAAGTCAATTTAAGTAGTCCTGGACAAATCCCGGTTCCATCCGTTTGTCCAGAGTTGCCGTCGGTTCCTACCGATTCCAGTTCCTCCGAACCCGGTGTGGTTCTCTCCAGTGTTTCAAGTAAGCAACTCCTGTCGCTATGTCCAGTGTCCACAGTTCTTGCAGATATTGCAGTTGCCTCAACCCAGATGGAGGCTCTAAGCATCTCACCCCAAGATAAAGCTTCTAGTGTTCAGTCAACCTCAGCTGAGAATTCCCGTCAGTCAATCCTGGAGATGACGTCCTCTCTCAACCCTAGAGTATTTCAAGTTGATTCTACTCCTGCTTATGAATGCTTATTCCAGTCCTCTACTCTCAAGTGTCCTACATTGTCTTTTGAGACTTCAATTGACATTCAGCCTTCCAAGTTCCAGCGTGGGTGTTCGGTGCCCACCCATAAAAGGGGGGGGGTACTGTCAGGAATCGGCATTCTCCGTCGCATCACTACTGTGGAACTACAGGTTCCAGCAGTTCAGTTCAGGTCCAGTTCCAGTTTTCAGTCTACTGCAGCCTGGAGTACACAGTGCTTCAGCTAACTCACAGCTGATCTGAACACCCAATCCAGCGGGGTGTGTTCTCACAGATGCAACATCCAATCATCACAGACCAAGGGGTATAAACTCCAGTTCCTGGCTCAGTCTCATCGCCTTGGACAACACGTCACATTCTGTGAACAGGCGTCTCCTGTTTGCAGTCCTCTGTCTGCAGAGATACCCCTGTGTATTGGAGCAGTGGAACTACAGGTCCCAGCCGTTCCAGTTCCAGGTTCCAGTCTGCAATCCCCTGTTTCCAGTGATCTCCTATTTCTGGCATTTCCAAGTTGTTTCCCTGTTCCAGTGTTCCTGTGGAACTACAAGTACCAGCATCCATTCCAGCTTTCCTACGAGTCGCATTCGGTGTACAAGTTCTCCTGGTTCCTGTGTTCCTGTTTCCAGTGGTTTCCTTGTTGTCATTCTTCAGTCTTCAGTTTGCTATGAACTCCAGCCACAGTTTGCCACAACAACTTGCAGTAAGAGACTTTCTTCAGGTGTTCTTCCATTACTCAGCCTGTGCACCTGATTACCAGCATCTAGCATTGTGCATTGCATTCAGCACTTAACAACTTGCTGTGTTAGGACTGTCTCCTGCTAGGGCCTTGCTTGGCTTAAAGACGTGTGCTTCTACAGAGACTGTGTGCTTTGATTGCTGTTTGTTATATATCGGAGTTTTGTTTGCTGCATCTGATTTCATTATTGCCTTATCATTTATATCAAGTTACAAGTTCATCTTCATTGCTCATTTGTTACCAGTGACTTTGAAATATTCATTTATCGGATTAAGTTATTATTCATTGTTCCTGTCATCCGTTATCCCTGTGTGATAATAAATATCAAGCGCACATGCGCGGAACTTTTCGTCAGTCTCCCCGTTTCCTCTATCACTCCTACACTGACCCACTAGTGCCCCCTCCGGGGACAGACAAAGTTACAGAATCCTGACAGGGACGTTGTGGTTTCGGTGAGGCTGTTATGATTCCAGCACTCTGGTCTGAGGAGAACTTTTGCGAGGACCGGAGCACTGGAACGAAATGCTGGGGAAGGGAGCGGGAATGGAAAATAGCCCCTTGCGCCCTAACTCCGTTGTCTCGCCCGTGCTGTCAGAAATCCCCTGCGAGACTATGGTTGCTTGAGCCCATGGCAGCCGCGTTTGAAGGGCGGATTATGTCTGCCCAACTCCGATGCCCCCTCAGGTCTTAATGGGAGACAAAGGGAAATCCGAGACAGGGTGATAACAAGGGGCCCTCTGACTAAACAACCAGGCCAGGGGCTACAAGAAACTAAAAACTAGAATATGTGCGGAAAAACCGCCAGGGAAAAGGACAACCAAAATATCCACTTGTCCACTCTCCTACCCGGCACCGCCGAGTTCCGGAGAGGACTTGTGGAAGCGGAACCCTCCGCAAATGCTCCGAAACAGAATATAAAGAAAAAGCAGCTGAGCCGCAACATACGGCAGAGCCGTAACTCACGAACACCACACGATATTCTCTGGTGATCGTTGAGGACAACAGGGGACCAAACGACTTCTTGGGATGAGATGACAATTCCAAGATACAGAACTTCTGAGGACAGGAATGACCCCGATCAGAAACAATATCAGTGAGCAACCCATGAAGCCTGAACACATGGCGAAGGAACAAAACTGCCAACCCTTGAGCAGAAGGCAATCGGGGAAGAGCAATAAAATGAGCCATTTTACTAAAACGGTCCACTGCCACCCATATGACTCGGAATCCGGCTGAAAGGGGAAGGTCAACCACAAAATCCATGGAAATATGAGACCATGGCCTGAGAGGGACACTTAAGGGCATAAGTTGCCCTATAGGCAAGGAACGGGGAACCTTATGCTGTGCACAAACCTGACATGAATAAACAAATTCCCTAACGTCTTTAGAAATACTAGGCCACCATACTGAGCGAGAGACTAACTCCAATGTTTTAGTGATTCCCGGATGCCCTGAAACTTTGTTGTCATGGAATTCAGTTAAAACAGAAGCTCTCAAAAATTCAGGAACGTAAAGACGACCAGCAGGAGTAAATCTAGGAGCTTGATGTTGAAGTTGGTTTAACTGGGTAAATAAATCCTGTGTGAGGCCTGCCCGGATGACCGAAGATGGAAGTATTGGGGTAACAACAGGATTGTTATTGTGAACCGGAAGAAAGCTACGAGACAGGGCATCAGCTTTAGTATTCTTGGAACCAGGCCTGAAAGTGATTATAAATTTGAAACGAGTAAAAAATAATGCCCAACGTGCCTGCCGGGCATTAAGCCGTTTAGCTGATTCAATGTATTACAGGTTCTTATGGTCAGTCAATACCGAAATAGTATGCTTCGCTCCTTCCAGCCAATGCCTCCACTCCTCAAAAGCCCACTTTACCGCCAGTAACTCCCGATTACCAACGTCATAATTGGATTCAGCGGAGGAGAACTTCCTGGACATAAAGGCACAAGGATGTAAGTCCAAAGACACCGGATCCTTTTGAGAAAGGACAGCCCCCAATCCAACCTCTGAGGCATCAACCTCCACAACAAAGGGCAATTCCGGATTAGGATGTCTGAGGACTGGAGCTGAGACAAAGGCTTGTTTCAGAACCCGGAAGGACAACTCAGCTTCATGCGACCAGTTGGTAGGATCCGCTCCTTTCTTTGTCAGAGCCACAATGGGAGCAACCAGGTCAGAAAAAGAATGAATGAACCTCCTATAATAATTCGCAAACCCTAAAAAGCGCTGAATTGCTTTTAAATTGGTGGGTTGCGCCCAATTAAGGATGGCCTGAAGCTTCTTAGGTTCCATGGAAAATCCCTGAGGGGAAATTATGTACCCTAAAAAAGATACTTTAGTGACGTGAAATTCACACTTCTCCAGCTTGGCATATAAACGATTCTCACGTAACTTTTGAAGAACCAGACGCACCTGGGTGATATGTTGTTCCATCGATTCAGAAAAAATCAAGATGTCGTCTAAATAAACGACCACAAATTTCCCTAGGAAGTCACGGAGCACATCGTTAATGAGGTCTTGAAAAACTGCTGGAGCATTAGACAGGCCGAACGGCATCACCAGGTATTCGTAGTGACCCGACTGAGTACTGAAAGCCGTCTTCCACTCATCTCCAGATTTAATTCGGATGAGGTTGTAAGCTCCTCTCAGGTCAATTTTAGAAAAAATCACAGCAGAACGTAACTGATCAAAGAGTACAGAAATCAACGGCAAAGGATAAGTGTTTTTGACTGAGATTTTATTCAAGGCTCTAAAATCTATGCATGGTCTAAGCGAGCCATCCTTTTTCTCCACAAAGAAAAAAACAGCACTTAAAGGGGATTTTGATGGTCTAATAAAACCTTTCTGTAAGCTCTCCTGAACATAGTCATTCATAGCCGAAGTTTCTGGCCCGGACAATGCATATAATCTCCCCTTTGGCAATGCGGCACCAGGGATTAGCTCAATAGCACAATCATAAGGCCGATGGGGAGAATGTCCGCATTGCCTTTGGAGAATACATCGGCAAACTCCTGGTATTCCACAGGAATGAGTTCTGGAATGATAGCTGCTACTCTATCTGAAAACGAAATACATTCCTTAGCACAAAAAGTACCCCATTGTGAAATCTCCCCGGACCACCAATCAATGGTGGGATTATGGAAGGCCAGCCAAGGGTGACCCAGAACAACTGGAACTGCTGGGCAATGCGTTAGATAGAACTCGATCTTTTCGGAATGTAAAGCTCCTACTGTAAGTACTACGGGAGGTGTACGGTGAGTAATAACCCCGTTGGAAAGCGGACTCCCATCTAAGCCAAGCATGGTGACACACCTACCCAATGGTAACTGAGGAATGCCTAAGGCCTTAGCCCAAGTTAAATCCATAAAGTTTCCTGCAGCTCCACTGTCAACAAAAGCCGACACCAAAGAACTGAGGCTGTCAAAGGAAACCTTAACTGGAACTAAAAGAGAGTTATTCGAGGAGATAAGCTGCAGACCTAGGTGAACCCCCTCACAATTCACCTGGTCAAAGCGTTTCCCGACTTGTTCGGACAGTTACGAGCAAAATGTCCCTTACCACCACAGTACAAACAAAGACCGGAATTTTGCCTTCTGGTCCTTTCCTCAGGAGACAGCCGGGAGAGACCCATCTGCATGGGCTCCTCGACGTCTTCTGGAATGGAATAAACACAAGGACTTGACCTTACAGATGTTCCTCTTTCAGCTCTCCGCTCTCTGAGACGACGATCAATCTTAATAGAAAGCTCCATGAGTTTATCGAGAGTCTCAGGAGCGGGGTACTGGAGGAGACTGTCTTTAATAGACTCTGATAAGCCGAGGCGAAACTGACTGCGCTGGGCTGGGTCATTCCAGCCACAGTCGTTCGACCAACGGCGAAACTCAGTACAATAAACCTCTGCAGGATTTCTACCTTGTTTGAGAGCGCGCAGCTGACTTTCAGCGGACGCCTCTCTATCTGGGTCATCATACAAAAGCCCTAAAGATTTAAAGAAAGCGTCTACTGACAACAACGCAGGATCCTCTGCTCTTAAACCGAATGCCCAGGTCTGAGGATCCCCCTGGAGTAAAGAAATAATAATCCCAACCCGCTGAGATTCAGTACCCGAGGAAGTAGGTCTTAAACGAAAATAAAGTTTACAGGACTCTTTAAAATTAAAAAAATCTTTTCTATCACCAGAAAAACGGTCGGGCAAATGCATCTTTGGTTCAGGGACCACCTTTGGGGAGGCTCCCAAAAGATCTTCCTGCGACCTCACCCGAAGAGAAAGATCCTGAACCATCTGAGTAAGTTCTTGAATCTGATTGACTAAGAGCTGGCCAGGATTTGGCCCTAAAGCTGTCGGATTCATGCGGACAAAAAACTTTAACAAAAACTGAATGAGAGGAAAAAATTAAAGCCCTGTATAATTTAATTTTTTTGGTATGGCCGGTAATAATGTTATGATTCCAGCACTCTGGTCTGAGGAGAACTTTTGTGAGGACCGGAGCACTGGAACGAAATGCTGGGGAAGGGAGCGGGAATGGAAAATAGCCCCTGGCACCCTAACTCCGTTGTCTCGCCCGTGCTGTCAGAAATCCCCTGCGAGACTATGGTTGCTTGAGCCCATGGCAGCCGCGTTTGAAGGGCGGATTATGTCTGCCCAACTCCGATGCCCCCTCAGGTCTTAATGGGAGACAAAGGGAAATCCGAGACAGGGTGATAACAAGGGGCCCTCTGACTAAACAACCAGGCCAGCGGCTACAAGAAACTAAAAACTAGAATATGTGCGGAAAAACCGCCAGGGAAAAGGACAACCAAAATATCCACTTGTCCACTCTCCTACCCGGCACCGCCGAGTTCCGGAGAGGACTTGTGGAAGCGGAACCCTCCGCAAATGCTCCGAAACAGAATATAAAGAAAAAGCAGCTGAGCTGCAACATACGGCAGAGCCGTAACTCACGAACACCACACGATATTCTCTGGTGATCGTTGAGGACAACAGGGGACCAAACGACTTCTTGGGATGAGATGACAACTCCAAGATACAGAACTTCTGAGGACAGGAATGACCGGATACAGCAGGACAGGAACAGACGTTCAGCAAACCAAGGCAGCATGCAGGAAGCTATTACCAGCGTCTGTGTGCAGCACTGGGCAGGTATTTAGCAGGGAGTCCTCCAATCAGCTGTTCAGAGCCTGATTGGTATTAATGCCGTGCAGCTGCCTTGCTGCACGGCCAGAAGACAAGTGTGTGTGCAATTAGACCCTGCAACGGGGAACGCGGTCCGCCCGTGGCGTCCCCGTTGCTAGGGTCCGTGCGGATCAGCGCGCCCGGCGTCTAGCGTTGCTAGGAAGCCGGCGGCTGAACGCGCACTGCGTCCCTAGTTGCTAGGCGCCGGGCCGCGCGGACATTGCGGACCCCGGCGCCTAACAGAGGCAGACAGGTCGAGAGAAGAGGACGACGATTCTGGGAGGAGATCAAGCTTGCGAAGCAGTTCCTGCCCTTGTGCCAGGGTCTTAAGTGTATAGTTGATGCCATTGAAAGAAAATTGCAACTGAAGGGGGAATCCCCAGCGATATCGAATGTGGTGTTGGCGAAGAAGCCTAGTAATCGGAAGGAGGTCCCGTCTTTTCTGGATGGTCGAGGGCGCCAAGTCCTGGTAAATCTGCAGTTGCATGCCCTGAAAGGCTATATCGGAGGAATCCCGTACTGAAGCAATTATTTTCTCCTTCGAGTGGTAATAATGGAGACGGGTTATAATGTCCCGAGGGGGTTGTGACGTTGAAGGTTTGGCCCGCAGGGCCCTGTGTGCCCTATCAAAGAGGCAATCCTCATCAGATAAGTCCGGGACTAAATGCTGGAAGAGGTCTTTCAAGAAGGAGGGCAACGTAGAGCTCTGGACTGATTCCGCCACATTACGTATGCGCAAGTTGTTGCGAAGGGACCGATTCTCCTGATCCTCTTGGTGCTCCTTCAGGGTCTCAACCTCAGCATGGAGCCTCGACAGTTCATGGTCTAGACCAGGGGTGGGCAATTATTTCAGCTGAGGGGCCACTTGACATTTCCTGTCAGTATCCGAGGGCCACATACAAAATAGCAGCTCCCCCCACTTGCCAAAAATATAGGGACGTGGCTTCATGTGGAAGGGGTGTGGGCAAAAAATAATACAGATTCATATTAGGCTGCACAATAGTCTCCATTATTCAAATTGCGCCACACAGCGCCACTTACACACATTACACCAGGTAGAGCCCCTTTTACACACATTACAGCAGGTAGAGAGCCTTTTTACATATTAACATTTTATTTAGGATAATTATTGTGCAGCAAGCAAATTATCCAGTGTCTTATGGCCCCTGGGGAAAGGTGTGACACGGTGACAGAACACGGGGGGGGGGGGGTGACACGGTGACAGAACACGGTGGGGGTGACACGGTGACAGAACACGGTGGGGGTGACACTGTGACAGACCACGGTGGGGGTGACACAGTGACAAAACACGGTGGGGGTGACACAGTGACAAAACACGGTGGGGGTGACACGGTGACAGAACACGGTGTGGGTGACACAGTGACAGAACACGGTGGGGGTGACACGGTGACAGAACATGGGGGGGGGTGACACGGTGACAGAACACAGTGGGGGTGACACAGTGACAGAACACGGTGGGGGTGACACAGTGACAGAACACGGTGGGGGTGACACAGTGACAGAACACGGGGGTGACACTGTGACAGAACACGGGGGGGTGACACGGTGACAGAACACGGTGGGGGTGACACGGTGACAGAACACGGGGGTGTGACACGGTGACAGAACACGGGGAGGGGGGGTGACAGTGACAGAACACGGGTGTGTGACACAGTGACAGAACACGGTGGGGGTGACACGGTGACAGAACACCGGGTGTGTGACACAGTAACTGAACACGGGGAGGGGCGGTGACAGTGACAGAACACGGATGTGTGACACGGTGACAGAACACGGGTGTATGACACAGTGAAAGAACACGGGGAGGGGGGGTGACAGTGACAGAACACGGTGGGGGTGACACGGTGACAGAACACGGGGGGGTGACAGTGACAGAACACGGATGTGTGACACGGTGACAGAACACGGGGGGTGTGACACAGTGACAGAACACGGTGGGGGTGACACGTGACAGAACACGGGGGTGACACAGTGACAGAAAACAGGGGGGGTGACACAGTGACAGAACACGGGGGGTGACGCAGTGACAGAACATGGTGGGGGTGACGCAGTGACAGAACACGGTGGGGGTGACACAGTGACAGAACACGGTGGGGGTGACACAGTGACAGAACACGGGGGTGACACGGTGACAGAACACGGGGGGGTGACACGGTGACAGAACACGGTGGGGGTGACACGGTGACAGAACACGGGGGGTGTGACACGGTGACAGAACTCGGGGAAGGGGGGTGACAGTGACAGAACACGGGTGTGTGACACAGTGACAGAACACGGTGGGGGTGACACGGTGACAGAACACCGGGGGTGTGACACAGTGACAGAACACGGGGAGGGGCAGTGACAGTGACAGAACACGGATGTGTGACATGGTGACAGAACACGGTGGGGGTGACACAGTGACAGAACACAGGGGGGGTGACACAGTGACAGAACACGGGGGGGGTGACACAGTGACAGAACACGGGGGGGTAACACAGTGACAGAACACGGGAGGGGTTGGTACAGTGAGAGCTAAAGATCTCTCCCCCAAACCTAAAACAGTCTGACGCCACTGCCCGCACACACAAATATACGCACACTATCACACACACTTTCTCACACACACTTTCTCACACACACACACACACACACACACACCCTTTCTTTCTCTCACTTTTCCCATTAACTTACTGATCTGGCTGGCAGTGGCAGGAAGGATGGATCTGTAGCAGTCTGGCTCTTGTCCCGTGTAGCCCCGCCCCCTGAGGTCCCGTGTAGCCCCGCCCCCTCATCGGCATGTAGCCCCGCTCCCTTTTCGGCTGAACACAGCCGTTGTCACTGGGGACTCTGGAAGCGGGAGGAGGAGGCTGCTACAACGCAGCAGCAGCAGGGGAGAGAGGCGCCGCCGGCAGCTTGGAGGTACTGCAGTGCAGAGCAATGACAAGCAGCTCAGCCGGTCGGGTCGCTTGTCATTGCTCGCTGGTGGGAGGCAGTGGGCCGGGCAGGATCGGTTTGCGGGCCGCATCCAGCCCGCGGGCCGTATTTTGCCCACCCCTAGTCTAGACGCTGTTGCGAGCGACATAAGTCGTCAGTCTTCGTCTCCAAGGCATCCGTACGATTTCCAAGCGAGGCAATCTCCGTTTTGAAGTCCAAGACAGCTTTGGACGTTCCTGCTTAAAGGCTGTTTGCACGCCTTCCAGGAGGCCAGACATCACTGCTTGTATCTGAGGGTCGATACCCGACTCTGAAGAGTGTGGTGACGAAGGGGACTCCGGGGAGGGCGCCATAGTCTGGGGACCCTTAGCCTTGTTGCCAAGAAGTTTGCGGAGGCCTGGGGAGCTTTCTTGTTCCTTTGTGACATAATGGATGCCAGTCGAGGGAAGAGCTATCTTCTCCAGTAAAGTTGCAATAGAGAGGGGGGAAGGAGCGGTGGGGCGGAGAATAGGAATCGACACAGGTGGGTTATGAGGCGGTCAGGCCGAACATGGGGTGTTATTCATCCAGAGTCCATCGCAGCCGCGAGGAACACCAGGGCCAGACTGTATAGGCAGGAAAGGCAATATTGTAGCCGTGGGTAACAGCGACCACTGGGGGGGTCAGTGTATCAAAAATGGATCAGCAGAATCCAAGCAGAGGCATTATATCAGATTAAGCTGTGGAGAGACAAGGATATAACTGTCGTGCCCCCTAGTAGAGGGTATTGGCCCTTAGTGGGCTTTCAGCAGGTGAGAGCGTAACAGCTCGTGGGTAGCGGGAGACCTTTTGTGGATGGCGAATAGAAGGTGTGGGGGAGAGAGGATGAGGTTTCCCATAGAGCAGATCCCAGAGCGTGGTCAGAGCCTAGATCGCTCTGATCGCAGCCTCCTATGGGTACTTGCGGGGGGGGGGGAATATAGCAGGCCCCTGAGAGTTGCAGGGCAGCTGCAGTGGGGGGTGTACAGAGTCAGAAGTGAGGAGAGGGGACCAAGAGCCTCAGTCCACCAAGAGGAAGAGCAAGCACCACAGGCTGGAGATCGGCGGATATGGAGCACCGGGGGCATCAGTCAGCTACCACCGCGCACTCCTGGGTCTTACCTCCCGCCAGTAGGTCTTCCGATCCACAAGTGAGCTCCACAACAGGCAGCAGAGGACAGGTGTCTGCGCGGTCTGGAGCCCGTCAGAGTGCAGCCGCTGAATCAGGAGCCCCCAGGCATGAACCTGCCCAGTCCACCTCGCCTGGCTCTGGAGGCACAGAAGAGAGAGCAGGGCCCCTGCAATCCAGAAGAGCTTGATGGGGAGAACAGGCAGCCGTCACAGCGTGTCCAGCACACAACACGGGTCCCACTAAGCTCCAGGTGTAGATGTCTCCCCCGCTTCAGCCAGCGAGGCACCACCGGCCAGGCAAGCGCAGGTCCTCCTGTGTAACACAGAATTTTTTTTTTAAGGGGTATAGACAAGTAAAGAATCACTTCCCCGTAGTGCCCAATCCAGTTGTCAAATTTTTATAAAATCTTCTCCACCTCTACAAACTCATCTGTCACCAACCTCTATTCTGTTTCTCTACAGTTTCCTCTTCATCTTTTGCGTTCACGCAGGGTGGTACAATACATGGACCCGATTACAGTTCAAACTCCACATGCCTAGGTCCTTCAGAGTTCTGCCCAAACCCAGTATATCTCAACAGCACGATAACACCAGTATTACTGCAGTGTGCCTTGTCATGCACAAAGGGTGGAGGAAGGATGAGAATACTGGTGAAGGGAAATTTTGTATAGACACTGATATGCCTGTTGGTGAATGGCAAACCTGACATTTTCTTTTTCATTTTCTTCTTCTTTCTCTCCCCTAGAGATGTTTTTTTTCTTTTTTTTTTAGTTATGCTCATGATACTCTACATTGCAAACACACGATAGTAAATTAAAATGAAAAATTTGTGTTCCCTACAGAAAAAAGGCAGTCTGGAGGACAAAGGGGTATGGCCAGGAGTCCTCAGGACTGTGGACAGGTGGACACGGTAAGCCATTAGCCCCCAGAGCATACCTTCCAAGTCTAGCTGAGGTGGCACATGGTCTGACTCATCTAGGCAAAGAGGGTATGTGCAGGCTGATGAGAGCCTACTGGTGTGCGCCAGTATTCTATTCTCATGCAGGTAAGAGAGCAATGACCTGTCTTACTTGCTTGAGGAAGAATATTGGTATGGCAATACCAACAGAGCCATCCCATATCCCCCCTGCAGACGGATCTTTTCAGGAAATACAAATCGACTTCGTACAGTTAACACCCTTTAGGAATTATTGTTATGTATTGGTGTGCACTGATGTTTTCTCAAACTGGGTAGAGGCATTTCCTGCCGCCATGGATGCTGCTGTGTTTACCGCAAAGAAAAATTGCGCAGAAATTTGTGTGTAGATAATGGTACCCCTAGAAGTAGGAGCAAAGCTTGAAATTGTACTATTGTGATCATAGATACTGCCACTAGTATTATGTAGCATCGGAACCACTCCAAGATCTTCACTTAACAAATCACCCTCTTCGAAATTTGTTTTGGTTTTGGTTTCGGTATTTGTGTCTTTTTGGGTTGTTTTTGGAAGACAACCTCATGTCATGATTGATCCACACAATGATCAGAAATACACCAATGAGGTGACAGTACAGTACCTTATTGAGATAAGCCAGCATTTGAGAACTTGACAAAAGAACTTGAAACTGTTGATTGCTGGTATGCCAAATACTAACTGTCTTGATTGTGAACCAAGAGACTGTGTGATTGTTCTTACGCTCAGGTTGCCTAATAGGTGGGAAGGACCATACCAAGTTTTGTCGATAGCACTATCCCAGTGAAAGTAGCCGTGAGAGAGACTTGGGTCCACGATTCCCATTGCAGGAAAGTCGGTAGTCCAGAAGGAACTCGTAAATGGAATGAGATCGCAAAAGTATCACCAGAGACTCTGTTCCGTGAAGACTGAGAGGCGGCACTGTTGAACACTACCTGAGCGTACTAAAGGATTGCAGAAAGACCAGTCATTGTAATTGATTTGTTATGAACAAGAGTTGTTTTGTTCTATTTTTCTTTTCTCTCTTTCCCGCTGACAAACATTTTTTTTCAGGACATTCTATTTTTGTGAGGTTTTTTTATGAGGAGTCGAGTGTGGGACTGGAACTGGTTCTGGAGGAAGGAGTGATTTCCTTATAGGATCCCAGGATTAGCCGATCAGTTTGTTAAAGGCAGAGAAAAATCAAAGGTCTAGTAGTTATTGAGTTCGGAGGTAATCAGGAACAATCAGACAATGGCTATTCACACATTGCAGATAAAGAGCTCATTAATATATGTGGAAGAAAGGTTTATGAGTGGCTCTCCCCGAACTCCGAAGGTTTATTTTATTTAGGAAGGACACTACTTATAACCCTTGTTCAATTATTAAACAGACCTAGCATACGTTCCAAAAATGGAAACAATGTACAGAAAATGATAGGAATATGTAGATCATAAAAAATTTATATGTCACTTTCACGATTTGTTTGTGTCTTCATCTACCCAGCAGAACCTCAATCGAATCCAAACACCAGTGTACAAAGACGTAGGTACATGTATGTGTGAAATGTTCGTCGTAAATCAGACATTATAGGCCAAAGCACTGTCCCAGCATACTCTATAGGTTGAATGTTGTCCCACACCCAACCAGTGGTCCCGTGACCGCTGAGTGCATATAGAGGATGTCTCGTCCTCCTCCCTGTCTTCCCCAAATATAGTAAAGTGTCTGATTTGCGAAATGAACACATACTTGTGTCTAGGTCACCGATTATTGTATGAAATATTTTTTTCTTATGTTAATAATTGATGGCAGTTATTGTTTACTGCCAAAGGGTGGACTGTCGAAGTCAAAAATATTACATAGAGAGAACATACAAACTCTACACACATATACATCGCTATACTTGCAAATACGCGCTGCGATCACAGCAATATATGGTAACACACACATTTACACGGACATGTCACAGAGATGGATTCGACACTTATTTCATACAGTACATAATTATAATAATATCAAGCGCCAGACATCATAATGATTTCAAATTATATAATGAAGTAATGTCATGTATGTGTATTATTTGAACGAAGCAAGAAAGACCTGTCATATTTGGTATTAAATCAAGCAGATTAATGTGTAGATTCATTTGATACTTGTTATTAAGTTGTAGGACACTGCAACAAATAGTTATGATTAAATGTATGAAAGCTAAAATCACTCTTATTAGGACAGTTGACAGGAAGCTCAGGCCAGCCCCTTTTGATGTCTTCAAGGCTGAACCTGTTTAGCATACGAACAGACTAGTGACTCATCATGAATGAGAAAGTTTCCTCCCCCAAAACTAGATAACACATTGCTGATCAGACACACGGGAGTTGCTGTTTTTTCCCAGACGATGATGGAGATGCTGTCTGCCCAGTTCCTGCATGATTTTACAGAGAGAGAGAGAAAGAGAGTGATATGGAGGGACAAATTTATATGAGAAATATATGGTAATTGTATCGCTGTAACTGTATGTATTTTTGTATTTTGTATTAACTGATTACTGTGCTATTGTATCCATGTAACTATATGTATACTGTACATTGTAATATATTGAATCCATATCCTTTTAATAACAAATATATACATCAATGAGCTTTGGAACTCAGATAATGTGTGGGTGTATTGTTTTCTCTTATGGGATGCAGTGTTTCGCTATGTATAGCGCACATTCATGGCACATGGTAATAAGAGGTGCAGGCGTTTACAATATATATTAGAGCGGGCATTTTAAATATTTGTTAGAAAGCAATTTGGTATTTACAGGATCACAGTTGCAAGCTGTGAAATGACCCCGAAATGGTCACTATTCACCTATGTTTGAGTCACCACTCCCACGATACCTGCCACAAACACTCTCTGTCTGTCACTCACTGTGCAAATAAATTGTCACTGTGACGCGGCACATGCGCAGTGCTACTTATTCACATGTACTGTGGCAAACATCGCTCCGCAACTTCAGCATTGTGTATATCTCTAAATCGGACCCAGAAAACATGATTGCCACACAATACAAATAGAATTTTAATGATGGCCACACAATATAGGGCTCGTAATTTGACACCACACAATACAGAGATTACGCTTCCTTGCCATATCATGCCTTCCCCCACCACAGTTACTACCTCGCCATATTATGCCCTCCCAAGCCACATCACACAGTGCCCTCTATAGCCACATAATGCATACCACTAGAACCAGAGAGTGTGAATGCCATGCAATACAAAGAAAATCTTTCTAATTGCCACACATTACAGAGTGCATAATTGTGACACCACGCAATACAGATATTATGCCCTTCCAAGTCACATCATGCCACTCAAGTCACATCCTGCCCTCCTTAGAAACAGTATAAATATTTCAGAAACCTTTACTTGAAAAATAGGATTTTAATACCTACCGGTAAATCCTTTTCTCTTAGTCCGTAGAGGATGCTGGGGACTCCGTAAGGACCATGGGGTATAGACGGGATCCGCAGGAGACATGGGCGCACTATAAGACTTTGAATGGGTGTGAACTGGCTCCTCCCTCTATGCCCCTCCTCCAGACTCCAGTTAGAGAATTGTGCCCAGCTAGACGGACATTTCGAGGAAAGAATTTATTGTTTAAACACAGTGAGTGTCATACCAGCTCACACCTCGAACACGCCGCAGAACGTGGCATTCAATAGAACACCAGCCCACGGCAAGAAAAATATACAGCCATATGCTGTGAGAATATGTAACACAACCTGCGTGTCAACACAACCAATAATAAGCTACCACATGCCATGGCATGAACAACGTCAGCAACAGCCTGACTGAAAAGAAACACCACAAGAGTGTAACCATAATCAATAACTGCAGATACAGTACGCACTGGGACGGGCGCCCAGCATCCTCTACGGTCTAAGAGAAAAGGATTTACCGGTAGGTATTAAAATCCTATTTTCTCATACGTCCTAGGGACTCCGTAAGGACCATGGGGTTTATACCAAAGCTCAAGACCGGCGGGAGAGTGTGGACGACTCTGCAGCACCGATTGAGCAAACATGAGGTCCTCATCAGCCAGGGTATCAAACTTGTAGAACTTTAGCAAAAGTGTTTGAACCCCACCAAGTAGCCGCTCGGCAAAAATGAACCGCCGAGACACCTCGGGCATCCGCCCAAGAAGAGCCCATCCTCCTAGTAGAATGGATCTCCACCGATTTCGGTAACGGCAATCCGGCCGTAGAATGAGCATGCCGAATCGTATCACAGATCCAGTGTGTAACAGACTGCATAGAAACAGGTGCCCCAATTTTGCTTGGAGCATACAGAGTAAACAGAGCCTCTGTTTCCCCGATCTGAGCCGATCTGCCGACATAAAAATTCAAAGCCCTGACTACCTCGAGAGACTTTGAATCAGCCAACGCTTAAGCAACCACAGGCATCAAAATAGGCTGGTGTCTGCGAAACACAGAAACCACTTTTGGCAGAACTATTTTCTGAGTTCTCAATTTCGCTCTATCCACATGAAAGATCAAATAGGGGCTCTTGTGAGACAAAACCACTACTTCCGACACCCGCCATGCAGACGCCAAGGCCAATAGCATGACCACTTTCCAAGAGAGAAATTTTTAACACAACCTTTCATAAAGGGTCCAACCAGTGTGATATCAGAAACTGCAACACCACGTTAAGGTCCCACGGTGCCAGTGGGGGCACAAATGGAGGTTGAATGTGCAGCACACCTTACACAAAAGTCTGAACTTCCAGAAAGGTGGCCAATTCATTTTTGAAAGAAAATTTAAAAGGCCGAAAACTTCACTGAAATGGAGCCTAACTTTAGGCCTGCATCCACCTCTGCTTGCAAAGAATGGAAACAACCGACCCTGCTGAAATTCTTCCATACGAGCCTTCTAGGATTCACACCAAGACACATACTTCCTCCAAATATGGAGGTAAAGCTTCACCGTTACTCCTTTCCTAGCTTGAAGCAAAGTGGAAATGACTTTACCGGAAATACCCTCTCGGGCTAGGATATGGCGTACAAACGCCATGCCGTCAAACGCAGCCGCGGTAAGTCGTGATACACGCCCGGTCCCTGCTGCAACAGGTCATCTCGTAGAAGAAAAGGCTATGGATCTTCTATGAGTAAGTCTTCAAGATCTGGGTACCAAGCCCTCCTTGACTAGACCGGAACAATGAGGATCGCCTGAACCTTTGTTCTTATGTTTATCACCTTCGAAAACAGTAAAAGTGGAGGGGACACATAGACCGACTGAAAACACCCAAGGTGCCACGAGGGCGTCCACTGCCATAGCTTGAGTGTCCCTTGACCTGGAACAACGTCCCTGAGGCCTCTCGTTGAGGCGAGACGCCATCATGTCCAATTGAGGCACTCCTCAAAGACTTGTCACTTCTGTGAAAACTTCTCGATGACGACTGGATTTCTCCTGGATGAAGATTGCGTCTGCATAGGAAATCTATTTCTCTGCTGTCTACATCCGGAACGAAGACTGCTAATATAGCGTTTACCTGCCTTTCCGCCCAGCGGAAAACTTTTGCAGCTTCCGCCATTGCCGCTTTGCTCCTCACTGCTGTCAAATCGTTCAACAGAATTAAGACGGGCAGATCATGAAGAATATGTTCGTTGAAAATAGCTCTTAATCCAAGAAAGCTTATTGCAGACAAGCTTCCCAGCTTGACCTTTTCCCCTGTAAATACTTCCCATGGAAAAACTGCTCCCCAGCCTCAGAGATCTGCATGCATGGACACCAGGATCTAATCCTGGATCCCGAACCTTCGTCCCCCTAGGGGGTGAGAACTGTGCAGACACCACAGGAGCGATATCCTTAGGATTATATTCCGGTGCATGTGTAGGTGAGACTCGGACCACATGTCCAACTGGTCCCGTGAAAACCACTCTGGCATTTGACCTGCTCACCGAAAAAGGCCTCTTAGGCTGCACCCATCTTCTCCATCAACGGAACATATTGATGGGTTGTCACTGCAAACCTGATCCGACTCTGGATCCGCAGAACTCTTTCCACAGGAAAAAACAAAACCTCAACCGTTCAGTATCTACTCTGATACCCACCTCCGACATCAGCGTCGTTGAGAACAACAGCCATTCACTGTGTTGAAGAACAGTCAGAGATAAACAACGATTTGCGCCACTTGTTTCTTGACCTTGCCGTAGTCAGGACAGCGTCTCAGTACAGAATAATAATAATAATAATGGCTCTTACTATTGAAGGAAAACCATTGTACTGTCATCACTCCGGTGAAATGGCAAAGACAATCCTGGATAGCAACCCAGGTAAGCTTAATGCGGAGAAAAACGCATTTAAACCCCTTTCTTCCTTTACGTGTTGGAGCTCCCTGGTCTGAGAGATTCCATCTTGTAGTTCAACTTCTTAAGTAGAAATCTATGTGACAATGTCCTGAACCTGACGCAACACAGGTATGGCGTCGCATACTACCTACCCTTCCAGAAGAGAATCGGTCAGATCTATTTGAAAAATCAGTGAGGGGAATCATCTGTAAACTCCAGTATGTCCCCCTTTGGATTCTATTATTAACTCACAGGTCCAAGTCCCTTCCCGGACTGACTGAAGAGTATTAGACGAGTTCCCACCGTTGTGGGCTCCAGCAAGATAGACCCAGCGACATGCGGTGGATGTGGCAGAAACAGAAGACGGTATCCGCTTCTGCGAACCTAAAAAGGCTGCAGAGTTCTTACCTTTTCACCTTCCACTATCTGCAAAGAAAGGGAAAAAAGAACGGTATCCAACCGGTTAAAATGACTGCATCCCACAAAAGAATGTGTCACCAACCGTTGTGAGGGAACCTATCACACGAAGGTAGACTTACCAGTGGTATACGCCGAGAGTAACTTAACTAAGGCATCCCCAAGCAGTGGTTACACCGTCACAGGGAAAATACTCCAGTATCTCTCTGAGTCAACCTCAGCATTCCCTTGGCCATACCTCCTGTAGTTGCATGGCAGTCTGCCGCAATGTTATAGAGAAGACCCAACATAAGAAACATCCCCTCTCTCTCTAGGGTAATTCTATCGGATGCCAAGGTAACCGACCATTTCCGAATACAAGCACTCCCCCATGCGCTTGTAATGCAAATATCCTCAAAGCATATAAATAAAATATCACTTAGCTTCCTGTATACGATCCTTTGTGACAGGGCCCCGTGCAGACCAGGAGTTGACTTTCACTGTATTCTATCCGCGGCTGGAAAAGAATAAACACTCGGACTCCTCGTGAGGAACTGAGACCAACTCGTCATGGCCGACCTAGAGCTTTATCAACAGAGCAACCAGCACATGAGAAGGAATACTTTTACTTCAGCATTCATTAGAAATCGTAATATGAATATACATATTGTAATACACATATGCACACATATTATATATATATATATATATATATATATATATATATATCATACATATAAGCAGTTTGTCCGGGTCCCTAGTGACATCAATGTGTTCTGAATGTGTATGACCATGTACTGAATGCCCAAGTTGTGGATCTAACCAGGAAACCTTATGGTCGACATAAACATAGTATTCGTCGACAGCAGGGAGTAGTAACCAGGCAAAATAACATTCTTGCGACCCCGAGGGGTCCGAGGGAAGTATACATATATCATTTTAATATCACTCCCCCACAAATACTACCATGTCTGTGCTCGAGCTACAGGGCCATGGAACCGTACCATACATATACATATAAATATATATACAGGTATAAGTTAGTTACAGCATGTTCATTTACACCCAGTATTAACAGTTGGTGCCGACAGGGTCACCCACATATTACTGTGTCTCCCATACAGTGTTTACTTTTTGAAAAAGCATACAACTACCGACCTGCTGACACTTCATCTACTGAATCAAGTACCACAGGAGTCGGCGATGCCGACAGAGAGATTCCCATAACTGTTTGCGACAGAGCACTCACACATGTCGACACATGTGTACTAAAAAGCTATAGTGGGTATCTGACAGGGAAAACACAGACACTTATGTACAACTCACTGACTACACGCCCATTATCTAATATAGTGCTATATTTGATTCTATATTGTACTAACCACTGTGCCCTCCTTCGGTGTACACTGCTACTGTACACAGTGCTTTGGCGGGGACTGTGGAGAAAATGGCGCTGTATCATGTTGTGAGGGATAAGCCACGTCCCCTTCTCTGCGTCCTTCTGCCCCACTATTATTTTAGCGTTTCATGCCGGAGGGGGTCCGTATACAGTGCCTATGCACTGTATACATGTTTAGCCAGGCTCCTTAGAGAGGTATATTGCTGCCCAGGGTGCCCCCCCCCCCCCTGTGCCCTGCACCCTTGTAATGCCATTGGTGTGTGGGAGCAATGGCGCGCAGCGCGACCGCAGCGCGGTACCTCCGCGACTCTGAAGTCTTCTGCCGTCACTGAAGTCTTCTGTTCTTCTAATACTCACCCGGCTTCTTTCTTCTGGCTTCTGTGAGGGGGGTGACGGCGTGGCTCCAGGAACAAGCAGCTAGGCGCACCCTCTGGAGCTAATGGTGTCCAGTAGCCTAAGAAGCAGAGCCCTTAACTCAGAAGAAGTAGGTCTGACTTCTCTCCCCTCAGTCCCACGAAGCAAAGAGCCTGTAGCCAGCAGGTCTTTCTGAAAATAAAAAAACCTAACATAAAGTCTTTTCAGAGAAACTCAGTAGAGCTCCCCTAGTGTGTGTGTCCAGTCTCTCCTGGGCAGATAATCTAACTGGAGTCTGGAGGAGGGGCATAGAGGGAGGAGCCAGTTCACACCCATTCAAAGTCTTATAGTGTGCCCATGTCTCCTGCGGATCCCGTCTATACCCCATGGGACTTACAGAGTCCCCAGCATCCTCTAGGACGTGTGAGAAATAACATTAAATTGCCATGAAGGGCTTAAATCATGAACATAATGACCAATAATTCTGATAAGATTGCACACCAAGGGCCCCATTTATCAATGATACATAACCTTTTTAGCACTCACTAAAGGGGTAATGTCCTACTTTCAGCATTCATCTAAGTTTACTGCTGTATGCTCCTGAACCACTCTCACCATCTATAGACTGTGTCCCAGCTCGGCCTTTCCGGCTTTAGCACTGCACCTCGCTGGAGCGGTGAGTACATAATGCTGAATACCAACTGCATTTTTGTTTGTATCACAATGATGATGGGGCCCCTATTCTGTTATAAACAATGTGCTTGCAGTCACAACTCTGCAGCTATACAGTATGTTGCCTCCGAGTCTCACTCTGTCTACACTGCTGTAATATTTATGCTAGCCATACAACTAGTTGGCTGGAACAATAATCTGGCAGTGTGTGGGAGCAAACGATTATCAGGTGTTTGCTCCCACACTCTGAAAAACGGTCGGTCCAACTAGTTGGGAAAATCAAACCTGTTTGATTTTCCCAACTAATCGTTCAGGTTTAGGGGGAACTTTCCCCCCAACTGAACGATAAGTAGGTGGACACTGACCGTCAGTGTCCGCCTACTTCTTCAAAATCACTGCCAGCTGGGCAGACCCTGTCAGCCCAGGATCACCCCAGCGGTGGCAGAAGAGTGGGAGCCGGGAGGAGGTTCAGGGGCAGCTGCGGCAGTGCTTCACTGCTGCCGGGCTGTCCCTGTCAACCCGGCGGCGGTGGCAGAGGAGCAGGAGGAGGTTCAGGGGCAGCTGCGGCAGTGCATAACTGCTGCCGGGCTGCCCCTGTCCCCCCAGCAGTGACCGCAGAGGAGCGGGAGCTGGGAGGAGGTTAAGGGGCATTTGCGGCAGTGCATCACTGCTGCTGGGATGTCCCTGTCACCCCGGCAGCGGTGGCAGAGGAGCAGGAGCCAGGAGGAGGTTCAGGTGCAGCTGCAGCAGTGCATAACTGCTTCTGGGCTGCCCCTGTCACCCCAGCAGTGGCGGCAGAGGAGAAGGAGCTGGGAGGAGGTTAAGGGGCAGCTGCGGCAAGGCATTACTGCTGCCGGGATGTCCCTGTCACCCCAGCGCTGGCTGCAGAGGAGCAGGAGCCGGGGAGGAGGTTCAGGGGCAGCTGCGGCATCACTGCTGCCAGGCTGCCCCTGTCACCACAGGACCCGTCAGCAGCGGCAGTAATGCTGTAGCTGGGAGGAGGTTCAGGGGCAGCTATGGTGCATCACCGGTAGGGTCGGACTGGCCCACAGGGGTACCAGGGAAACCACCGGTAGGCACCACTGCTTGAGTGCCCAATCCTTCCGCTAGGGATCAGGTTCCAGACCTTGCACTTGTATTATACATGGTAGACATGTTGCATTACACTGCACTACACTATTGTGTATTTCAAGCCTCTGTGGAGGCTGGCCACACCCCCTTTGTAGGCTGGCCACACGCTTAAGTATGGGCCCCTATCACTGCATTCCCCCGGTGGGCCCTTCATGCCCCAGTCTGACACTGATCACCGGTGCCGGGCTGCCCTGTGTATATATTGCATTTTCAAGTTTTAAAGATATCTCACATTCACTTGGATTTATGTATTTCAGCTCAGTACTAAATACAATACTAGAGAGATAAATTAACTAAAAACCATTGGAACATATTTAGAACCACTGCTCTAACTGGATGCCAGTCATGTTGTCTGTAAATAAATCAAAGTCGAGCTAACTGTTAAGAAAACAAAATCAACAAAGTTCCACATAAATTTGAAACCCCTGCTGCACCCACCTCAGAGTGGGAGCACAGATTCCCCTGCCCCCGACCTCAACAGTGAATAAGGGGCTCTACTGTGTGACTAAGGGGCTCTACTGTGTGACACCGTGACTAAGGGGCTCTATTTTTAAATAACTATTGAAAACATGCAGAAGTAGGCAAACACTGTCTGCCTACTTCTGTGACATTACAAATTGTAGAGACGTTCTGCTGAAAAAGTTGGTCAGGTGTGTAGGGCAGCGTTTTAGTTAGACAGACAAGTTGGACGGTTGGTCATTTCGATGGTTGGAGGAAAGTTGGTCTGAATTATGGCTCACATTAGTTTTAAACTTTAACAAGGCACCAAGTGTGCTGAAGGGCTTACCTGCACTGATTCAAACTATGGCTGTGCCAATTCAGCAACAAAGTTTTGCTCTGATCCAATCGCCAATGCTGCTAATCAGAAAAAAAAGTTGGTAGCAACAGGACCCAGAAACCGCTCTACTCCCTCTCAGCGGCGACACCGTGGGCGGAAATAGCAGGCGCTCTGTGTCTGCCGGTTGCTCTGGCTTACTCTGACCTCCCTCAGTCATGCGCAAGCCTCCTCACGTCCCACCCATGGTCTGTAATGCCTATCCCTTTCCCAGTACACCCCGCTTTGTTGTCCCGTCCCCATAATTACTGTGTTCCTGCCAGTACATTCCTACTCCTCTCCTGGCTCCTGAATGCTATGGTCTGTCAGAGCAGACCTAACACAATTATACAGTGTGTGTGTGTGTGTGTGTGTGTGTGTGTGTGTGTGTGTGTGTGTGTGTGTGTGTGTAATATATATATATTCCATAGACAAAAAACCTTATGGTTTCCCATGTCCTATTAAGGCATAGTACACGTGATCTGCCATTTCAGAAACCTGTTGTAACTCTTCCACTCAAACTCCAAAGAGCAATGAATTTCCGATCATTAAGGCTGACACCTTAATGGACGTGTTCCTTCCGCTATACAGATATGGTATGCCATCACAGCCTGTGGGTAAGTGCAGATTCAGCACTCTCACAGAGTGAGATTGCTGTCACTCACACAATGGTGGAGCTGCTAATTCACAGATTTGTGTGCTCATTGGAATACACACATGCAGTCTAGGCAACTGAAGGTCTGAGCAGTTATGTGGTGCACCCATCCCACTCAGTGGCCACAACCATCCCATTCGGTCACCACAACAATCCCACCTTGTTCCAACATCCTTCTCACTTCATACATACATCTCATTTAGTATATACATTTAGCTCCATCAAATATCTTGGATAATTGCTAAAACTATAATACCCCATCTACGGTCTATGCATCTACACTTCCCCTATATGCCTACATGCTGCTCTGTCTTCCCCAATCCCTACTGCTGTGTTCTCCCATCTGTGCTAGTCTGTAGTCATTTATTTGCACCATCTGTGCCTTGTCCGTACCACCGTTTCCTTCTCAATGTGCTGGTCAGCGTTTCCCTCTTCAACATCACTCTGCCTCCTCCAATACATGCCACACTGTCTTCTCTCCCAAATGCACCAGTTTTCTACCCATCCGTGCCAGTGTTTTCAACCTATGTGCATCGTTGCCACCCATCCGCAGAACTCTGCCTCCCTTCCCATACGCTCTGCTTAATCTCCCCCCCTATCCACAGCACTCTTACCCCATTCATGCAGCGGACAATGCCAACACCCCGAAGGTAAGTATCGGGGTCACTGTTAGGGTTATGGCCCCAGGGTGGGGGGATGGGTTAGCCCTAGCCACCCACCCCAAGGCTTAGGCCTAGCTGCCACCCCCTAAGGGTAGGTGAAAATACTTACTCTCTCTGATGTCAGGACTGTCCATGCTGCTCTGACCTCTCATCCATGCCACTTTTTCTTTCCATCTGTACTGCTCTCTCCCCTCTCCATCTGTGCTGCTCTGTCCACCCATCCATACCGCTCTGTCTTCCCACCATCTGTGCCACTGTCTTTCCCCCATCTGCATTACTCTCTTTCCCCATCTGTTGCGCTTTATCTCCCCCCGCAACAGCATCACTCTGTCTTACCTCCCCCGCCTGCAGCACATTTTTCCACCCGTCTGTGTTGCTTTGTCCCCCCATCAGTGATGCTTAGTCTTCCCCCTATCCACACATTTCTGTCCCTCCATCCACACTGCTCTGTCTCCTCCCTCCAGTCAACACCACTCTTACCTCATCCGAGCAGCTTAGTCTTCTGCCCAGATCTTCAGTTGCATAGACTGCATCTGTGTATTCCAATGAGCACACAAATCTGTGAATTAGCAGCTCGACCATTGTGTGAGTGACAGCAATCTCACTCTGGGCGGGATGTACTAATGGACATCGCTGCCCAGCGCCACGGTTAATTGCATATGTACTTACATATGCAATAAATATTGTGGAGGACAGCTCTTCTGATAAGAACTGTCCTCCGCGATCCCCTGCGGCTGCCTGACTTCCAGTATTCGGCCCCGGGAGTCAATCTGCGCATGCAGACAGGGGCGGGCGCGAGGCATGCTGGGAGGGATCCGATCGGATCCCTCTCACTGCGCTGCAGAGAGAAGCCCATAGGCTTCTATGGGGTATCGCCAGTAAAAGCTGGCGATCCCCGCCACTGCGCTGACCTGCCAGATGGGGGTTAGAACATTAGGAAAATGCGGTAAACGGGGGTTTACCACATTTTTTGTTTAGTACATCCCGCCCTCTGTCAGAGAGCAGAATCTGCACTTACCCAGAGGTGTGATGGTATACCATATCTGTATTGCGCAAGGAACACGTCCATTAATGCGTCAGCCTTAATGATCGGAATTTAATTGCTTTTTGGAGTTTGAGTGGAAGAGTTACAACAGGTTTCTGAAATGTCAGATCATGTGTAATAAGCCTAAATGGGACGTAAGGTTTTTTTGTCTATGGAATTTCATAGCTTTTTTTTTCAATTTATTTTTTTAATTCAGAAATGTAAAATATCACTGTAAGAATAAACATTTAATTTTTTAAATATTTAATGAAAATGTTCGCATAACATCACTGTTCTGTGCAAAATGCAAAAATAATTTTATCTACTAAACAGAATTGTTATACTTTTAACTTTGGTCAAAATACTTTGCTACCTTTGTGGCTGATGCAGGGAGGGGGTAGGCGGCAGCAGCCTGTGACTGAGGCTGGAGGCGTGTGTGAAATGTATTGTGTGTATGTGTGAGGTGCCGCACGTGTACATGTGTGTGTGAGGTGCCGCATGTGTACTTGTGTGTCAGGTACTGCACGTGTATGTGTGTGTTGCCACCGTATATGTACGTGAGTGAGGTGCCGTGCGTGTATGTGTCAGATGCTGTGTGTATATGTATATATATATATATATATATATAAGCACAATGAAGCGGCACTCCAGGACTTAATTTAAATAAACGGGTCCAGTCTCCCGATTTTGATGTGCGACATCAAAATCGGGAGACTGGACCCATTTATTTGAATTAAGTCCTGGAGTGCAGCTTCATTGTGCTTATATCTTCAACCTGCAAAGTTGATTTAGCGGGCACCGGGCAAGCTGACTGTGATGTTTATTTCATGAGTGCCGAATACAAATACTATTTATATATACAGGTTGAGTCTCCCTTATCCAAAATGCTTGGGACCAGAGGTATTTTGGATATGGGATTTTTCCGTATTTTGGAATAATTGCATACCATAATGAGATATCATGGTGATGGGACCAAAATCTAAGCACAGAATGCATTTATGTTACATATACACCTTATACACACAGCCTGAAGGTCATTTTAGCCAATATTTTTTATAACTTTGTGCATTAAACAAAGTGTGTCTACATTCACACAATTCATTTATGTTTCATATACACCTTATACACACAGCCTGAAGGTCATTTAATACAATATTTTTAATAACTTTGTGTATTAAACAAAGTTTGTGTACATTGAGCCATCTAAAAACAAAGGTTTCACTATCTCACTCTCACTCAAAAAAGTCCGTATTTCGGAATATTCCATATTTCGGAATATTTGGATATGGGATACTCAACCTGTGTATATATATATATATATATATATATATATATATATATTTATATATGTGTGTGTGTCAGGTGCTGTGTGTGTATATATGTGTGTGTCAGGTGCTGCGTGTATATACTGTGTGTGTAAGTTGCTGCGCCTGTGTGGTACCGCGTATGTACATGTGTGTGTGTGTGTGTGAGAGAGAGAGGTGCAGCATGTGTATGAGGTGCCGCGCGTGTTCGTGTGTGTATGTGAGGTGTCGTGTGTGTACATGTGTGAGGTACCGCGCATGTATATGTGTGTGTCTCAGGTGCCGCGCGTGTACATATACATGTGTGAGTTACTGTGCGTGTACATACATGTGTGTGCGTGGTGCCACCGCGCGTGTATGCGTGTGTGTCAGGTACTGTGTGTTAAATGTATATGTGTGTCAGGTGCTGCACGTGTACATGTGTGTGTCAGGTGCTGCGCGTTTATGTGTGTGTGCGTCAGGTGCTGCGAGGGTATAAAATACAAATTTGCACCTGGCGCTGTCACTCACCAAAGCAAAAGCAGCTGAACTCGGAGGGATGATCCCAATTCCACCCCAAAAAAGAAACAAATAACAACAAATTGAGACAGCGCTTATTGCTTTAGTATATTTTTCTTTATATATAAAAAATAGATGAATGAACAAACAATTTGATACCGGCCAGTATCACATATAAAAACATTTAATACATCACTATAACTTGGTTATATTAATGGTGGGGGGGTGTAGTATAGTATGCCGGTGCTCGGGCTCCCGGCGACCAGCATACCGGCGCCGGAAGCCCGACCGCCGGCATACCGCCAGCGTGACGAGCACAAAGGAGCCCCTTGCGGGCTCGCTGCGCTCGCCACGCTAGGACTCGGTGGCGCGCTACGCGCGCCACACTATTTTATTCTCCCTCCAGGGGGGTCGTGGACCCCCACGAGGGAGAATAGTTGTCGGTATGCCGGGTGTCGGGATTCCGGCACCGGTATACTGTGCGCCGGGATCCCAACATTCGGCATACAGAAGACCACCCTGGTGGGGAGTATTCTCCTAACTCACAGCACCTTCCCTTGTCCCACAAATGCGTTTCTCCGCCTCAGGGTCCGTTTTCAGCGGCTTCCTCAGTGTAAAAACAATACTCCCCACCATTATAATAACCAAGTGTGTGGCTCACAACCTTTCATTACCGGCCGGTGAACTGTGCAATACATGCCCCATGCTTAGGGGAAGTTGTTAATAGTCCAGCTACCAGGCATTCCTTGGCCATTTGGCTGTCAGTTTTTGCAGCATTAAAGGAGTAAGCTTATGTTGAGTGCTTTGCTAAGGGTACTCTAATTCTGGCTGGACGTTTTGTGGGTGGCCTCTACAGCATATTACCATCATACAAAGGGAATAATTGCATGCTGAAACCGCAAAAGTGCTTTTATTATTTACAGTCTGATGTTTTACAATTTGGACATTCACTGACTGCTTTGCTAATTTATTTCTTGCTTTATACCTGGACATTTCATCATTCACCTTCTTCTTCTACGGAATAATTGCATGCTGGATTGATTCAGAGCTTCATTCATTTAATAATTTATGCATTTGGACAATTTTGTGCTTCACTAACCTGGTTTGCGTTATAACTGGACGGTTTTTGTAGACGTAATTGGTTGACTGCATGCGGATCACATGTTATAAGACTATAGAATATTATCATCTGTAGTGTAAGCCTCATTAGGATTATATTCTCAGCTACCACTGAATACCCTATGTTAATGAGCGGGGTCATATAAATAGTGGTACTGGAAAAGTGATCAGTTAATACATATTAAATATATTAATTTTATAGTGATGTATTAAATGTTTTTATATGTGATACTGTCCGGTATCAAATTGTTTGTTCATTCATATATTTTTTATATATAAAGAAAAATATACTAAAGCAAAAAGCGCTGTCTCAATTTGTTGTTATTTGTTGCGAGGGTATATTTTTGTGTGTCAGGTGTTGCACGTGTATATATATATATGTGTGTGTGTGTGTGTGTGTATGTCAGGTGCTGCATGTAATTATGTGTGTGTGTCAGGTGCTGCGTGCGTGTATATACTGTGTGTCAGTTGCTGCGCGTGTGTGTGGAGCCGCTCATATACATGTGTGTGTGTGAGAGAGAGGTGCAGCACATGTATGTGTGTGTGTGTGAGGTGCTGCGCATGTACGTGTGCGTATGTGAGGTGCTACGTGTATGTGTGTGTGTCAGGTACTGTGTGTTAAATGTATGTGTGTGTCAGGTGCTGCACATGTACATGTGTGTGTCAGGTGCTGCGCATTTATGTGTATGTGTGTCAGGTGCTGCGAGAGAAAATTTGTGTGTGTAAGGTGTTGCACGTGTATATATTAGAGATGAGCGGGTTCGGTTCCTCGGAATCCGAACCCGCCCGAACTTCATTTTTTTTTACACGGGGCCGAGAGACTCGGATCTTCCCGCCTTGCTCGGTTAACCCGAGCGCGCCCGAACGTCATCATCCCGCTGTCGGATTCTCGCGAGACTCGGATTCTATATAACGAGCCGCGCGTCGCCGCCATTTTCACACGTGCATTGAGATTCATAGGGAGAGGACGTGGCTGGCGTCCTCTCCGTTTATAGAAAAGAGAGTGAGACTAGAGTAGAGAGAGACACAGTAGTAATTTTGGGGAGCATTAGGAGGAGTACTTTAGGAGGAGTACTACTACTTGCTGAAGTGATAGATAGATAGTGTGACTGTATAATGTATATCTGACTTGTGGGGGAGACACTGACAGTGGGGAGCAGTTAGAGTCTGAGAGCAGGACTCAGGAGTACATATAACGTACAGTGCACACTTTTGCTGCCAGAGTGCCACACTGCCATTGTGACCACACTGACCACCAGTATAATATATATTGTGATTGTCTGCTTAGGAGTACTACTTGCAAGTTGCTGATAGTGTGACCAGTGACCTGACCACCAGTTTAATAATCACCACCAGTTTAATATATATAATATATATATAATTGTATATAATATATATATAATATTGTATACCACCTACCCGTTTTTTTTTTTCTTTCTTCTTCTTTATACATACTACTATAGTAGCTTACTGTAGCAGTCTGCGGTGCTGCTGAGCTGACAGTGTCCAGCAGGTCCGTCATCAGTCATTACATAATAAATATATATACCTGTCCGGCTGCAGTACTAGTGATATTATATATATATATATATTGATTTCATCTCATTATCATCCAGTCTATATTAGCAGCAGACACAGTACGGTAGTCCACGGCTGTAGCTACCTCTGTGTCGGCAGTCGCTCGTCCATCCATAATTGTATACCACCTACCCGTGGTTTTTTTTTTTCTTTCTTCTTTATACATACTACTATAGTAGCTTACTGTAGCAGTCTGCGGTGCTGCTGAGCTGACAGTGTCTAGCAGGTCCGTCATCAGTCATTACATAATAAATATATCTACCTGTCCGGCTGCAGTACTAGTGTGATATTATATATATATATTGATTTCATCTCATTATCATCCAGTCTATATTAGCAGCAGACACAGTACGGTAGTCCACGGCTGTAGCTACCTCTGTGTCGGCAGTCGCTCGTCCATCCATAATTGTATACCACCTACCCGTGGTTTTTTTTTTCTTTCTTCTTTATACATACTACTATAGTAGCTTACTGTAGCAGTCTGCGGTGCTGCTGAGCTGACAGTGTCCAGCAGGTCCGTCATCAGTCATTACATAATAAATATATATACCTGTCCGGCTGCAGTACTAGTGATATTATATATATATATATATTGATTTCATCTCATTATCATCCAGTCTATATTAGCAGCAGACACAGTACGGTAGTCCACGGCTGTAGCTACCTCTGTGTCGGCAGTCGCTCGTCCATCCATAATTGTATACCACCTACCCGTGGTTTTTTTTTTTTCTTTCTTCTTTATACATACTACTATAGTAGCTTACTGTAGCAGTCTGCGGTGCTGCTGAGCTGACAGTGTCCAGCAGGTCCGTCATCAGTCATTACATAATAAATATATCTACCTGTCCGGCTGCAGTACTAGTGATATTATATATATATATATATATATATTGATTTCATCTCATTATCATCCAGTCTATATTAGCAGCAGACACAGTACGGTAGTCCACGGCTGTAGCTACCTCTGTGTCGGCAGTCGCTCGTCCATCCATAATTGTATACCACCTACCCGTGGTTTTTTTTTTTCTTTCTTCTTTATACATACTACTATAGTAGCTTACTGTAGCAGTCTGCGGTGCTGCTGAGCTGACAGTGTCCAGCAGGTCCGTCATCAGTCATTAAATAATAAATATATCTACCTGTCCGGCTGCAGTACTAGTGTGATATTATATATATATATATTGATTTCATCTCATTATCACCCAGTCTATATTAGCAGCAGACACAGTACGGTAGTCCACGGCTGTAGCTACCTCTGTGTCGGCAGTCGCTCGTCCATCCATAATTGTATACCACCTACCCGTGGTTTTTTTTTTTCTTTCTTCTTTATACATACTACTATAGTAGCTTACTGTAGCAGTCTGCGGTGCTGCTGAGCTGACAGTGTCCAGCAGGTCCGTCATCAGTCATTACATAATAAATATATATACCTGTCCGGCTGCAGTACTAGTGATATTATATATATATATATATATATATATATTGATTTCATCTCATTATCATCCAGTCTATATTAGCAGCAGACACAGTACGGTAGTCCACGGCTGTAGCTACCTCTGTGTCGGCAGTCGCTCGTCCATCCATAAGTATACTAGTATCCATCCATCTCCATTGTTTACCTGAGGTGCCTTTTAGTTGTGCCTATTAAAATATGGAGAACAAAAATGTTGAGGTTCCAAAATTAGGGAAAGATCAAGATCCACTTCCACCTCGTGCTGAAGCTGCTGCCACTAGTCATGGCCGAGACGATGAAATGCCAGCAACGTCGTCTGCCAAGGCCGATGCCCAATGTCATAGTACAGAGCATGTAAAATCCAAAACACCAAATATCAGTAAAAAAAGGACTCCAAAATCTAAAATAAAATTGTCGGAGGAGAAGCGTAAACTTGCCAATATGCCATTTACCACACGGAGTGGCAAGGAACGGCTGAGGACCTGGCCTATGTTCATGGCTAGTGGTTCAGCTTCACATGAGGATGGAAGCACTCAGCCTCTCGCTAGAAAAATGAAAAGACTCAAGCTGGCAAAAGCACCGCAAAGAACTGTGCGTTCTTCGAAATCCCAAATCCACAAGGAGAGTCCAATTGTGTCGGTTGCGATGCCTGACCTTCCCAACACTGGACGTGAAGAGCATGCGCCTTCCACCATTTGCACGCCCCCTGCAAGTGCTGGAAGGAGCACCCGCAGTCCAGTTCCTGATAGTCAGATTGAAGATGTCAGTGTTGAAGTACACCAGGATGAGGAGGATATGGGTGTTGCTGGCGCTGGGGAGGAAATTGACAAGGAGGATTCTGATGGTGAGGTGGTTTGTTTAAGTCAGGCACCCGGGGAGACACCTGTTGTCCGTGGGAGGAATATGGCCGTTGACATGCCTGGTGAAAATACCAAAAAAATCAGCTCTTCGGTGTGGAAGTATTTCAACAGAAATGCGGACAACATTTGTCAAGCCGTGTGTTGCCTTTGTCAAGCTGTAATAAGTAGGGGTAAGGACGTTAACCACCTCGGAACATCCTCCCTTATACGTCACCTGCAGCGCATTCATAATAAGTCAGTGACAAGTTCAAAAACTTTGGGCGACAGCGGAAGCAGTCCACTGACCAGTAAATCCCTTCCTCTTGTAACCAAGCTCACGCAAACCACCCCACCAACTCCCTCAGTGTCAATTTCCTCCTTCCCCAGGAATGCCAATAGTCCTGCAGGCCATGTCACTGGCAATTCTGACGAGTCCTCTCCTGCCTGGGATTCCTCCGATGCATCCTTGCGTGTAACGCCTACTGCTGCTGGCGCTGCTGTTGTTGCTGCTGGGAGTCGATGGTCATCCCAGAGGGGAAGTCGTACTCGTAAGCCCACTTTTACTACTTCCACCAAGCAATTGACTGTCCAACAGTCCTTTGCGAGGAAGATGAAATATCACAGCAGTCATCCTGCTGCAAAGCGGATAACTGAGGCCTTGGCATCCTGGGTGGTGAGAAACGTGGTTCCGGTATCCATCATTACTGCAGAGCCAACTAGAGACTTGTTGGAGGTACTGTGTCCCCGGTACCAAATACCATCTAGGTTCCATTTCTCTAGGCAGGCGATACCGAAAATGTACACAGACCTCAGAAAAAGAGTCACCAGTGTCCTAAAAAATGCAGCTGTACCCAATGTCCACTTAACCACGGACATGTGGACAAGTGGAGCAGAGCAGGGTCAGGACTATATGACTGTGACAGCCCACTGGGTAGATGTATGGACTCCCGCCGCAAGAACAGCAGCGGCGGCACCAGTAGCAGCATCTCGCAAACGCCAACTCTTTCCTAGGCAGGCTACGCTTTGTATCACCGGTTTCCAGAATACGCACACAGCTGAAAACCTCTTACGGCAACTGAGGAAGATCATCGCGGAATGGCTTACCCCAATTGGACTCTCCTGTGGATTTGTGGCATCGGACAACGCCAGCAATATTGTGTGCGCATTAAATCTGGGCAAATTCCAGCACGTCCCATGTTTTGCACATACCTTGAATTTGGTGGTGCAGAATTTTTAAAAAAACGACAGGGGCGTGCAAGAGATGCTGTCGGTGGCCAGAAGAATTGCGGGACACTTTCGGCGTACAGGCACCACGTACAGAAGACTGGAGCAACACCAAAAACGCCTGAACCTGCCCTGCCATCATCTGAAGCAAGAAGTGGTAACGAGGTGGAATTCAACCCTATATATGCTTCAGAGGTTGGAGGAGCAGCAAAAGGCCATTCAAGCCTATACAATTCAGCACGATATAGGAGGTGGAATGCACCTGTCTCAAGCGCAGTGGAGAATGATTGCAACGTTGTGCAAGGTTCTGCTGCCCTTTGAACTTGCCACACGTGAAGTCAGTTCAGACACTGCCAGCCTGAGTCAGGTCATTCCCCTCATCAGGCTTTTGCAGAAGAAGCTGGAGACATTGAAGGAGGAGCTAACACGGAGCGATTCCGCTAGGCATGTGGGACTTGTGGATGGAGCCCTTAATTCGCTTAACAAGGATTCACGGGTGGTCAATCTGTTGAAATCAGAGCACTACATTTTGGCCACCGTGCTCGATCCTAGATTTAAAACCTACCTTGGATCTCTCTTTCCGGCAGACACAAGTCTGCTGGGGTTCAAAGACCTGCTGGTGAGAAAATTGTCAAGTCAAGCGGAACGCGACCTGTCAATATCTCCTCCTTCACATTCTCCCGCAACTGGGGGTGCGAGGAAAAGGCTCAGAATTCCGAGCCCACCCGCTGGCGGTGATGCAGGGCAGTCTGGAGCGACTGCTGATGCTGACATCTGGTCCGGACTGAAGGACATGACAATGATTACGGACATGTCGTCTACTGTCACTGCATATGATTCTCTCCCCATTAAAAGAATGGTGGAGGATTATATGAGTGACCGCATCCAAGTAGGCACGTCACACAGTCCATACTTATACTGGCAGGAAAAAGAGGCAATTTGGAGGCCCTTGCACAAACTGGCTTTATTCTACCTAAGTTGCCCTCCCACAAGTGTGTACTCCGAAAGAGTGTTTAGTGCCGCCGCTCACCTTGTCAGCAATCGGCGTACAAGGTTACTTCCAGAAAATGTGGAGAAGATGATGTTCATTAAAATGAATTATAATCAATTCCTCCGTGGAGACATTGACCAGCAGCAATTGCCTCCACAAAGTACACAGGGAGCTGAGATGGTGGATTCCAGTGGGGACGAATTGATAATCTGTGAGGAGGGGGATGTACACGGTGATATATCGGAGGATGATGATGAGGTGGACATCTTGCCTCTGTAGAGCCAGTTTGTGCAAGGAGAGATTAATTGCTTCTTTTTTGGTGGCAGTCCAAACCAACCCGTCATTTCAGTCACAGTCGTGTGGCAGACCCTGTCACTGAAATGATGGGTTGGTTAAAGTGTGCATGTCCTGTTTATACAACATAAGGGTGGGTGGGAGGGCCCAAGGACAATTCCATCTTGCACCTCTTTTTTCTTTAATTTTTCTTTGCGTCATGTGCTGTTTGGGGAGTGTTTTTTGGAAGGGCCATCCTGCGTGACACTGCAGTGCCACTCCTAGATGGGCCAGGTGTTTGTGTCGGCCACTAGGGTCGCTTATCTTACTCACACAGCTACCTCATTGCGCCTCTTTTTTTCTTTGCGTCATGTGCTGTTTGGGGAGTGTTTTTTGGAAGGGCCATCCTGCGTGACACTGCAGTGCCACTCCTTGATGGGCCCGGTGTTTGTGTCGGCCACTAGGGTCGCTTATCTTACTCACACAGCTACCTCATTGCGCCTCTTTTTTTCTTTGCGTCATGTGCTGTTTGGGGAGTGTTTTTTGGAAGGGCCATCCTGCGTGACACTGCAGTGCCACTCCTAGATGGGCCCGGTGTTTGTGTCGGCCACTAGGGTCGCTTATCTTACTCACACAGCTACCTCATTGCGCCTCTTTTTTTCTTTGCGTCATGTGCTGTTTGGGGAGTGTTTTTTGGAAGGGCCATCCTGCATGACACTGCAGTGCCACTCCTAGATGGGCCCGGTGTTTGTGTCGGCCACTAGGGTCGCTTATCTTACTCACACAGCTACCTCATTGCGCCTCTTTTTTTCTTTGCGTCATGTGCTGTTTGGGGAGTGTTTTTTGGAAGGGCCATCCTGCGTGACACTGCAGTGCCACTCCTAGATGGGCCAGGTGTTTGTGTCGGCCACTAGGGTCGCTTATCTTACTCACACAGCTACCTCATTGCGCCTCTTTTTTTCTTTGCGTCATGTGCTGTTTGGGGAGTGTTGTTTGGAAGGGCCATCCTGCGTGACACTGCAGTGCCACTCCTAGATGGGCCCGGTGTTTGTGTCGGCCACTAGGGTCGCTTATCTTACTCACACAGCTACCTCATTGCGCCTCTTTTTTTCTTTGCGTCATGTGCTGTTTGGGGAGTGTTTTTTGGAAGGGCCATCCTGCGTGACACTGCAGTGCCACTCCTAGATGGGCCAGGTGTTTGTGTCGGCCACTAGGGTCGCTTAGCTTACTCACACAGCTACCTCATTGCGCCTCTTTTTTTCTTTGCGTCATGTGCTGTTTGGGGAGTGTTTTTTGGAAGGGCCATCCTGCGTGACACTGCAGTGCCACTCCTAGATGGGCCCGGTGTTTGTGTCGGCCACTAGGGTCGCTTATCTTACTCACACAGCTACCTCATTGCGCCTCTTTTTTTCTTTGCGTCATGTGCTGTTTGGGGAGTGTTTTTTGGAAGGGCCATCCTGCGTGACACTGCAGTGCCACTCCTAGATGGGCCAGGTGTTTGTGTCGGCCACTAGGGTCGCTTAGCTTACTCACACAGCTACCTCATTGCGCCTCTTTTTTTCTTTGCGTCATGTGCTGTTTGGGGAGTGTTTTTTGGAAGGGCCATCCTGCGTGACACTGCAGTGCCACTCCTAGATGGGCCCGGTGTTTGTGTCGGCCACTAGGGTCGCTTAGCTTAGTCATCCAGCGACCTCGGTGCAAATTTTAGGACTAAAAATAATATTGTGAGGTGTGAGGTATTCAGAATAGACTGAAAATGAGTGGAAATTATGGTTTTTGAGGTTAATAATACTTTGGGATCAAAATGACCCCCAAATTCTATGATTTAAGCTGTTTTTTAGTGTTTTTTGAAAAAAACACCCGAATCCAAAACACACCCGAATCCGACAAAAAAAATTCGGTGAGGTTTTGCCAAAACGCGGTCGAACCCAAAACACGGCCGCGGAACCGAACCCAAAACCAAAACACAAAACCCGAAAAATTTCAAGTGCACATCTCTAGTATATATATATATATATATATATACAGGGCCGGCGCTACCATTAGGCAGCTTTAGGCAGCTGCCTAGAGCGCCGGCCACCAGAGGGCGGCACATAATCATTTCCACAAAAAAGTAAAGTTGTCCTACTTTTACATGACATCGGCAGCTGTGGGTCCTATCAGCCACAGCCGCCCCTATGTCCGACCCCACTGTAATCCATCACCCCACACTGGTGGTCAGGCGCTTGGATCTACTGAGATATCAGCTACAGCGTAATCAGACACAGACAGCAGGCAGCTAAGGGGCGTGTGCACATGATGAAGTGAATGCCCCGTCCTAGCTCCTCTATCTGCTCTTCCTCCTCTCAGCCTCAGATCTCTCACACACAAGGCAGGACCTGCTCTCTGCTCTGGAGGAGGTGGGAGCAGTGTGTGCACGTATTGCATAGAGCTCCAGACTGCAGTGCAGCAAGAGAATGCATGATCCATGTGCAGCAGCAACTGGTGAGTTGTTGTGAAGGGGTTGGCCTGGGTGTTGTAGTTTATTAGGGGGGTGTGTGTGTGCTGAAGTGTATGTAGGGGGGGGGGGTTGTAGTGTATGAGGGCTGTGTGTGTGTTGTAGTGTATGAAGGGGAGGGGTTGTAGTGCATCAGGAGGGTGTCTGGGTGTTGTAGTGCATGAGGGAATGTCCCTGGGTGTTGTAGTATATGGGGGGAGGGGGGTGGGTCTGAATATTTTAGTGCATGAGGGGATGTGTCTTGGCGTTGTAGTGCATGAGGGGATGCGCCTGGGTGTTGTAGTGCATGAAGGTATGCGCCTGGGTGTTGTAGTGCATGAGGGGATGTGTCTTGGCGTTGTAGTGCATGAGGGGATGCGTCTGGGCGCTGTAGTGCATGAGGAGATGCGTCTGGGCGTTGTAGTGCATGAATGGATGCGCCTGGGCGTTGTAGTGCATGAGGGGATGCGCCTGGGTGTTGCAGTGCATGAGGGGATGCGTCTGGGTGTTGTAGTGCATGAGGGGATGCGTCTGGGTGTTGTAGTGCATGAGGGGATGCGTCTGGATGTTGTAGTGCATGTGGGGATGCGTCTGGGCCTTGTGCATGAGGGGATGCGTCTGGATGTTGTAGTGCATGTGGGGATGAGTCTGGGCGTTGTGCATGAGGGGATGCGTCTGGATGTTGTAGTGCATGAGGGGATGCGCCTGGGCGTTGTAGTGCATGAGGGGATGCGTCTGGGCGTTGTAGGGGGGGTTTGAGTGTTTCAGTGCACCTGGGCGTTGTATGGGGGGAGTTTTGAGTGTTGTAGTGCATGAGGGATGCGTCTGACCTTGTAGTGCGTGAAGGGATAATGTATTTATATTTTTTTAGAATGTCCCAAATGTTTACTATTTTTTTCATATATTATACTATTTGATATAATTTACTAACATTGAGTACACTTAATACTGGCTATACGTGTTTACATGGGATTAGTATGAAAAGCTGGCGGTCGGGATGCCGGTGGTCAGTATATCGACGCCGGCATCCCGATTGCGGAAATGCCGACAAGGGTCCACAGGGTACCCTAACCACCCCTGTCTGCAGCCTAACCCTACCCCTCCCTGTCCGCAGCCTAACCCAAACCTCCCCTATTGGTGCTTAACCTCCTCGCGGTGGTGCCTAAACCATACCGCCCTTCCCACAGCCTAACCCTAACACTCCCCCCTTAGTGCCTAACCTTAACCCCCCCCCCTCTCTGCAGCCTAACCCTAACCTCCCCCACCCCACATCCTAACCCTAACCCTGCCGGAGTGTGCCTATACCTAACCCCCCGTCCCGCAGCCTAAAGCTAACCCGGCAGTTCATACTTACCTTCGGGATCTTGACTGTCGGCTTTTGGATTCCGGTGTCGGTATTACAGCTGCCGGTATCCCAACAGCCGGGATCCTGAACACATACCATTTACACACGTTAAATAATTAATTAATTGATGGTAATTGAATATCTTTGCCCTTATAAAAGGAGATAGGAGCACCCTTGGATCACTTTCTCTTTGATAAAGCCCTCTGTAATGGGAAAAACACGTCAAAGGTTGACCACACTGGTGGTTAGCTACTCAATTACTTTGAAGTGCTCACTGGCGGATCCGCATATGATTGAACTTCTCTTCTGTGCATGCTCTGTATGGTAAAACGTGCTATGCACTTTGTGAATCCAAGGTTGCCACCAAGGGGGGTCTTCCAGGACTGCAGTCCCAGGCCCGGACAGAAAAGGGGGTCCGCCTGTGGCTCCTAGCACCTATACCTGCTGCACCAGGCTACACAACAATAGTGGCAGATGCTTGGGAAGGAATTTTTTAAAACAACTGTCCCTGTGCATCGGCCCTCTGAATCGGCTACCCTGAGTAGCTGCAGCATCTCCCAGGGACTGTTCATATTTGCAC